>NC_136061.1:1173919606-1174519606 GCF_964261635.1 Lissotriton helveticus
GGGATGGAGTTCCAGATTTTTGGAGCGTTGCCTGCAAAAGAGAGGGCTGCAGTTTTTTGTTTCCGTGTTTTCATTGGGATGAGTAGTAAGGAGTTTGAGCTTTTGAGACTTCTGGATTGACCAGCTTTCTTGAGTTTAGATGCTAAGTATTCTGGTTTCCCTGTGTGTAAGGCTTTGTGTGTAAGGCAGGCTGTTCTGAAGCTAGCTCGCATTGCCACTGGTAGCCATTTAAGATCTCTGAGCGCGGGGGATATTTGGTCGAATTTCTTTGCACCGGAGACCATTCTGGCAGCTGCATTGAGGGTAGTTTTGAGTGGTGCTAGGTGGGATAGAGCTGTTCCGGATAGGGTTGCGATCCCATAGTCGAGTCTGGACAGCACCAATGATTGGGTGGCTTGTTTGAGATCTTTCTGTGGAATGTGCGGTTTGATTTTGTTGAGGAGTTTCAGATTGAGGAAGGCGCTCTTAGCGGAGTTCTTGATGTGGTTCGTCATTGATAGTTTGTGGTCGAGGGTGATTCCCAGTGATTTCACCGAGTTAGTTAGGGTGAGGTTTCCGTTGAGGGCATCGATGGCTTTTACCCATTCAGTGATTTGCGGGTTGCCCTCCTTGTTAGAGATGAGGAGGATCTCGGTTTTTCCTTGATTGAGTTTAAGGTGGCTCGTTGCGAGCCAGTCTTGGACTTCTTGGAGAGTGTTGTTGAGCCTTAGAATGTCATTATAGGAGGAGGTTTCAATGAGATCTGCGTGTCGTCTGCATAGAGGTGGAAGGGGATGTTGGCTTTTTTCAGTAATGTGGTGAGGGGTACCATATATATGTTGAACAGTTGTGGAGAGAGAACAGATCCTTGTGGGACACCTCTGGTCACGGGGAGAGGGTCAGATGTGAAGGATTTGATTTTAACTCTTTGGAAGCGATTCTGAAAGAAGGAGGAGAACCATCGAAGGACCACATCGTTCGCACCTACTCGTTCTTTGAGGGCCTTGATGAGCAGCTTGTGGTCTACCGTGTCGAAGGCCGCTGACAGGTCTAGGAGGATGAGTAGGCAACAGTGGTCTGAGTCAAGTGAGTTGCGGATGTCATCCACTATGTTCAGGATTTCGGTTTCAGTGCTATAGCCTTTTCTGAAGCCTGATTGGTTATGGTCTAGAAGATTGATGTTGTCCATCCGGTTGTTTAGTTGACATAGCACACATTTTTCTAGGATTTTGGCTAGGAAGGGCAGACTGGAGACTGGTCTAAAGTTGTTCAGGTCGTTCGTGTCTAGGCCTGATTTCTTCAGAAGAGGTGTAACCTGGCCGACTTTAAGGCAGTCAGGGATGGTGCCAGTTTTTAAGGAGCTGTTGATGATTTCGCACCAGAGTGGAGCAAGGGTGAACTTCAGGTCTTTGGCCATTTGGGAGGGGATTGGGTCAAGGTTGTGTGATGAGGGTTTGGAGGATGAAATTAGATTGAGGATCTCGGCTTCGTGGATGTGGTCGAAGGAGGACCAAGCGGATGTGGTAGGATCGCTAGAGGTGGTTTCGGTTGTTATTAGGTCGAAATCGCCATGCGGATGGGCGTTGATGTCGAGAGATAGTTCGATCTTGGCGATTTTATAGAAGGTGGCGAAGCTGTCACATAGGGTTTTGGAGGGTTGGGGATGGATAGTAGATGGTTTGGATGTTTGTTTTTTGATGATATCAAAGAGTTCTCTTGGTCTGTTCTTAGCTTTGTCCAGTTCCTTGCAAAATAAGTTTGTTTTTTCGTTATTGATGTGCTTCTTGTAATTTCTTCTTACTGCTCTGAGTTCCTCGCAGCGGCTGGAGGAGGGGTTCTTTTTCCATTGTCGTTCAGTGGCTCTGAGATGTCTTCTTTCTTCGTTTATGTCCTTGTTAAACCAGGTTCTAGATGGGATGTTCCTAGGTATTTTCTGTCTTCGTGGAGCCAATTGATCTAGGATGGCGGACGTGGTAGTGCTGTAGTGTGAGGTGAGTTCAGTAGTGGAGAGGCCTTCCGAGGCGATTGCTAGGGAGGAGGCTATTCTTTCTTCTAGTATGGCTGTGTTGATCTGGGAAAGGTTTCTGGACCATGTGGGGGGGATTGTGATGGGTTGTTGGCACAGGATCCGTTGCGTGGGGTGGAATAGAATTAGGTGATGGTCTGACCAATCTACCGGTAGGATGTGGTCTATATAGATTGCATCATGTTGGACGATGATGGCGTCCAGGGTTGCCCCTTTGTTGTGGGTTTCTTTTGAGCAGTGTTGGGTAAGGTTGTTAGAATGTAGAAGTTTGTTTAGGGATTGTATTCTGGGACTGTTCTCATTGTTCCAGTGGAGGTTGAGATCGCCTAGAATGAGGCTGTTGGTCTCTTTGAGAGAGCAGTGGGCGATCAGGTCTGATAGTTGTTCAGTGAACATGGAGTTGTTACCAGGGGGATGATATAGTAAGTGGCATTGTAGTAGCTTGTTGTTGGTGGTCTTAATGTTGGTAGTAAGGCATTCGAAGGAGTTGTAGTTAAAGGTAGTGGTTTTGACCACTGATAAGTTGTTGTTGTGGATGATTGCCACTCCTCTGCCTTTTTGGTCCTTCCTGTCTTTATTAATGATGGAGAAGCCTGGAGGGACGAGCGTGTCTAGGATAGGTGGGGAGGAGTTGTTTAGCCAGGTCTCGGTGATGAAGGCTGCGTCTATGTTGTGGTTGAGGATGGATTCTGCTAGTTCTGTAGAGTGTTTTGTGGCCGATCTGCAGTTTATGAGCATGCAGTTGGTCTGGGAGGAGTCTTTTTCTAGTGGTACGGTAGGAATGGTGATGCGGGAGGCTGGGGGTCTCGGAGGTTTTGGGAGGAGATGTTCATTTCTGAAACCGGTAATTACCTGGATGTTGGATTGGGAGGAGCGGGTGATGGGGGTTGTGTAAGAGGCGGCCAGCTCGAGCGCCTCTTTCGCAGGCATAGCTTTCTCCGCTCTGTTAGGTCTCCGGGCCTGTGACGAGGGAGGGGAGTGTGAGTTAGTTGGGAGTGATGATTTGGTAGTCCTGGGGTGAGTGGGGGTGTAGGAGAAGGTGGTGTGTTGGGTGTTAGGGGGAGGGTTACCGAGTGTCGAGAGGTTGGTGAGGATAAGATTCAGGCCTTGTATTATAGTGTCGATTTGGGTTTCGACGTGGGTGAGGCGGCGGTGTGATCCTTCCTGAGTGGGGGGGTGTTGTTTTTGGGGATTGTCTCCTAGGTAGGGGGGAGAGGGCGGATGGTTTTGATGGCTTTTGGCGTTAATTAGGCTGTCTGATTGGGTTGTGAGGTCAGATTGGGTTGTGGTGTGGGATTGAGGAGTGGGGGGAATTGAGGGGGGGTGGAGTGGGAATTGGGGATTGAGTGTCTTAAGGCTGGTCTTGCGGTCCGCAGGTGTTACTTGGAGGGTGTTCCGCATTAAGGGTGATTCTGGCGTTTGGTCTGTGGTGGGGGGTAGGGCCAATTCTTTGGTTTCTGGTGGGTTGGGGAGGGTTAGGGATTGCACAGGGGTGACTGTGTTCCCGTGTGGTGGTGTCGGAAGGGTGTTCATTGTAGGGTGTTGGTGATCATCTATCGTGATAGAGTTGGTGTGAAGAGAAGGAAATAGGATGTCAAAGGCCTCCAGATTAGCGTTGTTAGCTTGTATCAGGACAGTGCCGTTGGAATATATGGTCACCGAAGTGAACCCGTAATGGGGCAGGAGATTCGGGGGGTAGAATGAGAGTTTGCAGCTATGGATCGTCTTAGTGGTTTTGGTGATTTGGCATTTTCCTCTCAGGTTGGAGATCCAGTAGCCTGGTCTGGCTGTGTGGAAGATGAGGTCCATTTTTATTTGACCTTTCGAGGGACAGTGATAGACATCTGCAAAGAGGGATTCGGGGAATTGTCTGATCAATTTGTGTTTGAGGGATTTTTTGGCATTATGTGTGAGGTTGGGGGGGGTGATAAAGAAGGAGTTTGGTCCATGACGTTTTACGAGGGGGGAGGAGAGGGGGTTGGAGTCTGTTATCATGGTGGAAGGAGTTTAGGGTGGGGTGCTCGAGTGAGAGATCTATGTGGAGGTGGATGAAATCTAGTAACCCGTTATGTGGCCGGAATGGCTGAGGTCTATGTGTAGGAAGTGGTAGGAGCGATGTGCAAGGGGTGAAGAAGAGTCCGATTATTACTGTGGTGGGTGAGTCTAGCAGCTCGGTGGACTAGTCGTTGGGGGTGAGGAAGGGGAGGGAGTGTTGGAGGATGGGAGCAACTGGGAGTTCGAGAAAGAGAGGGGTAAGCTAAGGAGTTAGGAGTACCAGTAATGTCGGTCTAGTGACAGGGGAGAGAGGGGGGGCTTACCTGGGAATTTCGGGATTCACTCGCAGCTAGGGTCTGTGTAACCAGACAGCGGTTCTTGTTGCTCCAATCTTATTGGGACACGAGGAAGGGGTTATTATGAGGAGGTAGGGTATGATGGTGATTACAGGGGGGCTGCGTCAGAGTCTCTGTCCTCGATCTGATTATGGGCAGGTGTTACAAGGTATCTAGGAGTCGGGGAGGACAGTTGGAGGTTCCGTTCCCCAATGGATAGCACTATCTCAGTCTAGCCGGGCGATTTATGTTCATTAGCTCACTGAGGGAGCCATCTTGAGGTCAGGCATGGGGGAATAGTTGTGGTAGAGTCAGTCGCGGGCCGGATCTCCGCGATTTTGGGTCGGTTACGGCGATTTAGCTGTTCCTGTTGTCCATGATGTCAGGGGGGGACAGGTGGGGGCTCCGCTTTCCCATGGACAGCACGGTCTCGGACTTACCAGGCTGTTATTATCTTCGGTGTCTCACTGTGGGCGCCATCTTGAGGTTAGGTAGGGGGGAGTCAGGTTGTGGCCCTTGTCTCCGGGTCGTTGATTGCAGATTCTTCGAGTTTTTGGAGGCCTGGAGTCAGGGGAAGACGGTCGGAGGCACTTTTCTCCGTGTTGCTTGAAGCATGGCTTTCTTGGACAGGGTTAGTGAGCGCGATGTCCTGTTCTGGGCGCCATTTTAGGGACAGGCACGAAGGAGTCGGTTTCTGTTCGTGTTTCTCGGCGTTCTCCGTGACCTGGTTCTGTTGCAGCCTTTTGTGTACAGTCCCGCAGCTCTCTCACTCTCTGCGGATCCGGGAATGGGTGTCCTGATGTCGTGGAGGGCGGGCGGGGGCGCCGATCGTCTGTGGAGGCAGCGAGCTGCCGGCAGAAACAGATGTGGCGGCGCTCCTCGTCGCAGGCACGTCTCAGGCTTAACCTGCCCGGTGGTCCGGTGAGTAGTCATTTCCTTAGTTCTTTATTTTTTTGTTGGTAGGTGAGGCGTCATGTTCTTATTTTCTGTACTTCAATCCTTTTTGCTTTTGAAGCGGAGCTCGGTTTTGGAGCTGCTTCTCTGCGGCCATTACAGGACTACTGTTACAAACTAAAAATCTGTGTTTGTCTTTAAATTTACCAATTTCAACTTCGACTGGTTCTGTTAAATCTGTTTTAATTTGTTGGTTAGCTACACCAACTACTTGGATGGAATCCCCAGAGAGAGGCAGGTTTTCTATTTCCACTGATCTAACAGTAGAACGGGTAGCACCTGTGTCCACTAGAAAAGTGATTTCTACATCATTCACTTTACCATTTACAAATGGACCAGACTGATCTACCTCAAGAGTGACTCCAAGCACACACTCTTCTACCTCTCTCGGGCACCGTCATAATTAATCGTCAGAATCACTCCCTCCACTTTCTTTTAACCAATATTGTTGAGAAACATTTGACACATTCACTCTTTGCGGTCTGTTTACCTGTTCACCTCCGCAGAATCCCGTTTCTGTATTATACCTCTGCACATTTACACAGTTTGGAAGTGGCGGTTGTGGAATCTGACTCTGCTGATTCACTACCTGTTACTGTAGCTGTTGCTGCAGATTTATCTCATTCTGCATCTGTGGATTTAATGGTGCATTTTTAAAATTTCTGGGCAGATTTTTACTTTCGCGCTTCCAGTGTCCAATTTCGCCGCAATTAAAACATGGGAGTTTTTGTTTAAGCTCTTCAATATTCACATTAAATTTTGGCTTATTAAAATTACCTTTAAATTTAGCTTGATTCTGATGAACATTTTTATTTTCGAGGGTTGCTATTTGCTGTTCAGCTACCTTTACCTGTGCCCACATTGCTTTTTCCTTAAGCTTCCTTTGCTTTGCGTCTATCTCATCACTGCAGTATTTGGCTTTTCTCAGAATGTCATCAACTGAAAGTGACTGCCAACCTACAATTCCGTTTCTAATCATTTCACCAATTTCAGGTCTCAAGCCATAAACGAATCTGTATATAAAGTGGCTCATGTCCTTTTCACTTAATTTTTCATAGCCACTGTATTGTTTAAATACCAGCAATAACCTTTCATAAAATGAATGTACTGATTCTTTTGGCTCTTGATTTGTTCTGTCAATTTTAACCCAATCAACTTCTTTTGGAGCAATCTTGTTTTTCAACCAGACAATTACTTTATCATATAAATCCATAACATCTGGTGATGGTGCACCTGTTACTCTATCTCGAGTAGGTTCTTCTTTAGGCCAACTTACAGAAATTTTACATTTTGTCCAAAGATCTGATGGGACAACAATGTCAAAGAATCCATCAAGATCAATCCACAGAACTTTTGAAACCTTAATAAACCTATCCACCTGTCGATACCACTCTACAGGTTTCTCTCTCAGCCGAGGAAAATCTTTTTTTGAACAATAAAATGTCTTGTCTAGTCCAAGGAACATGCACATATCCACCACCTGCTATTTCTCTCATTGGAAACTGATTTACTACTTCACCTCTTTCTCTTCTTTCTTCCTCTTTTTTCTTTGTCCATTTTACTCTCCATTTACTTAATTCACCTAGTCTTTTTAGAAACACAATTAATTCTTTTATATGAATTATTCTTCCTGTAGTGTTCAGGTTTTCAATGTCTTTTTCAGTGAAGTCTACTCTGTAATGTTTTCCCAAATTCTTCTGCCTGCTCAAATCAACTTCTATTTCAGTAGCTAATTCTTCTAACTGTTCATACTTATTTTTGGTTTTCCATTGTATGCTTTTACAAATAAATAATAATTATTCATCCTGATACAGCTTTAAATTGTACAGTCTAATTGTGCCGATAATCAATTCCTCCAAATCTGCTTTTAATTTTGCGACATCAAGTAATTTAAATTCTGCAGTTTTTGGGGTTTGTGTTAAATCTATTTTACTTATGCTCTTTTCTGGAGTTTCAGTATCAGATTCTGCACCAAATGGAGTTTTACATGGTGAACCTTGATTAAAAGTTAAGTCAGGCATTGTTTTTTCTCGGTGAATTTCAGATAAATCTGAATAAAAATGTTCAGCTACTTTTTGAATTTCTGCATTTAATGGAATAGTCAAAGCTGAGTGTCTAATTTCCCTTTGATCAAATACTGGTTGAACAGGACCAATCGGTACTGGTACTGTTACTGCTTCCTGCTTTTAGTTAACTGTTGTATTAACTCATCTTTTGATCGAAGATATTATGAAGAATTGGGTAATTCATTACATCTTTCTGTTCTCATTACATTTCTTGGGGTTTCATTTCTTTGCACTGGGGAAATTTCAAAATCATTTCTGGGAATTTCAATATAATTTCTATTTCCTCCAGATATGCTAGAATTAGACCTTAACTCTACTCTTTCAGGTGTTTTTCCACAGCTTTGATTTGACATGGGAGATGTCTCATCAATAATTTCTCTTGGAGGAGCACTTGGAGAAGTTCCTGGAGGAACTCTCGGGGAAGAACATGAACAAACTGGTTGAAAATGGTAAGGCGGCGGTTTCGGCTTTGTAATATAAATCTCTTCTAAGACCGCATCTTCTAAATCATTTTCTTCATTAATATTATTTTTCTTTTGGGTATTCTTTTGACCTGGTACTTCAGTAACCATTGCTCTTACTGGGTACAAACCATCACACATGTCTGCACGTCTCCAACGACGCATTCTATCTTCATGAGTTTCCCTGTTAATATCTAATTTTGGCCCTTTTGTTATACCTCTGCTTTTTTAATTTTTTTTTTATTTAAGAAATTTATAGAGCGCTCGGCTACCCCCGAGGGGGTGTCCCGGCGCTAACGACTGAAATTCAGAAAGGAAACAAACCCAGGAAAAACAGAGCAATTAAGAGGAAAACAGCCATGTCTTGAGTTTGCGGCGGAAAACAGATTCAGTAGGAGCAAATCTTAAATCCAATGGAAGTTTATTCCAGAGTCTGGCCGTCAAAACTCCGAATGCTCTTCCGCCCATCCTGGAGAGACGGAAGCGTGGAACAACCAGCAGACGAAGGCTGTTAGAACGAAGAGATCTGATAGAATGAGAGAGGACAATTCGCTTTTTCAAATAATCAGGACCAGAGTTATTCAGGGCTCGGAAAGCAAGTGTTAAAATCTTGAATTGGATGCGACAAGTGACAGGAAGCCAATGGAGTTTTTTACGGTAAGATGCTACTGATTGACGATAGAGGATGTTGCCGATGAGTCTGGCCGCGGCGTTCTGCACAATCTGCAGGCGCTCAATCTGGTACATAGGGGCACCAGCATAGAGACTGTTCGCGTAGTCCAGGTGAGAGGTGATTAACGCCTGGACCACAGTTCTACGAGCATTTAAAGGGAGGTAAGGAAAGATCTTTCTTATCATGCCCAGTTTCGCGAAACAGGCGGCGGTGGTTTTATTAATGTGGGGGATACAGGAGAGCGTGTTATCAAACTGAAAGCCAAGGTTGCGGACCGTGGAGGCAGGAATAGGCGGGGGGTCAAGCACAGTCGGCCACCAGAGGTTCGGGGAAATAGTCGTTCTCTGATTAAAGAACAATACCTCCGTCTTGTCTGTATTAAGTCTAAGATGATTGGTAGTCATCCAGGTACATATATTATTCAGACATTGGCGGAAGTTGGTAAACCCAGGGTCAGAGTGATCCTTAAATGAGAATACAAGCTGTGTATCATCAGCGTAAGAGATCACCCTGACACCCCAGGATTCCACCACATTAGCCAGAGGAGCCAGATAAACATTAAACAACAGTGGGCTCAGGGCCGAGCCCTGGGGGACACCACACAGAAGAGGCTGAGCCACTGATGTAAAAGGTCTAAGGAAAACCCTCTGAGAGCGGTCTTTCAGAAACGAGGCAAGCCATGCCAGCACCATGCCCCCAACTCCCGCATGACTAAGACGAGCCAGTTCGAGTTCAAACATCTCATCCTCCCATTCAACTAAAGCTTCAAATTGAGTAGGTCTAGGCTTTGGCACAAGAGCCATCATTTTTTCTCTCAAATTTTTCAAAACTTTAATATGAAATGACCCGTCTTCTGGCCAAGCCAATACACCATCATCTTTGGTATATTCCATCCAATTATCCATCCATAGACAAGTGTGATAACCATATTCACCTTCCATGTAAGCTGCGGGTGTTTTGTACTTATGAAGTAATCTTCCACCTCGCGTTTCAATTTTCTTGTCGGGTTTAAATATATTTTTCAATTTCTGAAACCATGAAGGCTTCCTTTCCTCTTTCTTGTAGCAGTAACTCATGTTTTTTAATCAAATCCGCTTAATTCTAAATGATCGTAAGTGTTTCCTGGTTGTTCCGCAAAACCAACCAATCCGTGCGCGAAACTCACCAACAAGACAATCAGGTTAAACTACGTCACCACCTTGCTCAACCAATAGAAATACTGCTTTCAGAATGAGCCAATCAGCTGTCAGCTCGTCTTGGTCATGTGAACCAATCAGTGCGCTAGCTGTGACGAATGCTAGCCAATCACAGCGCGGACCCTGTGACGTACACTGCCGCTGCAGCTTCGTTGTCTCTCACTCCACAAACTAGCCCCTCCTTTACAAAATATTTTCACAGCGCCATTTTAACAATTCTTTTCATTGAAAATCAGTTAGTAACTACAGAAAAACAAATAATTTGTCTGTTTTGCTAAAATAAAGTGATAGCTTTTACAATCATTCAAGTATTCTCTGCGTGGAATAGACGACACTATTCTCACAGAATATTCAGTCGTTGATAAAGTATTACTACTCTACCCTTCAAATAGGTAATATCGAACTCGTTTCCCTCTGAATGCACAAATTGTAGCAATTCAAAGCTTGACTTGATCGTAATTACAAAATCATTTGCACACTTTCAAACGGAAAGTTTTCCTAACCATACATACATGAATGTTGGTAGGACTTTCCCCAACCATAGAAATCCACATTTGTCAGTAAGATAGACGACGCTTCCTTACCCTTCACACAAGCTTGGATAAATTCTACTACTCTTTTCGCAGTGAGTTTTAAAACAGGCTCCAAGTCCCTATACTCGAAAGCTACAATTTCATAGACAATCCTCACTATACATTTTACCTAACACACCTAAAATCCCTAAACTTGTGTTGTACGTCCACAACACTAGTGATATATGACAATACCACTATTTTGAAACAGAACAAATGCACTGTGCAACTTCACTTGTTACACTACTCTTGTACCGGCACAACTAGGAATTTTCACACTGCTGGAAAAACCCTTTTTGACAACATATAACAGCTTGACAAACTTAACATGTTTTAGTCATGAATCCTATGTAACTACCATGTAGCATGTCCGTTACCATAGTAACCGTAACTTTGCTACCAAGGAATTGCGCCCCTATAGAAAATCTGTCTCAACAACACTACCCAACACCATGATACTCACCATTAATCATAAATCACTCACAAGGCCCATAAAATACCGAGACACATTTTGGGTAACTGAATCATGTGACCTAATTAATCAGAACTATTTATAAAAGTATTTACACATTTATATACATCTGCAGATTGTCATTTTCATAACCATGGTTTATATCAATAATCATTTTAATTAAGTCACTTAGGTAAATGGATCAACTGATGATAACTAGACCATGAATAAACAAGACCAGCATGTCATTTCAAAATCTAATTTTATTTACTTTATTATTCGAAGAAAGAGCATTTTTAATAGGAATCTTTATTTATTAGCAAATTAGCAGATTAGCAGCATTTTATTGAAGCAAAAGGCATATTAGACTGACATTTCAAAAGCATATTCAATAATCATGAATTTTTAATTAACAACAGTTTCCATTTCCTAATGCTATTTCCCTATCTAAACTCACTTCACCTAGTAATGAAAAAGTCAATTAACCCTATTATCCTTACGTGAGCAGTCCAACAGCATATCACGACTCTCTGGACCCGGAAAGTGAGGAGCACCCTCCTGCCCATGGGGGCAACTTTTATACCTTTTTGCCTAGCTAATCTCACTAAAAGTATATTTTTCTCCTGCCATCCAGTGTTCCAATTGGCTGACAGACGTCAGTCCATATGAGATCATCACCTTTTTCAATCCAAAGTTGAGCCTTTCTAAAACGCCTTTGTCCTTTGTCCACAACGACATTAGCTTCCTCGGAAATGCAACAATATTAAATAACAGTTCGCTGCTTCCTTAGCTTGGCTGATTTGCCGCATCCTGTCCTTGAGTTTGTCCAACTCAGAGCTCATCTTGCACAGTTCATTTATTTTATTTTTCTGATGAACATCAACGTGGCAAAACTTTCCACTTTTCTTTCCTGTGCTCGGCTCATCACGACAGGATTCCAAACACCCACTTAAAACGCTAGGCCTTAGGCCTCTCTTTTGAAGGCTAGTATTCAAACAAACACAAGACATTAATTAATTTGAGTAATGAAAACTATTCTGTTACCCACCCTCTTTGCTAAATATTAACCCATTAGTTTATGTTATCTGGCTTTTAGCACAAAAAGCAGCTTTTTATATCTACCTTCTTCTTATAGGCCACAGAATCCTCCACGAGCTTTTGCCACAGAAAAGACAAAACATAAGCAAGTAAATGAGCACATGCCATTAGTTATGCAGCTGCATTTAATACTGACAAAGACAATAGACAAGGTTAGTTTATTATTTTTCACGAACATGCAGTTGCAACGTAGAGCACATAAATTTAGTCCCATGTGTCGTGTAATGCATTTTAAACTAGGTTGATTAGTATTTTCATTCACAAACTTCATTAATACGGTTATTTATTATGGAAGTTTAACTTTGCGAGTCAGAACAAAATTTTATTCTAAACCTCGCTCCATCACTAGCAACACACAGGGTGGTGTTTGAATCTGCGGATGAGAGCGGCATGGCCCTGGGCGTCAACAGAAAAGGGATGAGTGTGTCGCGGACAATGGAAGAGCCAGTGCTGATGGCCGACTCTGGAGTGCGTCTAGCCATGTCAATGCAGGATCAGAGGGTGGGGGGAGGGTGAAATACAGTTGTGGGTTTTCAGTATTCTATGTTTTGGCTGGACAGCAATATAAATGCATGCAAGAGTTTTGTACTGATATGGACATGATGTCGTAATATCGCAATATTCTCATCTGGGCCTAGCGATAACTCAGTCATGAAGCAAGTACGAAATAATGGCAAAGCCCAAAATGTAAACAAGCGGGCTTTTGGAATAAACGGCATGTGTACTGTTGGAATATGCTGTGTATGATGTCACACGCTGAATGGTGTATATTTCTGCATTTCTATGTTCATGTATGCTATGTAGAAAAACCAAAAATCAATAAAACTTTGTTTAAAAAAAACAACAACAAAAAACCAATTGTTCCAGTAAGAGGCGTGTAATCTGCACCTGGTCCAGCCGTGTCAGTTTTTTTCTCTTGGGTGGGGGTTAACTGCTGCTCCGGGCCAGTTCAATCTGTTTTCCTGGTTCCAGGTTTTTTTAGTAGATCCTTAATGTTTGCCTCCTACGCTCGGTGGGATGTCATCTCGATGCAGTACCAACCCATTGGACCCTGTGTCGTAGGTACAGGTCATTGGCAAGCACTGTAGGTGACTCCTCCCAGCAAGCCAATATGATCCCCCTAGTTGTCGCTTAAGGAGACTGGGACTGTGTGTCCTCAGGGTACAGCTCCTTTTACCATAGCCCAATGTATGGAGAATCCAGCCACTGTATCCTTTATTGGGCTCTTGTTCACTGGGCCCATGCATCTCAGAGGTCTCTGCCAGCCTGAGCCTCCCCGGCAACTGCAGGACCCACAATCTCCACATGTTTGGGGTCCTGCTAGAGAGCTGCCCCCTTCAAATCTCTGGAGTGCAGCAGTCTTAAGGGCCGACCTGAGACAGGCTCCGCACTCCCCTCAGCAGCTTTTGTACCGATGGGGCAGCCAAGGTGGGCCCACCGGGCAACAAACTCCACAGCTAACAGCTGCCGATCCTCCAGGGGTCCCTTAATCAAATGAGCGGGACATACCAGCTTGCCCCCAGCGTCCGAAGCCAGCCCCAGGCGTCAACGCGTCGATGTGGTCTTGGGCATAATTCCGGGCCTCTCTCAACAATCCAGCGGCCTCCATGCGCAGATGGCCAGAGATGCACCACGGGCGGCTCACTGTACCCCCAGGCCGGGTCGCCATGAGAGCCAGGACATCCGCTCCACCCGCAGCAGGGCACCCGGCTACCCATGCAATGGTCTGCTCCTCAGGGCCCACCAGGCAGCCCGAATCCGGGCTCTCTTGCTTGGGGCTGCAGCTTCCAGCACTCGGAGACCACCCCCAGTCTCCGGGCGTTTCGGTGTGCACCGCCTTCTCAGAGCCTCAGGGCAGGTAAGGAGTCGCCACTGTCCCAGCTTCACCAGGTCGCCTCACCCCCTGAGAGGCCACTTTACTAGTAATTTCAGCCACAGCAAGATGAGCTCTGTAGATGAGCAGTTACTCCACCGCCAGCTTGGCCACATCCCCCCAAAAAAAGATACTCATCTAGTGGCTGAATTATACAATGTGAACCTAGAAAACCTGGGATCAATCCCGCTTTGGCCATTTGACCAAATTGTGTGATCCTAGGCAATTATTTTATTTTGAAATGCCTCCTATGTTTTTCATTATTGAATATCATAAAACCTTGAACTACATGACTATGCATGCTGTACAAAAATCTCTCTTTTGTTTGACTTAATGAACTATAATGTTGCTCTGTGTAAAATAAGAATAGAGCCTACATATATGATGCACATGACAACTGACTTGCCCCTGGCTCACTAATGGGTTTGTGGTCCAGGTTGGAGTGAGAGATGGGGGACGAATGTATTTTTGTTTAAAATTATCACTTTTGATAAATACTTCTCAATGCAGTGATATCACCTAATGAAATGCTTGGTATAGAATTATCATTTTTTGAATTGCGAACACTTTGGGCCATATGTACGACAGCTGAAAATTACGAATCGCAAGACTCGCACTTTACGAGTCGCAAAATGGTACCTACGAATGAAAGACACCACATGATTGCAAGTCGCTAATGACTCGCATCGCAATTTTGGCTCTCGTCTATTTGCGAGTCACTAAAGGCTCGCAAATAGCTAACTCTGCTAAAAACACGTTTTGCCTACACAAATTGCGAGCGGGGCAGTAACATGGCAAAATTGCACTTGCAGATTGCGAATTAAAAAAAAAAACATGGAAAACACTTCCTGGTTGAGCTGAAGGACCCCAGGAAATGGTGTCCAAGGATACTCCTGAGCAAAATTCTAAGCTCATGTCCAGGTGCAGCAGCACAGTTCAACCCTGCTGTGTGAGCATGACTGAAAGCATGAGCAGAAAGGCCAGCAAGAAGAGTGCCAAGGAGAGGCTGAGGAAGCTCAAGTTTTCAGAAAAGGGAGGAGGAGCTTCGTGCGCAACCAAGATGGTCGCGTGAGCACAGGGCTCCCGGACCTTCGCCGCCTCCGCCGTTTATCCTGTACCCTATCCTGACTTAGAGGACGGGTCGCTTGTGGCACGGCCCAACTGATCATTTATCTGTTTCCAGATTTCGATTTGGACTCCGGGAACCGAGGTTACGGACTTCGGAATATTGTTGGCCTGCTCCCTGGTGCCACCCCGGGCTCTGCTTCTCTGCCAGCCGGACAGTAATCGAACAACAACGGATCGCCTGAGTCACCTCGGCTCGGTCATCTACTTTCGGTTTCGTTTCTCGCCCTGCGACCTCTCTGACTCTGTCTGGATCCGCCTCTCTTGGTTGCCCTTCACCCTACCATATCTCGACATTTGCGGACCTGCCTAGTGTGGCTCACTAAATGGTGTGGAGTGCCCACTTTCTGCTTTTAAACTGTTGCGGGCGCACCGAGTGTAGCCATTTTCACCAGGTCTCAGGCAACCCTCCGGGGCACGATATCCAAGATGGCCACCAAACCCGAGGGCGAAAAACGGGGGGGTGCCGTGCAGTCTAACGTCATGGACAGATACACCCTCGCCAAAGGCTCCCCGGGTGGACCGACCAAATCCCCGATTAACGTCGGAGAGGATTCCTCGACGGGTGAGGACTTGTCGCTAAAGGACGTCATGGGCGCCATTGCTGGCATGAAGGCCACATTGGGTCAACAGTATGAGGCCCTGGCTCATAAGCTGGACACGGTTGCCATCGATGTTACCCTGATCAGGGCTGATCTTGCGAAGACCAACGAGAAGGTCAAATCACTCGACCTTAAAACATCCAGCCTCGTTACTGACGTCTCCGATTTACAGACAGAAGTCGGCAACTTGCGAGCCTCTAATGACTATTTCTCCCGGCGCCTGGAGGACTTTGAAGGCTGTGCGCAGCGGAATAATATCCGTCTGGTTGGTGTCCCGGAGAAATCGGAAGCCTCTTTGGTGGACCTGCTGGTGGAGGACCTTGTTCTGAACCACCTAGCGCCTAAAGGCCTCAGTAAGTTCTTTGCCGTGGAACGTGCGCATAGGATACCGGGAGGCCCGCCTAAGCAGGGAGCCACTCCACGTCCCATCATTGCTCGGATCTTCCATTTTCGAGACAGAGATGCGATCCTCCAAGCATCGCGTCAATCTGGTCCTGTGGCTTTTGAAAACTCTACGGCCAGTTTCTAACCGGACTTCACCCAGCAGGTGCAGAAACAAAGACTCGGATTCCAAGGGGTGAAGAGGAGGCTGAGAGACAGAGACATGAAGTACGCTATGCTCTTCCCGGCCCGACTACGTGTGGTGTACAGGGATCGAACATTCTTTTTCGACCATCCTGGGGCCGCAGGTGACTGGCTTGACACGCTGCCCTCTGGGCAGGAACATTCTGAACACTTTGGACATTCCGGAAGAGCGGAGGGCGGCCCGGTGGAGCGGGAATAGGGAGCGACGCTGGCTCCCGGGCCACCGCATTGACTTTCAGCTGTGGTTTGATGCTATGCACCTATTGCCTGCTAATGTTTGGTCTTTTCGGGGTGTGGGCGGGGGGTGGGTGAGTCTTCCTCCTCAGGGGTTCTTTTCGTAGACTAGTTGTGTGATGGGGCAACAGGCACACTGCAAGTTGGGGTGGCTCTTGAGTCTTACGCAGGGGTGCAGGGTGGGGGGCGAGATGTTCAGGGGTTCTTTGGGGGTTGGGGGCCTGCAGTTTGTGTTTCTTTGTTTTCTTCAAGGCATAGTGTTGATGTTCTCCTGCTATATAGTGTTGCGTCTGGTGCGGGGTGGGATTAGGATTGGTTTCTGGGATGGGGGTAGGGGACTTAAATTGTTGTGTTGGAACGTCAACGGGTTGGGGGACAGGATAAAATGGGGTGTGGCATTGCAACTGTTGCGGCGTTTATCCCCTGATGTGGTGTTGCTTCAGGAGACGCACTTGATTGGCAATACATGCCACGCGATGAATAGGCGTGGATACCGTCTCCTGGCCCACTCCAGTTTCACCGCTGGCTCTAGGGGGCGGGCATTCTGGTACGGAGCTCCCTCCCTCTTGCTATTGACGACATTGTCCTTGATGATAGGGGCCGCTATGCCGCCATTGTGGGACGCTGGGAGGGGAAGGTCATCACCCTGCTCTCTGTTTACGTCCCGCCTGGTCTGCAGGCCACTACCTTTGCCGATCTGGGAAGAGTGCTCCTGGGGGTCCCTGAGGGTCAGCTCGTAGTGGGAGGGGATTTTAACTCTGTAGTGTCAGGGATGTGTGACCGTTACCCTCCCCGGGAAAATGTACGGTCTCAATCTTGGCTGGGGGACTTCTTGGACACTCTGGGGCTCACTGATTGTTGGCGCCTGCTCCACCCGGGACAGTCGCAGTACACTTTCCACTCTGGGGCTCACGGCAGTCTTTCGAGACTAGACTATGTCTTGATGCCCTCCTCACAGGCCTCCTCTATCAGGGAGATAAAACACCTTGCTAGGGGTATATTGGACCACTCCCCGTTATGGTTAGTCATAGATATGAAGCTGGGGACTGAGGGCCGAGTGGCTCCGATTAACCCCTGGTATCTCCGTGTTCCAAAGGTGAAAGCTGAACTGGTTAAAGCGCTTGACCATTACTTTGCTGATAATGTGGGCACCGTCTCCTCCTCTGTTACACTGTGGGAAGCATACAAAACTGTGATTCGGGGCCATGCCCTTTCCTTGATTAGCAATGTTAGGAAGGTTAAGCAGGAGGGGGTTGTCCGGATCGAGAACGAAATCGCTGTCCTTGAGGGGGTTGGAGTCCGAGGTCACCCCGGATAGACTGCATCTACTGAGTCTTAAACAACTTGACTACAGAGCACTAGTTACGGATGCTGCGAAAGATCCGGACTGGAAGTCGGCTGTGCTCCTGATCCGGACTGGAAGTCCTGGTGGCCCCAGGACATGTTTCCCCCTGAGCAATCATCTTCCCAAGCAAAAAATCTGGGAGTGCTGCTTGATGATGCGCTCTCGTTTAGTCCCCATGTTATGGGGCTATCTGGGAAATGTTTTGGCATCCTCAAGATGTTGAGGAAGTTTCTTCCTCTGCTGTCCGTACAATATCGGAAGACAGTAGTGCAGGCGTTGGTGGGATCTAGATTAGATTACGCCAATGCACTCTTTGCAGGTCTGCCCAAGTATCTTCTGGCCAGACTGCAAGTTGTGCAAAATTCGGCGGCCAGAGCTATCTTCGGCCTGCCAAGGAGAACAAGCGCACAACTGCTTTTGAATAGGCTGCATTGGCTGCCTATTTCGAAAAGAATTAGATTTAAAATTCTGACGCTGGCCTTCAAAGCCCTCCATTCCATCGGTCCTAATTATATTAGGAAGCGGATTGCTTTCTATGTGCCTCGGAGGGTGTTACGATCTGCCGATCTGGCCAAATTGGAGGTGCCTCTGGCTAAGCGTGTTCGGATGGGAGAACGAGCCTTTCAATTTGTGGCAGCCCGATGTTGGAATGAGCTCCCTCTCCCTCTACGCAAGGCTACGAACCTCCTGGCGTTTAGGAAAGAGTTGAAGACTCTCCTCTTTTCTGCGTAATTCTTTTGACAACTGTGCTGCTCCTCTATGTGTCTGTAGATCTCAGGCCTCTTTGCAAAAGCGCCGGGACGCCCCCTTGGGCAGCCGTGCGCTCAAAAAATAGGCCCTTAACATAACATAACATAACAAATGGGCAGGGAACAGCAGGGGCGTCTGTATGATGTGGGAGACAAGGCTGGGAAGTTGCTTGCTTGGCTGGATAGGAGGAAGCGCGCGAGTCGGGTGGTCCCTGTGGTTGTGAATGTGCAAGGAGTGAGTCTTACTGACCCCGCCGACATTGTGGACTGTTTTGCGGACTATTTCCGGGATGTGTATTCCCCTGTGTCCGATCGACCCGAGCACGACTCCCAGCTACTCCTGCGAGACCTCTCGCTGCCTGGTTTGTCGGACCCTGAGAAGGGGCTCCTCGAGGCACCGCCCACAGTGGAGGAAGTGGTTACTGCCATTTGCTCGGTCCGCTCGGGGAAGGCTTCGGGCCCCAATGGGCTCCCCATTGAACTCTACAAGCTCCGTCCGGACACAATAGCCCCGTATCTACGGTCGATGTTCCTGGAATCGTTGGAGTCGGGTTCCCTTCCCCCTGACCAAAGATTGGCCACCATAGTTGTGATTCCCAAGGATGGTAAGCCACGCGACCGCTGCACCTCCTTTAGGCCCATATCTCTGATCAATGCAGAACCGAAGATCCTGGCTAAACTGCTGGCCAACCGCTTAGTTACTGTCATAAGCGATCTGGTTCACCCGGACCAATCCGGGTTTATACCACACCGCAACACGGCATTGAACCTCCGGCGCCTGCATGGTGTCCTCGCGGGGACGTTGCGCGAACCAGCCATTTTGGCGTCTCTGGACGCCACTATGGCGTTTGATACGCTGGAGTGGCCGTATCTTTGGGCGATCCTCTCTAAATTTGGCTTCGGCCCTAACTTTATTAATTGGGTGAAACTGCTTTATACCGATCCCTTAGCACAAGTGGTTGTCAACGGCCGTGTCTCCGCCCCATTTCCCCTCGGCAGAGGAACGCGCCAGGGCTGCCCTTTATCCCCTCTTTTATTTGCCCTTGCTCTGGAACCACTGGCGGCCTGGTTGAGATGGGAGCCATCTTTGAAGGGCATTAGATGGAACTCGGACTTTGAGGACCGGGTGTCCTTATATGCAGACGATATCCTGCTGTATCTTACGTCGCCTTGGAAATCGTTGATCGTTCTTTTCGACGTCTTGACCTCCTTCCGTAAAAACTCTGGTCTCGTCATCAATTGGTCTAAGTCGTGCGTCTATGTTCTTTTGGGCGAGGCTCCTCTCTTGCCCCGCGGCTGCCCTATTTCGGTGGTGCGGGAAGGCTTTAAGTATCTGGGGATCTTTATTACCTTGGACCCGGTACTTTGTTATGAGCGCAATTTGCTGCCCCCGCTCCAGCGCCTTCGCACTGATGTTGTTGCGTGGGGTAAGCTTCCCCTCTCCCCCTTGGGACGAGCCGCACTGTTCAAGATGATGTCGCTGCCCCGGTTCCTTTATGCGCTCCAAAACACGCTCGACACGGTGCCTGCTAGCTACTTTCGGGAGGTCGAGAGTCTACAAAGGCGATTACTATGGGGGGGCCGATCCCGTATTGCCCTGGCGAAGATGACGCTGCCGTGGTATGACGGGGGCATCGCGCTTCCCGATATCCGCCGGTACTATTGGGCCTCTCAGCTGGGGGCGATTAACCATGGTACTTATGGCCCTTCGCCGAATCCGGCGTTTGAAATGGACAAGTGGCTGTTGCCCGGCGGAGATTATAACAGGGCGCTGTACGCGAGGTCCGTTTGCAGGACCCTCACGGGCCCCACCATGATAGCCGTGAAGGTGTGGTATCGTGCGACGGCGGCTCTGGGCTGGACAGATAAACTGACTCGTGCGACTCCGCTTTACGCGTCTGATAGGCTCGGGTCCCTATGGAAATCGAAGGGCTTTGACAAGTGGGATGTGATCGGTATTAGCAGGGTGAATGATGTGTGGACCAAGGGTAGGGTGAAGACGTTTGAGGAGCTGAAAGCGGAGTACGACTTGAATGATAAGGAGTTTTTTCGCTATGCGCAAATTCGACATGCCATACTATCTGTTTTCCCCTCGGGCACTGATATCCCGGAGGAAGGGCAGGATGGGGGAGTTTCAAGCGGGCCCAGTTGTCCAGAGGTCCCAGCAACCGATGCACCAACAACATTAAAGGCTACAGCCAGTGTGACACCAGCCTCACAACAGTCACCTACATCCTGACACACTCTGGCCACCAGGGTGCGGATGTCACAACCAACACAGCAGTCCCTACAGCATCTGCAAAGTCAGTCCTCTGATGGAGCAGCCAGTCAGCTTTTGTCTGGAGGCCTAGAACAGGCGATGTTGAAAATACAGCACCTGCAACAGAAGACACAGAGGTAAATAAATTTGAGGATGACACAGGGCTCGCAACATCACAGACTGACTGAAAATCAGAGCTTGCTGGAAGCAAAATTGGATGCTCTCACAAATACAATTGCTGACCTAACCAAAGAATGGGCAGGAGAACGGGCGCAGCTTAGGCGCATGGAGCGCAATAGGGGCCGCAATTTGGACACTCTGAGCAGGGCCATTTGTAGGCTTGCCCATGTGACAAGCCAACACAGCAAACGCACCCTGGGGTTCCAGGTGGAGTTGGGCTACTACAGTGGGGATGTTGCTCGTGGCCTGCAACAAATCGCTGCAGCAGTGGAAACACTGCAAACCAATATGATTGTTGGTGGAGGTGCTATGGGTGGCACACATTGTGAGGTGTCAAGCCACAGTAGCGTCTCCGCCACGGCGACACCTGTAATGCGCCGTAGCAGCTTGGACTTGGAAGTGGCAGCTCTGGCCAGGCTGGACAGAGAGGCAAAAAATGATCTGTGTAGGGTCACTGCAAAATGTTTGGGCCACATATCATTCCTATGTTGTGGTGATATAACCACAATGGAGTTACTTTGTAGTTCAGGCCTACATTTTCAGACGGACAGGTTGTTCTTTGTTTGTTCATGGATGCTTGCACGATAAAGCACCAATTAAAAGTCACAATTTGTTCTGTGTTATGTATAGGAGAGTGGATAATTAATGTGTATGTACCTTTAAAAATAGTTATTGGCGGGGTTCCAGCGGTGGGACCTCATCGGAGTTTCGGTTCTCGGTGATGTGTGGGTGGGAGACCACATCCGCTCCTTTGCGGACCTGCAGCAGCGTCACGCCCTTGCACACTCCCAACATTATGAATACCTACAGCTCAGGCATGCCCTTCACACCCATGTCTCACCCCCTGTCCCAATTCCAGAGTTCAGCCCGTTAGAGGCCCAAGTGATGATGGGAAATCTAGGAAGGGGAGGAGTGTCCCGAATCTACAGATCCTTAGTGAACAATGGTCTCGCTTCTCTGGACCGGCTCAAGGCTCGATGGGAGGGTTGGGTGTGCCCCCTAGAGGAGGCGGACTGGAGGGATGCCCTTATGGCGCCCAAAACCCTAACCACATCCTCCAAGCTACGCCTGGTCCAGCTCTATTACTTACACACGGTGTATCTCACCCCGACACGGCTATTCCAGTCCCAGCTGAAACCCTCCTGGCATGCTTCAGCCCCAGCTGACTTCTACCACATGGTATAGTGCTGCCCTGCTTTGGCGCCGTTCTGGAGGGGGTGGAAAGAGAACTCACGATCGCCCTGGGCTGGGAGGTTCCTCATGACCCGATACGTTTACTGCTTGGGGTATTTGATGGCCTGGATGGTTCAAGGGCGGACAAGAGCCTACTGGGAACAGCTGTAGCAGTGGCCAAGAGAGACATAGCAGCGCACTGGTTCCAGGCTAAGGTGCCCACGATAAAAGGTTGAAGGAGGGGAGTGGACAGGTGCAGAATCCAGGAGGAAGCCATGTTCAAGGCCCGGGGTGCCCTGATTTATTTAATAAGGTGTGGGGTAAATGGTTCAATATTCTCTCACCCTTGAGGAACTGCCTACCTTCCTTTTCATTGTATTCCTTACTCCATCTCCCTCTATGTGTAACTCCCCCCAGTGATGGTCTGCCATGTTCCACCCTGAAGGACAGCCTTTCTTCATGTCAACTGCATATACTGCGATGTTTTTTCTGATGTCTAATGAACTGCAACCTTTGAATTTATCTGTTGTAATAAACCTAATAAAATTGATTATCAAATAAAATAGTTATTTGCATTCTGGTCCCTGTGCCTTCTCCATTCTGCTGCAGGGCTACCATCCCTTTGCTGTAGGGCATGTGGTCCTGGGTCCTCATACTCTGATTCTTTGTCAGACACAACCATGAGCAATCCACCCCTGCAGGCCATGTAGTGCAGCATGGCACATGTTGCCACGATTTTACAGACTGTCTCCAGTGCACACTGCAGTGCTCCGCAACTCTTGTGTAGCCACCAGAAGCACGATTTCAGGATCCCAAAAGTGAGCTCAATTACAGTCATGGTGCGCCTGTGTGCCCTGTTGTACCGCCTTTCATGGACATTATTGGGAGACAGTTACGGCGTGAGGATCCATGGCCGCAGGGCATATGCACTGTCACCTGTTGTGAGATATATGATGGTGAGATGAGATTCATACAGACATACAAGTGCAAATACATTTATCTGGGGACAGGAAAGATCATTACCTAGGAGGTATCCATCATCAAGGTCACCTCTTTTTAACCTCTGGTATATGCCACTGTGTCTGAAAATGTATGCATCATGGGTGCTTCCAGAATATTTTGCTACCAGGTCTGTGATGATGTTTTTGGTGTCACAGACAACATGGATGTTAAGGGAATGATTTTTTTATCCTATTTCAGAAGATGTATTCTATGCAGGGTGGGGGACATATGGGCACCTGGGTCCCATCTATGCACCCTATGACCTGTGGGAACCTTGCTAGTCTGTAAAAATCAAGTTTTGTTTGCTCAAGTTACTCTTCGTCCCTGGGCTTGTATATGTGCTGATGGATGTGGTATAGCATGGCCTCTAGGAAATTATGGAGTAAACGCAAAAGCACTCTCTGCCACACACCACCAGCCACTGCAATGACATTCTGGTAGCTACCAGAGGCCAAGAGGTGGAGGGAGCACAACACCTGCACATGTGTGGGAATTGCATTGCTGCACAGGATTCTGCTTTCAAGTTGTCTATGAGGTCTAGAGTGACAGTGCTAATCAGCCTGTACTGTTCATAAATCTCTCCCTCTGTCTTCTCAAACAATGTTAGCCTGACTCTGAATATCCTCTCCTCTCTCCTCCTCCTCCGATGGTCAGCCAGTATCCACATCCTCCTCGCTATCACATACAGGGCAGCCATTGTAGAAAGGTTTCTGATGCATTCTGGGGCTATTTTTATAGGTTGGGCCTGGTTACCACCAGTTTCTGGTTAGTGGTAATTTGAATGTGCAAATGGGCCTAATAGCGTATATTCGCAATTTGCAACTGCTCCGTACATTGTATTTTGCGAGTCGCAATTTGCGAGTAGCAATTATGGGAACACAAAAAGTGGACGCATTTTTTTTGCGAGTCGGTATAGATTCGCAGCGCAAATTTATAATGTGCGAGTTCCTTTCGTACATTGCGTACGGCCATTTTTGCATGCGCGAATCGATTTGCGACCTATGTTGCACATGCAAAATGGTTGTACATCTATTCCCAAATCTACATTTTTAACATATTTGCTGCACAATTTCCATGCTAAATGTTCCAATGGCTCAACTTGTCTCTGGGCTCTTAGAGGCAAGACAAGTTCTTAGAGCCAAGACAGAACATTGACTCGGCTCTCCCTGTAAAGTTGTTAACTTGCCCACCTGTGCAACAGTATTCTGTTTAACAGTTACTCAAGTTATCCCCTCTCTCAGTATCTCGCTCTGAGAATGAATATCTTATTTTTTGACATACTGGCCAGTTTGCACAGGTATCAAAATAATAACTATTTCTACTTCTGGTTTTACTAAGGAAGAATTAGTTGTTTCAATGTTACCTGTACATATTTTAGTATAAAGTGAAACAAACAAGGCTCCAGTAATTCATTTTGCCTGTTTTAGCACTCTGTTCTAAGTAAATCTATATTATTTTTACTGACTACCACCCTATGCTCTCCACCTGTCAGGCTGAATGCAGTTATTACTGTGACTGTCATGTCTTCAGAAGCCACTCAGCAGCATGGGCAAAACTTCTTCTTTGACCTTTGCTGGCGGTAGGCAGCAAGGGTTGAATTACGCACTCTGCATTTACAAAAGAGAGCATTCAGACTACTTTGCCATACAGCGAGCGTGCTATGAGGCCTTCACAGTTTCCCCCAGGTGCTTCAGTGGATTCTGCTGCTTGTAGTCTAAGGGACCTATTATCCATATTATGATGGGTGCGTGGGGCATGCCTTTCCATGGCGGAGACGCAGCCATGGTAAGGCATGTGGGGAATGACTTTGGAGGCCCATTACGGCCCGTGAGTGGGTGGGGGGTGGATGGCTGCACTTGGGGGGTACCCGTGGTACCCCACTTCATTGGCATGCACAAGGTGGCAGGCAAAGCGCAGTGCCTGTCACGTTGTGCATGCCAATGCACAACATGCATATTTTACATTGCAGTGGGTGCTGCTTACAGCACCGCCCACCGCAATGTAAAAGGTGGGGGATGTGACCGCCAGGGTGGCGGTCGCATCCTAATTGGCATAGCGGGACCCCGTACCTCTGGCGATCGTTCCCGTTTGCCGTTACGGTGGCGGGCGTAGTTCGCCCGCCATCGTAATGGGGCCCTAATTACTGCAGCTGAGAAAATCCCACAAAGCTAACAGCAAGCACCCAGTGCTATAAGAGCGACTGTGATTCTCGTAGACTGAGGGTGCTGCCATCAATGTTATATCACTGAACTCTTAGGGATCATGAAAAATCCAAGAATGAATGACGCAAAGAACAAGTGTCGCAAATGAGGTACACCGTTTCAGCAGGAGAGTGGTAACGTGTAGTATGTAGCTGGTGTTGCATTTAGATGTACACTGCCACAAATATATTACTAAAACATTTGTGTTGTGGAATAGAAAAAACAACAGGCTTTCCTCTCATACCAAGAAGATTGTCACATACATAATTCACTTTACAAAACACACCCATGCAGTAAGAGAAAGAAAAGTAAACACCATTCTCCAGTTAAAAGAATAAATAGCAATTTGTAAGAAGATTAGGTGGCATTTGACTTCTGTCTTTGAACTCACAGCAAATGTAACAAGAAACAAGCATTGGAAATGCAATAGGTCTCGCCTTTGTTTAAGCTAAAGCTATTTGCTTTGCAAATGGTATTGTATTTTAGCTATGTCGTATTGAGTGTTTGTATGTGATATGTTGTGCCTTTATGTTGGTTTAATTGTAATTGTTATGTGTGTAGTAGTTTAACGCATAGCGTTAGAAGGAGAAGAGCAATGTTTAGGATTTGGGACGAAGAGTGAGTAGAAGAATAGCATGAAGGTAATGAAGTATAGTGAGGAGGAGAGTAGCATGAGGCAGAAGAAAGGGGAGTGGGGAGAGAAGTACGAGGGAGAAGGAAGAAAGCGTGGAGGAGATTAGCGTGTTTTTGAAGGAAGGAACGTGTGGAGAGGAGTATGAGGCATAATGAAGGAGAAAGGAGTAGAAGAGTGGTAGGAGGCATATGAAAGGAGTGTGAGAAGTAAAAGAGTAGTGGGAGGTTGCAGGAATGTAAGATTATTTGCTTAGTTTTAGGCATAAGGAAGTAGATAGGTGTAGAAGAGCAGTGTTAGGGAGATTGTAGGAGAAGTGCAGTGTGATGCAGAAGGACTGAGTGTGATGAGGATAAGAGCAATGGTAGGCAGAAGGATGGAGAGTGTTGGGGAGAAGAGCAGTTGTGCTAAAATGTTTGTGAGTGTGGATGAGAGTAGTATGAGGCATATAGATGTAGTTGTGTTGGTAGTGTGTGTTGGTAGTGTTGTATTGTTGGTGGTGGTGGCACTGCGTTGATGTTGTTTAGCTAATGGTGGTTGTTGATTTTTACATACATCACACGCAATTGAGGACACAGGCATCCGGTGCAAATGAATGAAATGAGGCAGACTCCAAACCCAGTACTAGTCTGAACATAGCATTGCCTGTTTGCTCCTTCTTATGACGCCGATGGCACAACACAGAGATGTATAAACTAAGACAGTGGCATCGCTTAAACTGATGTACCCCACCCGTCAGCAAAACATGGCGAACTGCCCCTAATATTTCTCTAAAGCAGATAGTGCCCACCTATGCAAATGCCTTGGGCCAAACGGGGAACCTTTTGACACCTGCCTCCCTCACACTATAGCGTCTTTATTAACCTGTGAAGTTAGACATGAGGCATTTATCTCAGTAGAGGTCAGAGCGTGAACTGTCTTGTGCGACAGATAGTTCCTTTGTCTGAGATCGGAGCCAGACCTGTTCAACGGACAGGGCTGTTCCAGCTGAACTCGAGCCTGAGAGAACTGGGAAAACACAGAGGAGAATGCTGCTCTTTGAGGACTCATCTCGCGAGATCTTTGCAACCTAAGGGGGGCTCTCTGCTATGTAAGCCAGGAGCACTTAAGAGCTATGCACCGAGGAGGATACGCTAAGATGAATTAGACTGCGTTTGAAGGAACGAGTCTGTAAGATCAGCATTTGTGTGACATAAGAGAGTTTCTGCTGTTGTTTCTGTCCATTAGAGCAATGCATACATGCATATGCTGTCAGATCCGTGTGTGCAGAGGGAGAGCACTACTGTCAAAAGCCTGAGGTCTCAACATCTATGTAAACTCACCAACAATTTCATAAAATGTGCACAGCCAAATGAGCATTAGGCAAAGGATGGGTGCGTGCGCCAAGGATGAAGGCTGGCTTGTGTGACTGGTGTAAAATGAGAATATCTGTGTACTTAGTCCACCGACAGAAGGGAGAAGAAACAGGAGTTTGCCTCCTGGGAAACTGTGCCGTCAGTGCACACCCCTGAACTCCCTGGCATATCCAGATCAATGTATGTTGGGGAGCAATCACAGCTGAAACACCCTATACTTTCAACTGCTTGACGCCCGTGTCCCAAAGTACACACACGGTTCTACAAACGTAACTTTAACCTAGTTACCTAGGCTCCAGATGGGCACACCATGTATACAAAGTGTCCTAGTCTCAGTGAAATTAAGAAAACATGTTTAGAGAACCTGCCATTTTTCCCATAAGATTTAAAGCACTAAAGCAGCGTTTTGCGAAAAGGCATAATCCCCAATGTGAGCCACCTTTTTAGGACGCCAGGCCAATATTTGATCGCAATCCATTCCGACCCTGTTTGTATGCAAAACTCCTCCGTGTAAAAGCCACACGAAGGGCATGAATGGTAGGAGGGGGAACAATGGAGGAAACGTTCGCCGATTTCTTCTATAATTAACATGAGGCGTGTTTATTATATGAAATGGGCTAAAATTAACCAAATATTTTTAAGCAAAAATGGTAATAGTTTCAATATAAATAAAAAATAGCCGATGCACATGCAAAACTCTTCAATGCATACTTTTTACTTTAATCATGAATCACATAGTGACACGCACCTCTGAGAGGTTCAGGGATCCCTCCTCTCCCTCCTTCCCCTCGTCCATGGCCGGGCTGTGAGCATGAAAGTGGTGAAGGCGGGTGCTTGCAGCAAAAAGCACTGGCTGAAACCGGAGATGAGGTAGCACCCTGTGTTAAGTGTGATCGGCAGACAGATTAACGGCGGGTGAGGGCAAAAAAACCAAGTTCCCGCCGGGCCGCCGCGCTGCCTGCGACGACCCGGAAGCGGTTGGGCAGCCGGCCAATCGCAGCGCGGCCCCAACCGGAAGTCCCGCCCCCATCGCGGCGCGAGAGAGAAGCCACTGTCCGAGGAGCCCCGAGGGCTCCTGATCGAGTCCCGGTCCCGAGATGGGGGACCGGGTGAAGAGCGGCCGGGCGCATGAAGAAGGCGGGTCTCTCATGTGGTGAGAGAGTCCCAGTCCCGAGATGGGGGACCGGGTGAAGAGCGGCCAGGCGCATGAAGAAGGCGGGGCTCTCATGTGGTGAGAGAGCCCCGCAAAGCGCAACCGCCGCCCGAGAGGCACGCCGAGCACCGCCAGAACAGGTGAGTGTGTTGCGGAGGAGGAGGGGTGAGTGGGGGTGGGGTGTGCGCGTGTGTCTGTTGTAGTGTGTCTGTGCGTGCGTGTGTCTGTGCGTGCGTGTGTCTGTCTGCGCGTGTGTCTGTTAAAGGGGGGGTGCGTGTGTGTGTGTGTATGCAGTGTGTGTATGTGCGCATGCGTGCGGGAGCCTTTCTGTGCATGGGAATAGCAGGGACGGCGACGCGACGTGTGCGCTCACGAGATACAATCGCCAGGAGGACAAGCTCGTCACAGTCTGCTGTCTACATTCCCCGGAATCCCTGGAAAGTGGCGACATAAGTAGTCTCCCTAGACAGCAAAAGCTTCGCTTTTGCTTTCGTCTAGGCGAGACCTAAAAAAGGCTCAAGAGGCTGTTGTAGTTGGGCTCCCTCTCACCTCTGAGCCCCAGTGCATTGTACCAGCTACACCACTAGTAGCTACACGCCTGCAGGTGGAGACTATTCAGCACCCTCAATGTCTGCTATTCTGCTGAATATTGAGAAATGTTGAGCTTTTGTTTTTAAAAATGGTCCTCGTGTACTAAGGGTCTTGGCATTTCCAAATCCATGGATTTAAAATATCAGATGGCTTATGAATGCTACAACCCTTTTTCAAATGTACTAAGCCCATTTAACAATTTGTAAAAAGTTTTCCTAATCAGTGAATCGGTTTAGGAAACCATATCAGATTGACATTTGGAAGGGAGATGTTAAGTTAAGGACCTCCGTTCAAAATAATAATCCCTTATATGTATAAATGTTTTGCAACAGAAATTGCAAAACACTAATATTTTACCATCACCTCCAGGAGGTGGTAACACATTTGCAAACCCAAAGGCGTACCCAAGGGACTTACTTTCTGTTGTGAAAGTTAACAAAAACATTTTTTAGAAGCAGGCAGTGTTGTCCATGGGACCATTCCTAATGCCTAAAAAAAGTTTGCAAAACGTTTCTTTTTTTAAAGCATCCAATCTGCATTTAAATAAAAAGATTACTTTATTTAAAGCTATCACAGACATGGTGGTCTGCTGAGCCAAGCAGGCCACCATCCCTCTGATGGCAGCGAAATTTAGTGAGTTGCAGTTTGCAATCTAACTCATTAATATTCATGAAGTGGTCGAATTGCAATCCAAGGAGGTGGTAAGACATTCACAAACCAAAAGGCATACCCAAAGGACTGCCCTCCTTTTGTGAAAGTTAACAAAAAACATTTTTAAAAGCAGGCAGTGGTCATGGACCACTGCTTGTGCCTAAAAAAAGTTTTCAAAACTTTTCACTTTTTTTTAACTAATCCAATCTGCATTTAAAAAAAAGATTGCAGGGGGCGTGGTCAAAATGGCGGCGGAGTAGGACGTGCTTTTGTGTCCCTCCGGCGCCTGGCTGTTCTTAGCATTGCATAGCACCCTTTCCGGGGCCCGGTTACCGACGTTCGTGTGCCTCTACCTCTCCCTGAGGCAGTGTGTCCGGCTGCCGGTGCTCAGCTTTCCTGCCGGCGAAGATCCGGGGGCTGCTCTTGGTGCGGCCCGCATCGTGGCGGCATCGGCCTGTGACGCGGAGCTGCCGCGGGGTCCTCCAGAGTGTGGACGCAGATCAGGGAAGCACTTGGGGCCCCATTGGCGAGTCGGTGAGGTGACCGGAGAAGAGGGCGGCGCCGGTCGGGGCTCTGCGGCGACGCCCCAGTGGAAATCAGGAAAGCGAGCGCCCAGCGTGGAAGGAGCGCGGTCCCTGGCCCGGCGGACTATGCAAGGCTGTGGCTTCTGGGCCTGCGCGGTCTGCGGGGAGGAGCGGAGTGATCGCGGGAACGCCGCCCGGTGGGGAGCTCAAGCGGATGCGAGTACCTCCGGTCTTCAGCGCATGGACAGCCTTCCCCATACATGACTAGACATGGATCGGAGCGGCTCTGAAGGGCTTGGTTGCCGGATTCTCACTGCCGGTGAGGGCTAAGGCTGGGCCCAGTCATTCGGGGGTGTGAGAGGTGTACCTCGGTTGCGCTGCCCTGTGAGCGGTGGAGCTGGGCTGCCCACGCTGAGTCTGGACTTTAGAGCCTACAGAGGCCTCCTTCACTTGTGTTGGTGGGCCCTGGTCGGTGCGCGCTGTGCCCCCACCCCGCATAGTATCGTTCCACACTCCGGCCCTGATTATTGCTCGACCGGGTGGCTGTTGGAGCTGCAGAGTGCCCCGCTGAGTCGAAGGGCTGCCGGTGCCGGCCTCTCTGCCTGGTGAGTGTCGAGCTTGGAGGCCTCGAAGTAGAGTGACCCGTGTTGGACTGGTGCGAGGTCTTGCTGGACGCGTGGGTACCTGGGTCTGGCTGTACGGGTGGTGCTGCGGCCCCCTCTGGGTCGGGTGCACAGTGCGAAGGAGAGGCCCACTGTGACCTGCCATGGCAGCGGCAAGGCTAAAGAAAGACAAGCAAGGATGGCTTGCCGAAGAGTGCAGTGCAGACCGTGTCGCCAGTAGCTGATAGGTCCCCGGGTCGGAGCCAGGCGGAGGAGCCCGCGACCAAAGCTTTTATGCTGGAACTCTTTGCGGCAATTAAGGAGGACATTGCGGGGCTGCGCACTCAGCTGGCCGCAGACCTGAGGGATGTTCGAAGGGAAGTAGACGATATAGGAGAGCGCGTTGCCACGCTGGAAGAACACGACCTTGAGACGGGGGGCGACATACATCAGCTTCAGCAGGACGTCATCAGACTGACCGAACAGAACCTCGACCTTCAGGCCCACGCGGAGGATTTAGAGAACCGGTCCCGCCGCAAAAATATCCGGATCAGAGCGGTGCCGTGGAAGGGCGAGGGAGCAGATCTACGTGAGTATGTCGAGGCCCTCTTTAAACAAATCCTGCAGGACGAGGAGGTGTCGGAGATTCGTATGGACAGAGTGCACCGTGTGGGTCTGCCGAAGGGTACAAAGGCACCACCATCAGATATCCTCGTCTGCGTGCATGTCTTTCAACTAAAGGAACGCATTCTCAGATAGGCGCGCGAGTTCGTCCCTCTGCAGTTTCGTGGACACAATCCGGTGCTCTTCCAGGATTTGGCAGCATCGACACTGCAGAAACGCAGAGACTTCAAACCGGTCACTTCACATCTGCGTGATAGCAACATCGCATATACCTGGGGACATCCGTTCAGACTCATTTTCCGCTGGCAAAATAAATTGGTTCAGGTCCGTTCGCTCACAGATGCCATGGATCTCTCGGGCATAGAACACACGCAGCCGGAGTCCGCTGGCGGTAGTGGGTCCTCCAGGCGACGACGACGCTCGGCGGACTGGCAGAAAGTGGGCTGCTCTGTACCCAAGAAAGGGCCTGATCCCTCAGTATGTCTCCAGGAGAGGGGCGCAGCTTTAGCCTCCGTGGCCCTGGTTACGGAGGCAGCACCAGATGACGTTCCAGAGGTGCCGTGAAGCCCGGGAGGGTACTCCGCATCAGACCTTTGCCGCTTTTGTATGATTGTGCACTTCTGCTGCTTGCCCTTATGTCGATTGGTGTGTGTGCAAGACATGTGGGCCGGCTGCGCTCTGCCCTGGAATCGCTCTGGAGAACTTGCTACGCTGATCTGGTTGGAGCGGGATGGCTAGGGAACTGAAGGTGGTGAGCCTCAATGTCCGGGGGCTAAACAACCCAGTGAAACGCTCTGCTGTCCTGTCCCTCCTTTAACAATCCGGGGGAGACATATGCCTTTTGCAGGAGACGCACCTCCTCCACAAGGATGAGCGTCGAATGCGTGACAGGAGATTCCCTCTTCAGCTGTGGTCCTCGGGCCCTGCTAAGAAGAATGGAGTGGCCCCCCTTTTTAGCTCCCGGATGCGATGTAAGGTTTTGACCCATCTTGTAGATATACGGGGGAGGTTTCTTGCGGTGTGGGTGCAATGGGGGGGATACGATTTTCACCATCGGGTCCCTGTACGCACTGAATACACAGCAGGAGCCTTTTCTGCGTGCAGCCCTGGCCTTGCTTCCCCTGATGCTCTCCTCTTGGTGGGGGGGACTTTAATCTTGTAATGGATGAGACTCTCGATAGATCGGCGAATAGGCTGCACCACTCAGGGACCTGGTCTTCAGAGGGGAAGCAATGGTTGACGGATGGTGGTTTGCATGATGTGTGGCGGCTGCAACACCCCCAGGAGCGTGACTACACATACTACTCGGCCGCACACCAAACATACGCGCGCCTTGACCACTTTCTGGCTTCTTCTGCCCTGCTGCCCCACCTCCGAAACGCTGACATTGCCCCTCGATCCCTCTCGGATCATGCTCCCCTGACGGTCACGATTGCCCTGTGCGGCATGCGACCTCCCTCAGCTGGCTGGCGGCTTCGCGACTCCATGCTTAACGCTGACTCTGTAGTGGCAAAGATAAGGGACACTATCACACATTACTTCGCCGAGAACCCAATCGGGGATACTGCGATAGCATCTATCTGGGAGGCATTGAAGCTGGTGTTAGGGGGGACTTCATTGCTTTAGCGGCCACGTATGCCAAGCTCCGTAGAGATAAAAGAGAGGAGCTGGAGGGAGAGGTGCGGGGCTTAGAATCTATCCATAAGCGGACTGGGGCTCGCAGGGTCTGGAGGGAGCTCGAGATCAAGAGACGTATGCTGAAGCACTTGGATCTCAATAGAGCGGAACACGCGCTGCTGCGCCTGCGTCACAAGTTCTACCTGAGTGGGGACAAGGGTGGTAAAATGCTTGCACATCGTTTGCGGGCCCAGGCCCAATCCCATGCCATCGCGGAAATCCGCAATCACCAATCCGTGCCACGTACCACCGACTCCGAGATCGTTGCGGCCTTCCGCCGTTTTTACCAAGCCCTGTACACACAGGAAGGCCTGTAGCTGGTGACCGATACATTGAGGCGGCTGGCATTACACCCTTATTTGAGAATGCTGTCGAGGACTTGAACATGGAGATCCGCGTGGAGGAGGTTATCTCTGCCATTGCCCGGCTGAAGTTAGCTAAATCCCCCGGGCCCGACGGCTTCTCCGCACTTTTTTATAAAACCTTTTGCCGGGAACTGGCCCCGTTTTTGACCCGCCTCTTAAATTCGTTCCTGGACACGGGTTCGGTCACCCCCTCTATGTCTGATGCTGCCATAACGGTCATTCTTAAGCCTGGCAAGGACCCTGCTGATCTCCCTCCTCAACGTCGATGCCAAGCTATTTGCGGATATCCTGGTGGCACGGCTTATCCCTCTCCTGGATGGTGGGTTGAGCCGGACCAGTCGGGCTTCATTCCTACCCGTCAGGGCAGCGACAACTCCAAGAGATTGCTGCACCTGCTGGATAGAGTCCACCGCGCGAAGACGCAGGCCTTCCTCCTATCCATCGATGCAAAGAAGGCCTTTGACAGGGTCGAGTGGGGGTTCCTTTTCCGAGTATTGCAGGCTTTTGGTCTTAAGGGTAATTTTTTGCGCTGGGTTCAGGCCCTCTATGCGTCTCCAAGAGCGGTCGTGCGTGTCAATGGCTGTAGGTCGGAACCATTTTCTATCATCAGGGGGACGCGGCAAGGGTGGCCCCTATCCCCGCTCCTATTTGCGTTTTATATGGAGCCCTTTGCCCAACGTGTCAGGTCCCACCCCGACATTGCGGGCATTCGATTCGGGGCTGACGAGCATAAAATCAGTTTGTACGCAGATGATGTTATTCTGGCTCTACGGAACCCCGCTGCCTCTTTATGCTGCCTCTCTGCGGAGATTCGGGCTTTTCATGACGCGGCGGGCTTTAAGGTTAATTTTACCAAATCTGAAATCTTAAACATCTCTGTCCCGCCGGAGGAAGTGGCTGACCTGCAACGGGATTTTGACTTCCGCTGGACGCAGTCTGACATCACATACTTGGGCATCCGCCTTGCTTCGACTGTGTCCCAGACGCTTTCCTTAAACTAATAGAAACCACCGCAATGGAGCGCACACCGCTAGCCCCTCCTCCGGATCGCCCCTCGGGATTCTGGTACTTGTAGTTCAATAGTGGATCACCCAGGTGGGTGCAAGTCGGTACTTGTTGGACTGATGAATCTCTAGACCCGATACATGTCCCGGGTTTTTGGGTATCGCCCGAGACATGGCTCGGGTTTCGGGATAACTTCCCTCATCAGTAGAGAAATGGTTAGGGGTGGAGGAGAAGGCCGCCAAACAACCGTCAATGGCCTCGATGCCCGAACCGGCACGCAGGGCAGCATCCAGGAGCCCGTCGGCTCAAAGCTCAAGGGAGCCAATTAATAGAAACCACCGCAATGGAGCGCACACCGCTAGCCCCTCCTCCGGATCGCCCCTCGGGATTCTGGTACTTGTAGTTCAATAGTGGATCACCCAGGTGGGTGCAAGTCGGTACTTGTTGGACTGATGAATCTCTAGACCCGATACATGTCCCGGGTTTTTGGGTATCGCCCGAGACATGGCTCGGGTTTCGGGATAACTTCCCTCATCAGTAGAGAAATGGTTAGGGGTGGAGGAGAAGGCCGCCAAACAACCGTCAATGGCCTCGATGCCCGAACCGGCACGCAGGGCAGCATCCAGGAGCCCGTCGGCTCAAAGCTCAAGGGAGCCAATTAATAGAAACCACCGCAATGGAGCGCACACCGCTAGCCCCTCCTCCGGATCGCCCCTCGGGATTCTGGTACTTGTAGTTCAATAGTGGATCACCCAGGTGGGTGCAAGTCGGTACTTGTTGGACTGATGAATCTCTAGACCCGATACATGTCCTTAAACTACACCAAGCTGATGGAACAGACCACCAAATCCATCTCCGCCTGGTCGCGCCTCAACTTGGCCTGGCTTGGCAGATTGGCGGCTATTAAAATGACTCTTCTGCCCAGAATACTTTACGTTTTTCAAATGCTGCCCCTGACACCACCGAGGGGAGCTCTGAAGAAACTCCAGGGCTTGTTGAATAGGTTCTTCTGGGACAACAAGCGGCCCCGGGCAGCGTTTGCAATGACCGTACTCCCGAAATCAGCTGGTGGTTTGGGTTTCCTCTCATCTATCAGCCTATTTCCAGGCCTCCTGTCTTCGCTATGTGGTTGAATGGAACAGGCCTGAATCGAGTAAGCATTGGTTGTTCATGGACCAGACTGTGGCGGGTTGCAACATTTGGCGGGAACTCTGGTTGCGTCGCAAAGATAGGGCGTGGGGGCTATACTCCTGGCCGGTGACGTCACCAACACTCAAGGCGTGGGATCAATTAGCACTCCGTAAGGGATGGACGACCTTCCCATCACCCATGACGCCGATTGTAGACAACCCTGCCTTCCCCCTGGCCGTGCATCACCGGTCTTCCATCGCTGGCGGGAGAAGGGTTGTAAGAGGGTGGGTATGCTTTTTGATCTAGAGGGGCTAGTCCCTTTTTCGGAGCTACGATCGGACCATTCCCTGCTGGACGAGTCGGATGGTTTTTATCTTGCGCAGGTAGTACACTGGGTGACGCATCCGGCTAATGTGGCGCTGATGTCGCGTTCCCTCACGGCTTTCGAGGGCTGGCTCCTGCGCAAAAAAGATGATCGGAGCCTTATCTCTGAATTATATGCCATGATTGCGCCTTTGTACGCTGCGGCGGCAGCGTACAAAGGCGCAAGTGCGTTGGGAAGTGGAGCTGGGGCGTCCACTCTCGCAGAGAGAGTGGGAACAGGTATTCTATCGCGCGCACCACACTACTGCTAACACAACGGGTACGGAGTCGGCCTACAAACTGGCGACGTACTCGTACTATACACCACCGCGCGTTGCATCCTGGAACAAGGCTAGATCCAGTCTCTGCTGGAGGGGGTGCGGTATGTCGGGTAATCTCCTGCACCTGTTATGGCGCTGCCCTAAGCTAGAACGATACTGGAAAACGGTTCTTGATGAACTGGATGCTGCGTTTCAGATCACATTGCCTAGGCTCCCCAAGCACACACTGCTGGGCCTTCCACATCCCTCTTGTTTTCCCCTGCGCACGCTGCTAGGACGACAAATTGCGCTAGGGCTACTGACTGCACGACAGGTCTTGCTGGCACGATGGGGCTCCCCGGTCGTCCCGGATGTGCGTGACTGGTTGATGCGCCTGTGGCATGCCTTGGCGATGGAACGTCTGTCCTTGAATATGGATGGCAAAGGGTCCGAATATGCTACTCTGTGGACCCCGTTTTTGCAGCTTCTGTCTAAGGATCTTAGAGAAGTTACATGTCCAAAGTACTTACAAATCCTACAGCTCATCCCCTTGGATCCGATGGGTGCTGTGCTGGAGCCCTAGTTTCTAGGGACGGATCTCTCTGGGTCAGAGGGGTGTGTATGGTACACTTAGCTTGGCTGACGGTTGATGCGGAGTGGGGCGGGTGGGAGAGGTGGGACTGGGGGGGGACAGCTAGGGGGGAATGGGTGGAGGGGGTGTGGGGGGTGTTTCCTCTGTTTCTTTTTTGGCTCTTGTTGGATCTTTCCTCTATGAAAACTGCGGACTCTGCTTTGCCGGTGGGGGATGGCTATGGTTTTTACTACGCGGGACCGCCCTCCGGGTTGTAGGTCCAGACGCTGTGTTTCATTCTTGCTTGCTTACGCCCTGCCGGCGACTTGATGTAGGCAGCTGGGCTGTGTATGATGCTAACTGGCCGCATAATAAAATGGTTGATTCTAAAAAAAAGATTGCTTTATTTAAAGCAATCACAGACATGGTGGTCTGCTGAGCCAGTGCGGTACAAGAGGGGGTAGTGATGGACGGAGCATCTGAACCAATCAAACACTCACACCCAGTCAAAAGATATGGGTTTGATCCATCACCGTTATTTAGCCCACTCTGCCACCCCAGTTCAGACATGGCCATATGCAAATCAGTCTGACCCTGTGCCTCATGGGAACAGTCCAGCCCGAACTGCCAAGCCATGCCTTCCCTGGACCGGAAACAAGCTTCCGAGGACCGGTTTCTGGCATTACAGCCGTCTTCTGCCCGGCTTGCTTGAATCCAGTGGCAAAGTGAGCAAGGGACTCACGTCTGAGCATACCCTGCCACACTTATGGCGGCCAAAGCGGTACAAAAGGGGGTGGTGATGGACGGAGCATCTGAACCAATCAAACACTCACACCCAGTCAAAAGATCTGGGTTTGATCCATCACCCTTCTTTAGCCCACTCTGCCACCCCAGTTCAGACATGGCCATATGCAAATCAGTCTGACCCTGTGCCTCATGGGAACAGTCCAGCCCGAACTGCCAAGCCATGCCTTCCCTGGACCGGAAACAAGCTTCCGAGGACCAGTTTCTGGCATTACAGCCGTCTTCAGCCCGGCTTGCTTGAATCCAGTGGCAAAGTGAGCAAGGGACTCACGTCTGAGCATACCCTGCCACACTTATGGCGGCCAAAGCGGTACAAAAGGGGGTGATGATGGAAGGAGCATCTGAACCAATCAAACACTCACACCCAGTCAAAAGATCTGGGTTTGATCCATCACCGTTCTTTAGCCCACTCTGCCACACCAGTTCAGACATGGCCATATGCAAATCAGTCTGACCCTGTGCCTCATGGGAACAGTCCAGCCCGAACTGCCAAGCCATGCCTTCCCTGGACCGGAAACAAGCTTCCGAGGACCGGTTTCTGGCATTACAACCGTCTTCAGCCCGGCTTGGTTGAATACAGTGGCAAAGTGAGCAAGGGACTCACGTCTGAGCATACCCTGCCACACTTATGGCGGCCAAGCAGACCACCATCCCTCTGATGGGAGAGAAATGTAGTATGTGGCAATTTGCAATCTACCTCATTAATATTCAAATATTGACTGCCAGAATATTGTGGTCAAGAGTATCGAGTTTTCCTATAGGCTGATTTCGCTGATAAATGTGGAGACGAAGATACTAGCCAAAGTCCTGGCGAACAGGTTGGTGACAATTATTACCTCACTGGTCCACTCAGACCAATCAGGCTTTATGCCAGGGCGAAACACAGCCCTCAACCTACGTCGTGTACACAATGTAATGGCCCGGAGACAATACATTGAAGAAGACGCAGCTATCCTGTCCCTCGACGCTTCCATGGCGTTCGACTCCATAGAAAGGCCGTACCAATTTGAGGTACTACAGAGGGCGGGGCTTGGCCCCAAATATGTGGTCTGGGTGAGACTCCTTTATACTGGGGTACTGGGCCAGGTGAGGGCTTCACATCCCGTACGTTCGAACTCCGTAGGGGCACCAGACAGGAGTTCCCTCTGTCCCCGGTGATCTTCGCCCTAGTACTAGCGCCGCTCGCGGCCTGGATACGGGGGGACGTGATGGTTTGTGGCATGCGCTGGGCAGCCGACGAAGAAGACCGCATATCACTCTATGGGGATGACATCCTGCTTTACTTGGCATCCCCTTATAAGTCGATCAGTGTGGTATTGGATATATTCACAAATTTTGGTAAATATTCGGGATACGCGATTAATTGGCGCAAATCAGTCTTGTTTATGCTGAAAGGAGACGTGCCGCGTCTCCTGCCACGGTGTGCGATAACGGTTGTAACGGAAGGATTTCGATACTTGGGCATTTTAGTTACCTCAGACCCAGCCTGTTTTTATGATTCGAATTTGACCCCACCTCTAGCCAGGCTGCAAGCGGATGTGAAGCATTGGAGGACCCTGGCCTTGACACTGGTGGGGAGGGCGGCACTTTTCAAGATGCTGGCCCTTCCTCGCTTTCTATATGTTTTACATAACTGTCCCCACAAAGTCCCAGATTCGTACTTTAGGGCTGTTGAGAGTGAGATAACCACGCTGCTGTGGGACGATAAAGCCCCCAGTATTGCGAGGAAAAAAGTGATGAAAAGTTGGTACGATTTGGGGCACTGCCCTCCTACACCTGCAGAGGTATTACTGGGCGGCGCAACTGGTGACTGTTAACCACTGGATATATCACCCCCCAGACGACCCAGCATACGCCTTCGACAGATACCAAACTGACTGCTCTGGATATCTGGGGGCTCTGTACACCACTGACAGGAAAAACAAGGGGAAGTTCTTCGGACCGACCAAACATACACTAGAAATTTGATGTCTAGTTACCTCTCGGCTGGGATGGGGGGGCACTCTCTCGTTGGCCACGCCACTGTGGTTTGCTCAAAAGCTGAGAAGGCTAGGCTATCAGCCCGAATTTGACGAATGGGACCTCATCGGGTTATCAACAGTGGGGGATCTGGTCACAAAGGGGGCAATACTGACTTTTAGTGAACTCCAGACACAATATCAGATGACACAGGGAGAAATGTACAGATACCTCCAGATCCGTCACGCGCTGCAGGCAGCTTTTCCGTCTTTTAAAGACATACCGGAGTCATCACCCCCTGAAGATCGCCTGCTTGATGGGCCTCTCAATTCGAAAGCAATATCCTTAACTTGCAAGAAGCTGAGTAACAACCTCCCAGACACCTTCCCGAAACTCAGAGAGCGGTGGCAAGATGACATAGGCCCTATAGAGGACGAAGACTGGCAGTCGGCTCTGATGTCCCCGCGTGACGCAGCCATCACTCAGAGGTTTCGCCTAATTCAGCTTAGAATACTCCATCGATCATATATTACAGGGACAGTTTTGGCCAGGATAGGATCCAAACCTGATGAAATATGTGTGAGGGCATGTGGTCAGCAGGCCACATTTTACCATATCATTGTGGTCCTGCGCCAGGATATGCCCCCTTTGGGAGGTAGCCACGACTCACATGCTCACAGCCCTGGGGAAAGCTATAACACTAACACCACAGCTCGTATTATTTTTTTTTTTAAAACAATTTTATTAATTCAAAGCAATAAACAATGGGCATAGAAAAATCATTACATGCATACAGAAATAGTGGGTGATCATGGAATCGAATACACTGGCACTTCGGGTACACAATATAATTAAAACAGGTTGATAGCCCTCCCCCTTCCTCAGAGCTCCACCCCCCCTCACTCAGAGTCACTGTCGCTACCCAATTGCGGTGGCTCACATATGAATCCCCTATACTCATTCCACGCACCCCAGATTCTAGCCCATTTTCCGGACATTTTCGATTCAAATACACTGCTCTTTCAGCCACCATCGCAGAGTCTAAATCTGAGCACCACTCCCTAAGCACCGGCGCCTGTGATGCCCCCCAAAAACCTGGCTATATTCCTTTTAGCATACATGACACTCAGGGGGTCATTAGGATGACGGGCGGACTTTGTCCGCCTGTCATCCTAGCGGGATTTGGGACCGCCTGCCATAAGGGCAGGGGTCCCAGGGGTGGCATTAGGATGTGCCCGCCACTGTGGCGGGCACATCCTGCATTTCTAGCATTGTGGCGGGCGGTGCTCTCTGCACCGCCCGCCATAATGCTAGAAATGCTTTTCAGCATTTGCATAAACAAAGCGGCAGGCACCGCGCGGTGCCTGCCGCTTTGTTTATGCAAATGAAGGGGGATACCACAGGTACCCCTCATGTGCAATTTCCACCCCTCCTTCACTCTGGGGGCCCACAGGGGGCCCCCAGAGTGAAGACCGCATGCCTTTCCGTGGCGGCATCGCCACAGAAAGGCATCTACCAAAGCCCATTGTAATATGGCTGGCGGTGTCTAACAGACATCGCCACCATATTAAACATTTTCCGCCCCGGCCGCAAGGCGACCAGGACGGAAAAGTGGCGGGCGGAGTTTTTCTCCACTGCGGTCCCCCCGCCATTGTAATATGGCGGGGGGGGAATTCAGGGAAGGATGTCGGGCGGATTGCCCCCGCCAGGCTGGCGGTGGCTACCGCCAGCCTGGCGGGGGCAATCCGCCCGACATCCTAATGGGCCCCTCAGTGTGGCCCAGTCTTGCATGGAGTGAGTAAGATCGTTTGGATCCCAAATATTCAGTAAACAACAGCGCGGCTCCGGGACCAGCGACTCTTTAATCACCTGAGATACAGTCCGCATAACCTTCACCCAATAATCTACAATCCGAGGGCAGTCCCATATGGAATGAAAGAGCGTACCCTCCTCACCGCACCCCCGGAGACAGTACTTATGTGTGGCCTTCCTCATCTTATAAAGGGAGACCCTAGAGTAATAAACACGATGCAAAATTTTTAGCTGTACTAATCTGAGCCTAGCCGGTATAGCCACTTCTCGTGGTGAGAGCGCCGGTTGCCAGTCCGACTCATCGAACTTGCCCACCTCAGCAGTCCATGCTGTCCGTAACTTCAAGGTAGGGTTAGGCAGGTTATTAACGAGCTTACGATAAACGAAGGAAGTTGCCTTCTTGGGCATTTGTTCCGTTAGGAGCCTATTTTCCAATGGGATAGACTCCGGTAGCTCCTCACCGGGCTGGATTAGTGACTTCAAGGCATGACTAATGTGCAAGTATCGGAAGCGCTCAGCGTGTGCCAGGTCATACTGTTCCCTGAGTTGTTCAAAAGAAAGGACGGCCCCACGCCTCCAAAGGTCTCCAACCGTAGAGATACCAATCAGGTCCCAGGCTTCAAAGTCTTTACTATTACATAGACGGCCCAGTCGGGGCGACGACCAGAGCGGCGTCATTTGCGTAAGTGTGCCCTTACATTTAAGGCGGGCCGAAGCCAAATACCACACCCGCACCGTATGAGCCGTCGGGCCGATCAAGGCCGCAGCACTTTTTGAGTCATAAAGCGCGGCCATCCCTTCCGCTGCTCCTAAGGTCATACCAATCCACTTTGTACGCCGGCTCGGTCTGCGGAGCGTGCAGCCATTGATTTATAATTTTTAAGTATGGGCGAATTTTGCGAATTCACGGTTCGTGAATTTGCGAATTCGCAATCCGCAAAATTCGCGAACTTTCGTGAATTTGCGGATTTTTTTTGTGTTTGCAAGGGTTTCTGCCAGTTTGCGAGGGTTTTTTACCAGTTGGCAAACGCGAACTTACTTGTCGGGTCGCAACGGTCGCGAACATGTTGTTTCTACATCTAGTTCATCACAGCACCCTCTGTTTCACCACTGCCACCCTCTGGCTCACCCATGCCAACCTCTGGTTCATCACTGCCACCCTCTGGTTCATCACTGTAGATTAGGGGGGAAAAGCACACCTGCCCTGCCTCAATTGACATGAATTAATTTGGGGCTGATTAATGTGTCACTGAATTTGAGCTGGCACCTGCTTCCTTATCTGTAAGTGCTTCTTGATTAATGATTAACTTGAACTTTTGCACCTGCTAAGTGCTTTCAGTTGTGCAAAATTTGTTAGCACACCTGCCCTGCCTCAACTGACATGAATGAATTAGGGGCTGATTAATGTGTCACTGAATTTGAACTTCCAGTCTGGCATCGGCTTCCTTATCTGTAATTGCTTTCTGTTGCAGTGTAATTTTTTTTAACAGGACCTTTGTGGCATACTTGTAGCTATTCTCTGAGCCTGCTGTGAGGATCAGAGCAGGGTCATAGAATAGTTGCAAGTAGGCAACTGAACTCTGGAGGGGCCCCTCAGGAAGCACTACAGGGAATAGTTACTAATGATGAGCTTGAACTTTTTTTTTTTTTTTCTTCAAAGTAATTTTTATTGCATTTTGTCAAAACTGAGACTCAAGGCACAATCCGCCAATATGCCCTCACAGGGGTATCCGACAAGCAAAGCCTGATATTCAGATCTACTGACAAGTACATAGTCACGGTTCCTCCACTCCCTATTGTACCCAAGCCCCCTCTGTGTCCCAAAAAAAAAAGAGTTCAGCATCGAGGTAGCCGGGATGCAGTCCTCGTGTCCAAGAAAGGGAGTAAGAATCGGGAGTAACGTTCCTTCATGAGTGTCTCTGTGCTGCCAGTGTCCCTTATACTCCCTTTCCAGAGCAATTGCCCATGTATGCCATCAGTAGGTGAAACCCCCGTGGAGCTCTAGGAACTCCAAAAAGGGGCAGTGCACCAAGAGTCAACCAGGAAGTAAAAAGAAAACCCAACCTTCCCCCCCTCCCCCCCAACTCCCACGTCCCCCCTCCCCACCCTCCCCAGTGGTGGTGTTGCTTTACAGTAGGTTCTCGACCACATAAAGTACCTCAAAATTGGAATAGATGCAGGGCCCTAACCGTGGGGGGGCAAACTGCGGAAGGCAGACCTTTCGAGAGGAAAGAGACTAAGGGTCCCTACCGGAATTCAAAGTTCTTAAAGTCTTCTCGGGATATGTCAGACATGCGCTCCAGGCTCAACAGGTGCCATAGGCGAGAGTGCCATAGGGACATCGGCGGTGCCTCCTTTTTCTTCCATGCTGCCGCAATAGCTAGTTTAGCAGCCCCCAGGCAGAGCCACATAATTCTCTTGTCGGCCCTGGTCTGATGCTCCAGTATGGGGTCTCTAACGCCAAGTAGGGGCTCAGTCATGGAAATCGGGACGGGGTACCCCAGGATAGTCTTTATCTGCGCCAGGATCTCCTCCCAGAAGGGCCGAATGGAGGGGCAGTCCCACCAAATGTGTTGGAAGTCCCCCAAAGAGGCCACACCCCCTCCAACAGCGATCTGAAGTGCCCGGAAAGATTCTAGCGAGCTTAGATGGGTATAGGTACCAGTCTGTCATTATGCCCAGACCATGGTAAGGGGAAGGGTCCCGCACCTCGTGCCCGGCTCCCGTGCGGGCGTTTGAGGGGAGAGCTAGTGATGCCACGGGAGATCTTTAGCACAGAGGAGGTGGCCGCACTAGTGTACTATGTACAGCGCCGCCTCCCCAGGACCATCGCGGAAGGCGGCAGGATCGCAAGCGGCTACGGGCTCTGGGAGCGCCGGAAGCGGTGGGAGAAGGTGTGCCGGGCCATGTATGAACACTCTCGGGTCCGGCGCACCTACAACCAGCCCACCCACCGTTGGACGGATCTCCTGGACCGGGGACGCGACCTGCTCGACCTGCTCGGCGTCGAGATCCCCGGGCTTGGTGAGTAGTAGTAGCTATTTCATCACTACTCTGTTTTCTCCTGCTCTGTGTGTTATTAATTATATTGCAAATTTTTGTTTTTTACCAAGAGCAATAATGCTGCCGATTACATTGTAGGTAAATTATATTTCAAAATCTTCTGTGCATTTCAGGTGCACTGCTCTCCTTATCAGTAGCGTTGCTACTATGCTTATTTGTTTTCGATTTTGTGTTCATTTCATTGGCCTGAGAAATTATGTATGAGTGTAGTTTACAGAACTGCGTAATGCTAGACACTAAGGGGCAGATTTGCAATTACCGGCGCATCCCTGCAAAGTAGCAGGGATGCGCCAGTAATTGTGCGCCACGCCACCACCACCCATGGTGCGCCGTATTTACAATGCGGCGCACTATGGGCCCAAAACGTCACCGTAGCGTTACGCATCTGTGCCGTAAAGGCGGCGCATTGCTAGAGTTGCGTCGCAACGATGGCGCAGCTCCAGCAATGCTCTGGGGTGCCATATCTCCCCAATGCTGCGTCAAGCCGTACGTCTGCTTCAAGCAGGTGCAGGGTTTGAGTGACGCATCATTGTCCTAAAAGTGACTGATTGAAATCTTGTAGATTTCCCTCAGCCACTTTTAGGATGCGTTCCTGCGCAGGAACGCCCTCCCTTGCGCCGGAACGCCCCCTGATGGCACAGGGCTTTACAACGTGATGCATCTCCCATATGCGTCATGTTGTTAATATACGCCGCACCATGGCGCCTCTTTTGTTCTGCCGCTGCGTCACAAAAGTCACGCAACAATGGAGCAAAAGAGCCGCAAGGGGCTTGTAAATCTGCCCCTTCAGACTCAAGTCCAGTCCTTCCTTTGTACACCTGGCAATAAGATGAAATGGTGGTGGTGGATTGATAGTTTGAGTATTTTAATGACTGGTTAATGTAGTAGGAAACTTTTTAGTGTTGTCACTGATCTGCAATCACGATGGAGTTTGTCTGTCACTTCGCGTGCTGCGGACTGCTGCCTACCATTCCTAGGCGAACCTTTTTAGTAGTTTGTTTAGTGAGTTACATAACTTTCCAAGTCGCCGGTCTGCAAATCAAGCAATACTAATATCGTAGTAGACCACATGAGATAGGTCAACAATATATCCCGTGGAATAGTTGTCTATTTGCTATTTCGCCAAAATATTTTGTTATTGTTCTTTTGAAATGTTTGATTTGGTTGACAACAATCATCCATGTTTTCGGGTCTTTCTTTATTTCATGTTGTACATCAGCTCCCCCCAGGGGCAAGAGGACAGAGGAGGAGGTGTTATCGGCTGCTGCTGCTGTAGAAGGCCAGGTTCGGTCAGGCAACGGCACCTTTGCTGGCCCCGGTAAGTTTTCATTTTAATATAGAGTACCTATTTTTTCCGAGCGTTCCTCATTCGATTTTTTCTAAATCGTCTTAGATCTTCTTGTAGACTGTATCTAAATTCTTATCCTGCCTCTACTATGACTCCCTGTGGTATTACTAGATTATTCTTATTAGTCTGTCTGTGTAGCTAACTAAGATTGCACAGTTGGCAAAAGGTGTTAAACGAAACTCCTATTCTAGTCAGCAATAGCTCTATGCACTGAGTGCAGTCCTCTGGGATTGTCCATAATGTCTTTTCAAGTCTTCTAAGTGTTTATGCTTTGACAATTCCCAACAATAAAATGTGAATGACCACCAAGAAAGAATAAGATACTACTTTACTTTTGGTTTGGATCGGAGGACAATCCATACTACTACTGTTGCAGGGACAAATCTGCACAAACAGAACTATGGACACTAAATAGTGTATTGTTTATCAATTATAATAGGCGCAGGTTTTCCCGTGGGAAAACGTAAGGTTTGTCCAGATGAGAGACATGAAGAAGAATGATTGACATATAGTTTGAATGGATGGATGCCTGGATCATGGTACTATCTGACTCTTAGATAGCATATGTGTATCTAGAGAGAGTAGACGGTCACTGGATGAACTAAGTGTTACTTTGAAGAGCATTTAACACCGCACCCGCACGTCCATTCCAGTGTAGGAAAGGCAAGGAAAAAAGTTTTAATTTTGTCCAAATACTACCATGAATATTAGCAGTAGTTTGTATTGCAAGCACAGCATATATCCGGCTATTACGATGGCCACTCACTATAATAGGCGCAGGTAGACTTTCCACATACCTCAGTGATAACAGACTTTGAAGAACACCCAATCTCCTTACTGGCTAGAAAGTGTGGCAGAGTCATTTAGCTCCCAAATTCATCGATGATTGATCCCCAATGATGATTATCCAACGCAGGACAAGAGTACGGAGTCAGAGTCCAGAAGTGTCAGAGGCACGGACTCATGCTTGCAAATTGCAAAACCTTTTGCTCAGTCACTCTTGACCAAAAACCACAGAGTCTATTTAAGTTTTAAAGCTTTATTAAAAGTAAACACATTTATTAAAATCAAGTTTGTCATAAAACATAAACGGTTGATTAAAAATGGAAAAGTGCTTAGTGATTTATTTCACACATTTATTGTGGGTGAGCCGAGCCCTCACCTGGTTTGAACTTTAATTTTTCTTTTTGGTGCTGAATCGTTGGTCACTCCGTCCTAGTGATGATGATCTAATCTTGCTCTTGTTCTTAGAAGTGAAGCTTCTGTCTGTTATGAGAAAAATGGTGCGTGTTAAAAAGCAAGCATTCATCAGTTGTGCCAAAAAGTGCAGCAAGACAACACCCTTCCCTGGAAAAAGGGACATTTTTACTTTAGAGTAGACAGTCACAAATTATTAGTTTGTTTTCTGTATTCACATTTCTTCATTCCTAGACAAAATACTAGTGAGTGGTGTATGTCTATGACATCTAACATTCTTAAATGTACTTTGTAGGTGGAACATCTGGTGCTGGGGCCAGCACGGAGGTGGAGGAGGACACTTCTGGGGAGGAGGCGGTGCAAGTGCCGGAGGAAACTGCTGTGAGGGTTGCCACAGTAGTGGCGGGCAGTGGTAAGCTCTTATATTCCTTACTTATTGAGATTGCAGACTGCAGAGTGTGCTCTCAGCACGGGTGTAGTATATATGTTGTACAGTTAAGTTACTATACTGTTAAGACTTTCAAATTTAGAACAAAGTTTTTATCAACCAGGTAGTAGCCTCCTATAAATTTACTTCAACTCAGCGGTGATTTTTTTTCCGAGAATCCAAATCAGATCTGAGATGAACTTGATGGATGGGATGAACGAAAAGCGAAAGAAGGGTGTAAGTAAGTGTGGAAGGACGAGCAAGTTAAAAGTAATGATGGCTGACAAAGAAGAATGATACATGTTTGATTGGTGCCAGAGGTGGCTGGGAAGGAATATGATGCATGGCTGGGTGAAGGATGAAGCAAGGATGGGTGGAAGGAGAACAGCCTGGGTGGGTGAAACAGAAACTGTATGTGTGCGCAATATATCCTTTGGTTGAAATTCAAATGCAAGTCAAGCACGGATGTATGGCTTGCGGTTTCCCAAATAAAATGAAAAGGTTGTTTTCCTGTGAGAAAACGTAAGGTTTGTCCAGATGAGAGACATGAAGAAGAAGAATTGACATATAGTTTGAATGGATGGATGCCTGGATCATGGTACTATCTGACTCTTAGATAGCATATGTGTATCTAGAGAGAGTAGACGGTCACTGGATGAACTAAGTGTTACTTTGAAGAGCATTTAACACCGCACCCGCACGTCCGTTCCAGTGTAGGAAAGGCAAGGAAAAAAGTTTTAATTTTGTCCGAATGCTACCATGAATATTAGCAGTAGTTTGTATTGCAAGCACAGCATATATCCGGCTATTACGATGGCCACTCACTACCTCTGTTAATAAGTTTAGTAGAACTTGGTCATTCATGTGTGGATGTATCACTGTTCACTCAATAAAAAGCAAAGCACCTAAAGTCATCCCGTATGTAACCAAATACATACCATGTGCATTGATAGATAATCAGATTATTTATCTTCTTCATTTTCCTTTTCTAGTATTAATTGGCACTGTAGGGTGAAAGTTACATCAATTAAGCAGTAGCCCTTGTAACAGAGTATTCTCAGTGCCACCCGTATTAGAAAAGTAAGAGCATCACCACCTGCATGTACTGGACCGGTACAGTAATGCAAGTCTGTCTCACTCATCATGGCGGGTGTCTGTTTTTCTCGGGTGCAAGTTGACTGCCCTGGCATTATGCCGGCTTGCAGAAGTTAACGTACCAATTTTGCTAAACAAGAGAGAAGAAGAAGAATAAGACTGGTGTACTGTCATAGTCGACTCTAATGGAGTGAGTCCATAGTGCTCGTAGAATTGATTCCTTAAACTCCCACTAATGTTAGAGCAAGGATGAAGAAGTGGGAGGTTAGATAGATACTGGCCACAATAGTTATGTACTGCGCTTGCAAGTTGCTAGTTCTACTGTGACACAACTTTCTGCTGAATCATTTTGTGTTAATCTTAAAGAGCATTGGTTACAGACTATGTCTTTCTTTCTTCATATAGATGCTCCTTCCAAACCAACACGGAAGGAGCTGGCTAAAAGGGCCCGGCAACGGAGGCTGGAGGCGACTGTCGCCGAATATCGGCCCAGGAGGAGGGGGACACGCAGTCGACCACAACATCGACCGGGACAGCTGCATCCTCCTCCGCGCTCCCTGGGTCAGCCAGTCAGCGCAGCAGGTCTCCAGCGGTACGGAGCCGAGGTACCGCAGCCACCCGCCACCGCCGAGCAGCAAAAAAATCAGCTGCCCCCCACAGCAGTACCAAATAAAGGTTGCTCGCCTTTCACTCAGGGTGTCCTACCTCGAGCAGGAGCTGTTGAACACCAAAACCCTGCTCGAGACCCTCCGCAAGGAGCATGCCGACCTGGCCCGAAAAGTGAACAGTAGCCAGCAGTAGGAGGAGACTGTCCCTTGCCCCTTTTTTAAAGACTTTTGGGGGGTGGGAATTGGGAGTTGGGTTTTTTGGACTTTTCACGGACATTCGTTGGGGTTAGGGAGGGGGGGTGGGTTGGGTCTTGCGGGAGATTATTTATGTTAGGGATATAAATATACTTTAAACTTTATCTTAGCATACATGTTTTTTACTGCTTTTGAGGCTGGTGGGTGGGGGTTTAACAGTAAGTTTGTTTTCCTGAAACTTAAGTGGCATCTTGATTCAAGTTGTGTAAGTAATTGCCCATATGTTTTCAAAACTAAGTGCCTCTCACAGAGTAAGTGAATTCAATAGTCCTAGGACGTTACTAGTACTACCGTCAGTCTCTCGTCTCTCCTAATACTCCATTATACTACCTCCCCCCAAACACTTATCTTACCTGTAATTTGTGTTTGGAAATAGGGCTAGGCACAGGGCTGGCTGCACGGGAAATGGCGATTAAGGTTGGCAATCCTGGGCGGATGAAATGTCATCATTGCGGTGGTACTAGTGGTGTTACACAGTGGCAGTTGCAGCATCTGAAAAAATGAAAATGAAACCTTGTTTGTCCTTACCGTAGCATTAGAACGGTACGATAGAGAATTTAGCAGGTGAAAGTACACTAGAACAGTGCCACAATGTAGCCTAACAAATGGTAAAGTATTGAAAGTATAACTACTACTTGCGTTGAATTTCTTTGACATTGGGTACTACTACAAGAAATAATACTGAAGGTGAAGGACACAGCAGCGTAATCAATTGCCACGTCTAGGAGGAGGATGTTCTTGATGATCAATCAAGTTGATGGCACACATGAAAATCTGCTTTCATTTGCCAATAGTCATGGGTCTGTGTCAAGCTGAGTAAGAATATATCCTCGGATTCCTTCACCAGCCTGTTGCTATGACCTTATCCTCCCCAGCAAGTGTGTGGTATTATTGCTGTCATTTAGTCACACATCAATCAAAACCACACAGCCCGGGGGAAGAGGGTTAGGATTTGGAAAATGGATGGGAATGGGGTTTTTTGGGAAAGTTTTGTTGAGAGAAGAAAAAAAAAGCACAGCATTGACAAACAATAATTGAAGATAAACAAATCTTTGGGTACAAAGCTATCCATAAATCTTTTAAGTGACATAAAGGAAGTGCATGCACTACTGCATGCATGGTTACTGAAAAGTAGGTAGGACTTTCGACAACCGTGAATGAAAGAATGCGACAGTACAGGGCTGCAGTAATTATGCGTTTTCACTTGCCTATCTCTGCACTCAGAGAAACACTTCGTACATTAAATTAGGTTTGAAAAATAGCAGAAGTAAAACCTATACAATGGCTGTAGGGATGAATTTAGAAGCAAAGATCAAAGAAATGCAGAGTCACACTCATAGAAGTTCACAGCCATAACATTACTTAAAGATAATTAGAAAAGAACGGATACTGTATCTGTATGTTGTTGTAGTTGTCCTGTTGAATTTGGGAAGTTGCATGCATCCAACCATTACTCTTATTAGCGGGACTCCTCCATTCCATCTGACGCTCCGTCCATCAATGTTGGTGACCAGAAGACACCCTGTCCACTGCCTGCCTGGCGGATGCTGAATTGCGGCTCGCTAATGTGAAGCCTGACTTCATCCTTTTTTTCCCATTGCACAGGCTGAAACCTGGCCTGTAATTATTGATGGAAAAACAGGAAGTGATATTAGAACACCACTGACAAATAAATATAAGGTATGTACGCTGTGTAGTGCAAAAAGTCACACTTTGAGTTTCCTAATAGACAGTACAATATTTTTGAAAGTGCGTACTCTGTCTGAGTCTCCTTTTGAAGGATAAATAAGTATGGGCGAATTAATTTAGCGGATCTTTCCATTCAAGCTAGGTGTACTGTAAACTGTGTTTTAGAACAAAATTAGACCTTCCCAGCAGTGCTCCCAGACCCTTACTAAACCCAGTCGCAAAAATGTAGAAGACCCCCAATCAGATCTCAAAAAACGTGCGATACTGCTACCTGTCAGAGGCCTAGTAGAAAACGGTGACAAAACGTACTTTGAAAGTAAAGTAGGCCCAAATCCCCCCTTACCCACCATGGATTGTATTCAAACCACTTGCAAGCAAGCAAAAGTATCCATACCCAGCATTGCTCCAAGACTTGCAAACCCCCAACAAACACCAGGAACCCCCACAAACAGCCCCCAGAAAACAGTAGAGTGAGCGAAATCTCAGAAAATGCAAAAACTTTTTCCCCAGGGATTGTCTCCAAAATACTTTCTTTCGGGTATTAGACCTTCCCAGCAATGGCCCCAGAACTGTCAACCCGGACGAAAACAAGGTTAACACCCCCAACAAGCCAAAAGGCAAAACCCGGGAAAAGCCACACTTAGAAAACTTTCGGCCTACCTGGAATTCAGTCCAAATGCACTCTGGAGCTAGGCCCCAACTCCCCTTTTCCACCATGGATTTCCTGTAAAACAAATGTAATCAACATTAGAATGTGCCAGCAGTGCTCACAGACCCCAAAACCCACCCCCAACAACCTAAAAGACCACCAAACAGCACCCCAAAGACAGGCAAGTGATCAAAAGCGCAAACACTTTTTCTGCTCCGATTTTCTCCAAACCACTTTTAGTCAGTATTACACCTTCCAAGCAAGGCCCCCAGACCCGTGAACCCGGGCAAAAACAAGTTTCACCCCCCAAAAAAGCCGAAAATAAAATCAAAACCGAGAAAAGCCACACTTAGGAAACTTTGGGCCTACCTGGAATGCAGTCCAAATGAGCTTGGCAGCTAGGCCCTAACTCCCCTTTTCCACCACGGATTTTCTGAAAAACAAATGCAATCAACATTAGACTGTGGCAGCAGTGCTCCCAGACCCCAAAACCCACCCCCAACAACCTAAAAGCCCCCCAAACAGCACCCCAAAGACAGGCAAGTGATCCAAACCACTTTTATCCGGTATTAGACCTTCACAGCAATGCCCCAGACCCGTCAACTCACCCGCAAAGAAGTAGAACACCCCCACAAGTGCAAAGTCTTTCTTCATTGGGCGTAATCCAGCCATCTGCTTTGAGGGAAATAGGAGTCTGGAGGAGGAGGAGGATAGAGGAGCATGTTCTTGTGAACTTGTGAACCTGAGGAATGCAGACTGCGGCACCTTCAAATCAATAAGCAAATAAGTGAAGACAGTTCTGCTGATGCGCTTGTTTTTGTGATTAGGTGATTAAAGTTTTTTTTTATATAGATTTTGCAAAACAAAGAAAGACAGACACACAGGAATAAAAGTGAATAAGGACGAAAAAGAAAGTTAGTGATTCATTGACTCATTTTCAGGGCTCGGTGTCAGGGAAGAAGAGCTCGTCCTCAAACTCTATGAATTCAGACGGGAGTAGGTCAGTTAACAGAGAAGAACTTCCCTCATCTAAGTTGGTGTCCTCCTCGTCTTCTTCCTGCGTGCATTCTCCTATTTTGTAATCTGGTGATATGAAGTGCTGATTGATCTTGATCATTGTTAACCTCTCTACATTTTTGGGCGAGAGGCGGGTCCTTTTGGAAGTTACAATGCCACCAGCAGCACTGAAAACACGTTCAGAAGACATGCTTGCGAGTGGGCAAGACAAGTAATTTATAGCCAGGTTGGTGATCTCTGGCCACACATCTCTTTTTCCATGCCAATACGCCAATGGGTCATGATGAACACAGACCTCTGTTGAGTCATTCAGATAGGCCTGCACCATCGACTCAAGGTTCTCCAGGGTTCCTCCACTTTGCTTACTTTTTTCTGGGACCTTTTGAGAAGCAAACCCAAGCTGAGTTAGCCAATCCTCTTCTTCACACAATATTACTGTTGTGTCTGGTGCAGATGATGCGGTTGCTGGTGTCGTTAACGGCTGAGAGGGAAAATCACTCACTTCTGCCACAGCCACTGATGCAGAAGTGGATTTATTTGACTCCGGATGGCCTGCTGATGCTGATTTACTGCCTTTTCCTTCAATTTCCTGCCGTTCTGTTTCAAACCGACTGGCTGACACAGCTAGCCAATGTTTGTACTTTGTAACATCTGCGTCATCAAAAGGAAAGAATACTCTGCCTGCCACTGCCTTTTTGTACCGTGGATCCAGAATAGTAGCAGAAATGTAATGCTGTTCTGTGTGGATCTTTTCAAGACGTTCATCGCGAAGTAGGCGCTGTAATAACTTCTCCGCCAACTCAAATGCTTCTTGCTTTCCATCTTTTTGAAACGTAGAAGACACCGCCTTCAGTTGGTGCTCTAGCATGCGCAACAATGGGATAGCCTTTCCCAAATTACAGTCCTCCCTGCTGACTGCACGCGTGAAGACCTCAAAAGGACGAAGCATGTCTGTCAGGCTTTTAACTAGCTCCCATTGCTCCACCTGTATCCTCAGGTCTATCATAGGTGTACCCAGTTTAAAGAAATACTGATCGACTACCACATACTGCTCATACAGCCGCTCAAGCATGTAGAAGGTTGAGTTCCAACGTGTTACCACCTCCTGGATGAGTGCTTTCACTGGCAATTTACGTTCATGTTGCAGGCACCTCAGCTGCTTCCGGGCCTCAAAAGAATGGTTGAAATGTGTGCACATTCTTTGGCAGGTGGTCAGTAACTCGTAGACTGGACTTTCTTCATGCAAGAATTTTTTAACAACCAGGTTTATACAGTGCGCCAAACACGGCACTCTAAAATAGTTACCCATATCCATGGCCTTAACTACATTGGCGCCATTATCCGTGGAAACATAACCAATACTGCGTTTTCTTGGGGACAGCCATTGAAAGACCTTTGTGTTAAACTCATGCAAAATGTTTTCTGCTGTATGAGTTTTCTCAATGGCAAACATGGCTACTGTTGCATGTTTCCGAGCAGCTTTATAAACTTTGTCCGTGTCAACACCTGTGCTTAGCTTTGCTTTAACCCCTGAAAAAGAGACCCAGTGTGCAGTGATGCACATGTAATCAAGGGCTTGGCAACTGGTCCACATGTCTGTCGTCAGATGTATAGTGTGAACAGCACTCTTCTGCAAAGCTGCCCCAATCACCTCCAGCACATCTTCATGTAGTGCTGGAACCGCAACTCTGGCAAAATAGAACTGGCTAGGAACCTTCCATTTAGGGCAGAGCGTTGCCACCATTTCAAGAAAACCCACCCCTTCCACAAAAGAAAAAGGGAGAAGGTCCAGTGCTAGCATTTTAGCCAGCTTAGTGTTATACAGACGCGCCATTGGGTGGTTGCGTTCAAATGGTACATCTGAAAACAACATGCTTCTAATGGTGGGCTGGACCATTTTACGGCATGATGATGACTTCTTCGACCCAGTTACGCTCAGTGATGATGAACTTTTTCGCATTGGTGTCTCACTCTCTGTCAGGCTCAGTCGTTCCTGTCTTCGGAATTGTGCTGAAGATAAATGGGTTCCACCTCCCGACGTCCCCGGTGTCTAGCTGAAAAGCATACAGATCACCAAGGCAGTCGAGCGAGGGAGGGAAAGGAAGGGGACAGCGGGGAGGGAGAGCTGTAACAACAATACAAGTGCACTAAGTATACACACAATGGATTGTACACATGTCAAAAGAGTTTCCTTCCTTTACCTATAAGCTACAGTATGTCTAAGGTCCTACCTGGAAAGGAAAAAGGTGGTAGCCTCAAATACCAGAAGAGATAAAGGAAATACCAGGGACCAGACCTACCATAAGGAAACAAAGAACAGATTGAGAACACTGAATGTTGACAATATAACATGCAACAAGTTTCTTCGCATCATACCAGCATTTATCAGGTACAGTTCTTAGGTCCGTGGCTTCCCTGAATCCCCTGTGATTTCTCTTCTGAGATTGAGACAAAATCAAAAGGTTGTGGAGACAAAACGAAGATGTGGGCAACAGGATCAATTAATACCTCTTAATACGATCTTTACCCTATTATTGTACACGTTCCTTGTACATATGCAATGTTTATGTTGCTGGACGAACTTATCCTGGAAACAGCGGAACTTGCTATCGTTAATGACTCCAAACAAAATAGCAATAAAGTCTGGTTCCCTCACACCGTCTTCCTAGGCAGTTTGAATGTTTATCACAAAAGGAAAACTCCAAATGATAGTAGCTCACAACCCTCACAGTTCTGGATTGAAATACCCCAAAAGTGGAATCTCACGATCCTGGAGATTCCTTACCGGAGTAAGCAACAACGGAAAGACCAAAACGAGGATTTGGACTCTCACCTCGTGTTAGTCCACTAAATCTGTAGTTTGTACCCAACCCAACATGGGGTACAAAAGGATGTGTGCTGAAAGCAGTCTGAGCACTTACTTCATCCGTAGCTGTAGGCTCACCACATACACCGGATCCACGGCGAAAATAATCAGCAGCGTCTGTCTCCCTCGCTGCATATTTATTTCCAAGTTGAGCGCGGTGACGCGCGTCACGCCCCTGACGTCTCGGGCATGTCGGGAATTGTAGTTTCTGGTCCCGCACTCACATGGGGAAAACTAAAACAGAAGCAGAGTCAGCGGCACAATACACAGTTCGTGACAGTACATCCCCCTTCAAGAGGGACGCTGACCGGCACCAGGCTTACCTGGGTATAAACGGTGAAACCTGGCCACCAAACGGGGAGCATGCACCTCACGGGCCGGCACCCATGAATTCTCCTCAGGTCCATACCCCTTCCAAGAGATCAGATACTGCACCCTACCCCTCACCAACTTAGAATCAAGAACCCTCTGAACCTCATACTCATAGTCCTGCTGCACCCACACAGGCGAGGGGGCACGTCGCACCGGACACTGTGAGGGTTTCAGGAGAGACACGTGAAAAACAGGATGTATCCTGAGGTGCGCCGGTAAGCGCAGCTTCACTGCCACAGGGTTGATGTGTTTCATCACACGATACGGACCAATAAACCTAGGGTTAAAAACGCTATGCTTCTTGAACCGTATATGCTTGGTGGACAACCACACCCAATCCCCAGTTCTGTATACAGGGCCAGGCCTACGCCGCTTATCTGCCTGAACCTTGTACCTACTCTTGCCTCGGATAAGATTCGCGCGTGTGGCAAGGAGAATACGGCGGACCCTCAGTATTCTTTCTTTGACGTCAGGCAGCCTGGCATTGGTGTTCAGAAGCAGCAAAGGATTAAACCGTGGATGATGCCCATAAGAGCTAAAGAAAGGGGTGTGGAGTGTTGATGAATGCTGTGTGCTGTTGTACGCTATTTCCGCCACCCACAACCAATCCACCCAGGCATCGGTGTTATCCTGCACATAACAACGTAGAAATTGTTTGAGTGTCTGGTTAAGACGTTCGGTTTGCCCGTCGGTCTGGGGGTGAAAACTGGTGGAAAGAGAAGAGGAAATCTGTAAGGCTGTGCACCAGGTCTTCCAGAAGCGGGCGGTGAATTGTGTTCCCCTATCTGAGACTATAACCCTTGGGAGTCCATGTAAACGGACAACATGAACCAGAAGTATTTGTGCCAACTGTCCTGCTGTGGGGACTTGGTTACAGGCTATAAAATGACCCATCTTTGTTAGGTAATCTATTACTACCACTATGGCTGTTTTGCCCTGGTCTTTGGGAAGGCCCACAATGAAATCAACAGAGAATTTTTCCCAAGGCAGTTCAGGAGTGGGCATAGGAAGCAACAATCCTTGTGGTTGTTGCCTATCAGATTTCATCTGGGCACATTTGGAACACTCTTTCACCCATCTTTGCAAATCAGGACGCATGGAGGGCCACCAGAATTGTCGTAACGCCTTCTCCAATGTTTTGACGTATCCGACATGTCCAGCACAGGGTGAGTCGTGGCACCATGAAAACACGGTCTTTCGCAGAACGCTGGTAGGGATTAACACCTGTGACCCTTTCATAGGTATGCCATGTTTCATTTTCCAGTCCTTATGGTGTCGGAGCCACGTTCTCCACACACAAGTCTGTGTTCCTTGTCTGACTTTCATCAGGACATCGTTGGTATGTGTTGCGCATACCACCTTGGATGGTTCGATAATGGCTCTTTTCGGCGTGATGGCATGCAGCATTGGGTTCTCCTGGCGTGTTAAGGCATCCGCCTTCTTGTTGTTCACCCCTGGTCTGTAGGTTAACAGAAAATGGTATTCCTCAAAAAACAGCATCCAGCGTAATTGCCTTGGAGTAAGGTGACGGGTGGCTCGCATGTACTGCAGGTTTCGGTGGTCAGTGTAAACGATAACCCGGTGACGTGCTCCCATAAGCCAATGCCTCCATTCCAGAAAGGCGTCTCTTATAGCCAAGAGTTCCTTCTCTGCTATAGTGTAGTTCATCTCAGCAGAGTTGAGCTTCCTGGACATAAACGCTATGGGGTGAAGCTGTCCGGTGTCTTCATTTCTTTGGGACAACACCGCTCCCAATGCGACCTCTGATGCGTCAGCCTCCACCATAAAGGGCAAGTCAGGGTTGGCATGCACAAGAACAGGAGCCGAAGTAAACGCGCTCTTCAACTGGGTGAAAGCGTTTTTGGTGTCTTCGTTCCACGTAAACGGGACATTCTTCCTGGTAAGGCGGGTCAATGGAGTCACCATCTCGGAGAATCCTCGTATGAACCTGCGGTAAAAATTTGCAAAGCCCAAGAGGCTCTGAACGTCTTTAACTGTTTCTGGCTGAGGCCATTCTTTCACCGCTTGGACCTTCCTGTCGGCCATCACTTGACCAGATGGTGTAAGCATAACTCCCAAGAACTCAACTGTTGTGACATGGAATTCGCACTTTGTGAATTTGCAGTATAACTGGTTGTCTTGCAATGCCCGGAAGATGTTTTTCACGTGTTCCACATGTTCTTCAGTAGAATCAGAGTAGATAAGAATATCGTCAATGTAGACGACTACATATCGGTCAATATGTTCCCTCAAAACTTCATTCAAGAAGAATTGAAATGCGGCTGGGGCATTACAAAGCCCAAAGGGCATCACTAGATATTCATAGAGCCCATACCGCTTCTTGAAAGCCGTTTTCCATTCACCCCCCCGTTTAATACGAACGAGGTGGTAGGCTCCCCTCAAGTCAAGCTTGGTATATATCTTCGCCTGTCTTACTTGTTCCAGTAAAACAGGGATCAAGGGCAACGGGTACTGATTCCTCACTGTTAGAGGGAGAGGTGTGGCGCCGCGGCCAGGGCGACTGACGCTGGAATCTGGGGACCACGGTTCGATCCCCGGCTCCGGCGGCAGGTTAGCCCAGCACCATGTGACTCTGGGCAATAGCTCGCTTAATCTTCCCGACGGCCCCCAGCGCCTAGAGACCCTTACGGGTGATTGTGCGCTTTACAAATGTGGACTTTACTTTTTACTTTACTGTTATGGCATTAAGCGCTCTGTAATCAATGCAGCATCTTTTCTCCCCGTTCGCCTTCGGAATAAAAAACAGAGGGAAAGCGGCAGGGGATCTAGACGGCCGGATAAATCCCGCAGCTAGATACTTGTCCAGGTAGCTTCGAAGATGCTCATTTTCAGGAAGAGTGAGGGCGTATATTCTGCCGCTGGGAATCACGGCACCTGGGAGAAGGTCGATTCGACAATCGTTTTCCCTGTGAGGTGGGAGGACCTCTGCCTGCGAATCGCTGAAAACGTCTATGTAGTCTTGTTAAACAGTGGGTAGAACCACTTCTTTCTCAGCTGCTGTGGCTATATGTTGTAAGGAAGCAAGTTCTCTGGAGGGCTTGTTCTGAGGCAGGATACAGCGAGTGATACAGTATTCAGAATCGAACACCACCGTACCGGAAGACCAGTGTATCCACGGTTCGTGTTTTTGCAGCCATGGAAGGCCCAATATCACCCCATATTGAGGGGCTCTGATGATATTGAACGACATGGTTTCTTGATGGTATCCATCATAGGTAAGTACATAGTCAAGGGTATGTTGCTTAAGGGGGCCGGCTTCCAACTCCTTTCCATCCACCGCATATACAGTCTCTGGTATGTCTTTTGTCACTAGGCATGCTCCCAACCTTATGGCCACATCGTAGTCCATAAAACACCCCGTGGCTCCTGAATCCACCATAGCTCTTATTTCCTTTTCTACTGCATTTATCACCAGAGACATAGCGATAAACACATGGTGCTTCTCTTGTGCATTATTCGGAGTTAACGAAGGTATAATGTTCACGCTCGAGGGTTCCCCTTCTTCCACCCTCAAGCTTTGGAGTTTTCCGACCCTGTTTCTGTATTTCCAGCTACAGTTTGTCCAGGTCTGTATCTCCCAGTTTTTGGTTTAACCGGGCAGTCACGGAGATAGTGTCCCTTTTTTCTGCAGTAAAGGCATAACCCCTGTTTTCTTCTATGGTCTCGCTCACTCAGCACCAAGGATGCCCTCACCGCACCTATCTCCATGGGTTCGGCAGACGTGGTCGTTTTGTCGCTCTGTCCCACGCGGTCATAAGGTTGTGGAGGACGGTCTTTCATTTTATGATCTCCTTTTCTGTCCCTCAATCTATGGTCTAGCAGAGAGTTAGCTCTATGAGCGCCTTACACGTGCGTGGCTGAGGATCGATGTGGGCCAAAGCGTCTTTCAACTCATCGTTGAGTCCTTGATAAAACACAGCCGATTGTTTAGACTCGGGCCAATCCGTTTCAGCTACTAACCGACGGTAGTGCTTAAGGTAGGTCAGCAAGTCGTACGTGCCTTGCTTCAATTGCAAAAGGTCTGTCGGCAGAAAACGTTTCTGCTCTTCTATCGAAGGTTTTTTCGAATTCACGACGGAATTCATCCCAGTCATACAACAGTGGATCTTCACGTTTCACTATGGGAACTGCCCACTGTGCTGCATCTCCCCCTAAATACGAGATAACGAATGCCACCCGGGCTTGGTTGGTGGAAAACATTTTGGGTTTGCACATGAAGTGCAGCAGGACTTGAGTCATAAAGACTTGTACCTTCTTGTTATCACCTAAGAAGCGCTCTGGGGGAGCCAAAGGGATTTGAGCAGTCATTTCTACAACCACTGATGTCTGAGGGGCCTGATTCCCACTAGCACTAAAGGGGTTTCCCTGTAACCTGTCCACTCTGGCCTGTAATTGGGCAGTTTCAGCCCTTGAGTCAGCTACTTCTTGTCTAGACGCAGCCAACTCCGTCTGCACCAATGCCAGGGCTGCCATAACATCATCAAGGGAAGCCATGATATAGTTCAGCACAATCAAGAAGATGATATATACTTGGGCCGATTATTCTGTCAGGCTCAGTCGTTCCTGTCTTCGGAATTGTGCTGAAGATAAATGGGTTCCACCCCCCGACGTCCCCGGTGTCTAGCTGAAAAGCATACAGATCACCAAGGCAGTCGAGCGAGGGAGGGAAAGGAAGGGGACAGCAGGGAGGGAGAGCTGTAACAACAATACAAGTGCACTAAGTATACACGCAATGGATTGTACACATGTCAAAAGAGTTTCCTTCCTTTACCTATAAGCTACAGTATGTCTAAGGTCCTACCTGGAAAGGAAAAAGGTGGTAGCCTCAAATACCAGAAGAGATAAAGGAAATACCAGGGACCAGACCTACCATAAGGAAACAAAGAACAGATTGAGAACACTGAACTGTTGACAATATAACATGCAACAAGTTTCTTCGCATCATACCAGCATTTATCAGGTACAGTTCTTAGGTCCGTGGCTTCCCTGAATCCCCTGTGATCTCTCTTCTGAGATTGAGACAAAATCAAAAGGTTGTGGAGACAAAACGAAGATGTGGGCAACAGGATCAATTAATACCTCTTAATACGATCTGTACCCTATTATTGTACACGTTCCTTGTACATATGCAATGTTTATGTTGCTGGACGAACTTATCCTGGAAACAGCGGAACCTGCTATCGTTAATGACTCCAAACAAAATAGCAATAAAGTCTGGTTCCCTCACACCGTCTTCCTAGGCAGTTCGAATGTTTATCACAAAAGGAAAACTCCAAATGATAGTAGATCACAACCCTCACAGTTCTGGATTGAAATACCCCAAAAGTGGAATCTCACGATCCTGGAGATTCCTTACCGGAGTAAGCAACAACGGAAAGACCAAAACGAGGATTTGGACTCTCACCCCGCGTTAGTCCACTAAATCTGTAGTTTGTACCCAACCCAACATGGGGTACAAAAGGATGTGTGCTGAAAGCAGTCTGAGCACTTACTTCATCCGTAGCTGTAGGCTCACCACAAACACCGGATCCACGGCGAAAATAATCGGCAGCGTCTGTCTCCCTCGCTGCATATTTATTTCCTGGTTGAGCGCAGTGACGCGCGTCACGCCCCTGACGTCTCGGGCATGTCGGGAATTGTAGTTTTTGGTCCCACACTCACACGGGGAAAACTAAAACAGAAGCAGAGTCAGCGGCACAATACACAGTTCGTGACACTCTCTCCCACACTCTTAGTGTGGCTCATATATCTTGCAGGGGGTGTGCTGCTGACAGGGGTACTGGGTGTAACTAAAGAAATGTTTGACGCTTCTTCCTCCTCGTCATCATCAGATGAAACATCAACGGATACAATTTGTTGACTTGCAATTCGGGCTGCCTTGATCTCCCTTAGGTGCGCATGCCATTTGGCAGTGTGCTGTCTCTTAAGATGACCTCTCTGGCCTCCGGTATAATAGTGGTACCAAGCTTACCACGACTAACTCGAACCTTACAAATGGTACAAATGGCTATGTTTTCCCTTGTTGGGCTACCACTAAAGAAGTCCCAAACTGCGGACTTCAAATGTCTGTGGGGGGCGGAGGAGGCGATACTGGGAATGCTAATGCCAGATGAAGTGGAGGATGTGTGTTGCCGAAATTTACTACGTTGTGCACTTACAGCACCACGAATTGAGGAAATGGAGGTCGAGGTGGATGGAGGTCCCTTCTGGCGAGAAAATATGGAAGCTGTAGGTGGTGGTGTACTAGTTAACTGCATTGGTGGTGGTCCCATTGACATGTCTGTTTGCTGCATGCCCGCTGAGACTGGAGTGACGTCTATGATGACTGCGCCGTCGTGGTGAGAGTCTTCATCAGCAGGAGTATACGCCTCTTCTTGTTCAGCGGCATCATCACACTCCATAACTATGAGACTTTCGGGGACCTTCCTTTTACGCTTAGCTACCTTTGTCAGATCATGGTGTGCCTCACTCTCAGACAGCGCTGGTGGTTCCCAATTTTCATCCATATCATCAAAAGGAAGGGGGCTTGAAGAAGGTATAGACACCATCCTTGATATTTTCCTTGCTGGGGATCTGGAAGACAATGAATCATCAGGAGGAGTGGCTACCTCAGATGATACCTCGGCTTGAATGTCGATTTCCTGATGTGCCCGTACTTCGGGAGGAACAACTATTGTGGGCACTTGTGCCGCTCCATGCACCTCTGTTTGCGCCTCTCCTTGCGCCCCCTCTCCTTCCACATGTACTTGGGCTTGTACTTGCACATGTGGTTGTTGTTGCGGCTGTGGTTGTTGAACACTCGTCAGATGAGTTACAACAACCTGTGTTGATTGAGGGATGCTGCTACTTTCTTGCGATGAGCCAACATCACTGGTCGATGGTGATTGAACAACTATACTGGCTGCCTCTGCAGCACTCAAGGGCTTGGACCTAAGTTGGCGTGGTGGTGGTGGCACTGAGCCCAATGGAGCGGAGGTACTGCTCCCAGCTTGGTCCCCAGCAGACCCCTCTTCTGCTGCAGGCGTACTTTTTTTCCCCAAAAAATGCGGCGGTCGGCACACCAGTCTCCTTGGTAAGTGGCGCCACTTGCTTCTTCTGCTCATTACTGGCAACTTTCTTGCTTGAGGAGCTACGGCAACTTTTTTTGGGGCCATCTTCTTCAGATGTCAGAACAGCAGGCCGCAGTTGCACAAGTTGCAGAGGTGTCTGTGGCCACACGTGACGTTGTGCTGCACACACCGCAGCAGGACTTCTTCCTGGCACTGATGCGGAACGATGAGGCTGATGATTCGTCTTTCTGCACCTAAAAGCAAACGAAGCCAGAGGAACATCAGTTAAATAAATGTTGCATATGTAGCGCTTCAATTAATAGTTTGCAAGTAAGCATTTTTATTATACCCACCCCCCAAAATGGAAAGACCAATAAAATGCACCACTGACAGAGTACCCCTGGGCATAATGGATGAAAGCATGGCAGACTGGGTGCAGGCCTATGGCACAACAAAGCACACTGCCTGGCTTCAAAATGGCCCCTAGACCCCCACCCACATGGCCAGGCCCTGCCTGGACCAGGCCTCAAAATGGCCCCCACCCACATGGACAGGCCCCAACACCACCCAAAAAGTAAAAAAAAACACAAAAATTACCACAATCCAATGCCATCCATGCCCTCCATGATATTTACATTAAAGAGAACCCACAGAAAGACTCAGTCCATGCACCACTGAGTACCCCTGGGCAAAAGGCCCCAACAACAGCCAAAAAATCGAAAACACACAAAAATCACCACAATCCAATGCCATCCATGCCCTTAATGATGTTTACATTCAAGACACCCCACAGAAAGACTCAGTCCATGCACCACTGAGTACCCCTGGGCAAAAGGCCCCAACAACAGCCAAAAAATCGAAAAACACACAACAATCACCACATTCCAATGCCATCCATGCCCTCCATGATGTTTACATTCAAAACACCCCACAGAAAGACTAGGCCCATGCACCACTGAGTAACCCTGGGCATAATGGATGAAAGCAAGGCACATTGGATGCAGGCCTATGGCACAAAGCACACTACCTGGCTTCAAAATGGCCCCTAGACCCCCACCACATGGCCAGGCCCTGCCTGTACCAGTCCTCAAAATGGCCCCCACCCACATGGCCATGCCCCATCAACACCCCAAAAAATCGAATAACACACAAAAATCACCACAATCCAAGGCCATCCATGCCCTCCATGATGTTTACATTAAAGAGCCCCCACAGAAAGACTCAGTCCATGCACCACTGAGTACCCCTGGGCAAAAGGCCCCAACAACAGCCAAAAAATCGAAAAACACACAAACATCACCACAATCCAATGCCATCCATGCCCTCAATTATGTTTACATTCAAGACACCCCACAGAAAGACTAGGCCCATGCACCACTGAGTACTCCTGGGCATAATGGATGAACGCATGGCAGACTGGGTGCAGGCCTATGGCACAACAAAGCACACTGCCTGGCTTCAAAATGGCCCCTAGACCCCCACAACATGGCCAGGCCCTGCCTGTACCAGTCCTCAAAATGGCCCCCACCCACATGGCCATGCCCCATCAACACCCCAAAAAATCGAAAAACACACAAAAATCACCACAATCCAATGCCATCCATGCCCTCCATGATGTTTACATTAAAGAGCCCCCACAGAAATACTCAGTCCATGCACCACTGAGTACCCCTGGGCAAAAGGCCCCAACAACAGCCAAAAAATCGAAAAACACACAAAAATCACCACAATCCAATGCCATCCATGCCCTCAATGATGTTTACATTCAAGACACCCCACAGAAAGACTAGGCCCATGCACCACTGAGTACCCCTGGGCATAATGGATGAAAGCATGGCAGACTGGGTGCAGGCCTATGGCACAACAAAGCACACTGCCTGGCTTCAAAATGGCCCCTAGACCCCGACCACATGGCCAGGCCCTGCCTGTACCAGTCCTCAAAATGGCCCCCACCCACACGGCCATGCCCCATCAACACCCCAAAAAATCGAAAAACACACAAAAATCACCACAATCCAATGCCATCCATGCCCTCCATGATGTTTACATTAAAGAGACCCCACAGAAAGACTCAGTCCATGCACCACTGAGTACCCCTGGGCAAAAGGCCCCAACAACAGCCAAAAAATCGAAAAACACACAAAAATCACCACAATCCAATGCCATCCATGCCCTAAATGATGTTGAAATTCAACAAAACAGTTGTATCATGCACCCGTAACTAACCCTGGTCCTACTGGATACTGTGGCTACCCACAATATATTTTATTTAATGTTCTCTAAAAGTTCCAAAATTGTAGTTGCAGCAACTGTAATGCCCCAAACAAACAACATCAACTTACTTGTGAAATTTCTAATCCAAAAGTGATCCAAAGAAAGTCAAAAAGGCCTCAAATCCAAATATTCAGCAGCATCCACAAAAAGTAATCCTTCCAGGTCAAGATCCAAATCAAAGTGACCAGGACATGAACAAAGCACTGGGAGGAGCCTGCTGGACAGGAACAGGAAGTTGGAGACTGTGGGGCACTTCCTTCCTCCCCCCCCCCCCAAAATGGACTCCTTGCAAAAAAAAGTGCAGGCAAATGTCAACCTGAGGAGTTATTCTGATAAAAATCATCATTTTCAGAAGGTTGATGCTGCCTGCTGGTGGATTTCTTGTGCAGAATTGCAAATTTTGCAATTTAGCGAGCGCGAAATTGTTGCTGCCCGCCGCATCTACGTGTTCTCAATTGTTTACTCCCACGATGCGTGATCACGGGCCTTTATGATGTACTCGCGTTGACAAACTCTCGCTGTGCAAGGTGGCGGGCCGCGATGACGTAATCGCGGTCGACAAATTCCCGCGGGATCCCGCAGCAAGATACAAAATGGCGCAGCACACGCAAACATGGAGAAAAACAACTCGTCAAACGCTGAATGACGGTAAGTGAACGCCGCGCGCCCCAATATTGTATTTGTCAAGCGCGACCAAGCAAAAAAATCTGCTGCGTGCGTATTTGCCAATTTTTGCGGATTGCGAATTTGACGAAAATCCGCAAATTCTGCGAGCGGAACGGATTTTACGCCCATGCTGGGCCGCCCAATAATATAGTTGAATGTCGGGGAGGGCTATGCCTCCATCAAACCAACCCCTAACCAATTTACATCGAGAAATGCGTGCCGGTTTGTCCCCCAAAGGAGACCGGAAACAAGTGCGTATATGGACGTAAAGTACTTAGGAGGCACTAAGAAAGGAGTGTTCTCAAGGAGATAAAGCAGCCGGGGCAAAGTCATCATTTTAAATAGCGCCGCTTTCCCCAGAAGGGTCAGTGGCAAGGTATGCCAATGTTTGACATCAATACGAAAGCGCTCGAGGGTGGGCACCAGATTGCGTTGAAAGAAGGCCTCTTGGGTAGGTGTTATCCAGACCCCCAAATATTTAAAGGGACCGTCAGTGACCACCAGTGGACAATCAGCCGGGAGCTACGGTGGGGGTCCTTTAAGGACGAACAGAACAGACTTGGACCAATTAATAGTGTACCCTGAGGCCCTCCCGAAGATTTCACATATGTTAAGGAGTACTATAATCGAACGTCTGGGCAAAGTCAAATAAAGGAGGATGTCATCAGCGTATAGCGATATACGGTCCTCCCATGTCTCGGTCCAACTGAGTCCCCTAATCATGGGGTCCCACCGTATCCATGCTGCCAGTTGCTCAAAGATCAGGGCAAAGAGCAGGGGCGACAGAGGGCATCCCTGGCGCGTACCACGCCCAAGTCGAAAATCCCTTGAAATATGGCAGTTCGCCACCTCGTGCGCTAGTGGTTCAGTGTAAAGTAGCTTCACCCACACACAAAATTTGGGGCCAAAGCCTAGGTGCCGGAGAACCGCGAAAAGATAAGGCCATTCAACCATGTCGAAGGCCATGCGGGCGTCCAAGGAAAGGATCACGGCAGGTTCTGAAAGACTAGGTATCTGTGCCATCACCGCATGGACTCGTCGGAGATTAAGAGTGGTATTTCTGTTCGGCATGAACCCGGACTGGTCCGGGGGAATCAGTGTCTCCAAGTGTGGGGTCAGCCGAGTAGCAATCATTTTGGCCAATATCTTTGCTTCCGCGTTCAATAGGGAGATTGGACAGTAGGGCGTGCACACTTCCGGAATGATCTTTCTAGCTTCCACGCGCATTACAGAGATTTTAACTGCACCTAGATTGTTTATTTTAAAACTGCGCCGCTGTAACTGCGCTGCTGTTTTGGCTGTATTTTTCGCTGGGCGCTTGCTAGTGCTGTCACCTGGGGCATAGTCAGGCTTACCTGCAGTTAAATTGTGCCTTCACCCGCTCTTTGCAGGACTTAGGTAGTAGGGTCCCCGGTCCTGGTGATCCGTCCGCCATCTTGAGTAGGTAGTGACGCTTGGGATTCTCTCAGGCGCCATATTGGTTGGGGGCAGAGGCTCTAGCAGCCGGAAGTCCGCGTATTGGAGAGCTTATTAAAGCAGCTCCCGGACAACGTTCTTCAGATCTTTCTAGCTTCCACGCGCATTACAGAGATTTTAACTGCACCTAGATTGTTTATTTTAAAACTGCGCCGCTGTAACTGCGCTGCTGTTTTGGCTGTATTTTTCGCTGGGCGCTTGCTAGTGCTGTCACCTGGGGAATAGTCAGGCTTACCTGCAGTTAAATTGTGCCTTCACCCGCTCTTTGCGGGACTTAGGTAGTAGGGTCCCCGGTCCTGGTGATCCGTCCGCCATCTTGAGTAGGTAGTGACGCTTGGGATTCTCTCAGGCGCCATATTGGTTGGGGGCAGAGGCTCTAGCAGCCGGAAGTCCGCGTATTGGAGAGCTTATTAACCCCTTCCACACTCATGACGAGCTGGGCTCGTCATGCAGTAGCCTCCCAGCACGCTCATGACGAGCCCAGCTCGTCATGAATAATGGGTTTTTGCATATTCCAGCACAGGGCTGGAACTCATCGAGCATCGATGTGGTTAAAGCAGCTCCAGGACAACGTTCTTCAGATCTTTCTAGCTTCCACGCGCATTACAGAGATTTTAACTGCACCTAGATTGTTTATTTTAAAACTGCGCCGCTGTAACTGCGCTGCTGTTTTGGCTGTATTTTTCGCTGGGCGCTTGCTAGTGCTGTCACCTGGGGCATAGTCAGGCTTACCTGCAGTTAAATTGTGCCTTCACCCGCTCTTTGCGGGACTTAGGTAGTAGGGTCCCCGGTCCTGGTGATCCGTCCGCCATCTTGAGTAGGTAGTGACGCTTGGGATTCTCTCAGGCGCCATATTGGTTGGGGGCAGAGGCTCTAGCAGCCGGAAGTCCGCGTATTGGAGAGCTTATTAAAGCAGCTCCCGGACAACGTTCTTCAGATCTTTCTAGCTTCCACGCGCATTACAGAGATTTTAACTGCACCTAGATTGTTTATTTTAAAACTGCGCCGCTATAACTGCGCTGCTGTTTTGGCTGTATTTTTCGCTGGGCGCTTGCTAGTGCTGTCACCTGGGGCATAGTCAGGCTTACCTGCAGTTAAATTGTGCCTTCACCCGCTCTTTGCGGGACTTAGGTAGTAGGGTCCCCGGTCCTGGTGATCCGTCCGCCATCTTGAGTAGGTAGTGACGCTTGGGATTCTCTCAGGCGCCATATTGGTTGGGGGCAGAGGCTCTAGCAGCCGGAAGTCCGCGTGGCGTAATAGGATAAGTTGACATGTGCAGGCAGACGCGCAGCGGGTACGCGCAGCGGACGCGCCGTAGACGCGCCGGAGGTGCGCCAGAGGTAAGCCCGTTTGCGCCCGTTCGCGTCCCGGGCGCCTCTGGTGCCCCTGCCTCTTACCATCTGGCTGACCCGTGTCCCGCTGCTTCTGAGTCCTTGGAGCCTACTACGGCGGTGAGAAACGCTCGGTCAATTCTTCTTCGCAAATGACCCTGTCCTGCGGCCTGCTGAATGTCCGCTCCCTTGTTAAGCATCATGCTGAGATCGCCCTGCTGATAGAAGCATCTCGGCTGGATATACTATTTCTCACCGAAACCTGGGCCACGATGGACTGTAGCGTGGAACTGGGTTGGGCTTGCCCGCCTGGCTACCTTATAAAACACACTCCCCGACTCTCAGGTAGAGGTGGTGGGATAGGATATATCTTTCGAGATTCGATCTCCCTGTCCGAGCTGGCGGTTAAAAAGGTAGCAGGGTTTGAGCTAATGGGCTTTTCTATCGCGGCCCAAGGAGGTATTTTGGCAACAGGCCTTCTATGCTACAGGCCACCCTCGCTTTCCTCAGTGGCCCATCAAGCTCTGGTCGACTTGATCTACGACCTCTCCAACTCTCATAGTAATTTTCTGGTACTGGGTTATTTTAATTTGTGGCCTTCTGGCCCACATGACTTGGCTTTTCGAGAACTCTGCCAAGCTTGCAGCAATATTCAGCTTGCTCAATTGGTTTTGGAACCCACCCATGCTAAGGGCACATACTAGATTTGGTATTTGCGGAGAAGTTGGTGGTGGTGGAAAAGGTCGTGGACCAGGTTTGGACGGATCATTCATTGATTGTTATGTCTCTCACCTTGCCTGTCCCGCTGATACCCAGTAGACAGGGCGGTACGAAGCTGAATCGACAATGGAATCGTCTCCATAGGGAATCGAGCCGACCCGCCCTGCTACCGGGAATGTTTACAGTGGAGGAGAATGTGAACGAGAGTTATACATCTCTCTGTCGTTACATCACATCTTCTCTGGATGCACTGACCCCTTTACGTAAGGTGAGAGACAGGCCCCGAGGCTTAAATGCTTGGTTTAGTGAAGACCTAGGGCAGCATAAACTTCGCTGCAAACAAGCAGAGCGTACATGGAGGAGGGGGTACGGGGAACAGGATAAGGCGGCATATAAAGTGGCTCTGCATGAATACAAGGCCCAGCTAAGAAGTGCAAAGGCCAAGTTCCTAGAAGACACTCTGGCGAAGGCCTCTAATAAATCACAGACCCTGTTCAGGCTTGTTAAGAGTCTGTCTGATCCATCTTGTACGGCGCCTACAATACCGGCCTCGCAGGAACTGTGCGATTCCTTGGCCCTTGCATTCGAGGAGAAAATCAGGAATATCTTGACTGGACTTACTAGATCTGAACAGTCTTTGTCGCTTACATTCCCCTTTTCGGAGCCTTCTGATAATTTGGGATCCGAGGGGGCAAATGTTGGAAATGATTTGCCTCAGCTGTCCTGTTTTCCAGTTCCCTCGCTGGAGGAATTTCGTACTCTGGCCAACGGCGTATCCTCAGGGTCGCCGCTCGATCCAATGCCTCATAAAATCTGGAAGGCTTTTCAAGACAAGCTATTTCCCCCCTTGCATTCCATCTGCTGCCAATCACTGACAACTGCAACAGTTCCGGACAGCTGGAAGATGGCAATTGTAACACCTTTGTTGAAAAAGGCTTCTTTGGACCCTCTATGCTCGGCCAATTATAGGCCGATTTCGCTATTACCATTCGCGATAAAAATTCTTGAGAGATGGGTGACAAGGGCCTTATCCAACTTCCTGGAAACTAATCTCTGCCTGGATGCTGTTCAATTTGGCTTCAGACCGGCTCACGGCACCGAGACTGCCTTGGTCACCGTGTTGGATGAGCTACGAACGCGGGTCGACAGAGGCAAGTCTGCATTTTTAGTGCTACTTGACATGTCGGCCGCGTTCGACACGGTGAACCATAAAGTACTACTAGGCCGTCTTCGGAGTGCGGGAGTGAGTGGTCTGGCTTTGGATTGGCTAACTTCCTATTTGGATAATAGGCAACAAGCTGTGGCACTACCACCTTTTCGATCAGCCACTCGGCAGGTGAATCAAGGAGTCCCTCAAGGATCAGCGATTAGCCCAATCCTATTTAACATATATCTCCGTCCCTTGGTAGCACTGATAAAGTCATTCGGCATATCAGTCATCAACTATGCCGATGACACTCAGTTGCTTTTTTCCTTTGAGGGATCGGAGACAACCTCAAGGGACTCTTTTCACCGCTGCATGTTGGCAACAGCAGTATGACTGCGAGCTAACTCATTGCAGTTCAATGGGTCGAAAACGGAGGTACTCTACTGCTCCTCGGACCGAATTTCCCGTACACTACCGGTTGACTTTTGGCCATCTTTTATCCCGGGTTCGGTGGAGGCGGCAGAATCGGCTCGCAATTTGGGAGTTCTGTTCGAACCCAACTTGCAGCTGGATGCTTCCGTAAATAGGACGGTAGCGACATGCATGGGCCTGCTTCGTGCACTTCGGAAAATCTTGCCACTTCTTCCCCGGGGCTCCAGAGCAGAGGTAGTGCGTAGTTCCATCCTCAGTAGGTTAGACTACTGTAACGCACTACTTCTGGGAGCCCCGAAGATCCTGGTCCTTAAACTCCAAAGGATTCAGAATATGGCCGCTAAATTAGCCTTGTCTCGCCCGCGTTCCTCTTCTTCATCGGCAGCTCTGGCCGATCTTCACTGGCTTCCGGTCCAGCAGAGAATTGCATTCAAGGCTTCGTGCCTTGTCTTCAGGGCCCTGCATGGACTGGGACCACTACCCCTTCAGAGTCTCTTTTCTTGGTATCAGGCCACTAGACCTCTGAGATCCTCCTCGGCGTTCCTGGTTAGGGTCCCCAGGATACATAGAGTGAGGATGGGCGGACGTGCCTTTAGTTTCACGGCCGCCAAGTTGTGGAACACTCTTCCTCTGACATTGAGGAGTAGCCTCGATTTGCTCACTTTTAAAAGGGACTTAAAGACCCATTTGTTTCCAAGGGTAGTGTAGTTCATGTAATAGATGGTTCTGGATCGGTCTCAGCGCCAGGATGCCCTTTGGGTGACAGTTGCGCTTAACAAGCAATAAAATACATACATACATACATACATACATACATACATACATTCCACGGGCTTGCCCGGCTTTGGGATGGCGATGATTGTAGCCATCCGTTGGTCTCGCGGTAGTATTCCCTTACGTAAGCTATCCTTAAACACCTGCAGAAGGTGCGGAGCCGTCAAGTCAGATACTCGTTTGTAAAGTTCTATAGGGATTCTGTTTGGACCCAAGGCTTTTCCTGACTGTAAAGAGTGAACCGCAGCAAGGACCTCGTCCTTTGTGAACTCAGACACCAGGAGCGTGGCCTCTTCCTCCGACAAGGAGGACATTTTTATATAGCTGATATATGTTTGTGCTTCTTCTGTGGACATGTGGGAGGTAGGGGTATACACCTTCTCATAATAGTCCAACAGGGCCTCTACGATGTCACCCGGAGTGGTAACCAGTACACCCTTTTGGGTGTGAAGTTGTGGTATCGTCCTCTGGGCCCTTTCCTTCCTATCTAACCAGGCCAATAGCCGTCCCGCCTTATCCCCCACTTCATAAATGGTGTATTGCGTACGTTGAAGTCGCTGTCGCACCCGCTCTCTCTGATGTTTAGCAAGCTCAGCCTGTTTGAGGCGAAGTTGCTGCGCTGTTTCCCTGGTGGGATCTTCCTCGTGTCGCGATTGCAACACGGCCAGATCGGTTTCGACCGTCTGTATGTCAGCAGTCGCTGCCCGCCTGTGACCCGTTATCAGGGCTAATGCCTGTCCCCTCAACACTGTTTTGTACGCCTCCCACAAGACCTCTGGCGAGTGAACCGAGTCCACATTTTCTTGGAAGTACTGCTTTGTAACTGCAATCAATTCTTTCCTGATCCGCGGGTTCTGTAAATAACCAGGGGAAATCGGGAAGATACATCTTCTAGTTTTCAAATAGGAGGTGTAGGTCATGGAGACCGGAGAGTGATCAGAAATGCCTCTTGGGCATATCAATGCCTCTGTCAGATGGGGCAAACTATCAGCTTAATCATTTTTAACTGGGCCGCCCAATAATATAGTTGAATGTCAGGGAGGGCTATGCCTCCATCAAACCAACCCCTAACCAATTTACATCGAGAAATGCGTGCCGGTTTGTCCCCCCAAAGGAGACCGGAAACGCGGGAGATGCGGGAGAGACTATTGTGGACCCCAGAGTGAAAAGTGTTTGCACGGCTCCCGGGAGGCTTGAACCTCCATCCATCCGTGAGACATAACGCATCTATAAAACCAGCTAGCCAGGACTTACCCGCCCCTGGCGCTCTGCCGGGGTAGTGGTCCAGCTCATCATTCAAGACCACAGCTCGTATTATCGAACATCTGGAAGGCCACTGACCTAACGGAAGTCGAACAGCAATTCACAACGCTGGGTTACACACTGGTTAAGAGAGAATTGGTTGGGGCTGGGGGGACATACACCCGCCTCGTGTCACCCTATGGGTCAAAGAAATGGATAGGTGTATGCTGGCGGAGACTAAGGTCTACAAAGCTCGGGGATGCCCCAAGAAATGGGATAAGAAGTGGTCACGGTGGAACGAACACAGGGGAGATCTATGTGTGTCACCCACGACTGAAATGGAAATGCGCAGGCAAGAGAGACTGGTAGGAGATATGTAATGAGCAATTCTTGATTAATGTTTTTACTGGAATATTTTGATGAACGTATGCAATGTGTTGTTCAATCATGTAATGTACTACTGTGATTTCAATCAATAAACAAAGTTTAAAAAAAAAAAGAATATCGAGTTTAAGGTAAGAAATATCGTTTTCTGAAATATCGGTCAATAATATCGCTTGCAAAAATATAATTGTTTAAAATATTGTTGATTTAGTTAATGTTATGTATTTTAGTGTGTATTTTAAATGTATAATTGGCTGTTAATTTTTATTGATGATTTAATTGGTAAATATGTTAATTGTGTCATTTTTTTAGGAGTGGGTTGTGGGTTTATAGGGGAGTATGGTGGGAAGTAATGTAATTTTAATGAATTTATTCATATTATTTATATAATATGTATTCATTATTATTTTATAGTGTTAATTGTGTGAATTAATTTATTACTAAAGATTTATATTTTGATTGTTAATTGTTATTAATTAATTATTTGTTAATTAATTATGCTAATTATGTAATTGATTACGAAATTGGTGTTGGCATTTAAGGGGGACTATGGTGGGAGGTAATTTATTTTTAAATAATGAATTATTTGTTAATTGATGCTAATCAATTAATTACATTTTAATGTTGTTAATTGGGTAATAATTTTGATATGTGAGTTGTGGGGTGTATAGTGGTAAATGGTGGGAAGTAAATGTTTTTTTAAAGAATTAATGATTTGTTGTTATTTCATATTAATTTATAAATGTAAAATTAGTTATGCAAATTGTGTAAATATTTTTAGGTGTGTGTTGTGGTGTTTATTGGGTAATAGGGTGGAAAGTAATTTTGTTTAAATTCATTAATCATTTCTTGATCATTAATATTCATTTATTAATTGATAAATATTTTTGTTGTTTAGTTTTTATTTTGTTTGGGTATTTCTGTTCTATAGCTGTAATGTTTTGTTAGTACATTAATGTTGACCTTTTTAAATGTGTTTTCTAATTAATAATATTTGTATAATTGTTAATTAATTGTGTTCACTATGAAGTACACTTTTTTATGTAGATGTGTGTTGTAAATTGTGTGGTGTTATAGGGCAGGAAACAAATATTACTTTTATGTAATTTATAATTGTTTGGATTAAAATTAATTTATATTACAAGATAGTTATTTGTATTTTTTTAATAAAAAAGTAATATTTTTATGTAAATTTAAACATTTTGCTACATTAAATTATTTTTTTATGTTTTGTAAATTTTTATATTTTTATATGTTTTGGTCTTTTTAATTTAATGTTGTATTGTGGTAGATATTTTGTTTGTTTTAAAAAAAATGTTTTTTGTGGGAATACTAATTTTTACCCCTCCGCTGTCCAACACTTTCCCTACTGTTGCACTCGCTGGAGTGGAAATAGTAATTTTCACCCCTCTGCTATCCAATACTTTCCCTACTGTTGCACTCGCTGGAGTGGGAATAGTAAATTATTCCCCTCCGCTATGTAACACTTTCCCTACTATTTCAATTGCTGGAGTGGGAATAGTACATTATTTCCCTCCGCTATCCAACATTTTACCTACTGTTGTATTCATTGGAGTGGGAATAGTAAATTATTCCCCTCCATTATCCAACAGTTTCCCTACTGTTTCACTCCTTGGAGTGGGAATAGTAAATTATTTCTCTCCGCTATCCAACACTTTTCCCTACTGTTGCACTCGCTGGAGTGGGAATAGTAATTTTTACCCCTACGCCATCCAAAACTTTCCCTACTGTTGCACTTGCTCGAGTGGGAATAGTAATTTTTACCCCTACACTATCCAATACTTTCCCTACCGTTGCACTCACTGGAGTGGGAATAGTAAATTATTGCCCTCCGCTATGCAACACTTTTCCTACTATTGCACTTGCTGGAGTGGGAATAGTACATTATTTCCCTCCGCTATCCAACATTTTCCCTACTGTTGCATTCATTGGAGTGGGAATAGTAAATTATTCCCCTCCGCTATCCAACAGTTTCCCTACTGTTGCACTCATTGGAGTGGGAATAGTAAATTATTCCTCTCTGCTATCCAACACTTTCCCTACTATTGCACTCTCAGTGGTGGGAATAGTAATTTTTAACCCTCCACTATCCAACACTTTCCCTACTGTTGCACTCTCTGGAGTGGGAATAGTAATTTGTATCCCTCCGCTATCCAACACTTTCCCTACTGTTGCACTCGCTGGAGTGGGAATAGTTATTTTTACCCCTGATCTATCCAACACTTTCACACCTGTTGCACTAGTTGGAGTGGGAATAATAATGTTTATCCTTCCGCTATCCAACACTTTCCCTACTGTTGCACTTGCTGGAGTGGGAATAGTAAATTATTTCCCTCTGCTATCCAACATTTTTCCTACTGTTGCATTCATTGGAGTGGGAATAGTAAAGTAATCCTCTCCGCTATCCAACAGTTCAATCAATCAATCAGGGGGGTTTATAAAGCGCACTACTCACCAGTGAGGGTCTCAAGGCAATAAGAAAGGGGCGGCGGGCAGCTCTGGATCAGTAGAAGAGCCAGGTCTTGAGGTCCCTCCTGAACATGTGCAGGGTTGGGTAGCGCTGCTGTTCACAGGGAGCTTGTTCCAGTTCTTGGCTGAGAAGTAGGAGAAGGCTCTCCTGCCTGTCTGGTACTGCGGATGCGGGGGACCTCTGCGGAGGTTCTTCTTGTGTGAGTAGAAGGAGACTGTCTCGTTGAGGTATTTGGGTCCGATGTTGTTGAGGGATTTGTAGGTGTGGATGAGGAGCTTGAAGGGCACCCTCTTTTCGACGGGGAGCTAGTGGAGGTCTCGTAGGTGTTGGGTCATATGTTTGTGACGTGGTGTCCTGAGGACGAGTCTGGCTGCGGCGTTCAGGATGGTTTGGAGTTTGTGTAGAAGAGTTCTGTTGATTCTGGTGTAGAGGGCGGTGGAATAGTCCAGTCTGCTGGTTATGAGAGCATGGGTGACGGTCCTTCTGCAATCGGGGCGGAGGATCCATTTGAAGGTCTGGCAGAGGATGCGTAGACAGTTGAAACTGGTGGAAGCGACGGCATTGATCTGGCGGTTCATGGAGAGGGAGGAGTCGAGGATGATGCTGCGGTTACGTGCGTGGTCTGTAGGGGTGGATGGATTCCCGAGGGCAGAGGGCCACCAGGTGTTGTCCCAGGCAGAGGTGCAGGGTCCGAGGATGAGGACCTCGGTTTTCTCTGAGTTGAGCTTCAAGCAACTGTCTTTCATCCAAGCTGCAGCGTCCTTCATTCCTTCATGGAAGCAGAGTCTGGTGTCTTCGAGATTCTTCGTGAGTGAGAGGCTGAGCTGGGTGTCATCGGCGTAGGATACTATGAGAAGCACCCGCAGTCTGATGATGGGGGTGAGGGGGTCAGTGTAGATGTTAAAGAGCGTGGGGCTGAGCGATGATCCTTGGGGTACTCCGCAGTTCATGTTGGTGGGTTTGGAGAGGAATGGAGGGAGTCTGATCTTTTGGGTTCTGCCGGAGAGGAAGGATTGGATCCAGTCGAGGGCGGCTCCTTGTAACCCTGCGACCTGAAGTCTGGCTGCGAGCGTGCGATGAGAGACAGTGTTGAAGGCTGCGGAGAGGTCTAGAAGAATGAGGGCCGCCGTGTGTCCCTGGTAGAGTAGCATGCGGTTGTCATCAGTGGCGGCAAGGAGAGAGGTCTCGGTGCTGTGGTTGCTGCGGAATCCAGATTGGGAGGCGTCTAGGATGGAGTATTCTTCAATGAAGGTAGTTAGCTGGGTGTTTACGGGTCTCTCAGTGACTTTGGCTGCAAAGGGGAGGAGAGAGATGGGCCGGTAGCTTTTCAGGTCCGTTGGGTCGGGCGTTGGTTTCTTGAGGAGGGGTTTGACCTCCGCCTGCTTCCAGTCGTCTGGGAAGATGCCAGATCTGAAGGAGCCATTGATGGTCAGTCCTAGTTCGAGTGCGATGGCGGCCCTGTGGAATATGTGCGGTGGGCAGGTGTCCGTTGGGGCTCCTTAGTGGGTTTTCTTCATGGTTGTGGTGATGTGTTCGATGGTGGCGGGATCCCAGGTCATGACGGTTGGCTTTCCTGCGGTGGAGGGGAGGGGGGTGGTGTCTGGCGTTTGTTCGCTGAAGTTGTCGTCGAGGACCTTGATCTTCAGATGGAAACAGGAGCTGAGCTTGTCGCAGAGTTCTTGGGAAGGTGTGATGTCAGTGGCTTCGCTGGGGTGTTTGGTGAGCTGCTGTATGACGTTGAACAGTTCCTTGGCATTGGTCTTGTTTGTCTGGACTTTGTCTCTAATGAAGGTCCGTTTGGTGTCCCTTATGCACTGGTGGTATTCCTTCAGGGTGCTCCTGTGGTTGTTACGTGCTTCCATGGTTTTCTGGTTTCTCCAGGCGTCTGCAGGAGCGTCTGGCTTCATGTAGTTCAGTGGTGAACCAGCCGGCCTTCAGAGGGCATTGTTTGGCGGGGCGGCGGAGGGGGTGCAAGCTTGTCGGCACAGCAGGAGATCCAGCGGTGAAATTCTTTGGCTGCGGAGTTTGTGTCTGTGGTGGCCCTGGGGGGGTCTTGGAGGAGGGTAGTGTTGAGGTGTTTCTCTGTGACCTTGCTCCGGTTCCTTTGTGGTGGGCCAGGGGGCTTGGGTGCGGTGGTGATGTTGAAGGTGAAGTGGACGCAGTGGTGGTCCATCCAGGGGGGGCTGGGGGTGTGGCTGAAGCGGATGTTTGTCCCTCTTGCGGAGATGGGGTCGAGGGTGTGTCCCACTTTGTGAGTGGGCGTGTTGACCAGCTGCTTCAGTCCGAGGTTGGCGAGGTTTTAGAGAAGAGTGGTGGAGTATGGTCGTTGCAGTTGACGAGGTGGAAGTTCAGGTCTCCGAGTAGAATGTAGTCCGTGGAGGTGATGGCGTGGGGTGTGGCGACCTCGGTGATGGTGGTTGCGGACTGGGTGCGAGGTCCCGACGGCCTGTAGATGAGGTTGCTGTGTAGCGTGGTCTTGGGGCTAGTCTGCATCTGGAAGTGGAGGAGTTCAGTGTTGGAGTGGGGGTCACTCGTGCTGGAGGTGGAAAGTCGGAGGGGGGTCTTGTGAGTGATGGCGATTCCTAGTCCTGGGCGGTGGGGGCAGTACTTTCTCTGGATCTTGTAGCCATAGGGGAAGGCAGTGGCGATGTCGGGGCCGGAGGTGGCGTTGGTCCAGGTTTCTGTGAAGAAGGTGTCAGGCGAGTGTCGATCAGGTCCCAGATCTCTACGGCGTCCCGGTGCTGGGGCCTCACTTTTAGGAGGATGCAAGTCAGGGGTTCGGCGGTGCGTGCACCAGGTGGACCTTCGGCGGTAGTTGGGCCTTTGTCTACGGTGAAAGATCTTCGGCAGGCTCTGCATGAGAACTGTCCGTGGGTGGTGTTCGGCGAGGATCTTTCGCAGTCGGCGAGTCTTCCGGGGTTGAATGCGTGGAGGGTGGTGGAATCGTAGCGGTGGGGCCTACGAGAACCAGGGTTCCTGGCGCTGGCCACAGTTTGGTCACAGACAGGCGCAACCGGGCTTGCCTCATTAGGGGAGGGGGGTGGGACCAGAGCTTGGGAGGTGGGAGTGGGGCTGTGTTGGGTGGAGGGGCCGCAGGGGCAACAGGGGCGGGAAAAATGAGAGATCGGCACAGCAGAGGGAAAAACATTTCACTACACAACACAGAGAAATACAGTGGACCAACAGAATTAACCAAGTCACAAAAGTTAAGTAATTTAAACAAAAGCGGTATCAGCGAGAAAACGGCCACAAAAACAGACAGCCGGCAAGAGAGGAGACACCTGAGACGATGGGTCGGGCTGCCGGCACAAACACTGCTCCGAGAGGGGCTCTGAACCTGGGGCAGTGCGGCAGTCCGGCAGTGAGGCGGAGCTGCCGGGGAGAGTGTTGTCCTGGACCAGAGGCCAAGGCTTCACACAAGCTTCCCCGCAGTGGTCGCCATTAGTAGGGGGGGCGGGACCAGAGCTCGGGAGGTGGGAGCGGGGCTGTGTCGGGGGAAGGGGCCGCAGGGGCGGGAAAATGAGAGATCGGCACAACGAAGGGAAAAACAATTAAACAACACAGAGAAATACAGTGGACCAACAGAATTATCTAAGTCACAAAAGTTAAGTAATTTAAACAAAAGCGGTATCAGCGACAAAACGGCCACAAAAACGGACAGCCAGTAAGTGAGGAGACACCTGAGACACTGGGTCGGGATGCCAGCGGGAACACTACTCCGGGAGGGGCTCTGAACCCGGGGCGGTCCGACGGTGAGGCGGAGCTGCTGGGGCGAGTGTTATCCTGGACCAGAGGTTTCCCTACTGTTGCACTCATTGGATAGGAATAGTAAATTATTCCTCTCTGCTATCCAACACTTTCCCTACTGTTGCACTCGCTGGAGTGGGAATAGTAATTTTTAACCCTCCGCTATCCAACACTTTCCCTACTGTTGCACTCGCTGGAGTGGGAATAGTAATTTTTATCTCTGCGCTATCCAACACTTTCCCTACTGTTGCACTTGCTGGAGTGGGAATAGTAATTTTTACCCCAACGCTATCCAACACTTTCCCTACTGTTACACTCGCTGGAGTGGGAATAGTAATTTTTATCTCTCCACTATCCAACACTTTCCCTACTGTTGCACTTACTGGAGTGGGAATAGTAATTTTCACCTCTACGCTATCCAACACTTTCTCTACTGTTGCAATTATTGGAGTGGGAATAGTAAATTATTCCCCTCCACTATCCAACACTTTCCGCACGGTTGCACTCGCTGGAGTGGAAATAATACATTATTCCCCTCCGCTATGTAACACTTTCCCTACTGTTGCACTCAATGTAGTGTAAAATGTACTTTTAAAAAAGAATACATATTTTAATATTTTAATTTATAACATACATTTTTTTATGTTACAGGTGTATCTATATATATACATATTTATTTATAATTTTTACTATATTTCTAACATTTTATAATTAATTAAAATAATTATTTATTAATTATTATTAAGTAAATAAATATAGATTACATTTTATATATGTATATTTAATTTATTTTTACATTAAATGTATTACGTATAATCGTTAAAATTTACAAATAATTCCCAATATTTGTTTTTAAGTTAGATGTATTATTTAATGTATTTTACATTATTTTTTATACATATAAAAAACGGTATTTTGTACTACGATATTTTTTTTCGAGATTTTAGTACTTACCATTATGAAGTTAGGAGGTGGATATTTTTTACATCGATATTTACGTCCCGATATTTTGGTAACACGATATTTTTGTACTCGATATTCTGTCAGTGATCCCTTTCTGGAAAAGTTGGTGAGCAACTTGTAACCACTTTGCTGAATGTATTTTTAGTACATGAGGCCCTTAGACTACATATGGTGCATTTTAGCACCTGCACATGTATTTTTTTTAATTTATGTTTGGCTATGATTAAATTCAGCTTCCTTTTCTGTTTTACCTGCTACTGTTTGTGTGCCTCAAAGTCTAACCCAAGAACGCTTCCAATTCCATGTAACATTTGTTGGTGGTTTGTAAATTCCCTAGGACTAACAAGATGTCTGCTACTCTTCTTAGATTACCTTTAGCTATTGGCTGCTGTGCCTGTACTCCTGCTGATCTTTACATCAGGGGCTCCGCCTATGCCAGGCAAGAAATGCCTGATCCCAACTCCAAATGGAGAGTAATCCTAGGAGTAACAGCATGAAAACTCATTGATACTCAGGAGTCTATTGAATGTTATGACAGTTCATGCTCATGATCACAGCAGGGTTGCCAAAAGTACCTAGCTTCCAATCTTGCTCTTAGCCCACACTACCATGAGCACCTAACCCCAGGTGTGAATTGCATTTGGTCATCCACAGTGGAAATTGCATTCCAGTCCTTGGGGTTATAATATGGTGAGTCAACAACCTGCTAACCTGAGTTATGCAGTATGAACTGGATACCCTCTGCAATATTGCATAATTGTGGTCTGTAGTATGGTTGCCGGAGGATGCGCAATTGTTTTACCTAAAACGCTCCTGTATTGATAGAGCAGCATTACCCTGCAGGGTCTGACCTATGTCCAGCTTCTACACCCAACACATAGTTGTCAGGGCCTGTGCCCAACCCATAGTGGGCGGTCGTCCTCCACTACAAACGACCTCTAGATGTGCACTGCAGGGACTGGCCACTGGGTCTGGCCCACAGCCAGACGCTGTAGCCAACCTGGCATAAATAGCCAGTTCCAGGTCCAAACGTCATTCAGCCATCTGCTGCGTGGGTTTCATAGCAAAGCCTGACCTCCATCCAGGCCCTATGCTCCATCTGCTATGGGTGTCCAACGCACAGTGGGCAGACAAACTAGGCTGCTCAGTGTGAGACGTTGGCCTGGTATATGCTGTCCACTAATTAAAGTGGGCACCTTGCACTAGTCCAAATGACCCTTATGATGTATGAGGTCAAAGATAACCTTTAGAAAGCTATGCTAGTGGTAGCTGTGGAGAGCAGCCTTCAGGCTTAATCGTGAAGAAATGTAAAGTAGCATGTTTTACCAGAATATCACCTCCTGTATTAATTAAATGAAAGGAGAACCACACAGTAGTTATAGAAAAAGATGTATTTAATAATATAAAACTCTCTAGTATCCTCTACCCGAAGATAGAACAAAAAGCACAAAATACGAGGTCAATAGAACAGTTGTAAGTAGCACAATACACAGCGGGTTCCAGGGGGAGACCAAACCATATACTAAAATAGTGGTATAACAACCACGACTCTGGTCAAGACAAAGTCTGGAGCACATAGAATCGTTGGGACCCCAAGGAACTACCCAAGGTGAGTAGATAGGGACTCCACGGATGACGGGTGCAGTCAGCTAACACGACCGCAGGGTCCGAACAATTCTATGGCAAAGTTGCAGTTGCAATTTTACAGTTTAAGGACCCTTCTAGGAGGACTTCGAGGAAACCCTTTGGAACTTAGGAGGTTGGAGAGCCACCCCACCTGTGGATACCATAGTACCCGAGTTACCTATCCCAGAGGAGCCGGGGGCATAGGTCTGGAGTGGTGTCGGAAACCGCTGTCGTTCTCAATGGAGGGCTGCAAAGAAATGCTACTGCCGTGAATGTGAAAAGGGTCCGGTGGAATCCCAGATGGGATTCTGGAAGAAAGGAACCTGAAAGCAATGAAGACAGAGTCTGGGTCACTTCAGGGTGACCAGGGGCTCGGGAGACGAATGCACACCGATGTCGGGTGCTTCAGGTGCGAAGAAAGGATGCCTGACTCTGCAGCCACGAGGACCAGAAAACGTTGACGATGTCCAGGAGCCAGATGCGAGCTGTCCCATGAAGGATGGCAAGTGCTGAGGGGTCGGTGTCCGGCTGGAGCACCAACAAGCCCTGGTAAAAGCAACACATGCAGGAAAGTCAAGCAGATTATGGTGAGGACCTGCAAGGTCCTATAGACTCTCCAAGCAATGGAGAGTCAAGGCACGTCTGGAGCAACCAGGAAAGCCCAATAGAAATCAAGATGACCCTCAGGAGGACCCACAGGCCGAATGACCAGGAGACGTGAGGGGACCTCGAGCAAGATCACAAAGCACAAGCCCACGGAGCACTCAGTGCGGCGAGGCCGGAGTTCTTTGGAAATACTGCTCAGGGTCAGGACTACGCATGAGTCCAATGCACAAGCTTGGGAATCGGGAATCGCCAGCAAGCATTGCAAATAGACGTGGTGCACAGGGTCATGCAGTCCCCAAGAGGGATACTGGCCTCAAACTTGCTGAGAGGGCAGATCAACTTCAGGGACCTTCGTAACCCACCTCCTGTGTTGCTGGAGTCTTCATAGTTCGCAGGAGCTGGAGAGCAGCAGACCGGTCAGTTGCGTTGAGATGCTTGCGAATGCAGGTGAGTGACTCCTTCACCCCAAGGGAGATTCTTCAGTTGTCCTTAGTGCACCACAGGTCCTGCATGGAGCCTGTATGGAACAGGGGCACAAACAAAGCTTTGGACGGAGAGGGGGACGAAGTCGGGCCCAGTCAAATTCCAGCGAAGCCCAGAGTGTCCAGACGGTCGAAGGAATCTTGTCTTCATAAAATCTAAAGTCTTACAGCCAGATAAGCCCTTTTTTACCCACTGGAGAGGGGTGGACAGATTCGGGGGACCCTCCATGGGGACGGTCAGGATGGCGGGTGGTTACACCCATGTCCTTTGACCAGTTTTGCGCCAGAGCAGGAGCCAACGGCTCCCAGAACTGGTTTGAGCTGGACTATGCACAGGGACACCAAATGTGCCCCAGGTGCAGACTTTCAGGCACACTCAGAGTGCACCCACCCAGCCCCAATACACTAAATGCGGTCTGGGATATGGTCACACCTCCCTGTGGTAGGATCCCCATTGTGCTGCCTTCTTCTGCTCGAGCTTGGCTCAGCAGCAGGAGGGCAGGAATGTGTCTCTGGTCGGAGGCATCCATTTTGTGCTGACTGGGTCGAGAAGGCTGGCATCAGATAGACCAGTGACCCCACAAAGCTCACTTCAGAAGTGTGGAGGTATGATTCTAAAGTGTTTGATATTAAACACAATATGTTTCTATACAGCCATTTTCGAGAGAGAATTTACAGCAAGGTTATAATGCACCTTTATCTATATGTCCGGCTGAGTCACAGACAACCCTGTAGAATGGTCTCCGAAGGCTGCAGAGGGACTCTATTCATGCAGGGGCACCCTCTCACGTAAAACCCAGCACCTTGCCCTCAGGATTGTTAAGGCCTGCTATAGGGGTGACTTATCAGTTTTAAGTGTAGTGACCTATAGATATAGTGAACCTATATCGAAAGTAGGTGGTTCAAGCACCAGCTTACACAGGTTGCAGTAGCAGACCTGTAGTTTCATTTTGCATGGTTTCTCGTGGGTGGCATAATACATGCTTCAGCCCATGGGAGGCCTCTGGGGTACCCATGCACTGGGTCAGGTCCGGAATGGCCATAGCGGGCACCGGGCAATCCCCCGGTGAGCCGCACGGGTAGGGGCCGGTTTTGGGCACCTGGGGGCCGTTTTTGTTACAGGGCCGTTTTTGCAGCATAGCTGCTAAATTGGCCCTGCACCAAAATCGGCCGAAAACCGGCCCCTGCAAAGAGCTCGGCGGCACCTCCTACCCCCCCACCCCCCCAAGTGGAGAGGGGGGCCCAGCCGCGCACTTTGACGGGGCTGGTTGTGGTTCCCAGTCCGGCCCTGCACTGGGTACATGGGTACCATATACTAGGGACTGATAAGGGTACCCCAGTATCCAATTTGGAGGGTACCAAAGTACATGCATAACAATTTACAGGAGAAAACAGATAGACGGGGGTCCTGATTAGCAGATCCCAGTCAGACTAGTTAAAAACAGTGTATCATCAAGCAAAAAGTGAGGGTAACCATAAGAAACAGATCCTACTTTCCTACACAACCCCCGCCCCCCAATGTAAGGAGATAAGTCTAACCTTGACCAGTTGAGTCTTCATTTTCTATGTGAAAATATCTGGCGAGTCCGTCTGCATTGGCATGGTTACTCCCAGGTCTATGTTCCACTGTATAATCCTTCCCCTGTAGGGAAATGGACCACCTCAAAAGTTTGGGGTTTTCACCCAGCATCTGTTTTAGCCATGGTATGTCTGAACAATGAAGTGAGTACGAAACAAGTATGGCCTCAGCTTCTTCAGAGCCCAAACCACAGCAAAGGCTTCCCTCTCAATAGATGACCAATGTTTCTCTCTGGGGTCAGCCTTCTGCTTATAAAAGCTACTGGCTGATCCTGACCCTCTTCATTCAGTTGTGATAACACAGCCCCTACCCCCAACTCAGATGCATCAGTTTGAACAATTAATTATTTGGACTAGTCAGGACTTTGCAGAATGGGAGCAGTGCACATGGCCTGCTTTAGGTCATCAAATGCCTTCTGACAGCTAACTGTCCACTGTACTTTCTTAGGCATTTTCTTAGAGGTCAGATCATTTAAGGGTGTCACTATAGACCCACATCCCTTAACAAACCTCCTGTAATACCCAGTCAGGCTCAAGAAAGCTCTGACCTGAGTCTGAGTAGTTGGAGCAATCCAGTCAATGATGGTCTGGATTTTGCTCTGCAATGGTCTCTACCCACAAGGTGGCCCATGTGCACAACCTTACTCTGCCCTATCTGGCACTTAGTGGCATTAATAGTGAGGCCTGCTTTCTCCAAGGCCACCAGAACATTTCTTAGGTTGACCAGGTAATCCTCCCAGGTGGAACTAAGGACATAAATATCTCAAGATAAGCTGCTTTGTAGTTTTCCAGGCCTGTGAGAACTTTATTCACCAACCTTTGAAATGTGGCAGGTGCATTTTGAAAGCCAAAGGGCATCACAATAAATTGATAATGCCCAGTAGGGGTTGAAAATGCTATTTTGGGTTGGGCATCCTCAGCTAGTCTGATTTGTCAATATCCCTCAGTGAGGTCAAATGTGCTCAAGAACTTGGCTGAGATCAAAGTATCATTGAGCTCATCTGCCCTTGGAATAGGGTGAACATCAGTCCTAGTGACTGCATTGAGCCCCCTGTAGTTCACGCAAAACCTAGTTTCTCTCTTACCACCCTGGGTATGAGGTGTGGGTACCAGGACCACTGGACTAGTCCAAGGGCTATCTGAGGGTCCAATCACTCACAATTCCAGCATCTTTTGGACCTCAGTCCTGATGCAGTACCTGACATGATTAGGTTGCCTGTAAATCCTATTTTTAACAGGCAGACTCTCACCTGTGTCCACCTCATGGGTACACCGAATGGTCTGACTAGGAGTCAGGGAAAACATATGCCTGTACTGATTGAGGACCTTCCTGCAGTCAGTCTGTTGTTGCTCAGTGAGGCTGCATGCCAAGGCTACACCACCAACTGAGCCATCAGGGTTCTGTGAGAGGAGGCCAGGTAGTGGGTCACTCTCTTCCTCCTGTCCCTCATCAGTAGCCATGAGCAAGCCCATGTTTGCCCTGTCCACATATGACTTGAGCCTGTGCACATGGAGCACCCTGTGGGAGCTCCTGAGAGTCCCACGGTCCAACAAGTAGGTGACCTCTCCCTTCTGCTCAACAATTGTATGGGGGCCACTCCACTTGTCCTGTAGAGCTGCTGTGGCCACAGGCTCAAACACCCATACCTTCTGTTCTGGCTGATTTACAGTCAGTACAGCCTTTTGGTCATGCTAAGCTTTCTGTAATTCCTGGCTAGCCTCAAGGTTTTTTCTTGCCTTCTTCATATACTCAGCCATCCTTGAGCGGAGACCAAGTACATAGTCCACTATGTCTTGCTTAGGTGGTTTGAGAGGTAACTCCCATCCCTCTTTCACTAAACACAAGGAGCCCCTAACTGGATGCCCAAACAGAAGTTCAAAAGGGCTGTAGCCAACCCCCTTCTGTGGGACCTCTCTGTAGGCAAAGTGAAGGCAGGGCAACAGGACATCCCATTTTTGCCTAAACTTTTCTGCGAGGCCCATGATCAAACCCTTCTGGGTTTTGTTGAAACTCTCAACTAACCCATTGCATTGTGGGTGGTAGGGTGTGGTAAATTTGTAATTTACTACACACTCCTTCCACATTGCAGTAATGTAACTAGACGTGAAGGTTGCACCTCTGTCAGTTAAGACCTCCTTAGGGAAACCCACTCTGGAAAAAATTCCCAGGAGGGTCCTGGCCACCACAGGAGCTGTGGTGGTTCTAAGGGGTATTGCCTCTGGATACCTAGCGAATGGTCCACCACGACTAGTATAAAACGGTGGCAAGATGCAGTTGGAGGGCTCATGGGACAAATGATGTCAATTCCAACCCTCTCAAAGGGAACACCCACCACAGGTTGTGGTATTAGGGGGGCCGTTGTGGTACCACCTGACTTACCACTGGCTTGACTGGTGGTGCAGGAGCGACAAATCTCCTTTGTGTCCTCTGACATGTGAGGCCAGTAAAAGTGAGGGACAAGCCTGTTGCAAATCTTGCTTTGACCTAGGTGTCCTGCTAAAGGGATATCAGGTACCAGTGTCAGTAGGAAGCCCCTAAACTTCAGAGGCATGACCAACCTCCTAGTGGCACCAGGCTTGGGGTCTCTACCCACTGACTAAAGGAGTCATTCATCCCAGTAGATCCTGTGGGGCCCACTGGCACTCCCAGCAGCCTCAGCAACAGCTTGCTGTCTGAGGGGTTCAAGAGAGGGGCAGCTTTGCTGTTCCTGACTCAGATCTGCCCTGGAGGGGCCCCCTGTCCCCAAGAACTCAACCTGATCAGGTTCAAGTTCCTCTGAGACAGTTCCTTCACGGAGACTGGGATAATCCCCCTCAGGAGATGATCCTAACTCTGAGTCTGGGGAAAGACGCTGCCTTACCCCTCCTGGTCCTCCTCTTGGAAGGCTCCTGATCTATCTTTTCAGGATCCAGGGCCTGTTCAGTTGAAGATAGTTTGGCCTGTTACCTAGTCACAGCAAACATATCTGCAGAGATGCCCAACATTGCTGCATGTGTCCTGAGTTCCACTTCAGCACAGGCTGAAGTTTTCAAATCATTGCCCAACAAGCATTCCACAGAGAGGTCTGAGCTAACCACAATCTTCTTAGGGCCAGTTACCCCTCCCCAACTGAAATTAATAACTGCCAAGGAATGGTCTGTCCTGAAATCGTTAGCATTTGTCTCTTGGTACATCTCACCAAGAATGATTTGGTCAGGGCCCACAATATCTTTTGTCACCATAGTGACACTTGCTCCTGTGTCCCTATGTGCCATGGCCTCCTTTCCATTGATCAAAGGCTACTGACTGTATTTACCCAAATTACTGGGGCTTACAAATAAGGAAGCATTATCCATGCCTCCATCACAGACAAGTACATCCTGAGCTGGAGTTCTGACTAGGCCTGACCCCATCTCAGATCCCAAGGTTAACCCTACTATACCCTTGTTTCCTGTACCGCCACTTGAAGCTGAACTAGAGGGAACAGTTGCCTTAGGGGCAGTGGTGGTAGGAGGTGGATCCGTAGCCCTTAAACAATTGGCATCTCTTGTCCAATGGGGTTTCTCCTTACACGGGAAGCACCCAGGTTTCATTTTGCCTTTACCTTTGTTAGACTGTGACTCCCCCCCCAGATGCAGGTTTTTGGGGCCTTAATGAAGACTTCTGGTGTTTACCCTTTTCCCCACCCTTATCTGAAGGTTTAGCATCTTGCTTCTTCTGCTCATCACCTGTTGTCTGGTTTTTCTGCTTCACCTTGGTCCTGACCCACCTATCTGCCTTCTTTCCCAATTCTTGGGGAATTGTCAGATCAGAGTCAACCATGTACTGATGCAACAACTGATTTGGCAATTATTAAGGATCTGCTCCCTCATTATCAAATTGTACAATCCCTTGAAATTATTTACTTTGCTGCCAAGTAATCAGCCTTCCAGAGCCTTAGTAGCACAATCTACAAAGTCTACCAGTCCTGAGTCTGTGTCGTCTGGGTGTCTCTGAACTTAATCCTGTACTGTTGAGTGGTTATGCCAAACCCATCTTTGAGAGCATTCTTCAGGACTAAATAGTTGTCAGCATCCTCTTCTTTAACAGTGAGGAGCTTATCCTTACCTTTGTCAGCAAAGGAGAGTCACAAGATAGCTGCCCACTGCTACTTTACAAGCCCTCTCCAAATTACTTATCCATTTGTGGATGTCATCCCCAACATGGTAGGGAGGGACTACCCTGCTCATGTTCCTATGGCCATAAGTATATTCTTTACTCCTGGGGACACTGTTGCTGCCACCATGGAACTCTAGTTCCAATCTTTTCCTAGCCTTCTGGAGTTCTTTGGATTCCTTATCAAGGGCCAATTGCTCTTGCCTGAGCCTAAGCTTAATCTCAAGCTCTAGAAATTGGCACTGTCTGTCATAAGAGTTATCCCTCTTATAAGATATGGAGGTCCCTGCAGACTGTCCTGAATGGTAAGATTCTGTAGAGGGAGATCTAGATCTCCTACGTAAACTCTAAACTCTTCCAGGAGGAGTAAAGAAAGGGCAATTGGGGCCTTCTCCATCTAAGAATAACACCTCAATGAGACGTTGGGTGTTGGCATTTATCCCTGTCTTCAGCTTCCTAGAAACACATATGACTTTCAATTACTGGAATGCCAAACTATTGTACCTAGAAGGCAGAGAGCCAGTGGCTTCTCCTTTAGAAGACATAACTAAGGGGCTCATTACGATGGCATAACGATCACCACCGCCGGACCGGCGGTGGCGATCGTTACGCCATCGTCATGAGAAATACCCCCACCATATTATGATGGCAGTGGGTATTGCGGCAGACGCAAAGTTCGTCAGCCGCTTTTCCACCGGTTGGTAGTTGTTACGATTGCTGGCCGGGCGGAGCTGGGCCACTAATATGGTGGCGGTGCCTAGCAGACACCGCCCGCCGTATTAGGATTTGGGTGATTGATGGGCATTTCCATGGTAGCAATGCTGCCATGGAAAGACTGGCGGGTTTAGCTTTGGAGGACCGTTGCGGGGCCCCTCCGTGGAGGGTGTGGGGGAGTGCACTGGGGTACCCATGGTCCCTCTCTGCAGTTCCCTGCACCAAGTGGCAGGCACCGTGTGGTGCAGGGAAATGCTGTGCATGCCCTTTTACCATTGTGGACCGTGCTGCAGGCAGCAGCACCGTCCGCAACCCTAATTGGGCCAGTAGGACTGCCGCACGTCTGGCGGTCGGTCCCATCACCGTGATGATGGCAGGCGGACTGTCCGCCCGCCATCATAATGAGCCCCTAAGTGTGGTGTGGTGTATGCCCCTACCTAATCTAGTGGGCTCTAAACTCTCTTAGGTTGGAGAAAGGGTGTGTTAGACCCTTAACTTCCTCAGCCCTACGTTCAGCCAAACTTACTTATTCTAACCTTAAGTATTATATGTGCCTAATACTTTAGTGGTTTTCAAGTAATCAATACAAATAGATTTATCTGGTAAAACAATGCAAGCTTGAAACCCAACCGCTGCACACCAATGTGAGAAGTTGGCCTGGTATATACTGTCCACTAATTAAAGTGGGCACTGTATGAAAGTAGCATCTGCTTCTTATGGTTACCCCCACTTTTTGCTTGATGTCTCACTGTTTTTACTAGTCTGGCGGTGATCCTGCTAATCAGGACCCCAGCCTATCAGCTTTCTCCCTTAAATTGACAAACATTTACTTGGGTACACTCCAGATTGGATACTGGGGTACCCTTATCAGTCCCTAGTATATGGTACACCATGTACCCAGGGCATTGGTACCCCAGAAGCCTCCCATGGGCTGAAGCATGTATTTTGCCACCCATGAGAGGCCATACAAAATGGAACTCTAGGTCTGCTACTGCAGCCTTTGTAAGATGGTGCGTGCACCACTTACTTTAGATATAGGTTCACTATATCTAATGGTCACTACACTTAAAACTTATAAGTCACCCCTATAACAGGTCTTATCAATTCTGAAGGCAGGGTGCTGGGTTTTACGTGAGAGGGTGCCCCTGCATGAGCAGAGCCCCTCTGCAGCCCTCGGAAACCATTCTCCAGGGTTGTCTATGAATCAGCCAGACATATAGGTAGAGGTGCATTATAACCTTGCCTGAAGGCTACTCTCCATAGCTACCACTAGGATAGCTTTCATAAAGTTTTTCTTTGACCTCATACATCATAAGGGTTGTGTGGATTGGTACAGGGTGCCCAGTTTAACTAGTGGACAGAATATACAAAGCCACCTTCTGACAGGCACCTTACACCAGTCCAAACGACCCTTATGGTGTATGAGGTCAAAGATAACCTTTAGAAAGCTATCCTAGTGTTAGCTGTGGAGAGCAGCCTCCAGGCTTCATCTTGAAGGAATGTATAGCAGCTTGTTTTACCAGAATATCACCTCCTGTATTAATTAAATGAAAGGAGAACCACATAGTAGTTATATAAAAATATTTATATATTAATATAACACTCTCTAGTATCCTCTACCCGAGGATAGAACACAAAGCACACAATACGAGGTCAATAGAACAGTTGTAGGTAGCACAATACACTGTGGGCTCCAGGGGGAGACCATACCATATACTAAAATAGTGGTATAACAATCACAACTCGGGTCAAGACAAGGTCTGGAGCACATAGAATCATTGGGACCCCAAGAAACCACCCAAGGTGAGTAGATAGGGACCCCACGGTGCAGTGTGCTGACACAACTGTGGGCCCCGTACAATTCTATGGGGAAGACACGGTTACAATTTTACAGTGTAAGGACCCTTCTGGGAGGACTTCAAGGAAACCCTTTGGAACTTAGGAGGTTGGAGAGCCACCCCACCCATGGATACCGTAGTACCCGAGTTACCTATCTCAGAGGAGCCAGGTGCATAGGTCTGGAGTGGTGTCGGAAACCCCTGTCGTTCTCAATGGAGGACTGCGGAGAAATGCTGCTGTTGTGAAGGTGAAAAGGGTCCAGTGGAATCCCAGCCGGGATTCTGGAAGAAAGGAACCTGAAAGCAGAGGGGACATAGTCTGGGTCACTTCAGGGTAACCAGGGGCTCGGGAGAAGAATGCCCACTGATCTCGGGTGCTTCAGGTGCAAAGAAAGGATGCTTGACTCTCCAGCCACGAGGACCAGGAAACATTGACTATGACCAGGAGCCAGATGCGAGCTGTCCCACAAAAGGATGTCGAGTGCTGAGGGGTAGGTGTCCGGCTGGAGCACCAACAAGCCTTGGCAACAGCAACCCACACAGGAAAGTCATGCAGGTTACTGTGAGGACCAGCAAGGTCCTATGGATTCTCCAAGCAATGGAGAGCCAGGGCACATCTGGAGCTACCAGGAAAGCCCAATAGAAATCAAAATGACCCTCAGGAGGACCCACAGGTCGAATGACCAGGAGTTGTGAGGGGACCTCGAGCAAGATCACAAAGCACCAGCCCACGGAGCACTAGGTGAGAGGAGGCCGGAGTTCTTTGGTGTAAATACTACTCAGGGTTAGGACTACGCGGAGTCCAATGCACAGGCTCGGGAATTGCCAACAAGCTTATGCAATTGCAAATAGATACGGTGCACAGGGGTTCAGGTCATGCAGTCGCCACGAGGGATACTGGCCTCAAACTTGTTGAGAGGGTAGATCAACCTCAGGGGCCTTTGTTACCCACCTCCGGTGTTGCTGGAGTCTTCAGAGTCTGCAGGAGCTCGGGAATAGCAGACTGGTCAGTTGCGTTGAGGTTGTACAAGCGTGGAGAGGTGCACTCCCAAAGTGTCTTTTCCAATAAGTAAGACTGACCAATTCCTTTATGTAAGGCAATCCTTTATTTTAAACATCATCAGACAACATGAGCTCCAGCCAACACGTTTAGTTTATTAAGTAATGAACTTCTTCAGGGCTGAAAAATTACAATACACAAATAACATAAATATAGACATACATAAAGATTGACACAATGTTATACAGTTATAAAAACTCAAATAACAGATTGGAAAACAAAATACGAAAGCTTATAAAAAGGACATACAAGACTATAGACAAGAACCACATAGCAATGTACTGGGGTGAACACATTGCATATGACAAACTCCACTGGACTAAACATGCTTCCTAACATGTTCGCTAACATACATTAGTACCCTTGATGGTACCCTAGTGTTGACCACTAATGTATGTTACCGAACATGTTAGCATTGTGTCAATCTTTATGTATGTGTATATTTATGTTATTTGTGTATTGTAATTTTTCAGCCCTGTAGAAGTTCATTCCTTAATGAACGAAACGTGTTTGCTGGAGCTCATGTTGTCTGATGACGTTTAGAATAAAGGATTGCCTTACATAAAGGAATTGGTCAGTCTTACTTATTGGGAAAGACACGTTGGGAGTGCACCTCTCCATGCTTGAACATTTTCTATTCTGCTTTGCAGTTTGCACCTAACAACAGCAGGTGCATGAGTTGTATGTGCACACCAACTCTCATCCCTTTGGTATAATTACAAGAGGAACATAGCAGTGAGGTGTGGATTTTACGGTCTGCCGTTGTTTGTTACTTATTATCAGTTGCGTTGAGGTGCCTGCGAATGCAGGGGAGTGACTCCTTCACTCCAAGGGAGATTCTTTAGTTGTCCTTAGTGCACCACAGGTCCTGCACTGAGCCTGTATGGAGCAAGGACTCAGACAAAGCTTTAAACGGAGAGGGTGATGAAATCCAGCCCAGTCGAAGTCCAGCAAAGTCCAGAGTGTCCAGACAGTCAAAGGTCAGTGGTTTCTTGTTGTAGAATCTTGTCCACATGAAATCTAAAGTCTCACAGTCAGGTAAGCCCTTTTTTACCCACTGTAGAGGGTTGGACAGATTCTGGGGACTCTCCTAGGAGAGGGTCAGGGCAGCGGGGTGGGGACATCCATGCCCTTTGTCCAGTTTTACACAAGAGCAGGAGCTTACGGCTTCCAGAACTGGTTGGAGCTGGACTATGCACAGGGACACCAAATGTGCCCCAGGTGCAGACTTTCAGGCAGTCTCAGAGTGCACCCACCCAGCCTCAATACACTAAATCCTGTCTGGGAGGTTGTCACACCTCCCTGTGACAGGATGCCTATTGTGCTGCCTTCCTCTGCTCTGGCTTGGCTAAGCAGTAGGAGGGCAGAAATGTGTCTCTGGTCGGCAGCATCCATTTTGTGCTGACTGGGTTGAGTAGGCTGGCACCACATACCCCAGTGACCCCACGAAGCTCGCTTCAGAAGGGTGGAATCATACCTCCCACACTGGTTACCGGTGTGGAGGTATGATTTCAAGGTGCTTGATACCAAACACAATATGTTTCTATACAGGCGTTATCGAGATAGCATTTACCGCAAGGTTGTAATGCACCTCTACCTATATGTCCAGTTGAGTCACAGACAACCCAGGAGAATGGTCTCCGAAGGCTGCAGAGGGGCTCTGCTCATGTAGAGGCACCCTCTCACGTTAAACTCAGCACCCTGCCCTCAGGATTGTTAAGGCCTCCTATAGGGGTGACTTATAAGTTTTAAGTGTAGTGACCTATAGATAAAGTAAACCTATATCTAAAGTAAGTGGTGCAAGCACCAGCTTACACAGGTTGCAGTACCAGACCTGTAGTTCCATTTTGCATGGCCTCTCAAGGGTGGCTTCAGCCCATGGGAGGCCTCTGGGGTACCTATGCACTGGGTACATGGTTACCATATACTAGGGACTGATAAGGGTAGCCCAGTATCCAATCTGGAGTGTACCAAAGTGCATGCATAACAATTTACAGGAGAAAGCAGATAGCCTGGGGTCCTGGTTAGCAAGATCCCAGTCAGACTAGTCAAAACAGTGCAACATCAAGCAAAAATATGGGGGTAACCATAAGATGCAGATCCTACTTTCCTACACTCAGGGCCAGAGGCACTGCACAACAGAGGTAGATGACAAGAAGCCGTCACTGTCCCACGAGTGCTGTGTAGGTTAGAGTGACTAACCGTCAGTAAATTTCACGGACGGTACGTTATTTCGTTGTCTAGTCCGTTGTCTATAATCATTCTTTTTACGGATGCCTTTTGGCCGTAATTCTGGGGTTTGCAGGAATGTGCAATGCCCCCAGTGAGAAGCCCCAGGAGTTCTATAGCACTCTCTGTTGGAGGCCAGCTCGCATTTCTCTGAAGTGATGAAGAGGCTTTAACAGCTCCTCCCGGACCTCGGAGACTGTCAAATAGACCCATTGTCATTCTGTCTGTGGCGATTTTCTCATACAGAATGACAATGAACCATACTGCAGTTAACGCAGCCTAGGGCATGGCAGGATTTCATAACCTTGGGGAGACACACAGACTTGTTATTTAGGTTTTTAATTGTTAAAACTGTTCTTGCTAACCTACTTAATAGTAACATTCTGTCCCGGGTTCAGAAAAATGAATGAATAACAAACTGGTTTCAACTTATGTGCCACTAAAACAAGAGCCATGCTTTGGGGTTCAGGGTGTGCACTTTACTTTGAAATACAGGGCTAATGGCAAAGAGTTCTGAGTTCTTTGCCTGCCTGCAATTATAAGTCCATCATAAAAATGTCAATTTAACTCTGGTGATTAATGTGTCTCCTTGAGAGCTATATGAACTTTGACTAATCCCAGTTTTGACTCATCATAAAGTAGAGCAGAGGGACAATGTGCCTTTTGCAAATCACAAAGTGTAACATGTTGCTCAAAGAGTTGTTTTCATGTAGAAGGTTCAATGGGTTCCTTTGGAAAAATAATAAAGATGTATTCGTAAGGACAACCCACAACCACAATGTTATGTTTTGAACCCTGAGTTTGTACTTCCCCAGGCCAAGCGCTCTTAACATATGATTAGGGCAAATGTTATTAAGCACTTATGCTGCTGCTGTTTTTTACACAAATTATTGATTTGCCACATAACTCATTATCTGTTGCATAATCTGCAGATTTAGCAGAAAAAATGTGTTTCTATCTCAAATGGATCAAACGTTTCTAAAAAAGTTGCAAGATGTATTCATGCACAGTGAAAGGCCCTTCACAAAGGTTAACTGGACAGCTTTCCATTGCTTACTTACGTAGTTAGTGGTTAAGCTGACACTGATAAGGGGAAATCTTTGCTATGATAGTATTACCAAAAAATGAAAAAAAGAATGAAGTAATACTACAAAATATGTGCTGCATTATGCTGCATAATTTGTCTTTACTTGCTATATGATTTAGTCAACCTTGCCACATAATTCCAGTGCCCTGCATATAATGCCTACTAGTATGAATGGCATGTAACTCCTACATTGTCTTAAATAGCATTGAACCAACCACACATACAAATCAATGTCTCTGAATATGTGTGATGTGAAGCGCTCTTGACACTCTATATTGGGATGGGTAATATTATAAAAGAAATTAAATACACATGGGCAAGGGTAATGATTTTTGAGGGGCACTCTTGAATGGTGGTACTGAGGGAATCTTTGGATAAATAGGTCCGGACTGGCCGTGGCGGGCACCGGGCGTTTCCCCAGTGGACCGCCAGGGTGGGCACCGGTTTTGGGCCCTTGAGGGCCGTTTTTGTTACCAGGGGCTGGCAATATCGAACCCCTGTAACAAAATTAGCCGAAACCAGCCGTAGCAAACAGCTCTGCCGCATACCTCCTCACAAGCAGCCCCGCCGCATACCCCCTCAATCCCAGGGGTCAGGCCGGGCAGTTTGCCAGGGACGGTTTTGGTTCCCAGTCCGACCCTGCTGGGGGGGGGGGGGGGGGGGGGGGGGGGGGCACCAGCAAAGATTGTCACACTGGATGCAACCAGCAGCAAATCTGGTCCTGCCAGGGGTGTTGTAATTATTCCAGTAGCCTATGCAGTGCTGGATGGACTGGCAGGAAGGCATAGTCTATCAACGTAGGGATTTAATTTTATTGCTATCCCTAGTTCTGTACAATTTTTATTTAAACAATTCTAGTTAATGGAAAACGAAGAGCACAATTAGAATTGTCTAAAATAACATGACTGGTGTGCACTAATCCCAAAATCTTCTAGTGTTACACTGTAACCGACCAGACAAATGTCTGTGCAGCAATCTTGGATGGATTTCTTCCTCATTATTTGAAAAATAGCCTTGTGAATTTCTGTCCGTATTTATATTTTATTTCTAAAGCATGACCCTAGTCAAAAGGCAGCAGAATGATTTACAAGGTCCAAGACAAAATTTATGTCGGGACGCCTGCGCCAAATCATTGAGGAGCATATTTACTAACATTTCATGTAACACAGCATAGCGAAAGCAGCTGCTGCACTACGTGAAGGGAAAGAGCAGAACAGAACAATATTTTCAAAGATATGGGACAGTTCTGCTATCTCCTAGTTCCTGTGGCTACCTAGTGCCAAAACATTGTGATCAGGTAAGTTGTTTGAGCAGGAAGAGAAAACTATCCTTTGAGGTCAGTTCCTATTTACATGTGTGCAAAGAGGAAGTAACAAGGAGAAATAAAGATATTTCTGCTCGTTACTCCAGATTCCGATAGGCACACAATTTTACCGTAAACCCATCCGTACAAGTCTGTAAATATGGGTTTAAATGGGTGGATGCACGGGAACGCCATGCGCCGTCCGTGTAAGGCCTATCTGACAGTGGCATTTCTTTTTACAAAGGGACGCCACTTAGGATTGGCAGCAGTGTGTAATATAAGAGCTTCCTTAAGCTAGTTATCTGTCAGATTCTTGAGACCTGGAAACAATCTTACAATAGAGTGCTTCCAAGAAACACTGATTGGTGAGGATTGTGGAGGTATAGCAAGAGGCATCCCAACAGGGCACACTGGGTTTCACTCTCTTTCATAGCTGCCAGGTGTCTCCATGCCCTGCTGGTCACATTCCCTCAATCTTATTTTAAACTAACAGAGCATTGCAAAGGTGCTTCAGGGCCAAAGAGAACAGCTTTAGACGACCCACCCTTGGTTTACTTTAGGTCGTGCAAAAGCACTTGCTGCAATCACCTTCTTTTTTAATTAGTTTTTATTGTTTTTTATAGTTTCATGAAAGTATGATAAACAAAACAGTTTATAAATAGTCCGTATACATATTTGTTATCTTCTGATACAGGTGTCCAATACAGTGTACAGCATGGTTGTGAACGGTATACAATTATAAGTAAAATAAAAAAGGTTATATCTCTGCTATTAGGTAAGGTGATACATAATCCAATATATTGTGAAGGAGAAAAAACAAAGATAAATAGGGGGGGGAGAGGAAACAAAATGATATATTAGGTAACGAGGTCTCAACCAGTGCTTACTTATGGAATTATGTTTAACAGTAATATACTTCATTAGTCTAAATTGAGTTTAAAAAGGGAAAGGGTATACGTTCAGTCAATTAACGAACTTCTGGCTTAGTGATAGACCTTAGAATAGGCATAAACATTACCATCTGCGTGGTCACTGTACGAGTTGAGAGTTCAAGGAGTAGTAATAACTAAGTATGCTGCATCCATGTACTAATGGGTCTGGGTGGGTGTCATCAGTGGGACAATGTTGTCATTAGCGTGTACTGCCATGTCAGGTGTTGCGTCTTGATCTATCTTCGCTGTGCGGAAATCTAACAGTATTGTGTCCCATGCTGACGCCAATGGTTGCTTATGTATCCCTATCGCATCTTTGCGGCGAAGTGCAACACTCTCCGCCTGTGCCCAACATAAGAGGGAGCGATACCAGGCCCTGGTCACTGGGGGTTCAGGAGATTTCCAACAGCGTGTAAGTAATCGTTTAGCTACCATGAGGCCTAGGCCAATGTATCTAGATGTCACTTTGTGTTTCTTAGACCTATGATAAAGACCCAGGATGCACCCCCCCCAATTCCATTCCAGTCTCTGCTCTGTGCACGATGCCATTCTCCTAATAACTTTGGCCCAGTATTGCTGTATAATAGTGCAGGACCACAGCACATGCAGAAGATCGGACCCCAATTTGTTACATCTGGCACACTTGGCATCTGTACGATTAAAAATTCTATTGATTTTTGCCGGTGTAAGGTAAGCTCTGTGGAGGATTTAGTACTAAAGCATGCATTACAGGGAATTTGCATTTATTAATGGATTTCTGTTTCCATTGTTCATTTGATGGCACGCAATGATCACAAGAAGAAGTGTCTATTTATGTTGTAAATTTGAGGATGTAATACTATTACAACTGATGGTATCTATGCACAAGTCACTTTAGGGTCTTATAGCAATGGGAGCGTGCAGTTGTTCCTTGATGCGGTTTTTCAAATACTAGTTATGACTGGCTGGAGGCTCTTATTGTATTTGGAAAACAATAATATGAGGCTAGAGTTCCTCAATTCAATGCATTTTAATGTAAATAGTGTCCGTATTTATGTTTACTAAGAGGCAGTCTGTATTTAAAGCACTTTAATAATTTAGTAGAAATTCCTTTTAGTGTTAAAAGGCCAGACTATTAGGTAGTTTTAAACGGATATATGGTTTTGCTGGATTCATGTGGTATTTTTTAAAGTATGTCGATTAATTTGGGTATGTTCATTCATGTTTTATGGGTTTCAGTTGACAAATGAACAAGAATTGTGTATCAGTGTAAAGTGCGGATTTTTTTTTATATTCCTGACGACCAATTTTATTATAATGTTGTTATGTCTTTTGCTCTGCTCGACAAAAAAATTAATCAAAAAAGAATTTGCATTGGGCTATCAAGTATATGGCTCCATTCACAGTCCGTGACCTGAAGCTGGAGATACGCATCCCAATGGGCACGCAGAGAGAGCAGTGGTGGCACTGCGTGGGCTCTTAGTGATTCCGCAAACCATTTGGTGAGATGGCGACCAGTTCCAAATTTGTGCAAATATTGTATGGTAAGATGCGTATCTGGCTCCTGTAGTGCGGTTTCCCACTGTGTAGTGAGCGTACAAGTCACCGCGGCATGCAGTAGAAGCTGCCCGCGTGGTAGGCCAGTGCTTTCGGCCAGGTCTTCAAAGGGGATAAGCTGCCCATCATTAAATAACTCTCCCACACTTAGTATGCCCACTTCCTCCCATTGTATGAGCTCCGCATTAGAAACCACTCGTTGCCTTCTGGGGGTACCTAATATAGGCAGAGAGGGCGCATATGGTACCAAGTGGTGTGCAGGCTAGGCAGCGGTGATAGCATTGTTAAGCTATCGTCAGCTATAATTGGATAGGCGGGCTCCCCTTCCTGTTAGGGTGAAAGAGCGCCACTATTTGAGGCTGGGTGTGTCCGGGTGCCTGTGTTGCCGTTTCTCCAAGGTTGTGGGCACTGAGCCAGCGTGCCACCCATTGAAGTTGTGCTGCTAAGTAGTAGTGTTCCATATTGGGTAATGACAGGCCTCCCTGTGTGGTTGACGGGTACATTTTAACCATTGCCATCCTGCTGTGTGAATCATGCCAGATAAAATGCTGTATATCTGACTTCAAATACTTGAACATAGGAGGTCAAAGATAAAGTGGCAAGTTAGTGAAATGATAGAGTAATCGTGGCAAGACCACCATTTTTAGGCCTAGCGTTGCAACGCGCTGCTCGCTCTGCAAGAGCTAATGTGATCAGAAGATTTCAGAAGGGGGCTTGAAGCCCAGCCCATCATTTTCATTGGGTCGCATCAGCGTCTATGCTAAACGCTGGCTTCCCATTGAAAAGAATGCTTCTTAGTTACTGCCCTGTCTCCCTTTTTGACAGCCCTTCCGGACTGGGTCGTCAGATTCAAGGCTGTCGTGAAGGAATTTCTTATCTAAAGGGGGTGTGTTATATAAACAAGCCGTGAAGCAAAGGATCCAGTCCGGATGGGCCGTCCGAAAAGGAGACAGAGTGGTAGCGTAATGACAACAGTTGCCCCTTTCTTCTGTCTTTCTCCCCGAGCACACACCGTGTCAGCCACATGCCACCACACAGTAGCTCAGCTCAGTGAACAGCCAAGAGGTATATATCGCAGTGGCGGTGCGTCCATGGGGGGCGTTGGGGCGTTGCCCCACTAGCCATGGACGACCCGTCACTGCCAAAACATGGATAAATAAGAAAAGTTTTAAAAGAGATTGCTTTAAATAAATCTAAGCGCACTGACTCGGCGCTGGCCCGGAAAAGCCCGACAGAATCGGGCATTGCTTCGGAAGTGGGCCGTGGGGGGCGGGGCTGCGACAGAGTGAGTGACAGTCAGAGTCAGAGCACACAGTCAGGCAGGCAGCCAGAGCACTAGATGAGAGCGGGGTGACTACGCATGTGACAGCCAGGAGTACTCCGAATGTAGACTGGCCTGCGCATGCGTAGTACCTATTAGACCTCCCCCCCCCACCCACCTAGCCCTGAGACACAGGCAGGGACCTGGTGCCCCGGTCTCATTACGGGCAGATTTTACCCTGCTCGAGGGCCAATCCTGGCGCAGTGGCGCTGTTAAGGCTGCGCCAGGATTGGCTGAATTAGTCAGTGAGAGCGTGCGTGACTCAGTCCAGTCCTGACTCGTCGTCATGGCCGTGACATTGTGCGCCTACAGCCTAGCCTACGGCGGACCCGGACGGCGCAATTATATTGCACTCAGGCCTGGGTAATAATTTTATAATGCTTCTCTTACTCTTCTTAGTCGTTTTTAGATTTTCTTTTTGGGAAAATAATGCCAATTCCCTCCTGACCTTTTCTGTGTGTCGTGACTGACTACTGCACTCGTCGTGCCTCTCGTTCTCTCCCTGCGGCCCTGCCCACTCACACTCACTCCTCAAGCTCCGAGCAGCTACACCGAGTGTAACAGCAGGTATTAATCAGGAAGGGAGTGGAACGGTGGGATGAAAGACCGAGCCCTCATCCTTTCATAAACAGACGTTGCTGCGCCTGCTTGGTTTTCAGATGGAAACAGGGGTTGTTTTGCGCGGATTGCCAGTCAGTGCCTCACAGTCACACAGCCGATAGAAGTGCTCCGATAGAATTGCTCAGTGGGTTGAGTGCTCCACTCCGCAACATGTGATGTCCAACAGGTCACTAGATGGAATCCGAGAAAGGCAGACTAAGCTTGCCATCCTTCAGAGGATGACAAATGAGTATAATTAAATGGAATGATATTAACATTTTTGGTTTGCTGCTTTGTTCATGGTACCAACCCTTATAGGTGCACTGAGAGCATTGAGATAAATCACGTTTTTACAGTTAACTCGCTTTTAGGACGGTGGGTGTAAAGTCACGTGCCCAGCAGGACGGTAGAGTGTGTTTGCTCTCTTTAGATGAAAAACAAACCCATGGAAATAGTTTTGTTTTATACATAGATTTCCCAGCCATCTGAGGCTTTGTGGGGCAGATTCATTTATTGAATCTGTATTCCAGTTCGTTAGAGAAAAGCAACAGAAGTTAATAACCACGTGACACAAGGAGTTAATAGTGTGTGACATTGCAGCTGCAGGTATTTAAAGTGGACTGCGCATTTACGTGGTTTTAATCCAGGCATCCCCGTTTGAAGAAGGGAAGCAGAATGCATTCGTACCATCATAAGTATAGTCTGGCAATTAATCATGAGCTTTGGCTGAACGAGTAATTTTAACAATCGCATGCCATGGTAAGTGCGTCTTTCAGCTCAGTTTGGCTTAGATTAACGAAGGGTCATATGGGCTAACATTAGCAGCAAGCTATGGAACAAAGTGCGTAATAGCAGGCAATTTTATCAGCAAGGGTTTGGGAGTTTAGAACTTCAGCATAGGACACGCGCGCAATGAGGAAAGAAATAATTAATTGTGTGAGCAATACTTTTTTGGAAAGTTTTCATCGCTTTATTGAGAATGTTAATATGATGCAAGTCTCTGATGTAATTATGTTGAAGGAACTGATTCAGTTCAATTTTTTTGTACTTTAGAAACCCCCGAAGAAGGGATGAATTCCCGAAATGCATTGGGTGATTGACATTAAAAACGTGGCATGTGGAACCAACGCTGCTCCTGTGTTTTTGAATAACATAATAATGAGTTGAATGGATTGAAACGACTAAAGAACAAGGAAAAAGATTATGGTTAAAATGAAGAAGAAAAAATGTATACGGTGGAAAACTAATTTAATTCATTAAATTCATTTATAATAGGCTGTGCAGCCAAATGGGGGCCGAAATGTGGTTCCCTTATTGTCCTTCACGCAGTTGCAGCATTCCCATTCAGCGAGGTCCTGTCCATTGAAGTCTGCTGCCCGCACTGCTCCGACGCACGTGCACCTGGCGCGCTGTTGGCGGGAGGGGAGGGGTTTTAATTGCTCAGTAGGGAAGAGTAAGGCATGCAGTTAGCATGGGTTTCATCGCGCGTGATCCATATCGTCTATTCCACTTCCAGTCTGTACCCAGCCCTCCCCCTCCGCCTCACCCACTCCGCAGAATAGGAGTAAGCATGGCGATGGCACAAGTTAGTCACATGCAATACCTAGCTGTTGCATTCCAGTGGTTTATTTTAAGTTTAAAACATTACGTTACTGCAAAGTGTTGGATGCTGAGGAGAACTCCGTGAGGGTGGACGGATAGGTTAGGCCCCGCTCCGGAAGACGCACAGCTTTACAGAAGTTATGGATTATCGGCAGCGTGAGAAAGGCCGGGAGGTCCGGAGGAAGGAGAACGGATGGCCAGGGACAGGTAGGCGAGGTGAAGAGGGCGGACTGGAGATCCTGACGGGGGGCGGGGAGGGGGTGGGTGTCCATATACCCATGCAGGCAGGGTTTTGGTGGGACAGTGGTGTTTTAGGGAGATGTTCTTATTGGCTAGGTTTCATGCTACCCCTTAAGGCGACATGGCAGGGCACAAACATTGTAAATGCAAATCCTCCACATTAGAGGTGCCTTTTATTTACTATTGCAATATGTCGCGATTGTGCTATTCTTTCTAGAACGTGGTTGAGCCTCAAGGGTGACAGTAGATGGGTACACGAAAGGAGAAGGTTACTATTAGGCTCATAGTAAGAGGCGAGGGGGGAGGGGTCTGTGCAGCATGAATTGCAGGACTTGGGCCAAATTAGGGTACCTTTTTCTGGGAAGCCAGTTCCTTGGAGAACGCAGGCTGCAGACTTTTCCAGAGGTGACAGAAGCCATGATCCAAAAAGTGTATGTTCCTGCAGTGACCACAGCACCCAGGAGGACAGAGTGTGCTCAGCTCTGTAGGGGTGACAGCACCCAGGAGGACAGAGAGTGCTCAGCTCTGTGGGGTGACAGCACCCAGGAGGAAAGAGAGTGCTCAGCTCTGTAGGGGTGACAGTACCAAGGAGGACAGAGAGTGCTCAGCTCTGTAAGGGTGACAGCACCCAGGAGGACAGAGAGTGCTCAGCTCTGTAAGGGTGACAGCACCCAGGAGGACAGCGAGTGTTCAGCTCTGTAGAGGTGACAGTACCAAGGAGGAGAGAGAGTGCTCAGCTCTGTAGAGGTGACAGTACCAAGGAGGACAGAGAGTGCTCAGCTCTGTAAGGGTGACAGCACCCAGGAGGACAGAGAGTGCTCAGCTCTGTAAGGGTGACAGCACCCAGGAGGACAGAGAGTGCTCAGCTCTGTAGGGGTGACAGCACCCAGGAGGACAGAGAGTGCTCAGCTCTGTAAGGGTGACAGCACCCAGGAGGACAGAGAGTGCTCAGCTCTGTAAGGGAGACAGCACCCAGGAGGACAGAGAGTGCTCAGCTCTGTAGGGGTGACAGTACCAAGGAGGACAGAGAGTGCTCAGCTCTGTAAGGGTGACAGCACCCAGGAGGACAGAGAGTGCTCAGCACCCCCATTTCCGGGGGGGGCCGAGCTCGGAAACACAATCCACTTCAAGTTGTATTTATTCTTCAACCGCACTGACAAAATAAGCCGAGACTTGCAAAGGTGCTAACTTAGTTATTTTTCATTGCGCACAAATCCTCTCTAGTATGTAACATTCAGTTGTCTGGACAGATTAATCGAGGACCAGTGCAGTGACCCCCTTAAAAGACTCATCTCCCATTCTGTGACTTTTTTCATGACCAAGGCAGTTTAGGCACACGCACACGGCTGGTTGCATCTCCAGGGTGTCAGATTTTAACCAAACCACTCAATTTGATCTAATGTCTTTCAATCGAGCAGGACCTCTTTATATCAACCAAATAAGTGTTTTTTGCTGGCAGATTGTAAAATGGTGGTAGCAGATTGTAATTCGATCGCCTGTACCAAGAAGAGCCTCTCGGTGCAGTGTGACATGATGAATCTTATTGCCTGGTCAGGGCGAACTCCGTGCCTCTAGAATGAGACGTCGGTGCCACAAGGGCGTTTAGACACCTGGGTCTAGTAATCACCGCAAGAAAAGAAATGCAAGCCAGAAATGTTTCCGAGGGGATGTATTGGCTGCCTGTATACTACTGTTAATCTCTGTTCCATCCGCAGTGGCAGGAAGGAGTGATATATGGGGTCATGTCGAGCCGGTAGATAGTAGGAATCCAGAATGCAGGCATATTTGGGGTGGGAGGGTGACATCGTTGGCCTTGCTACCTGGGGCTCCTCCTTCATTTTGGCACTTGTGATGCTGATCACCATTCCTCGACCTCTCCTCTATGAGCAGGGTGACACGCTCGATCTGCAAACTGACACAGCCACTTCATCACAATGTACGTCCATGTTTGTGAGTATAGTTGTAGGCTGCATTAAAGGGCTCTTGCTGAGGTGGATGCACCTGGTAGTCAGGAGTGTTGAAGAGCTCACTGTGGTGGGGGAGGTAGTGTTCAAAATTCCTGGATATCATGAAAATAATCATCTCTTTGACGCTTCAATTAAGTTTGTTGAAGTTTTTTCTAATGTTTTTTGAGTAATCACACCTCGTAAAACACAAACGTGGTTTTGTGCTTGTAATCCTAATACAAGATCATAGATTATTCTTTAGGACTTTCACGGTAAGAAATCAACATTTCACCCAACGGGACAAAATGCTTACGCTTTTTATTTGGCAGCCTTGTGTCAGTAAATAATGCTTCCTTTTCCTCAGGGAATTTCTATATGATTAGAGTTGCAAATTTCTTATCTCCCTTCTCCTATCTCATGTCTGTACTGAATTTCTCTTCAGCCCAAGTTATTAACCAATAGTTTGAAAATGTTAAATTTTAGCTCCATAATAATATTATGTAATTTCAAAGGCTTTCTGCATTTCTCCATGGTATATCCATGTCTATGCTCATTAATCAGCTCATTAGATGACAAATAATTGTGGCAAAACCCAAAAGAATCTTTTGCGAGCTATTCGCTGTAAGTGTACAAATATGCAACGATTTCTGGAATCTCCCGCTTTGCTTTTATTTTGTTTTTTTATTGTTGGTATTTTTCTTTTAAATCTGCATGGTTAATTTGTTTTGATGTATTTTGCTGGATATATTTGGATTTAGTATTTTTTTTACTTGGGTCTTGGCTGCCATTTTTGGTGCAATGTATAAATTGTAGTTAGCAAACCAGCTGGTGTTTTTGCACACTGTCTGGTTTGCGTCCTGAGTCACATTATTTGATGGAACATAGGTCCTGATTAGTTACATCACAACATCTAAATTAGCCGGAGGTGGTAAAACCTAGTGCCTCGTTCATATATATGAGGCAGGAAGCAGTTTGCGATCCCCTCGGAATGCCTGTGACTCTAGGTCTGAAGGGACAGCAGACTTCATTCCCTGCATTTGTAATCCCCACTAGAATTTATTTTTGAAAAGTATTATCTGTACCTTTAAAGGGACTGAGAGGCAGATTTACCGATTTCTCACGTATCACAGTGCAGCAGCCGCAAATGTTGCGCTGCGCTGCATGATGAGAGACCATGAGAGCACCAAATTTACTGAAATATGGCACTCCTCTCAGCCTCCCCTCTCCCTAGGGCATGTGCTGAAATTCGCTGCCGTGCCCACGGAGACACCTTTGGACCACAGTTCAAGGGTGCCTCCGTTAATCAAGCATAGGTTTTGTACTGGGTCTGGAAGGATTCTCTTCCAGTACTAAATACTATGCTTAGACTTATTTCAAGCATTTTCCCACATGCAAAATAAAGGAGTAAAAAGGCATTTCTCCTTTATAGCGCCTGGTAGAAGGGTGCACTATTTTCTAACGCTGTCACTTTCTGTAGTAATTTGGATTTAGTGTCAAAAACGTTGGGGGGGGGTTCATGGGTGAAGTAATGCAATGCTGGTTTCACATTATTTCCAGCACTAAACAAGTTTAGCGCTAAAAAGAAAATCAGACTCAAAGATTTTGAGCTGATTTGCGTAACTTCTGTGACACACACAGCATCAAATCTTAGTAAATCTGCCCCTGAGTGATTTAATAATGCTTGAGACGCTTTAAGAAAAATACAGTCAGCATGCAAGGAATGAAATAGGAGGGCATGCAGTGTGCCCTACAGCTTCCACTGCTCCAGATGGGACACCTGCCACTATTAACAATGTGGAAGCTGTACCCATGAGTCCCACAGTGCATCTCAGTTACCATCTCATGTCGGGTGTCGGAAACCCGTCAGTGTTTTTTGACTGCAGATGCAGTCTGCGTTCTTCTCTGCAAAATACCTCTAAAGTGCTGTGTCCTCTGTACCCCTGTGCACACTTTTGGTGGCCTTGTCATCGTAATGTTCAGGTCGGAATACCTCATTTGCAGTCTGGAGTCAACTTTTAGAAGCCTTATATGGTGAATCCTATTCTGGAGATTCACATAATCCTGTTTTTCTGATCCCATATTTGATTAGGGAATTTATAGAATTTTTTTATTCCAAGTTTTACATTTATTCATTGAATATTTCACTTAACTTTCTCCCCTTACCTCACATCAACTGTGAAATCTGGGGTAATTTTTGTGCTTTCCCACTTTTTTGCAGCTGTTCGCCAGGTTTTTTTTAGGAGTAATTTACATATGCTGATTAGCTTGAAAAGTTAATTCACAAGGAAAAGGTGTTCACTACGTTTGCATGGGATTTTCCTGGTCAAGTTTTTAATGAGCTCTTGCTAGCATTCACCATTGTAACTTTGAAACAAATTTAAAACTAAAACTGCGTAACAACTCATGACTGTGTAAGTTACTAAGGTGTGCATATCATTCATAGGTTTCAATTTTGTAAAGATTTTTGATCAGGTGTGAAATATACAGGCATAACTTACCACTTTTTACAGATGCAATTCAGACTTACACCTGGAAAATGTTGTGTGACCATTGCATTGCTCCATAAGTTTAGTCCATAGGAACGGTTTTGTCACTTTTGCCTATCCCGAAGAAATCGATACTGCAAGAAAATGAGCGTTTTTGTGCTCATGTTTTATTTATGGCACATGTGATGTGAGGCTTAGCTAGGTCGCACAGTGTGATCTAGGGCAACATTACGCTGGTGGCGGTGCTGTTTTGTTTTGTATGTTATCACATTAGCAGCACAGACCTGTATCATTAAAGCGGCCTTTTCTCGCTTAGCCTGGCACCGTCTTGCCCGAGGAAAGCGTTGGCACAGAGATCACTTTCTAATTTTGGAGAGCAAACACGTCATGTGTGTGCTGGTGGTGTGCCAGTGGAAGCAGAAATAGACACTGTGTCTATTTCTGCTTCCACTGCACACCACCAGCACTTGGACAGAAAACGAAAGAGGGAATCCCGTTTCCTGTGGTAGAACGGGCACACCCCTCCTTACTATAAGGAAGAAAGGCAAGCTGCCACTGTGCACTGGTGCGGAAACCTCAAACAGCGCGTGCAGAGCAGAGTTGCTCCTCACGGCCTCTGTGGCTTGTAAATAGAGTTGTGCAGTTATGAAGCTCTGTGGTTATACTGAATAAGCAGCTACCTATGTTATATGAAAGCTCTTGAATAATGTAATACCTGCACTTTCACAATTGCTTTATTAACCTTCCTGCTTTCTCAAATTTGCTTGAAAATGCACCATTTTTCCACTATTTTTTCAAAATTTTCTCGGGGGGAAATCCCCCCGAACCCTCCTTAGGGGGTTCGGGCTCGCTCGCTACGCTCGCTCGCTACGGTGCAGTATGATTATCAGTTTCCGCCCCACCACTTTCAAATGTCACCAGCCGCCACTGATTCAGACTAGACCTGACCCTCATTATCCTCTTACACCACATACTTGGTGGGTAGATTATGCCAACACTGGTTGGAACATTCCACGTTGGCATCAGTAAAACCACATCTTTCACTCTTGTCAAATGACATCAATCTGGCTGATTTTATTTTAGGACCTAGGAATCCTAGATCTAAGCGGTTTATCTAGGCCGCTTACAATGAAATTTGGAAACTTTCACAGATTGAGGCCGCTCATCGTCTGCTCCAAATTGATCAAGCTAATTTAGAAAAGGTCCTTGCTGTAGAAGACAATAGCATCAACACACTTTCCGCACGTATTTATACATTGGATATTGTTTAATCTGTTATTGATATTGTTCAAAGTGATGTATCTGTGTTATATCATGGTCAAAATCAGTTAAGATCAGTTATGTAATTTGCTTGGACATTGCAAACTCTTAAAATGGGAAAAGCGCCCTGGGTTTATTTGAATGCAACTGCTTTGTTTTTGCCATTTAATCGACTGATAAACAGAGATTTATGTCCATGAAAGATGCTGCATATACACTTTTGCATATTGAACAATTAGAGCCCTGGCCGTTCTCGGTAGCGGAAACGGACTCTGCTGTTTGGTTAATTCATTAGGTTATCTCTCTCCCTTTTTCAATTCAAATCATGCTTGCAACATTTTCCGATTGGCAGTTTTGAACCACTAGATAGTGCATTTCTGCATGAATTGTGGTCCCTACCTTTCACTTACAGGTGTCAGAGGGAGGGAAAGGAAGTTTTTCTTACAGGGGAGGACTGTGATTCCACAGTAGAGCATTCCCTTGTTTGCAAACACGTTAAGTTACATGGCGCCTGTAATGTGTCCGTACCCAATTTGGCTTGTTTTTTAAAGGGGAACCCAGTTCCGTCAATAATTCCCGTTTTTACATTGCTTACAAATGCAGTTATCTTTTTTTAAACACCCAAGACTGCTGTGGTTTACGGGCCGGGATCCCGTATTTAGTAACGGTTTCCCAGCACGTAACTTGTTGCAGCAATGTGCTTTTTCCAACCCCGCATGGGAGTCTAGATAGTTCACTTTGGCCTTCCATTCCGACTTTGAAAACAAATTTCAACAAATGAGCAGGCTTGAAGTGCTAATATTCCAACAAGAGGTGGCTCTCGCTTCGGCCCGAGAGACCTTAGAATTACAGGTGGCTAGGACTTCTAGTGAGATACAGTCCCTTCTGAACACAAACCTCCCACAGCATTTTGGGGAGCTTATACACCGGTTATTTAATGTGTCTGAAATCAAAGGCCTTGCACATTTTTTTTTAAACGTGTGGGCTCTCGCCTTGTGACTTCTTTTCAGATGATATTTGGAGTAATACCGGATTTTATTCATTCTATTTTTTCCAGCATCTTCGGAGGGTCCCCCTTTGTTTTGGAGTTAGGTGCTGGAATACTGCTTCTCCTGTCCCTACTGCGCAATGGCTGCTCATTTTGTGGCAATGCACAGACCAGGCAATTTGCAGCTGCACCGTGATTGCATTCAACAAGTTTTTGGATGCTTGCCACTAGCCACGCTTGGTGTCAGTTATGGACTAACTTTTCGCTTTGCCTACTTGAGTGCAACCAGTGTTTTACTGTCGGCGATGCCCCTTCTATTGGACAATGGATATATGCTTCTCCAATACATCCCGTCCACTCCCAGATTTTAACCAGTTGCTGGGTCCCTTAGAGGCACATGAACAGGATTGTTCTGGGGATGACAGTGTGGCACTTGGAGTATTGGCTGAAAGGGATGTCTGTGCAGCTGCGCAGAATATCCTACATAGGGGTTTCATTGAATATCACGCACGTTGCCCACTTCTTCTTTTAGAGGTGTCTGATTACAAAGAACACGTTTGTTCCTTCGACTTACGTAATTGGATGGCATCCCTTTTTTCTACCAACAGAGCTGATCTTTTGGGGAGAATTGCATTCCTCGGTTCGCAGACCTTGTTGGACTTACCACCTCCTTCATAATAACTTTATTGTCACGGAGAACGCACTTGTTCGATAGGCCTTAATAAGTGTATAGCAATTTTTTGGTTAAAAATGTCGATTTTTTTCCAGTTTGTTTTTTTCAGAATGCTTTGAACTCTGCTTGACTTTAGAACTCTGTTTGGTATTTTGTCTATGTCATATGATCTTACCAAGGGGAGGGTGTTATATGGCTTTTAGGGCAGTTTTAGACATTGCTGAGTCAGCATGAGCTTGGCTGCCATGCTGCTGCTTTTGCGCACGTTACTACATGACTTTGTTTTTGCAAGATTCTGTTTGTGCCTTTCACATGAGAACAGGCTGCCTTTCGCGTTCTCTGCCTTTCCTGGAGTTTAGTCTCAACACGATGTGCAAGGTCGATAAACAATGCCCCTTGTTGTTCTGTTCTGGTCATTCCCTGGCACCTAGACATACCATGCTGTATACAGCTGCAGTACTGAAGGCTTGTGCTTTGATATTACGTTGGTGCATGTTGTTTTAACACATGTGGAGAAAGCCATTCCATGGAGAAGAGCTCCGCTGTTACTATGATGTAAACCTTACATTCAGGCTTTAAGGTATGGGGACTTCTGTCAAAGCCCAGAGATCTTCCTATATATAAAATAATCTTCTTCTAGCCAATGAGATGGTGGTTAGGCCTAGTTGTATTCTTTTCCACAGTATCTATAAAAGGACTTCTCCCTTTGTATTCTATGGAATTGTAACAATGCTAACTGTGCTGCATGTTGTAAGGTTATTTCTTCTCTTCTTTCTTTACACCAAAACTCTCCCTTCTGTTCAGCCTGAATGACTGGAGAATGTTGTATGATGTCACGGAATGTTGGTGTGTGGGCTTGGTGAGAGTGGCAGTTGAAGATGAGAGGCTGAGCAGACAGGGAGTCTGCTCCTGGTGGGGCTATTTCTATTATTACAGCTAATACTAGAACTTACCATCTTACTACAATCTACCATCTTTCTACTTACCTGAACCAGATGCACAAGTTACTACTTGTGTAACGATAAATCTGTAAGAGACATTAGCTAGTGAAAGATTCCTTACTTAGAATATTCCCCAGGCGTCAGACTAGATCCAGAAAGTTTCCTACTTAGCAGTACCCCTGCGCGCCAGTAGGCGGCGTTGTGCGGCTCCGCGTCCGTCAGTGGCGTCGTACGTGTCCGAATGACGTCACGGAGACTACTCAGGGGCCACCCATCCACGCAGACGTCAGTTCTGTACATGACGTTCCACGCCGAAACGCAGAGCCATGCAAGATACTGACCATTGGTGCATAAAACTAGGGCCCTAAAAGGGGATGACCTTAACCCTAGTAATCAGTTTGCAGAACAGGGAGGATGAATGGGGCGGTAAGGAATCTATCACTAACTAATGTCTCTCACAGATATATCGTTACACAAGTAGTAACTTGTGCATCTGGCAGGTTCTCTGAATGCCAGGGCGGAAGAACTCAGCCGCCAGGGCAGAAGAACTCAGCCGCCGGTGCATGGTGGATCACGAGTGGCGTCTGAACTCGGACGTGGCGCAAGGTCTCTTTCTGCAGTGGGGAGAGCCTTGGTTAGATCTATCCGGCACTGAAGAGAACGCGCAATGTCATCAGTTCTGCGCGTTGGAATTTCCAAGGCTGCACTCGCTCGGCGAATCTTTTCATCGCGAGTCGAGTTGCGGTCGCTGCTCGGGAGGATAAACCCGAAACAGCGTAGAATCCAGAACCGCTCCGATGAAAGGGAGCTTCTGAGAGGGACTCAGGTGCGACTTCAGCATACTGATGGAGAACCCCAGCAAATGCAGGAATTCGGCCGTAGTCTGGAGGTGGGAGACAACTGCCTGGGGCGAGCCCGCCTTCAACAGCCATTCGTCAAGGTAGGGGAAGACTGACACCCCTGACCTGCACAGATAAGCTGCGACCACCACCATCACTTTCATGAACACCCTAGGGGCACTGGTAAGGCCGAAGGGGAGCACCGCAAACTGAAAATGCTCCTGGCCTACCATGAACCGCAGGTAACGCCGGTGGGCCGGCTGGACAGGGATGTGAAAATAGCGTCCTGCAAGTCCAACGTTACCATCCAGTCTCCAGGGCAGTCAGGACCCGAGCCAGAGTCAGCATCTTGAACTTCTCCTTCCGGAGGAAGCGATTGACATCCCGGAGGTCCAAGATGGGGCGCAAGCCCCCCTTTTTCTTCTTGGGGACCAGAAAGTAGTGGGAATAACAGCCACTCCCTGATCGGGAACGTACTTGTTGGCCCCTTTGGCCAGGAGGGCCAGACTTCTTGACGGAGAAAAGCCAAATGATCCCCCGACATGCGGTGGTACTGAGGTGGCATGGCTGAAGGGGAGGACAGAAAGGGGAGCGAGTAACCTTGGCAGATTATCTGCAGCACCCACTTGTCTGATGTGATCTCGCGCCAGTCGTGGAGGCGAACCCTGCCACCCACTGGCGTGGGGTGCCCCCTGAAGCTCTGATTAGGAAGGTTTTGAGGCGTAAGCAGCAGGGGTGGAAGTGGACTGACCCACACGCTGGTTACCAGACCCGCCCCTTTGAACCCACGCCTGCGGCCTCGCTGAGGCTGGTTCTGCACAGGCTTGCTGGAAGAGCGCGCCTGGGTACCCCTGCCCTGGCCACGAAAGGAACAAAACCCCTGCATGGCCGGGTTTTTCGAAGAAAAAACCCAAAGACTTGGCCGTGGCACGAGAGTCTTTAAAGCGCTGCAGGGCATTGTCAGCCTTATAACCAAAGAGGCGGGAGCCATCAAAGGGTATGTCCATGAGCGAGCTCTGGACATCAGGTGAGAATTCAGTGTAATGCAACCAGGTATGGCGCCGCAACGCCACCGTTGTGGATATCGCCCTGCCCAACAAATCAGCGGTGTCCAAACCACACCTGATGGCAAACTTCGCCGTATCCTTGCCCTCCGCAATCACTTGGGAAAGGACAGCCTGGACCTCCTCCGAGCACTGAGGCACAACATTTCCCACTGAATCCCACCCTGCTTGGGAGTAACGGCCCAATAAGCAGGCGGTATTAATCAACCGCAACCGCAAACTGGCTGAGAAGAACAACCTCTTGCCAAATTGCTCCAGCCTCTTAGAGTCTTTATCCGGAAGGCACTCTGCGATGTCGAGGCCTGAATGACCAGGCCCTCAGGCGTGGGGTGAGTGGTCAAGAAGGCGGGATCACCTGGCACCGGGCGATGACGCCTAGCGACGTTTTTATCCATTGGTGCCCTCGAGGCCGGCCACAACCAAGTACCTAAGAGGACTTTGGTGAGGGCCTCATTGAAAGGGAGCAGTGGTTCAGATGACATAGTCTGGAGCACCTCCGTAAGGAGGTTGGTCTTAAGGGCCACCGTAGGGAGGTCGAGATGGAGAGCCTCCGTGGCTCGACGCAGCACCATAGTGTAGGAAGCGCCTTCCTCCAGAGTGGGTGGAGGCGAGGCAAACCCCGGGTCAGAAGACACATCAAGTTCACCCGCATCTTGAAGGTCATCCACCCAATCCTGCTGAGTCACACTGCCGCGCAAGGGGGTCCTCGAGCCATTCCAATCCTCATCCGGCTCCAGAGTAGAAGGAGCCAGCCGCGGAGGCAGGGCCGGAGAGGGGGCAAGCTGCGCCGTCCGGGGCCGGACCGGAGCCGCATCCCAATGCAGATCCCAGGTTGGAACGAAATGGTCAAAGAACCGGGGCAGGGGCGGGATAAACGGCACCCAGTGCAGCGCCTGTGGCGGAGCCAGGGCGGTGCTGGGGCCGAGCCAAGGGCAGCGCCGGGGCCGGAGCCGGTGGCGCTGCACCTTGCGGCACCAGAGCCAAGGGCGTTGGATCCAGTGGCTCCGGGGCTGGCGCCAGAGGCGGTGCCGCCGGGCCAACAGGATCTGGACATGGGACCGCGGGGCCCGCACATGCGCTGGCGGGAGGCCGAGGCCTAAACAGGGGGTCCATGGCAGCAAGAAACTCTTGCATTTGTTTGGTAGTTGCCGACAGACCCCGGTATAGCTGGTAGACCGCAGGACTCCCAGGCTCCAGAGGAGCCGCAGGGGTGGAGCCCCTCTCCCCCTTGTCCGCCTCCAAGGAGCTACGGGGAGACGTTGGAGAGCGAACACGCTTCTTCGACTTCTTTTTATGTCGTCGCTTACTGGAATCTGAAGGTGAAGACTTAATGATTGATTTGATTTGATTGTGGGTTTCTAAAGCGCTAGAATCGACTCCCGAAGGAGTATCTCTGCGCTGTAGACCGCTGGGGAACCCGTCCTGGCTTTCCCTGTGAGATGGTCCCTACTGGGTATCTCCAAGGTGAAACCAGGCATCCCCGGCGTATGTGGGGGGCCGTTGTGGAGATTAGGCAAGCTAATGCCCAGAGTTGCCGAGTGTGATCCCTGGTTAGAGTAGACACCGAGGCGAGAATTATCGAGTCCGTTGACCCTGGTCCACGACCCTGCCGTGTCGGGATAGAACCCTGGTCCCGGGCCGTCCTCTGCTTCCGGGTCTGACGCCTCTAACCAGTGAGCAACACCACTCCACACTTAGAGCCCAAGAAGCGACGGCTCCAGTCCCTCGAGCAGTCCCGCGAACGGCCCCTAGACCTGGAGCGGCGGTGAGAGGAGTGGCGGACCTCCAGCAACTTCCGGCGCCACTCCCGTAAGGCCTTCGGGCCATGGCACGGCAGTCCAGACAATCCCGGGAGTCTTGGTCGGTCTCCAGGCAGTAGAGGCAGACATTATGGGGGTCTGCCACCGACATATTACGGCGGCATGACCCACAAGACTGGAAGCCGGGCATCCCTAAGTGCACCAGGAGACAAGAGGAGACAAAAAGTCTCAAAAAAGTGGTCAAAAAATGAACGAGGTACGTGCTCAATCCGGATCCGCACTTTCCGCACGAAAAAAAAAAGAACAGAACTGACGTCAGCGCCCATGGGTGGCGCCTAAGTAGTCTCTGTGACGTCATTCTGGCGCGTACGATGCCACTGACGGACGCGGAGCCATACAACGCCACCTACAGGCACGCAGGGGTACTGCTAAGCAGAAAACTTTCTGGATCCAGTCTGACGCCTGGGGAATATTCTAAGGTAAGGAATCTATCACTAACATGTCTCTTTCAGATTTAATAAAGTACATCTTGGAACCTACCACCTTGTCTACGATTTGGACTTCTTCATTTAGTACGTTTTGGTGACGATTGGACTTTTAAACCTACAAACTTTAGACTATCTTCTACAAGGAACATTTAAATTGCAACTTAAGAATCCACAAAGGAAACCGCACCTTACTGATTTCAAGCTTCAAGCGTCTATGTGAATAATCTAGTCTTCTTAATGATACTGGCAGCCCCAGCCCCACCAGTGACCTTTTGACACCGGTCAGCCTCAACTTGGGCATGCCAGATTTCTTTTTACTCAAACTTGTGATCACCAGTAACTGCCAGAGCATTAATCAGTCATCTACATGGCATCTTTCTTATCAGTGATCTCTTTAATCTACATAAACAGGCATCTTTCATGCGAGCGATGGCTTTATGAATGACAAGCACTATGTGAGCTACAGTGTTTAACTGTACAGGAACCATTTATTTAACCCAAAACTCAACCGGCGTGGGACATTGTTATTGCTATTTGCGGAGTTCTTTTTTTTTGTTGATAATCAAATTTATTTAAGTTTTCAACACAAAGTTCATTAATAGTAGATCACACAGTCCAATCAAATACCCCTGCCCCTCCCACCTCACAGTAAATATCATGGCAGACGTTTCAAAATAAGTAACTAGTACCCCCATCAGTATATTGAAAGAATGAGTTAGGTCAAGGAGGTAACAAGCCAAACCATTTACCCCATACTCTACCAAACATCTCTGGGCATCCCCGGGCCTCCTCCTGCACCCCGCACCAGTCCACCCCCGTTCTCCACTTTCGTAGTGTCGGTGCCGCAGCCAGGGACCATTGAGCTGCAATGTCTCGTTTCGATACCGCCAGTGCTGTCCCCAAGAAGAGCTTATCAGCCTGGGAGCAATCCAGGCCATCAAACACTCCCAACAACAAGTGTCTCGGGTCATGGGGCACCTCCCAGCCCAAGGCCCACAGAAGCTCCGATTCCACCCCTCTCCAGAATGGAGCTAAGGCCGGACAGAGCCACACCATGTGATAGAAGTCGGCTGGGGTATCAGCACACCGGGAACAGGCCGGGGAGGTTCTCCCACCAGCACGAAAGAGGCGGGTAGGCGTGAGATACGCCGTGTGGCGGAAATAGAGCTGCACCAGGCGTAATTTCGAAGATGTGGTTAAGGATTTGGGAGCCATAAGGGCATCCCGCCAATCTGCTTCTTCCAAAGGGCCCACCCAACCCTCCCATCGCTCTCTAAGGCAATCTAGGGAAGTGGGGCAGTTGTTAATCAGGGCTCGGTATATACGGGACACCCCCCCTCTCCCCAGGTTACCCAACATGACTTGAGCCTCCAGAGGACTAAACTCCGGAAGAGAGGTAGGTGTTGGGAGGTGTATGTGGAGGGCATGGCAGAGTTGCAGGTATTTATAGAACTGAGATCGCTGGAGGGCGTGTGTCTGTTGCAGGTCAGAGAAGGCACGTATATGGTCCCCTACCTACACATCTCCCAGTGTGGATATCCCCACCAGATCCCAACGGCGGAAACCCTCTAGGGAGGAGGTCTCCCCCAACCAGGTGCCACACCATAGGGGCATCTGTCTAGTCTGCTTCCGGTCTCAGTGCACCGCGCGGAGGGCGGCGCGCCAGACCATAAGGACCGATCTGGTGATGGAGGGCATTGAATGTGGCACCGGGGAGCCGTACAAGAAGCCCTGGAGCTGCGCAAAGACCAGGACTGTAAGCTCCACCCGGTAGGCTAAGTCGGACCAGCTGCCCGCAAACCAATCATGAATCACAATAAGTTTGGTGGCTAGATAGTAGAAGTAAAGGTTGGTGACTCACATACCACCGTCAAAAGGAGGAACTCGGCAATGGGACAGGGACATTCGGGAACGCCCACTCCCCCACAGAAACCGGACAAGTGTGCTATCCAGTTCCTTGAACCAGCTATTCGAGAGGGGAATCGAAATATTCTGTAAAATATAAAGAAAGCGGGGAAGGATCATCATTTTGAAAAGGGCGCTTCGGCCTAATGGATTAAGGGGAAGGGATTGCCAATTCTTGAGATCGGTTTTCATCCGGGTGACTAGGGGGGGGCAACGTTGAGGGCCCACTCTAGCTCAGGCAGGAGGGTCACCCATACACCCAGGTATTTGAACGACTGCCTCCGGAAGGGGATCCAGTCAAAGCATGTCCGTGAGGGGTGAAGGGGGACCAGTGTGGATTTCGCTGGGTTAAGGCGGAGTACCGAGACCTGCTCAAAAGCAGAAAGGGCTCTCAGAGACCTGGGGCCAGAGTGCTCCGGGTCGGCCAAATAAAGCAGAACATCGTCCGCATGAAGAGCAATTTTGTCCACCTGGGGTCCCATCGCCAGCCCTGGATGAGGGGGGTCTTGCCGTATGAGCACCGCCAGGGGCTCCATCGCCAACGCGAAAAGGAGTGGTGAGAGGGGGCAGCCCTGGCGGGTGCCTCTCCGAATCGGGAACGGGGCGGAGGACGCGCCATTGACGAGCACCCGGGCTCTGGGGCAGTTGTAAAGAACTTGGACCAGACGGTGGAAGGGAAGGCCGAAACCCATCCTCTCCAGCACATCACTCAAGTAACCCCAATCCACTGTATCGAAGGCCTTCTCAAAGTCCACAAGGAGAAGGGCCCGATATGGGGAGAGCCGATGCCGATGGGCCAGCGCGAGGTGAAGGCGACAGATACAGTGACGGGTACCCCTGGCCGGCATGAACCCGCATTGGTCAGGGTGGACCAGATCCTGCAGGAGTGGTCAGAGTCTCTGACCTAATGCAGTGGCGAAGATTTTAATCTCGGTGTTTATCAGGGAAATAGGGCGGTAATCGGAGCAGTGCAGGGAAGGCGGGTGTGTCTTCGGGATGACCACGATAGTCGCCACATCTGATTCAGAAGGGAAGGACCCGTCTTCGACCACTTGACGGAAAAGCTCCGTCAGATGGGGGACCAGATCGTCGCGGAACGCAGAGTAATATTCCTGGGGAAAACTGCCAGGCCCTGGCGTCTTGCCAGAATGTAGCAGGGAAATGGCCCCGTGAATTTCCTCCGGAGTGAGAGGGCCGTCTAGGGTATCCGCCGTTTCCCTGGGAAGGCATGTTCCGGAGTCTGTCAGCAAGGCAGCAAGGGAGTCTCCGGGAGGGCACGCGGTGTAGAGGACCTCATAATATTGCGCGAAGTTTTGCGCAATGGCCAGAGATGTCACATGGCGTGTCCCATGGGCCGTTCAGATCTCAGGAATGATGCGGTGGGCTCTAGGGTAGGATACCAGATTGTAGAGCAGTTTGCCGTTCTTGTCGCCCCAGCCGTAGATGCGCGCCACAGAGGAGCGCCAGAGCATTTTGGCCGATTCCATGGAGAGCCGTCAAATCTCGTCCCGAACCAGCGCGAGCTGTCTAGAGGAGTCAGCATCCTCATCAGCCAGTTGAGCCTGTCCCAAGTGAACGGCTCTGGACTCCAGCTGCGCCAGGTGGGCGGTTTGGGCTGCGTGCTTGGCATGTACGAGGCCCTTGGCGACTCCGTGGAGGACAGCCTTGCCCGCCTCCCAGAGCGTTCCCTGCGAGGGGACCGACCCTACATTGGCGGAGAAGTAATGTCGGAGCTCCTGGCCGAGGGAATCCACCAGTTCGGGATCCTGCAGAAACCATGCGTTTAGACGCCAGGTTGACTTAGGGCCTGTGGACGGGGACCCAATGTGGATCAAGATGGGGGAGTGATCAGAGATTCCCCTGGGGAGAATATCTGCCCCTGACACCAACTGGCAGTCCGTGGCAGGAATCCGCATCAAATCTACCCGTGAGTGGGTGTGGTGGGCTGCTGATGTGTGAGTGTACTGTTCCCTACGGGGGTTCCACACTCGCCACACATCGCAAAGACCAAGCGCCGAGGTCCATCCCACCAAGCTCTTCGCAGAGGCAAGCCGATGCGCCGAGGGAGGGCCCGACACATCCCTGGAAGGTTGGAGGACTGTGTTGAAGTCTCCCCCGACGATGGTGAGGCCCTGGGGGAGGGAGGAAACTACCTGCGTGAGGCGCCAGAGAGTGGGTGATAATAGCGCCGGAGGTACGTAGGTGCAGAGGAGATTCAAGGGGTTACCCTCAAGCAGGCCCAATACGGCCATGTATGTTCCCTGGGTGTCAATGACGGTGTCAGTTACAGTGAAGGGAAGCCCTCGCCGCAGAAGAATGGCCACTCCTTGAGAGCCTCTGGTAAAGCCGGAGTGCAAGACACGGTCGAACCCGTGTCAGGCCAGGAATTGGCACTGGGTGCCCAAAAGATGCGTCTCCTGGAGGAGAAGGGCATAGGGCATGTGGCGGCAGGCTGCCCACAGCACCGCAGTCCGTTTGATATGGTCGAGGAGACCGTTCACGTTCCAGGAAAGGATGTGGAGGGGTTTGTCAGGCACGGGTCATGGTTGGAAATGGAGTCTATTGTGTGGAACGTGGGCAAAGAGGAGCCCACCCCGTCAAGAGGGGGGCCCTGTTAGGTCATGGGCTTTGGGGCCTAGTGAAGGAAGACAGGGGTGTGTGCGACATCTGAAGAGGGTAGTAGGACATGTGACCACTCCTAAGAACAAAAACAAGGCAGCCCGTGGGAGGCCAACAACAGCCAAGTCCCGATAGACAACGGTCTCTCAAGGAGGACTGGGGTGTATGCGACAGCCGTAGATGAAAGCAGGACCTGCGACTACTCATGAGAACAAAACAGGGCGGCCTGTAGACGGCCAACAAAAACCAAGGCTCGAGAGACAACGGTCTCTCCCCCCACCCTCGCCCCCCAACTCCCCCCCCACCCTATACTTCAGAACGGGAAGCATCTGTCGCCCTAAACCAAGTCACTAATGCCTCGCAAGGAGGCAAACAGCTAAACTAAAACAGTTCGCAACCACGAGATAGGGACGTGGCTGAGTCGGACCCCCCCCCCCATGTGTTCGGATATAGTGTTAACAGCAAATTAGAGGAAGGAAAATAGACAATTATCTGCGGACCAAGGTGTCTGAGCTCAGGATTACAGCGTTAGATACCCCAACAAACCAGTTCGGCAAGCTCCGAGTGAGTCTGTGCGTGAAGTCAGAGGTGTAAGCATCAAAAGAGTTCCAGGATAGAGCGACGGGCTCCGGTGGCAGCGCCGATCAGGGCTTGGTGTCCACATCTGAACCCCGGATCACAGGGCTTCTGGATAGGTCAGAGTCCGACAACGCCCGACTCAGAGTCTCACCAGGGCCAGAGACACTGCCCATGTCAATCAGGGAGGAGGCCAACGGCGGGGGAGCGGGCCCCCGCTCCTGGGTCTGGGACAGGGAGTGTTGGGGCGTGACACCGGTGACTGGGAACCACCTCCCAGACGGGTGGCCCTCCTGCGGGATCCGGTCCTGCGTCTCCTGGGTCGCGACGCGGTCTGGCTCAGTCGCTCCGGGGCCCGCTGGGACGGCAGGGGAGAAGCCCTCGGCAGGAGGGGTCGTTCTTCCGTGAGCCAAGTCCAAGCAGCTTGAGGGGAGTCAAAGAAGAAGGTCTTATTCTGGAAAATCACCTTCAGTCGGGCCGGGAAGAGGAGTCAGTAGCCCAGGCCTAGTGCCCTTAGTTTTTGCTTGCCTTCATCGTACGATCTGCGCTGCGACTGGACCTCTCTCGAGTAGTCCGGAAACACCATTATTTTGGAGGCTTGGTAGTGCAGCGGTCCTAGTTCTCTGGCCGCCCCCAGCACGGCGTCCCTGTCACGGAAGTTGAGGACACGGAGGATGATGGGACGGGGGGCGCCAGGCGGCGGTTTAAGGGCGAGGGAGAGATGAGCCCGCTCCACCGCGCACCAGGGGGAGAGTTTGCCCTCGGGCATCCAGGAGCGGATCCAGGTTTCCATGAAGGTGGCGGTGTTGGCCTTCTCTACCCCCTCCGGAAAGCCCAGGAGGCGCAGGTTGTTCAGGCGCGCTCTGTTTTCAGCATCCTCTGCTCGACGATGGAGTTCCGAGGTCTGTGAACGAGGACGGGCCATTTGCGACTTGAGGGTGTTGACGTCGTCTTCCACGGTAGAGAGTCGGGATTCAGCCTCCGTGATGCGCTCCGTGGCTTTACGAAGGTCTTGCCGAATTAGGGCCATGTCAATCCGGACCTCCCCTATCTTATTCTCCACGGATGCCTGGGACGCGTTGATCGCCTGTAAAATGGTCAAGAGGTCTCCTCTGGCTGGGTGTGGGCCGGCCGCCACCTCCCCACCGGGCCCCCAAACTGATGTCGCAAACTGGTCCATCTATGTTTGAGTTGTGGAGCCGGAGGCCGGGGGGCCGCGGGGTTTGCCCATAGCCGCTGGCAATCAACCGGCAGACGCCTGGAAGGAGCGGGTGGGAGTCGAAGCTGTGTCGTAGCCACCCGATATGGTGGTCGAGCCTTACTCCAGCCCCCGGCTATTTCAAAGCAGAGTGCTCCAGACGGGCATTTGCGGAGTTCTACAGAGACCATTAGCGAGTATGGAAAACTTTGTGTGGGACATCGATGACGGCATCTGCGTAGTTTGCAGATAGAGCTAGTGCGGAGTGAGCTTTGTCTTGTGGGCTGGCACTTTGTTATTGCAGTCATGTCAGAGTGTGTTTGGATAATGTTATTGTGGCAGGCAGAGTCTTTACAGCCAGGGTGAGTTTTTTGTTTTTTTCATTTGGTGATCGTTGGCGGTTTACTGTTAGTGCAGTGTTTGAATCGGCACCTTGAGCTGCGACTTTCAAATCAGCGCCTCGAGCCCAGAACAAGCACCCTACCTGATCTTCTAGTGTTTGTTGTGGCGAAAGTTCTTGGGCCATTGTCCCCGCTGTTCGCAAGCTGCCTCATGCCGTGAGCCATCCGGTGCAGGCGTGCCGCCATTTTGCGACAGGACTGCCCTCTACTTGCTGTCTTGCACTTCCTGCCAGTCGCCTTTTTCATTCATTAAAGTTTAACCAGTACTTGCTCTAGACTGAGACAGTTGCTCTGTTCCTTTCGGCTCGCTTCCTGTGGAGACCTACGCCATACTTGGGACGAGCTTCATGCAGAGGGGCGTGTCAGTAGAAAGGTGGATGGCCGATGCTTCGTCATGTTTCTCGATTGAGCTCATGATGGATTTAGTGGACCTTTCAACAATTGGGGAACAATTGTGTCTATGGTGACTACTTTATTTATTTTAACTTTTTTTTGTGTAATAGTTTGGTGACTTGCAGTTCATTGTGTATTGTTTGTTCATGTGATTTAGTGCTGTTTATTCAATCTGGACTGGTTATGTACTTTTCTGCACTTATCACTTGCTTCAAGGCTAGCTCTTGCTGGCTATTTCTCGAACTTCTTCACCCAGCTGCACAGCTTAGAAATGTCATATTAGTACCTAGGCATTGTGATGTGCTGTGAATCTATTTTTGCTATCAATTTTTATCCTATCTCTTCTTTGTTGTGGGTGGCTGCTCATTTTCATTGTTTGCAGGGTCTTACTCTCGGTTATTGCTTGTTGATATTTTTTTTACTGAGTCATTTCTCTATTTATTTACAGAGCAGTGTTCGTGCTTTTACTTAGTTTATTAGCTTGTGCAGCCCTAGCGTATTGTGGGTTGACTACAGTGATTTCTATTTACTTATAACTCACCAATCTTTTCGTCGTTGGGTTTGTTTACTAGTAGTTTCCTCTGCTAGTTTCTTGGGTGAGTGTATCCCTGTTCATTTTTTTCTCTGCTTCATGGGTGAGTTACTTCCATTCTGATTCATGGGTGAGTGAATCCCATTACTCCTTCGGTAAGGGTATCTAGTTCCCTTCATATTGTTTTGTGGGTGAGTGCATCCCACCTTATTTTATACAGTTCTTAAGGGTGAGTGTATCCCTGTACATTCTCTCTGCTTCATGGGTGAGTGTATCCCTGTTCTCCTACTGCTGTCTTCTTGGTTGAGTACCATTTGTCAAGTATGTACTTTCTATGTTCCGTGTTTTGGTCCTGTCTGTTTTGTTTTTTCTTCAGTACTGGTTCGCTGTTTATTTCACGGCTCTTGCTTCTCCATCTATTCTTGTGTTGCCGTTGATGAGATCTTCGGAGTGTAGGGGTGCCTAAGACGTCAGGCGTACGAGTGTTGTACGTGCTTTTCTTTTCTTACTTTATTGCTTTGCCCGAGACGGTTTGTCCCTTCAGGTGTGCTAATTTCTTGGCATTTTTTTGCTTTTCAGTGTTGCCTTTCCTTTGTGAGAAAAGGAGATGGTGTGCGTGCCATTGATTTGCTTCAATTTTCTTGTTATTATATTAATGCATTATATGCTATCGTTCTATGCGTTTTATGCTGTTATATTATTGCATTTTTATATTATTGCATTATTGCTTTTTCTTTAAATGTATTATTACGTTTAAGATAGTACTTCTTGCTATCTTTCACTCTGTTTCTTATTCTGTTACTTTTCTCTTGTTGATGTAAAGAAAGAGGATATGTTGTAAGGTTATTTCTTCTCTTCTTTCTTTACACCAATACTCTCCCTTCTGTTCAGCCTGAATGACTGCAGAATGTTGTATGATGTCACAGAATGGTGGTGTGTGGGCTTGGTGAGAGTGGCAGTTGAAGATGAGAGGCTGAGCAGACAGGGAGTCTGCTCCTGGTGGGGCTATTTCTCGTTATTACAGCTAATACCAGAACTTACCATCTTACTACAATCTACCATCTTTCTACTTACCTGAACCGGATTTAATAAAGTACATCTTGGAACCTACCACCTTGTCTACGATTTGGACTTCTTCACTTAGTACAGTGAATTTATGCATTTTGCTGCTAGTAGTGGCTCGTATACTGTATTATAGAGCACGATAGTTAAAATAAACATATTCAACTATTTTATATGACTCTGCTAATTCTTATTGTGGACAAGTATGAGTGAGTAAGCGAAAGAGTACGTCTTGCTCCCGTGATTCCTAAGAGAGTTGGGAGTGTTGTGTTCTGGGTTGTCTAATAATTTGTAGCTTCGTGATATATTTGGGAGAATGAATAAGACACTACAGCTAGTTGGTATTGGGATTTTGGCCACTAATATGGTAGGTTGGGTCACCCCTATACACTGAGGTCCAGTTTTCCTGCGCATAGTTCTGTGTACGTTCAGAATCTCCGTAGCAGTATCTCCAAAACTGGTTGGGAATGGCAGGATCTAGTTACAGAAATAACTGCGAAACAGTGGGCCTATTGCTGTTCAGTGAACCGCACTGTTTTGTTGTCTAGACGCCACAGATTGGTTCATTTTAAATATCTTAATTGAGTAGATTATACTACAGTTTGAATATTTAAAAACAGATTGAGAGACGATTACCGATGCCCTTGATGTGGTGCAGAGTACTCTGGATTTGTACACATGGTGTAGCATTGCCATGGTGTGCGCTGTTTTTGGCTTGCAGCGGTGGACATTCTGGCTGATATTACGGGTGATACACTGGTCTGTACGCCTCTGTTGCCGCTATTGGGCCATGATTGCGATGTGTCAAAATCTTCCCAACATCATGTGCCACTGGGTCTCCTACTGGCCAGTCGAAGGATCTGATTGCAATGATTGAAAGGGCCCCCTAACAACTATTTTGAAATGGCAACTGATAGAACATATTGCAATGTACAATCTGACACTTATCATGCACCTAAATATGGGGCTCATGTCAGGTGAATTCGGTTTGCATGAGTGAAGCTGCTGTGGGAGGAGAGAAATCAGGAAAACTGATAATGAAAGCTGATGTTGGATCATAGCTGTCTTGGTAATGATAGTGTGATGACATATCTCCTGTGTTGTGCACTCTGCTGTTTTTACCTGGTGATAGTGGGGCATTACTGAGATGTTTGATTACGATAATTATACTGTCAATACTTATCATCAACATTCCATCACTTAGTTCTACCTGTATTGATGTACAGCATTGCATTGTCCATGGAAGGTAATTGATCTTTGCGGTATCTGTATCCTTTTTGAAGCTGCATTGTTCATTAACATGAAAAATGAAAATATAGTTTAAAATAACAGGGTACCACAACATGGCTTTGTCCAAGGGCATATCTGTAAGGGCTTCTGTAAAAGGCAGAAGTAGTTCATTAAATGCCTAACCAGGCAGAAGGACATTCACAAGGACGTATGTTTTGACCTCCATAGTTGGAACCTTTAGGTGAAGGACCACAGGGGCCCATCTGATCACATCCGCGAATATTGCACTCTCCTACATGGCTAGACCAGGTGAGACTAACCCAGTGCCTGAGGTGGTTCCTGGACCACTGGTATCCTGTAGGTCTTAGTTACAGTTCTAGTCATCCGATTGTAGAACAAATCTGCACCCATTGTCACAAAACTACTGACCTTGGTCACTGTCTGAGCTGAAAATTGTATTTAGTGCCTGTGCGCAGCTGCACAGTAAGGGTAGCTTATCTCCGATGGAAGGATTGCAAGCTGCACCAAAAGATCACAGCATGGCCTCAGCAGAGGTCGCCTCAGAGTCAGAAACTACTATACGTTGTGAATCCTCCTCCAATCTTTTAGCGAACACACAGATTATGGAATCCAGACAGAAGTCAGAACCAAAACTACCGAGTAACCTGATGTATGTTTAGGGGCACAGACAGAGCAGAGGAGAAATCAGCTGGTGCTTGCACAAATCGAACCCTTACGGATCCTTGGGGCCCAAAGGTGCACTAGAAGGAGTCATGACTTAAATGCACAGCATGGCCTCCATAAAAGCCTTGATTTGCTGCAACCTCACCGCCAGACCCGGAAAGGTGGGGTGCATAAGGAGCAGACTGAATCGATTCCTCAACTGTTTAGGAGCAAGACCCGAGGCGTGTCACTTGTTATAGTGCGGTGACTCACTTTTGAAGGTTTAGTTCTGGGTTTCACTAACTCAGGCGCCGCAGACCACCTAATCAGTCACCTCAACAGGAGTTTTTAAAATCTGCTCAGCTCAGTGCATGAGCAGATTTGAAAGGGAAGTTTTTTCCCCAATACAAAGAAGCTAGGTAAGAAAAGGACCTACCACCAAATCTCAAGGTGCGGATTAGAGGAATCCGTAATAAGGTTTTGCCCTTAAATCTGAGCAGTCTAATGGGGCAGTAATGGCTAAGCGTTCTTTGCAGACAGATTAGGCCTTTACCGTTCAGGGACAGATGAGTGAGACAACATAACTTAAAGACAGCAGGTTTCCTGACTGGCAGCCACTGCAAGGCACTTAAAATAGGGGCCAAAGCAGAGCTTGTGGGAAGACTATATACTAGTTGGGCGGCTTTATGTTGTACAACCTGAAGTTTGGCCATCAGTGTATCATTGGCCGCTACAAGCAAAGCGTTTCTGTAGTCCAAGCGACTCTTAATTAAGGCTTGTACTAAAGTTTCACTAGAGGATGGCAGAGGCCGAGGGAATGCTTTCTTCAAGAGGTGCATGATGGCAAAGCAAGCACTACAAATAGTAGAAACATGGACATTCATAGACAGAGTCTGGTCTAGCTTTATACAGAGGTTTTTTTACTGCCTGCCTCAAGAGTCGGGCCGGACCAAGTTTGCAAGTCTGCGGACCAAAACTGCAGAGCTTTTCCGAACAGCAGTAGCTCGATTTTGTGACTGTTCAATTTCAGACAGTTGCTTTCCTTCCAGGCTGCTATTTTCGTCATACAGTTTGTAATTGAGATTTTACCAGGCTCAGATACTGTCCAAAGGAGATGCCTAATAGAGTGTCATCTGGTTAAGATTTCATCTCGAAACTGCATACTTCAACAAACAGTACAGGGGGGGGGGCGCTACATAGATGGTGAATAATGTGGGACTCAGAGCCTTTTTGACAAGGACTTGACACTTTCACAATTGTTATACATTTATACTCTATGACTTTTTTCAAATCTTTGTATTCAAAGTGATTTATATATGAATTGATGATCTGGAAGGCACCCTTTCACAGATTTGGAAGCACTCAAAGGCATCCACTAGGAGGTTACTCAAGACTATTGTACACTTGATGTCAGTCTCCGCCAGTCCCGATTTCAAAGATGGTGGACACCTGAATTGCAAAAGAGGTCAGCAGTCTAGTTCCGAGCATGCTAGGAAAAGAAAAGTCACAATTCTACTGAGCTTTTGAGGCACAGGTAACTTTGCACGTCTCGCTTGAGGAGTTTTCTGTCAGAATTAAGCGGGAGTAGCGTCTGAACTCTGCGTTTGTGTAGCACATCCCGAGCAGTGTCTCATCCTACAAGTGAGTATAAATCTTCGTGGAGAATTACCTCACATCTATTTCTGAAAGGAATAGCAGTTGGATAGAGGAATAATGTCTCAGCCTCCCTCTTCCGATAAGGTCAGCAATTTATTATTTTCCACTCTGAGGAGCAGCGTCTCAATTGAGATCGTGGTAAGAAATTTCTCTCTGTTCCGTTTAAAAGGTCTGTGGAGTTTTCAGTCGGACATTTCAGTACCAATTGCATATGGGGAATTTAGTGTAAATATTTTTTTTTAACTTTAACAATATCAACCCTTCAAAGTAAATGTAAAAAAAAAATATATATATATATTTTTTTTTTATAAAAAACAATTTCAGGAACATTAAAATCTACAAGGTTCTTATAAGAAACTGGAACGCCATGGAGAATTATCAGAAATGTTTCTCCATTTTCATAAATTGGCCTAAAGCTGCAATTGTGTTATTCACTCCACAATACCAGCAGCATTTATCAACGATACAAGAGTAGCTCAATTTTGGGTAGACAAATGTCTATGCAAATAGGATTATGAAGTTGTAGAGTAAGAAATTAGAAATATGCAAGTTGCGTACATCTGCGGGTGCGGATTAATAACCCATAGTACAGAAGATACCAATTGAGATCCAAAAATAGAAGTGAAGTAATCCCCAGCAAGGCAGTTTTTCTTGTTTCTCTATATACTTCCCCCATCACCCCCTCCCCCACACCTTTTATATCATATTTAAAGCGGACAGTTATTTGTCAGTGTGAATATTGATGGAGGGTCATTGGGTCCAGTTTCTGCTCTTGTGAAATTCTCTAAACAGGTACTTTTGACTGTCTGACAGCACCACTGGTGTTTGGGGGTGGAGCACAACTCCAAGACCTGTGACTCATGGCCTGATGAACCAAAGGCCAAACAAGATTGCAAATCTCTGTTGCAAAATTTAGGAGGAGACATTTCACTTCAACGCTAGAAAAAATTTGAGTGGAAAAAGAAATTTAAAACAAATCTCAGACAAAAGAAGCAGACATCTGAATCCACATTTGAAGGGGCAGAAAGGAAGGAACTGCCATCACCATGCATGGGTGGTGCTTATATCCAGCTCTGTTCATTAGTTCCTGAGCAGGACGATGTTGGCGCGGAGCTGCACTGCACCACCTACTAGCTTGCAGACTTGTTGTTTAAGAGTTTTCCAGATCCAGCCTGGGGCAGAATCTCAAGGTCAGAAGTAGACATCAGAATTCCCAGGTATTGAGCTGTTTATTTGAAGTCATACATTATGGCAGTTTGTTGTTCTACAGCAAACAGTGGTATCTAAACTAGGTACTTAAGGCACAAGTTACTTGTCTCAAACAATATCTGGCCGCAGATTCCTTAGCTTAGAATGTCCGAGGCGTCAGGCTCAATCCGGAAACTTTTGCGCGAGCAGTAACCCTTGCACACACCATCGGTTGGCTCTGCGCGACGTCGTTCTCGGGTCTGTTTTGATGTCACGGTCACCTATATAGGCGCCACCCAGGCGTGCAGACTCCAGTACTTTTCACTTTCCTACGCCAAAATGGCAGAGTCATGAACTGACGGACATAAGTGTGTGCCAAAACTAGGGCCCTGAAAAGGAATATGCTACTTACCAGTATGCATCTGTTCTTGGCATGTAGGGCTGCTGACATTCATATCTATGCATAGATCGCCGCCTAGTGTTGGGTCCGGATGATTGCAGTTTGTTGTCCTGGAAGAGTCTTTGAAGTATCACGAGATAGGTGACTCCTCCCCTGGACTACAGTGCGCATGGGCATCCTTTCCATGCTCAGATTGTTTTTCGCCATTGTGGCAGAGGTAGAGATAGGAAAGTAAGAGATATCCATGCTAGAGATAATGCTGCAGCTGCGACAGGCGCCGGGGAGGAGGGCGGGCGATATGAATGTCAGCAGCCCTACATGCCAAGAACAGATGCATACTGGTAAGTAGCATATTCCGTTAGAGGCATGTGGGCTGCTGAATTCATATCTGTGCATAGACTGAATAGCAGTATCTCCTCTAGCAGTGGCCACCTGTGCCAGCTGCAGCAGTTTGGAAAAGAGTTTTGAGGACAGCCTGGCCTACAGCAGCTTGCTGTTTTGCTTGCACGTCTACACAGTAGTGTTTAGTGAAAGTGTGTATGGTGGACTATGTGGCTGCCTTACAGATGTCTTCGAGGGGAATATTTCCTAGGAAAGCCATGGATGCCCCCATTTTCCGTGTAGAGTGCGCTCTGGGGGGGGACTGTTAAAGTGCGTTTAGCTTTTAGATAACATATTTGAATGCATTTAACTATCCATCTGGCTATTCCTAACTTTGAAATAGGATTTCCCTTGTGCTGTGGTGCAAAAGCAACAAACAGTTGCTTTGTTTTCCTAAAGGATTTAGTTCTGTCCACATAGTATAGTAGAGCTCTCCGAACGTCTAGTGTGTGCAGGGCTCTTTCAGCTACTGTTGGGGATTCTGAAAAAATACTGGCAGTTCAATTGCTTGATTAATATGGAAGTTGGATACGACTTTAGGCATGAATTTAGGGTTTGTTCGAAGAACTACCCTGTTAGCATGTACCTGCATGAAGGGTTCTTGAATTGTCAGTTCTTGCAATTCGCTCACTCTTCTGAGTGAGGTGATGGCAACTAAGAATGCGACCTTCCACATTAGGAATTGCAATTCGCATGAGTGTAGAGGTTCGAAAGGAGGTCCCATGAGTCTGGTAAGCACTATATTTAGATTCCAGACTGGGGAAGGAAGTTGTCTTGGAGGGATCACTCTTTTTAGGCCCTCCATAAATGCTTTAATTGCTGGTACCCTGAACAGCGAAAGGTGTTGTCTGTTCTGAAGGTACGCTGCTATAGCAGCGAGGTGTAGTCGAATGGAAGAGTATGCTAAGTTACATCTTTGTAAGTGCAGCAGGTAGCATATAATGTTCTGAATGGAAGCGTCTAATGGGTTGATTTGGTTATTGTTGCAGTAAATAACAAATCTTTTCCATTTTGCTGCATAGCACGCTCATGTGGTTGGTTTCCTTGCCTCCCTAATGATGTTCATGCAGTCTGGGGGCAAGTTAAGGTAACCGAACTCTAAGACCTCAGGAGCCTGATCGCTAGGTTTATTTGATTGGGATCTGGGTGTCTTATTTCTCCATGGTTCCCAGTTAGAAGATGTGGAGCAAGGCATAGTTTTTGATGAGGAACTACTGACCGTTCTAGGAACGTTGTGTACCATGGTTGTCTCGCCCATGTGGGAGCAACCAGGATTACTTTGAGTGAGTGTTGTCGCAGTTTGCGTGCCACCAGCGGGATCAACGGTGCTGGGGGGAAAAGCGTACACAAATCTGCCTGACCAGTTCATCCATATCGCATTGCCCAGTGACAACGGATGTGGGAATCTGGCGGCAAAGGGCTGGCATTTGGAGTTTTCTTTTGTGGCAAAGAGGTCTACCTCTGGGTGACCCCATTCCTCGAAGAACGGTTGGAGAACTTGGGGGGTGAATCTCCCATTCGTGTATTTGTTGGCTGTGCCTGCTGAGCAGGTCGGCAATCTAATTGTCCTTCCCTGGGAGGTGTTCTGCTAGGAGAAAGATGTTCTTTGGAATTGCCCACTTCCATATTCTCTGCGCCAGATGGGACAGCTGTGGAGAGTGGGTTCCTCCCTGTTTCTGGATATAGTACATTGCGGTCATGTTGTCCGTCCGGATCAACACCAATCTTGTTGTACACGTATTTTTGAAAGGCTTTTAGGGCTAGGAAGATTGCTAGCAATTCTAGTTGATTGATATGCAGCCTTCTTTGTTTGTTTGTCCAGAGCCCTTGTACTGTGTACTGAAGGAGATGGGCTCCCCAGCCTGTCATTGATGCGTCCGCTGTTAGTACTAGTTGTGGAACCGTCTCTTGGAACAGTCGCCCTTGTGAGAGGTTTAGTGGGTTCCACCACTGCAGAGATTTGTGTGTGCGACTGTTCGCCAACACTAGGTCTTTTAGGTGTCCATGAGCCTGGTTCCATTGCCGTGTTAGGCATTCCTGTAACGGGCGCATTTGAAGTTTGGCATGGGGGACAATGAATATGCAGGAGGCCATCATGCCTATGAGCTGCATGAAAACTTGGGCTGGCAGGGAGTGCTGTGGCAGGAATTTACGGATGAGTATCTGCATTCTGGCTATCCTTGTTGTGTTTGGGTACGCCTTTGCCACTGAGGTGTTTATAGTGGCTCCCAGGTATTGCTGTATGTGGGAAGGTTGCAGATGCGATTTTGTGTAGTTGATTGAAAAGCCTAGGCTGTGTAGCAACTGGATAGTGTGGGACGTGTGTGCTGCACACTCTTGGTACGATTTTGCTTGTATTAGCCAATCGTCCAGATAGGGGTACACATGGACGTGTTGCCTCCTGAGATGCGCTGCTACTGTCGCTAAGCATTTTGTAAAGACTGTTGGAGCCGTGGTAACCCCGAAGGGCAAGACCTTTAATTGGTAGTGCTGCCCTTCTATTGTGAACCTGAGGTATTTTCTGTGGGCTGGATGGACGGGTATGTGGAAGTACGCATCCTTGAGGTCCAGTGTTGCTAAGAAGTCTCCCTGTTGTAGCAACGGGAGCACTTGCTGTAGTGTGATCATAGGGAAGTGCTCCGACAGTATGTATTGATTTAGGGGTTTGAGGTCCAATATTGGTCTGAGGGAACCGTCCTTTTTGGGAATAAGGAAGTATAGGGAGTATACTCATGTCCCTTGCTGGTGGAAAGGGACTGGCTCTATGGCCCCCTTTTCCAGCATGCTTTTCACCTCTTGTTGAAGTAGGGTGATGTGTTCTATGGACATAGGACGATGTCTGGGTGGTATGTTTGGTGGCGTAGAAGTCGGTTCTAGGCAATAACCAGACTGGATAATTTCTCTTACCCACCTGTCTGTGGTGATTGTGTGCCAGACAGGTAGGAACTGTTGTAGTCTGCCTCCGACTGGTGTTAAGTGTTCCGGAGGCAGCGTAATGAAGTCACTGTTTTGTGGTGGCGGAGGCTCTGGTGTTATTGCCTCCCCGCCCTCTTCCCTTAGGATTGTTACCTCTGTTGGTGTTCTTTGTGAAGGAACCTTGTGTGTTACCCTTTGTAGGAGGTAGATGTTTGTGAAGCATTTCCTTGTGTGTTTGCTCTGTATGAGGAGCGCCGAAAGGAGCCCCTCTGTTGCAAAAATGGCAGTGCACCCATGGATTTTGCTGTTTCTGCGTCCTTTTTCATTTTGTCCAAGATGGTGTCAACCGCAGGACCAAATAAAAAATCTGGGTTAACGGGTTGGTTGAGAATGGTGGACTGCACCTCATTCTTGAAACCTGAAACCCGCAGCCATGCATGTCTGCGGAGAAGGACACTAATATTAATGGATCTAGCTGCGGTGTCTGCAGCGTCTAGCGCACATTTAATGGAGGCATTGGAGATGAACTTTCCCTCCTGAATAAGATAATTTGCTTGTGCTTTAAACGGCTCGGGCAAATGTTGCATAAGGCTCTCGAGCTGATCGTAATGTGCCCTATCGTAACGAGCCAGTAGTGCCTGTGTGTTAGCAATTCTCCAAGAGTTGGATGCCTGTGCCGCTACCCTCTTGCCCGATGGCTCTAGGATTTTGGAATCTTTATCAGGGGGAGGTGCTTCCCCTGCAGTCTGAGTGTTGGCTCTTTTTAGTGCGTTAGCTACCACTAGGGAGTCTAGTGGCAGATGGCCCTTGATATAGGTGGGGTCTGTAGGAGCCGGTCTATACTTTTTTTCTATTCTGGGATTGATTACCCGTGCCCTGGCTGAGTCTTTAAATATGTCAGGGGCATGTTTTAGAACTCCCTTCAACATTGGAAGTGTTTTGGCACTCTTCTCTGGAGTAGTGAAAGTGTCAAAGAGGAAGTCCTCTTCTACAGGGTCACTGTGCATGTCCACGTTGTGGAATTGCGCTGCCCTGTCTATGAGTTGGTTAAATACTACTGTGTCATCGGTGGGCGATGGTTTAGTAGGATAAGTGGGCACATCAGGGATAGGATGTGTATCATAAGGATCTGTTGGCTCCTCCCAAGGTTCCTCTTGATCTGGGTCTTGAGGAAAGTCATATAGGGGCTGTGGTTCATACCCTGTGTCCCCCTCATCGTCATCGTGGTTAGAAGGTGAGGTAGGTGCAAGTGGTGTGGAGGGCATAATAGGTTGAAAAGGGAGTGAGGGCCTAGTGGGAGAAGTGACAAAGTCCTTTTTCTTGAGTGGGATAGGTGAATCAGGTGCAAAGTCCAAAGGTCTCTTTTTCCTATGCAGGATGGTAACTTTACCAGTGTCTGGGTTAATGTAAATTTTTGCTTGATCCTCGGATGGATCTGGGTGGAATAGTTCTTCCTCTACAGTCCTGGGTTTAGGCTTGGACCTTTTCGGGTGGACAGAGGCAGGTTTTTCGACGACCTTTGGTATTTTGCTTGATTTTTTCGGCTCGGGCCCTGATTTGGGCTCGACTCGTTGTTTCGGGTCGACGGGAACTTTCGGGTCGACACGTTGTTTGAGCTCTGTAGGCTTTTTTGGGTGAGTGTCTTTCTCCGGATCGATGGTCTTTTTCGGATCGACCGGTGTTTTTGGAGCTGTTACTTTCTGGTCGACAGGTTTGTCCGGCTTCAATACGACACTGGATGCCGGGTCGACGGTTTTTGGAACCGCAGGCTTGGTCGAGACGGCGACCTTCCTTGGTTCGGCGCTCTTCGGCTGCGCTCCCTTGCTCGGCCGATTTTTTGGGGTCAACGGCTTTTGGCTGAGCGGCCTTTTCGGGGTCGACAGTCTTTTTCGGCTCAACGCTCTTTGGCTGTACGGCCTTTTTTGGATCGACGCCCTTCGGGTCAGTGACCTTTTTTGGCTCTGGAACCTTCTTCGAGGCAACGTTACTAGGCCCTGGGGTGTCTGAAGGTTTCGGTTTCGTTTTCGGAGCCGAGCCTGAAGGCGGGGCTGTCGAAAGTCTTTTATGATCTTGGCTAAGGCCTGTTGGCGATGCCTCGACCGGAGCCTTTGGTGAGGGGTCAATAGGTGTCGGGGGCAGTGTACTCACGATTTGGCCCGACGGGAGTTCGTCGTCGGAGTAGTCCTCGACTGTGACGATCTCTAGGTCAGAGTCTGGAGCGTCCGGTAGGTCCTGTTCATCATCGAAGATGTTGTCGGGTTCCGGTGCCTGTCGCTGCATTTCTTGCCTAGCGGCCCGTCGGATCCGTATGGTTTTTTTCGACCGGAACTGGGCGCAGGCCGGGCAGGTTTCTTCCCTATGGTCTGGGGAAAGGCACTTGTTGCATACTGAGTGTCTGTCAGTATGGGGAACTTTGAGTTGCATTGTGGGCACCTTTTGAAGGGGCTTCTTTCCATCGACGGTCGGCTCACGTGGCGTCGAAAAGACCCAACGGCCCGCGTCGACGACCGATTCGAGATGGAAGGTTGGATCGAGTAGAGAGGTACCGAACGAGAACAATACCGCCGAAGTCGAAGGCCTTTTGGCCTTTAGAAAAGTTTTATTTTGATTCAGAGTTGGAGTATAGGAGTTTGCATCCGAACCCAATGGCGGAAAAAAACAATCTGAGCATGGAAAGGATGCCCATGCGCACTGTAGTCCAGGGGAGGAGTCACCTATCTCGTGATACTTCGAAGACTCTTCCAGGACAACAAACTGCAATCATCCGGACCCAACACTAGGCGGCAATCTATGCACAGATATGAATTCAGCAGCCCACATGCCTCGAACAAGGGAGTAACCCTAGCTCTAACAAATACGTTCACCAAGCAGGGAGGCATGGGTAGGTCTGTAAAGAATCTGCAGCTAGATATTGTCTCTACCAAATAATGCGTTACCAAAGGTTAAGTAACTTGTTCATCTGATACGACTTCTAGCAGCAGATTCCTTACCTTAGAATAGATACCCAAACCATTTCCCCTGGTGGAATGGGCTCTCTTAATCCCTCAGGGGGCTGTTCTTAGCCAAAGCGTAGCAGATCTTTTTGCAGAGAATGACCCAGCGAGAAATGGTCTTTGTGCCGCCAAGGTAGAACGACAACGCTCTTTTTGGGTCCAGACGATGGAGACGCTCCTCTTCTTTAGAGGGAGGCAGAGGAGCAAAAAAGATGGGCAGCGTGACAGACTGACCCAGATGGAAAGGGGTCACCACCTTTAGAAGAAATGAAGCACAGGTGTGAAGCACTTTACCTTATCATGTACGGGGGCTTACATGGTAACGCCTGTAACTCACGCACCCTCCGGGCAGATATTATTCTCCCCAGAATAGCTGTCTTAATGGTAAGCAGCTTGGGGGGGGGGGGGCAGTTGGCATGGGTGGAAACAAGTGACCCAGCCCTTTCAAGAACCTATTTACAATTGGAGATTTAAACAGAGAGGGTTGGTCTGGCAGCTGCAGAATGCGCAGAAAGATAACCCTTAAGCAGAGCTCTGCTGAGCAAGGGTAAGAATAAAAAACAGTAGAAAGGGTCATTAGACCTTTCTGTATAATATAATACAAACGTTTGCCAACGGCAGGCGTATACTGTCTTGGTGGAGGACAGCCTGGCAGCCAAAATAACGTTGCATACTTCGGAAGAAAGGTCAAAAATGATCAACTGCTGCCGTTCAATCTCCATGCATGGAGGCGGAGAGTTGACAGGTACAGGTGGAGAAACCTACCCTGCTGCTGCAACAGTAGATCTTCCCTAAGGGAAAGCCCGATCGGATGGTCAATGCTCATTTTCAGAATCTCTGGCCACCAGACTGCCCAGTCCGGAGCCACAAGAACTACTTGGGCCCGGTCGCTCCTGATCTTCTTCAGAACCCTGGACAGAAGTGGTATTGGCGCAAAGGCGTGCATCATGCCTGAGTTCCACTTGTGACCAAAAGTGCAGCTGAGCGATAGCCGGCCTTGGAAACTACAGCTACAACTACAGCGTGCCATACTCTTCGAAGGCGAACAGATCTAACAAAGGATCTTGTCACTGCTGAAAGAGACGTTGCGCCAGCGTTATGCCCTATTGATCCAGCCAAGTCCAGAGACGCAAGATCTCTTGACAAAAGGTCCACGACCCCACCCCGCTTGTTGTATTAGCATATGGTGGTGGTGTTATCAGTGAACACTTGCACTAACTTTTCCTTGACAGAGGAGAAATGCATTTAATGCCAACCAAATCTCTCAAAGCTCCAAACAATTAATGTGGAGCCCCAACTCCGCTGGAGACCAGTGTCCCCTGATCTCCACCTCTCCCAGATAGCTGCCCCATCTGTCACCACTGTGTGATCTGGTTGGGGAAGGGAGAGGAGTCTGCCTTTGACCCAATTGCAGTTCATCAACCACCACTGCAGATCTCTCGCAGTTCTTGTCGAAATCTGGACCATGTCAGTGAGATGTTCCCTTTTCCCCGATGCTGTGCCCACTGGAACTTCAGGTACCATTGCAGAGCCAGCATACACCACCGGGCATGCTTTACCAACAGGATGCAGGAGGCCGTGTGGCCGAACAGCCTCAGAGTCAGTCTCACCGAAATCCAGGATAGGGGCTGAAACATCAGTATCATAACCTGAATATCCTGGACTTGCTGCTCGGGAGTATGGGCCCAAAACGTCACTGTGTCCAGAACAGCTCTGATGGAAGGGAGCATCTGAGAAGGAATCAGGTGTGAAATCAGCAAGTTTATAGAGAACCACAGCAAATGCAGAAGGTTCGCTATAGTCTGAAGGTGGAAGACGAAAGCCTGGGGTGAGTATGCCTTCAACAGCCAGTTGTCGAGGTAGGGGCAGACTGAAGCCCCAAACCTGTGCCGATGAGCTGCAACAACCGCCATCACCTTGGTGAACACCCATGGGGCACTGGTAAAGCCAAAGAGGAGCACAGTAAACTGAAAGTGCTTGTGGCCTATCTTGAAGTGCAGGTTACGCCTGTGGCTCGGCAAGATGGGGATGTGAACTACGCTACCATCCAGTCTCCTTGGTTTAGAGCAGACAAGACCGGAGCTAAAGTAAGCATCTTGAACATCTCCTTCCGAGGAAGAGATGGACAGCTGAAGATCTAAAACGGGCCCTAACCAGTTCTTCGGAATCAGAAAGTACTGGGAATAACAGCCATTGCCTACTTCTGAAACCGGGACCCTCTCTATAGCCCCCTTGGCCAGGAGAGCTGCAACTTCCTCTTCGAGCATTTTTAAATGATCTTCCACCAGCCGTTCTTGAAGTGGTGGAGTAGCAGGAGGCAAAGAAAGGAAAGGCAGAGAATAACCCTCCTGAATGATTTACAAGACCTACTTGTCCGATGTTATGGACCTCCAGTGGGGAAGATGGATTCTCCCTCCCGCTGGAGAGACGTGGTCTTGCAGAGTCAGACTAGGAGTGCTCGGAGGCTGAAGCTGCTGAGGGCAGGGTAGTGAACGACTTCAGGCTTCCATTCCTAAGAGGCAATGAGCCGCATTCACGTTCCCGCACAACTTGGTAAGTCTGCACTGGACGGTGGCTGGGATAGGGCTGACATGCCTGAAACCATCTTCTGTTACCACCCAGGAGACGAAAGCTAGACTGGCCATGACGTGTTGTAGAAAGGCCCAAGTATCTGGTCATAGAACAAGAATCCTTGAACCATTCCAGGGCTGATTCTACCTTCTCACTAAACAGATCGGAACCATCAAAGAGCATGTCCATCAAATTAGCCTGGACAGAGCACGAGAAGCCAGACGTTCTAAGTCAGACATGGCGCCGTAAGGCCTCCGGCGATGAAACTGCTTGGCCCAGCGAATCAGTCATTTCAAGCCCACACCTGATGGTGAGTTTGCTGCATCTCTCCCATCTAACTGTCTAAGAGAGCAAAGTCCGGGCCTCCCCCAGGACCTGTGGTATTTGCACAACCGTCTCCCAAAGGAAATTGGAGAAAAGGCCCAATAAGCATGTGGTATTCACAAACTGCAATGCAGGCTGGAGGAGCAAAACATTTTATTCCTAAGTAATTCCAACCCTTTTGGATTCTGTCCAGAGGGGGGGAATGGAATGCTCCCTGGGGAGGTAGAAGCCTGCACCACCAAGCTTTCAGAGGTGGGGTGCTAGCTGAGGAACTTTGGGTCACCCGAAGCCAGGCGATGGCAGCTTGCAATTGTCCTATTCAATGGAGATCCCGTGCTAGGCTTGGACCACGTGCCTAGTAGGACATCAGCAAGTGCCTCATTGAAGGGAAACAGAGATTCAGAGCCAGAAACCCCAGGCTGAAGCACTTCGGTCAGGAGATTTGTCCTGACCAGCACAGATGGCAATTCTAGTCTAAGGACCTCAGCTACCCTCCTTACCACCATGGAATAAGAAGCCCCCTCCTCCAGAGCCAGTTGGCAGAGAGAGCATGCCAGCATCTGTGGGTTTGTCCAGTCCACTGGCTTCCCAAAGTTCCTCATACCAGTCCATCTGCTCTGCAGACATATGTTAAGGGTCCATAGACCCTTCACAGCCTTCTCCCATGCCTGAAATGTCATGAAAATGCTCAGGCGACAACATAGAACCCCTGGGTTTTACTAGTGCTGGAATCAGCATCAAGCGACGAGTCACCCGACAGCTTGCCGTAGGGGTATTGCTCACGCAAAAATTACCGGATCAAGCCTGGGAAATTCAAAGGTAAGAAATAAACTGAATTTAAAAAAAGTTAAGGCAAGTCATAGTTGGGTAAGGTAACATGATTTTAGCTTAAGGTTGAACAAAAATTAACCCTAGAAATTCACTGCGAAAAACAAAGGTTAAAGTTAGGTCTTGTAATACAGCCAAGAAGAAAAAAACGATCAAATTAACCAATTATACTTTACTGAATGTAACTTGCACCTCCACCATGCAATACTTGTGACCTCAGTTATTACATCACTCATGACATATTAATTGACAACACCGGTCACAGTACAGATGACTTCATCCATGCTACTGCTCCACAAACAAACACTGTAGTACGGGAGACCAGTCTAATTCAGTATAGTAAAAGTTATACGGTAAACAGTTTAGCTACCAGTGAAGTTTTAACAGCTAGCAGTCCTCCATTAATGCAAGGTAGAGACTGAGCGCAACTCGGGCCATTTTCAGTCACATGTTTGAAATAGGCTGTGCCGTAATTAAAAGGCCTGTTATTATAAATGTGACAAAACTAAAGCTTCTCCTTACACTACATTATTCACCTGTTGATTATCTGTGTATACGCAGACAATCAATACAAGAGTTGTCATGTAGTGCTACATGCAATTTCTATAAAAACTGGAGATTTATAAAGTGTCAATATTTATTTCCAGAAGATCAGTGAACATTTTGAGACTTACATTTTAGTATAATGTATGGGTAACTCACGGACTGTTCAAACTGCAAAATGATTGTAAGCTTTGCTAAAATGGTGCACCCCATTCTGCTCATTTCAGGAATATGCATAAGCTATTTTTGCATGCCATAGACAGATGTCAATAGGGTCGAGTAGTGAATGCCTTATAATTGGCTAAAGTTTAGAGGTAAAGCTGTGGACATCTCAAAGGTATATAATAACCAAACACTGTTTTTTCAACAGTATTCAAGGTTTATTAAATTGCTCCTTCGATAATGCGTACAGTCATTACATTTCTTTCGCACCTTAATACTGTAGGAAGGTGGATACCTGACTATGGTTACCCCAGATTTTTTGCCTTGTGTTTAGCTGGTTTTCGACTTAGTTGGCCTGGGATCCTGCTAATCAGGGCCCCAGGCTATCTGCTCTCTATCTAAAATGGACTCCATGTGCCTTAGGTACATACCTAATTGGATATTGGGTCACCTTATGAGCCCCTTTATAGTGTACTATGGGTACCCAGGGCATAGGTGCATCCAAGGCCTACCAGGGGCTGCAGCATATCTTTTGCCACCCCTGGCTGGCCATCCAAACTGACAACTGGCTGATCACTCAGCTGGGGCACGGTTGTGTAATCACCCCATGCTTAGGTATAGTATTCCGATATCTACCCTTATATATAGACACACAATAACTTATAAGTCACTCCTATGGCAGGCCTTAACAATCCTGGAGGCAGAGTGCTTGGTAATGTGTGAGATGGTGCTCTAGCATGAGCTGAGCCTGTCTGCAGCTTACGGAACCATGTCCTTATAGCTGTTCTATGATATCGCCATACCATATACTCTTAAGTGCATTACAATCCTCGCAGTTGAATGCTAACTTTGGTTTGGCTTTATCTAAACATGTCGTGTAAGGTGTCATACGCTTTGGAATACTACCCCCTCGCCAATTCTGGCGACGGGGGTAGCATTCCACCCTTCTAGAGGGAGAAGACATGTTAGTGCTGACTATCCTGGTTAAAGTTAACCAGAGCCCCAGCATCACAAAATGGATGCTGCTGCCACAGACACAAGTCTGACCTCCTGCTGCTGGGAGTCCTTCCAGCAGCAGGGAGGTTTGGACAATAGGTTTCCTGCCTGGAGAGGTGCGACCACCACCCCAGACAGGACTTTGTGTATTGGGACAGGGAGGGCTGAATAGAATGAGACACTGCCTGGGGCACACTAGGTGCTCCATGCATAATCCAGTTCAAACCGGTGCTGGGGCACTCTAGCCCCAGCTCTGGCGCAAAACTGGACAAAGGAAAGGGGGTGTAACCACCCCCCTTCCTGGTCACACCGATAGGAGGGACCTAGAAAGTAATCCAGCCCCTTTTAGTTGTATAAAGGTAGAAGCTGAACCCCAGGACTTTAGATTAATCCTGGAATCGACTTGAAACAAAACTCTGGAACCTTCGACATTCACCTGAGCTGAAGACTGAAGAATCTCCCTTGTGGCCAAGGAGTGACCACTCTGGGCAACCAGGCACCATCCAGCAACTCGATGGCTTGCTTTGTCCCCGTCCCCGCCGGAACCCGAGCACAGAGCCTGACAAGACTTCGACTCCCGGACCTCGGGAACCCGTGGAACCAGGCAACTTGGAAAGTCTTCAACTTGCTAACAGCGCAGCTCCTGAGGCATCCTCGAAGCTGTGCCCTGGGGACTGAGACACCCCGACACCGAGCTCCACCTTCACCGAAGACCAGCCCTCCACACTCCACAAGATCTGTGTGGGGCCCTTCTGCTTGTGTTCTGCTCGACGCGTTGTCCTGGTTGCTGGCCAGTTGGCTAGTAGCCCTGTGATGACGATCTTTTTGAAAATCCATCGCTGGTCTGGTTGCTCCAGACTGGCACTTGCTTCCCTGAAAAGGTGAAGTACCTCAGACACTCCTGGTCTGCACCAGAAGCCTTTTGTGTATCCTGCAAGGGTTGCCTTTGCTTAGGCTTGTTGGCTCCGATCTTGAAGTCAACCCCTCCATCTGCGAGAACCTTCGTGGGACAGCTTCTCTCCAGCACCTGGTCGTTCTCGACGCCTCCTGGTCCGCGTGGCTGCAAAGACAAGCTTCACGACAGCACCAGATTGCTCCTCGACGACATCTGGTTCCTTCCTGGTTCCACCCGGTCACTAGCTAGTGACCTAAACTCTGTCCCCTCTGCTTTCAGGTCTTCTTATACTCCGATCCACCCGGACATCTTCCTCCTGGTCGCCTGCAGCATCCTCTTCCAAGGCTCCATAGGAATCCACGAGAAAACCCTACAAACTTTGACACCTATGCACCCGCAGCCCGTGGGTGAGGTAACGCGAGTACTTCGGTGCTCCTGTAGGGATTGACTATCCTAGTGTCTAGTTTTGTTAGTTGAGTAATCCTAGTTAGACCGGAAGTGTCCCAAATCTTCAATTACTTACCTTTAAAGTTCCTATTGACTTTCTATTGACTCTTGCGTGAGTGTACTGACACTGCACGCGCCGCCTGTGGGCCTCCCACTCCTAACCTACGGGTCAGATAGTGTAGCCCCAGCGATTCTCCAGGCCCTAGGCCTTTCCTTTTTTCCAGTCGTGGTTCTTATACCACTTACTTAGTATATGGTTTTTGCGCCCCTAGGGCCTAACTGTAACTTGTGCTATTTAAAGTATTTCTAAGAGTAACTTGTTATGTGCTTTTGCCTCTGATCTCAAAGAGTTCAGAGGAGTGTGTTAGTAAATAAATACATATATTTTATATATATCCTGTGTGGTGTCCTTTCATTTGGTATTCAAGGGGTTACGTATGGTAAAACAGCTGGCTTTACACGCCCTCAAGAGTCTTTTAGCCTAAGACTGTTCTGTCCACGCTACCACTAGGATAGCTGGTCTATAAGGTTGACTTACAACCATCATCATAAGGGTTGTTTGGACTGGTGCAAGGTGTTCACTAGAATAGTGATCATCATATACCAGGCCAACGTCTCACAAATACCAGTAAAAAATAAACAATATCATGTACTTAATGTGGGTAATTTCACAAATATGCTTCTTGTTGCAATAGATTACGCCCATTAGTACTATAAATGTTATGTACCTTGCTGGATACCTTTCAGTATGAAAAGCTTATAGCAAACTACATCCTCAAACGGATATGACAATCATTAATCATTTAACAGATCATGAGGTATATAATATTTGAGGTTATAAGCAATGAATGGTGGGGAGTGCCAAGTATAGTTAGCTCAGTAAAGTAGAAGTTGTGAATTTCAGTGTTTATGCCTCAGACTTGTAATAATATAAAAACTAACTTGAACGTCACTTTACCTTTGATTTTTTTCAGGTAATTTCTGGATTTTTTAAAAAATGTATCACATTCACCCACTTCCTCATTAAGCATGCTGTGCAGTTGGCCACAGGTTTGGGCTTACACCCAAGACCTTATGTAAACTGCTTTTGGTTGCATACGGTGTGTGCATAGCGCTCTGTGAGCAGCCAACCACCTCTGTACGCCCACATTTATCTTGTTTTAAAAAAAAATTATTTTCACTGTGCTCAAGCAATACCAACAAGATCATGCAAGCTTCACTAGTTAATGGCTCCCCTGGTACTTTTTTTAAATTATTTCCGTCCAAGGTGGAAAGGGCCTTTTTCCTCCTCTAAACACCCCCCCCCCCCAACTAGTAATTGGTGTCATAACTTAGGACAGAGTCCTTGAGTCCTGAATGGGTGGACGCAACATTTTTCTTCATGTTGGGGCCAGCCAAATCGATCGCTCAGTCCAACAGGATCTGCATTTTCCCAATTTCTTGAAAAGTCAATACAGATTTACATCAAATCACAAAAAAGCACGTTTTCTCAGTAAAGATACGGCTTTCTGCAAAAGGAGGATGACATTTATTTGGAAAGTTTTGGGAAGATTAGTCAAATGCCCTAAAGTTATTAGCAAAACAGAAAATGCTCTATGTAAACTGTGACCTCCTACCTCTAGCTAAACAGTGGCAATTGCCATTGTGTAACACACAGATATATACATACATACATACATATATATATATATATATATATATATATATATTATATATATATATATACACACACACACAAACACACACACATATATATATATCTATATATACACATACACACACACATACATATACACACACATATATACATATACACACACACATATATACATATACACACACATATATATATACACACATATATACATATACACACACACACATATATATACATATACACACACACACATATATATACATATACACACACACACACACACATACATATACACACACACACACACACATATATATATATACACACATATATATATATATATATATATATATACACACGCAAACATTCATTTATAAAGGGAGATATAATCCTATATTTATACCGGACAACAACAAAAAAATGAGACCAGATTATCAATAAGGTGACCCAACTAACCCTACAATCAGGAAACTGAAGTGCTGCTACCCAGGTAACTTTGGGCTTGTTAATGTCAATGTTCACCAGCTTTTACTAGAGAAAACCATAAAGCACTTCACTCAAGAGAGCATGTGAACTGCTGGGCATTCACTCTGGAAATACATGAACTCAAACTTACCATGGAATAGAGATAACTGAGTCAATCGGAGCATAAGAATGCCAGAAGTGGGCCATTTTAATCTGACAAAGTTAAAAAAAAATAAAAAGGAAACAAAATACAGTCATTAAAGAGACAAAGTGTAGACATAGAAAGACTGTGGTGGTACTAACCAGAGGATGTGCAGAGCTCACATTAGCAAGAACACTCTTCCCATATCCGGGAATCGAAATGGAACCTTCCTACTGGAATGCAGTTAATTAAAGTAGGATGGGACTTCTCAGTGATAATAAGTGGACATTTTAATCCCTGCCCAAAAAAAAAAAATTGGAAGAGGGGGGATTTCTTCTGAGAAGTGAAGATCCAGCAAGGACCTTTCTTCATGACATGAATCGGAGTATATAGATTTCAAATGTTCCTGCTTCCTCCTCATACAGGCTATTTCAATATCAAGGGTAGCAAAGCAGCAACGAAAACAAACTGAGTGTTAAGGAAAGAATCTCCTCAGTGAAATTAGTGGACATAGATTTAGTGCAGTGCCGCCCATGGCACATACAAATACTGGCAAAATAGTATACACAAAAGCAACTAATAGAAGCGACATGGTCAATACGATTCCGTTAATCTTCCACAGCAGCAACGGTTAAGGCTTTGTATACAAAAAGTGCACCCTCGGGCTACTAACTTTCTCCTTTTCTTACCACATACTCTTAGTTAACAGGTCAGTTGGCTCATCCCCAGCTATCAAAGTGTACAGGCACGCCCTTAGAAGGGCAGGCAGCAAAACCTCTCTATTGGGCTGGTACTTCAGGTTTGTGAGTAAAGTTGCAAGGAAACTCTGTATATCCAGCTTTGACCAACCCATGTAGGTAGGCAGCTATCTCACTTGGGCTTCTTGGGTCTTTTGCAAAAGGGTGGTGCAGATCATTGTCAGACTGTAGGAGGAAAGGGACATTCAAATCTTTTACACTGGAATAAACTGAGTGAAAGATCTAGACCAAGCCTTATTAGATCAGGCTGATAACGCAACAAGATACAACAGTCCAGCACAGGCACCCTCCCAACCATCTGCTACTTCAGATCACAAAGCACAGTTACTTGAAGCACAAAAAAGACTGAACGTTAGAAATGTCCTATTCAGCAGCTCAGACAACACCCCCCCATGCAAAAGAAATAAGAAATAGACAGTTTAAGGCTGCCTCACAAAGAAAGTCTGGCAGAAGAACAGCAGTTTCCCTTTTAAATAAATGGTGAACTGAAGTATTTTTCCTATTTAAAAACTTTCCTTCCAGTTGTGGAAGGAAAGACCATCAGATAAAAGCTTGAATCAGGCTAAATTAAATTGTGTCCAACAGTCTCTCCCAATGCTTTACTTCTTTCCGTTTAGAGCATAATTGAGTCAATATGGCCTCTGTACCTCTTTCCCTCCCACCCCACCCCCACAGAAAGGTCTTGGGTTTGTAAAGTTGGTGTTGCTGGTTAAGGTGCTCAGCAGTCCTCGTTATGTCATTTCACTCCTGCCCATCATCGTCCTTCGAAGCAGATGGCTGGGGCCTGCTCTCCAGGTGTGATGTCCCCTCAAATCGCTGCGAGGCAATTGCAGCCTGGTGAGACATGCTCTTCCGCACAATGTCTCCTTTCCGCCACAGGACTATCTCCTGCAAAGAGTAGGGAGATTGTTATCACTAGATTCAAGAGCTATGTTGTGAAAACAAAACCTAAACCATGTGCCACACTCTTGTTAAAAAAAATATAGCTCTGTAATGGTACAATAAGCTACCACTAGTCTTGCCACATCACGGACTGTAAAAGAAACAGTCAACCGCAGCGCTGTTACCAAGAAATCAAGCTAATATGCAGGGGCAGTTCTGGCACACACCCTTACATTTTTTACTATATTGCATTTTAGGAAAAATAATAAATGATACTTTTGGCCCAAGGCAGACGTGCAACAACAGTACCGAAAACACCAAGCAATCAACATGCACAAATATATGATTTATTGAGGATTTATAAAGCTCTAAATGCAACTTCAAACTTACTTCGGAGCACTGTAGAATTTAGAATATAAATTCAAAGTTATGGGTGTGAGAAGTTGGCCTGATATATAATGCTCACTAGTTCTAGTGATCACCTTGTATCAGTCCAAACAACCCTTATGGTGATTGGTTGTAAGTCAACCTTATAGACCAGCTATCCTAATGGTAGCATGGACAAAGCAGTCTTAGGCTAAACTCTTTTGGCATGTGAAGCCAGCTGTTTTACCACAATATAACCCCTTGAATACCAGATGAAAGGACACCACACAGGTTGTTATGAAAATAAACAATATATTTATTAATAACAACACCTCTGAACTCTTTATGAGGTCAGAGGGCTAAGCACATGACAATACTACAAGGGAAATACGAGTTCGCACAATATTTACACGTGTGCCTTAGGGGCACGACAAACCATATACTCAAAACAATGGAATGCGAGTAAAGAAAATACTGTAAGGAGATCCAGAGGCTGGAGGATCGCTGGGACTACGCTACGAACTAGGTAAGTAAGGAGCAGGAGGCCCACGGGACTCACGTGCAGAGTGGGAACTCTCACGCGGGATGCGTACCAACGTCTATGGATGCTACAGTTTAGAAAGTTACGGATTCCGGACGAACCCGGCTGGATGGAGGGAAAACAACAGTGGACCTGAACACTAGGATAGTGCACACAGACTTCAGCACCTAGGAGCTTTAGTTACCTAACCCACAGGCTGCGGGTGCATAGGGCTGAAGTTGCGTCGGGTTTGCTGCGTTGATCCCGGTGATGCCTGAAACAAGGAGTTGCTGGCAGGCAGCCAGATGGAGGAGTGCGGTGGTTCCAAGGATGAAACTGGAAGGAAGAAGTCCTGAAAGGGAAGGGGACAGAGTCTTGGTCACTAGCCAGTGACGGTGCTGGAACCAGGAGGGAACCAGGTGCTGTCGCCTCAGTCAGGTGAAGGAAGGGTCGCTGCTCTCTGTAGCTGCGCGGACCAGGAGCTGCTCTTCACGACCAGGCTGGAGGCACGAGCTGTCCCACGTAGTCTGCTGCTGTCGGCGGTGTCGGATCGTCGATCTGGACAACAGGCCTTGGCTAATGCAAGCCACGCGGTGCAACAAAGATGGCGTCTGGTGTGGACCAGGAGGGTCCGGGGTGCTTCTCGTTCACAGGGAAGCAAGGGCCAGTCTGGGGGACCAGACTAGCAGTGTTGGATTCTTCGGATCGTCGTCTCAGAGGTCACGAGCCAGCCGGCAAGTGACCAGACAACCGGAGATGCAGCAACCAGGCAAAAGGGCCCCACGCAGATCACGTGGATGCTGGGGGGCTGGTCTTTGGTGCAGGAGCTGCGTCGGTGTGGGGCTTCTCAGTCCCCAGTGCACTCACTCGAGGGTCCCTCGGGGGTCGTGCTGGAAGCGCTGTGTAGGTTTCTTCAAGATGGCCGTCTCCACGTTGCTCGTCGCACCCACGGGTCCCAGCTGTGCTGTGGATGTGGGTAGAGGTCAGAGAGGTCTGGAGGTCCGGGTCTTGTCGAGCTGGATCGTCGGATTCCGGGATGGAAGGACTTTGCAGCAAACCGCACAGGAGCTTGATGGTGCCTGCGAAGCAGGATGGTCACTCCCTGACCATAGGGGAGATTCTTCAGTCTTCTGGTGTCCAGGAGGTCGAAGGTCAAGAGTTCTTCGTGGAAGTTGTCAAGAGTAATCTAATCTGGAATGGGACCAGCTCCTACCTTTATTCAGCTAAAGGGGGCTGCACTACGACTAGGTCCCTCCCCTGGGTGGGACCAGGAAGGGGGGTGGTTACACTCCCTTTCCTTTGTCCGGTTTCCCGCTGGGGCTGGAGTGCCCCAGCAACTGGTTGGAACCGGTGTATGCACAGGGCACCTTGTGTGCCCCAGGCATGTCTCATTCCTTTCAGCCTGGGCCTCCCAAGGCAGGAAACCCTTTGTCCAAGCCTCCCTTGCTGGAAGGACTCCCAGCAGCAGGAGGTCAGACTTGTGTCTGTGGTGGCAGCATCCATTTTGTGATGCCAAGGCTCGAGTTAACTTTAACCGGGGTTCACAGTTACATGCATGTCGTGTCCCACTAGAAGGGTGGAATGCTACCCCCGTCGCCAGAATTGGCGAGGGGGTAGTATTCCAATTCGTATGACACCTTACTCGACATGTTTTGATAATGCTATGCCAAAGTTAGCATTTAACCGCGAGGATTATAATGCACTTAAGAGTATATGGTATAGCGTTATCATGGAACAGCTATTAGGACTTGGTTCCGCAAGCTGCAAACGGGCTCAGCTCATGCCAGAGCACCATCTCACATAATTCCAAGCACTCTGCCTTCAGGATTGATAAGGCCTTCCATAGGAGTGACTGATAGGAATATATGTGTCCATTTTAGGTTTAGATATAGGGAACTATATCTAAAGCAAAGGGTGTTTACACCAGCTTGCCCCAGCTGTCGTGCAGCCAGTTGTGTCAGTTTTGGATGGCCAGCCAGGGGTGGCATAATACATGCTGCAGCCCTTGGTAGGCCCTGGGTACACCTATGCCCTGGATACCTATGGTATACTGTACAGGGGCTGATAAGGTGGCCCAGTACCAATTGGTAAATGCACCTAGGGTATATGGTTGTAATTTTAGAGAGAGAACAGCTAGGCTGTGGGTCTGATTAGCAGGCCCACAGCCAGGGAAAGTCGTAAACCAGTGAAGCAAAAAGCAAACATCTGGGGTGGCCATGGGATTGCAGACCCCACTCTCCTACAATGGGTAGCAAAAGTCCACCGAATGCAGGGTTGCTGCTTAGTGATCCACCTGCTCAGTAATAAATATGATAAGAAAAAACAAACAACAAGTTACTTACCTCCTGTAACGCTTTTTCTCGTAGATACAGTATCTGCCTATGGATTCCTCCCCTTATAATTACCCCCATGTGCAGCATTCCACTGAAACCTTTCTCCATAGCTCTCCCACGTAGAAGAGGATGGCACAATGGAATGGCTAAGCTTGCGACTCCACATGACTTCATTGGGGCTATAAGAAGACCTAGTTGGCTTGCCTACATCAGTTCCACCCATTTTTTTTCTGTGCCTTCGAGGCAAACTGGTGATCCAACCACATTTCCATAAGTATACACAACCAATTAAAACTGGAAATTCTAAAACGGATATTTCCTAGTGACCAGTATCACATCGATAAACTACATAATAATTTTTCGGTATAAACAGGCAGACAACAGGGAGGCGGGTGGGTTCAGAAGGTACTGAAGGTAAGTAACTTGTTTATCTGATGGATACATCTGCCTCTGGATTCCTCACCTTTTGAATTGAATCCCCAAGCAGTCCAGTTCCTGGCGGAGTGTGCCTGCCTAAACTATACCAAAAAATCTTGTAGCACAGAAAGTGCAAAGTGTCCGTCTCTCCTAACCTCGGAGTCTAAGCAATAATGCTACGCGAAAGAGGGGAGGGAGGCACAAGTTGCCGCCTTAAATATGTCTACAACAGGGCCACCTCTAGCTAAAGCCGAAGATGACCACTTTGCTCTGGTGGAACGAGATGGAATCCTTCAGGAGGTTCCTTCTTGGCCAAGGCATAGCAGATCTTGATGGAGAGGATGATCCACCTAGACAGCGTTCTTTTGTGGACAGCCTTGCCCTTCATCTTGCCCACATATCCAATGAAGAGTTGGTCCTCCAACCTGAAGTCTTTAGCCCTGTCCATGTAGAAGCTGACCGCCCTCTTCGGGTCCAAGTGGTGAAGTCTCTCCTCCTCCTTAGAAAGGGGAGGATAGAGTGATAGATTTCCCTAGGTGGAAAGGAGTGACTACCTTGTGCAGGAAAGCAGCTCTGAGCCATCTTATCGCATGAAATGAGGTAAATGAAGACTTGGAGCTAAGAGCCTGCAGCTCACTCACCTACCTAATGGAAGTGATTGTGATCAGAAATATTGTCTTAAATTCTAAGAATCTCAAGGGACAACTATGCAATGGTTCAAAGACAGACACCATCAAGAAGGCATGATAGAGGGAGTGGGAGGAAGCCTATTGGTGAGACCCTTAATGAATCTCATAACTATCGGAGATTTAAATAAAGAGGATGGATCTAGCAAACAGATAAAAGCCGGGAACGCATACAAGTAGCCTTTAACCATAGCTACTGCACAACCCTGTTGTGCTAGGGAAAGAGAGAAACTCAGGATATCAGACAAATGGGTTCGCAAGGGATCAACCGATTTCTCTTCACAGCATTTTACAAATTTACCAGAATATAAAGATTTTGTGGAGTGTCTTCTGGCTGATATTCACCACGTCCGGCGGGAGAGGGAAAGAGCTCAGGTTGCCCTGTTCAATCTCCAGGCATGAAGGTACAGGCTATGGAGGAGAGGGTGTAGAACGTGGGACTGCGAGAGAAGGTCAGCCCTGAGTGGGAGATGGAGCGAAGGGTGCGACGAGAGGTACATTTGGTCTGTGTACCACACCCTTCTTGGCCAATCCGGGGAAATCAAAATGACTTGGGCCCGGTCTTGGCGAATCTTTCTCAGAACTCGAGGAATCAATGGTATGGGAGGTAACGCGTGAAGAAGCTTTGAGCCCCAATCGAACTGAAACGCGTCCCTCAACAGTCCCCACATCAGATACTGGAGACTGCAGAACGACTGACAGTACGTGTTCTTGTGAGTAGCAAACAGGTCCAAACGACAAAACCCCCATATTTTGATAATATGAGATGGATAACCTCCGGATGGAGACGCCACTCATGATCGGCAGAGTACTGCCGGCAGATTGTCCGCAAGCACATTCAGCACTCCTGCCATATGATTCTCATTCACGCAAATCTGCTGGTCCTGAACCCAGGACTAGAGTCACAGAGCCTCTCTACAGAGACGATACGACCCTACTCCTCACGGTTGGTTTATGTACCACATCGCTGTAGTGTTGTCTGTCAGGACCTGAATAGACTGACAGCGAAGGGAGGAAAGAAAGGCCTTGAGAGCCAAACGTATTGCCTGTAATTCCAGAAGACTGAAGTGAAACAATCTTTCCTTGGGAGGCCAAAGGCCTTTGAGCTCCAGATCCCTCAGATGAGCTCCCCATCCCAGAGGGTAGGCATCCATTATCACTGTGGCCACCGGAGAAGTTTGAAATGGTTTACTGTTAGATCTGGCACCTTGGCGTGAGTCTCCCTTCCACTTTTTGCTGATGTGCCTCATGTGTTTTGCTGGTGTTAGCTACTCAGGGCACTGTGCCACTGCCAATCAGTGCCACAGTGCAAGTGCTCCCTATGAAAAGGGTATACATTGATTGGTTTCCATGATTGGCTTATCTGGTTTACTGTCAGACCCCAGTAAAGTGCACCAGGAGTGCCAGGGCTTGTAAATACAAATGCTGCTGGTGGGCTTGCAGCACTGGTTGTGCCACCCACAGAAGCGGCCTAGTAAAATGTGTCTAAGGTCTACCATTGCAGAACTTGCGTGCAGTCTGGTACTGTCTGGCTGGCTGGGCAAGTGCACACACTTGCCAGCCCTTAAATCTTCCCTTTACTTCATGTGAGTCACCCCTAAGGTAGGCACAAGGGCAGGGTGCATTGTAAGCATAAGGTAGGACAAGCCCTGATGTGTGTGGCATGTCCGAATAGTGAATTACAGCCATTTTCGTTTTTTCACTATTGTAAGGCTACCTGAGCCAGAATGGGCTGCTGGAATTATTGCACACTATAATCCCAGCAGGCTCAGGGAACATGGTAGAAAGTCAAGTTTAGTATGCCTGAACTCAGAATAATAAAATACATCTTTTAGTAAAGTTTATTTTAATATCCTGTGTTTGCAAATACCACTTTTAGAAAGCAGGTATTTGCTTGCCTAACCATTTCAGCCCGCCTCTGCTAGGATGTGTATCTGCTGTCTGGGGTTTCTGTGAGTGACAGGGCTGGGGCTGACAGGTGGCGAATACACCAGGATGGGTGGGTGGAGTGCCCCTGGACTCTGAATAGGGCTGTGCTCTGCCACCTCAATGCTGGCTCCGCCCCCTGGGGAGCGGCTGATGTCTCTGCCCTGCACCTTGTGAAGAGAGAGGGGAAGACTGTCAACAGAGTGCTCCTGGACTGTACTTGTCACCACAATGCTGGCTCCATCTCCTGCGGAGCGTCTGATGTCCCTGCCCTGCTCACTGAAAGGCGAAGCCAGAGTCTGCAAAACAAAGTGCTCAAGGGCTGAACCGGATTTGGCAAAGGCCCCCTGGCCTGAAAGAATAAAGGATTTTGAGTATAAAGGGAGGAGCCCTGCTCCTAAAAAAAAATAATCAGATCCTGTTTGCGCAAAGAAGAAACTCTGCCCGAAGAGAAGGACCTGGGAAAGCTGCATGGAGGACTACTGTCTCTAGCCTGAGAGACTGGCCTGTGGTGGCTGCCTTGCTGCAAGAAGGAGAGGAGAAGAAGCCTGAAGTGACTTTTTTTATTTCAACTTGTGCAATCTCTGACAAAGATCTCCAAGGGCTTGCGTGTGAGCCTGCCTCCTGAACTGCACCCCAGGAACATTGGGCTCTACCCCCTTGAAGGAAAAGCTGTGGATGGTGCTGCCTGACCCTGCAGCTCCTCCCGAGGAAAGCGGAGTGCCTTTTGACCCTTCGTCGCGCACTCTGAAGAGCCTGTGCACCCCTGTCCCGCCGAGCAACGCGACTTCTGCTTAGTCGCGCCGCAGTTTGCAAAGTAAGGACCAGCCCTGCCTGGCCCGAGCACCGTGACGGTTGCTCCCTCCGAGCCGTAGCTCGCAACGCAAGAACGGATCCGTCCGGTCCGAGCACAGCGAGACCCTGTGGCACCCGAGCCGTAGCTCGCAACGTAAAGACTGACTTTTGCCAAGGTTCGCTTCCCCCTGTGTCGCGTCCTGTTGAACGCGCCCCGCTGCTGTGACTGAACAGCTGCAGTGCGTGGTGCGGTTGGTGGCCGTCCCGTACCTTGGGATCGCACCGCACCTTGCATCACCGTCCGCCACTACCCCCCTTCAGGATCGAAGCGTACGCTGCATCCAAAGCCTGCCCCTACAACACATCGCTGCCCCGAGAGCAACGTGACTGCTGAGCCCTCGAGCCGTAGCTCGCACCGCACCAGGAAGGCACCGCGACGTGGAACGCCCGGCCCCTGCACCGTCCCCATCGAACTCTCAAGACCCCCAAGGTACTGTGTCACATGTCGTATTGTGCGCTGCACCCCGGACTAAAGTGTCCACGAGGAGCGCACCATCTTGAAGGACTTTGTTCATCAACGCGGTACGAGTCGCACAGGAGTGCTACGACTCTGCCCCCCCCCCTGTGTAAACCGGCCGCGCCGTACGCATCGTACCGCGAGGCGTGTGAGACTTAGCGAGGCCTTTCTCTACAAACCGCACGAAGCGTACAGGAGCGCTACGAAGCGCACAGCATTGAAAAACCTTGCCAAAAAGAACTGAATATCGCCTTGAATATTGTGGAACCTTTGCTAAGTTATTGGAACTTGTAAACTAAGCCTACTTAAGCCTGAATATAAAATAGCATATTTTTACAGAATACCAGCCTTGTGTCTATCTGTGGTGTTTCAAGTGATTACTGTGTGTATTATTACAAATGCTTAACGTTACATGCTCTGGGGTTTAGCCTTGCCTGCTCGCGCCACGCCGCCTAGATGGTGAGCAGGGGTTATTTCTAGGAGTAGTCCTTTGCCCTGACTAGAGGAGAGGGTCCCTGCTTGTCACAAGTGCACACCTGTGCCAACCAGAGACCCCCAATTCTAACATTTACTTTGAGACAGGTTGGCAAAAACAATCCACCATACAGCTCTGCTGCGGTGTCTCTGGAGATTATGACCACCTTCTTGAGCTCTCTGTTGTGTTGAAACCATTGCCCGAGGAGGCATCACTGGAGGGCCCTTGTGCCGGCGTTCTTGGTTGACCAACAGTATGAAGGAAGCTAACAGATCGGCAGGCGTAAGATCCTCCGCACTAGAACAGCCACTCCCTTCTGAAAAAGTGAAATCATAACCTGGATGTCCTGAATCCTCTGCGGAAACGGGAAGGCCCGACGCACAGTAGTGTCCAGTACTGCCCATATGAACAGGATGCAGTGAGAGGGAACCAGGTGAGATTTGGGTAGGTTTATAGAAAAACTCAAGTTGAACAACAGTCTCTTGCAAATGAAGCTACACCATCTGTGGTGACTTTGCTTTGAGCAGCCAGTCGTCCAGATAGGGGAAAACAGAAGCCACGACCTTCTGAGATGTGCTGCTACCACCGTGATCACCTTTGTGAAGGCCCGAGGTGCTGAAGTAAGATCAAACGGAAAGACCGCAAACTGGTAGTGTTGGGAGTCCTCTGTAAAACTTTTGATGCGACTCTAGGATAGGAATGTGAAAATATGCATCCTGCAAATCAATCAAGACCATCCAATCTTTCTGCTGCAATGCCAGAAGAACCTGAGCTAGGGTCAAAATCTTGAACTTTTCCTATTTAACGTAAGAATTCAAGTCCCTGAGGTCTAGGATCAGCCTCAAATGACCGTCCTTTTTGAGAATCGGGAAGTACTGGGAGTAGCATCCCTGACCCCTTTCCAGCTCCGGAACCAACTCTACTGCACCTTCCTGAAGTAAAGACAGTACTCCTGTTGTAGTATCAACAGGTGCTCCTCTGAGCACCAACCCTGTTGTGGGGAGAAAGGAGGGGCATACCCAATTTCCATGATATCCAACACCCAGGAATCTGAAGTAACAGATCTCCAACTTCGTAGAAAATGGGACACCTGTCCTCCCATGGAACTAACATGCTCTAGGATGGAGGATCTAGAGCTGCTTTGGAGTTGGAGGGGCAGGAGAGGAGGAAACTTGCTCCCGAACTGTGCCTCACACATGACCTCTACCTTTTCCTCTGTATAACCTATACAGAGGGTTTGCCTGTTGCTGCTAATGCGACTGCTGCTGCTGTTTGACACAAAATAAATAAGTCAAACCCTCGAAATCTGCGGTACCTGAAACCTCTGGGCTGGGAAACAACTCCCAGGGCCACATTATATCTCCTGGCTACTGATCCGGACACTGCAAGAGCAGACATTGCTTCTGCACACCTGTAAAATGGGTTCAGTCGAAGCCTCATTAAAAAGTAGTAGAGGTTCCGAAACAGAAGACTGGGAATGGAGCACTTCTGTCAAAATCCAGCAGATTCACAGCTTTCCTTATTACAAAGTGATGAGAGGAAACCTTCTGCATTGGAAGGCCTTTTGGTGAAAAGAGCTCCCATTCAGGTGATGTGTCCAGTCTGCCAGCCTCCGGTAGGCCCTCAAACTCCTGCACAGGGTTAACAATTTCACCCTACTCGGCCTCCTCCAGCTGCTCCTGATATTCTTCTTCCTCCAGCAGCCTTTGTGCTTCCCTCCTTCTTGGGACTGGTGTCAGTGGCACCAGACGCAGCACCAGTGACTTCAAGGACCAGCGTCGATGAAGGCTCCATAGGAACGTCTTAGATGTCGGACGAGGCAGAGTCCGAGCCATCCAATAGCAGTTTTCCATTCAGGCACTGCACCGGCATTGAGAACCTCGGCGTCGGGAGAGGCCAATTCCCTGGAGCCATTGGCATGAAAGGTGCATGTGAGAAGTGAGGTGGCAAACCTCCAATGCAGTAAGAAAGCAGTCCCATGGGGCCAACCGGCGCACCAGCAGGGTTAACCGCTCTGGCAAACATGCCAAACATTGCATTGAGGAAATGAGACGGATTTGTACCTGGCGCCTTAAAGGCTTGATATCCTGGATCTGGCACTGCCGGTTCAGAGACCGCTCGAGGATGCAGTCTAACTGGCTCCAGTTGCGGCACGGAGACCCTGGAGCCGGGCGTGGAGTGGGCGCCAGTGAGACTCTAGGAGACTGGGCCAGAGTCACCTGAGGTGAAGGGGATTCATCCTTCGACGACCGACGTCTGAACCATGGCATGCTTTCTTGATGACTTTGAGATAAGCGGAGTCGACGACTTGGATTTGGATCTCTACCTCCTCCAGCTTCTTCACCTTGGCCATAAACAGCTTGGCCTCCCTCTCTTTTAGGGTCTTCGGATTCATGCGCCTGCATGACAAACACCCCTTAACGTCGTGGCCCTAGGAGAGGCACCATAAACAATCCTCATAGAGGTCAGTAATTGACATATGACCCCCCACATTCCCTGCAAAGCTTAAACCTGGACTTCCTCTGGGGAGCCATGAGACTGCTACAACTACAGGCAGAACCTGCAACAAAAAAGCTTCCAAAAATGGAGAGCCCTGGAAAAAAACGTTATGCGTTGATGGCATAACCAAAGTAAAAGCATTGGAAATGCAATAGGTCTCACATTTGTTGGAGTTGGAGCTATTGGCATTATAAATTCAAATGTTTTTTTACCTATGTAATAGATATGCCCTCCCCACCTTAATAAAATAAAGAACTCAATTTCTTTTTTTATGCAGAACACCTGCAATGATACCGTCGAGCTGGGAGTGAAAATGGTAGTTACTACTCCACCTTAAAACGAGGTGGTGTTGTGAGGGTGCAGTACCACAGGCTGTCCCTATTTGACCCTTGGGACCTCAATTGGCCACATATGGTACTGCACCCTGTAACATGGCTAGGCAAAGGATATGGCGCAGCAGTGAGAGCTGCCGACTGGTGAGCTGTGGATCTGTGTTTGAGTCTGCTGTCCAGCTCAATATTCTGTGATAATGGGCTGATTACTTTACCCCCGAGCCCATGGCTAGGTGTGCTATATAAATAAAAGTGTTTTTAAAGAAAAAAAAAAGCAAAACAGCAGTGGCATAAAGGGTAGTGGGGGCCTGCGAACGGTGTTGTGAGAGGGGTAAGGGGGAGGCACAGGAGATGAAGCGACAGCAAGCAAATAATGCGACCGAAGTTTCATTATGCAAATAAGCAAAAACGTTAACTAGCAAAGAGACAGGCCAACTTTAAAAACAACAATGTGTTCTCTTTAAGTATAAATAACCTGAACCGTAACAACACATGTAAGATGTCAGTCCTCATGGGAGGATACAAAATTCCAAAAAGAGGGACTACTAAGTGCATTCACCAAATGAAAAGCCAGGATTTCCAAAGGACAACAACTGGAACCAATGAAAACAATGGGCGTTTTTTCAAGCCCATATCCTAGATGTGGTACAAAAGGGGGTGGTGATGGACGGAGCATCCGAACCAATCAAACACTCACACCCAGTCAAAAGATCTGGGTTGAATCCATCACCGTTCTTTAGCCCACTCTGCCACCCCAGTTCCGACATGGCTATATGCAAATCAGTCTGACCCTGTGCCTCATGGGAACAGTCCAGCCCGAACTGCCAAGCCATGCCTTCCCTGGACCGGAAACAAGCTTCCGAGGACCGGTTTCTGGCATTACAGCCGTCTTCAGCCCGGCTTGCTGGAATCCAGTGGCAAAGTGAGCAAGGGACTCACGTCTGAGCATACCCTGCCACACTTATGGCGGCCAAAAGCGGTACAAAAGGGGGTGGTGATGGACGGAGCATCCAAACCAATCAAACACTCACACCCAGTCAAACGATCTGGGTTGAATCCATCACCGTTCTTTAGCCCACTCTGCCACCCCAGTTCAGACATGGCTATATGCAAATCAGTCTGACCCTGTGCCTCATGGGAACAGTCCAGCCCGAACTGCCAAGCCATGCCTTCCCTGGACCGGAAACACGCTTCCGAGGACCGGTTTCTGGCATTACAGCCGTCTTCAGCCCGGCTTGCTTGAATCCAGTGGCAAAGTGAGCAAGGGACTCACATCTGAGCATACCCTGCCACACTTATGGCGGCCAAAAGCGGTACAAAAGGGGGTGGTGATGGACGGAGCATCCGAACCAATCAAACACTCGCACCCAGTCAAACGATCTGGGTTGAATCCATCACCGTTCTTTAGCCCACTCTGCCACCCCAGTTCAGACATGGCTATATGCACATCAGTCTGACCCTGTGCCTCATGGGAACAGTCCAGCCCGAACTGTCAAGCCATGCCTTCCCTGGACCGGAAACAAGCTTCCGAGGACCGGTTTCTGGCATTACAGCCGGCTTCAGCCCGGCTTGCTTGAATCCAGTGGCAAAGTGAGCAAGGGACTCACGTCTGAGCATACCCTGCCACACTTATGGCAGCCAAAAGCGGTACAAAAGGGGGTGGTGATGGACGGAGCATCCGAACCAATCAAACACTCGCACCCAGTCAAAAGATCTGGGTTGAATCCATCACCGTTCTTTAGCCCACTCTGCCACCCCAGTTCAGACATGGCTATATGCAAATCAGTCTGACCCTGTGCCTCATGGGAACAGTCCAGCCCGAACTGCCAAGCCATGCCTTCCCTGGACCGGAAACAAGCTTCCGAGGACCGGTTTCTGGCATTACAGCCGTCTTCAGCCCGGCTTGCTTGAATCCAGTGGCAAAGTGAGCAAGGGACTCACGTCTGAGCATACCCTGCCACACTTATGGCGGCCAAAAGCGGTACAAGATGCAGCATGGATCGAAGTGGCAGCGCAAGCACTGCCTAGGCGAGGCCTAAAAAGTGACTAGATCTATTCTACTCCTCCCTAATCACTCATTTATCATTGCTGTTTATACAGCTTACTTTTACGAAGCACATTGTTTTAAATGGCACAGCATATTAAGCATCTTTCCATCACCCTTCACGGATCTAAACACTCAATTGTCATGTGAAAGCACAATTAAATCAAACCTTGCACACGTTTGGGAGCCTTCTTCAGAGTTTATATGGAACTGGGAACTAAATGCTAGATGAGCTCATGTCAAGAATTTTTCGGTTGGAGGCTTACCTGTCTGATAGAAGGACATGGCCTTCAAGGGCTCTGGCACAGCTCCATTCCCCAAGGCTGCAATTAGCAGCTGAGGGACAATGGACTGTCAACATCATTTAACTGTAAACAGTTTGGCATCTGTGGTTCTAATTATATGGTATGCAGAGGAACACAAGAATGAGAACGTTAAAGAAAACGCAGCTTTCACAGGAACGTCTCGGTGTCCCCAAAATGGTACAGGCATCAATTATGACCGAAGGAAGCAGAGTTGAGCAAATTATAGTAAGCAACCAACCAACCAAGGGGATAGGAGATTGGCCTATCACTAAGAGCAGTGAACGGTTGTCCACAATGATATCATCAGGGGATATTTGACCCATGCTCAAAATGGGCACCAAGTCATGTCTGGAGCAAGTACTAGACCCCCTGCTCTGCCCCCATGATAGCTAAAGTGGATGCTGCTTTGCTCCACGAGTAAAGGTAAAAAGGGAGAAACACTATTGTGCCAAAGAAAGAAGCAAATGAGAGGAATTCATTTTTACCTCAAGAGTTTTGCCTCAACTTGAGATGGGTTTGTGGACTTTTATGCTAGAGGAGTTTAGAAGTAGCCCTTATGTTGTCTGCAGGACCTTACACCCCCCCCCCCCCCCCCACCCCCCCTACCATAAAACTGCAAGCTTCCTTTAAACGTGGAAAGCCGTTGTTAATTATTTTCAGATAATCTACTGAGATGGTCAATATTATCTAAATATTAATATTTGATGGGACAACATAACGTTTTCAACCGGTCATAGCAAAGTCTGTGTTAGCCAAATATCCATATTCAGAAACTACTGATTTTACCTCACCATTTGCCGCAGCGAGGCAATCATATAGGGTACACTTTTATTTCTGACAGACGTAGCATTTAGCTATTTTTTGCCACAATGCTTTAAATGAAGAATGTTTGTATAAGTAAAATTTGGCAACATGCAGGTGGATGGAGCATACAGGCAGCTGTTTCATTGTTTGTTCATTATATTTCAAAGAAGAAAAAAAAAACAGCTACAACCAAAATCTTGGTTTAAAAACAAATAAAAAAAAAAAAAAGGATGCAAATTTCCAACTGAAGGATGAATTTTCTGATGTGCCCTTTCCAAGTTACTTTTCACAATGCATGATTCAAAATACATACTTAGTGGTATTGCCAATGCGCATTAGCAGAATCAGATCAAAGAGTAAAACCAATGTTAATGAGAATTGAACATATTCAATTCTAAAAGTATCGGACTGTGAATTGAACAATTCTGTCAAAACAGTGGTATTTAGAACGTCTCAATCACCCCTGTTCTCTCATTCACACTATTTTCCTCTGCAGTTTCTCACTATTAGCCACAATACAGGGCTGAAGACTGTGGAGCACTGTGCTGACTGTAGGCAGGCTGAGCCTGGTGCTTGCCTGGGAAGAACCCTGCTCTTTGACTTAACTTCTGGTGTGGCTGTAGTGCTGTCTGGTAAGGCTGCTCCACTGTAAGACCAGCTCAGTCTGGCTGTTGGCTGCTGATGGCGTGGTCCTGCTGGTAGGCAGGTTCGGCTCCCCTTGCCTCTCTCAGTCTCAGGTCAACTTGTCAGGGCAAAGGCTAGCTGGTCAGCCGGTAGGGTGAGACAGCACCCCCTAACACAAGTGACCAGAGTGCTGGTGGGGAGTTCAAAAGCTTCACAAGTAGTCATTCATTAGAGGTGGGGGCAAGCCAACACATTAATAAGCAAGACAAGCTAGAACCAAGGCTCAGCTCTGGCTCAAAGAGGCCATGCTCGAGCCGAGCCTTGAAAATGTTTGACAGATAATTTATGCAACAAACATGTTCAAATATGATGCAATCTCATCACAATCCAAAAAAAGTGTATTCTTTTAAACATTTAAATGCATTTCACCCAAGTACGCCAGATTATATTTTTGCATTAACAAGTATTTATTAAAAACTACGTTTTAAAACATATACTGAGCAAAACTGCTGCCCTGACTCCGATGACAATGCTATTAGGGAACTAAGAGGAAAGTCTGTCGTCATGTGTACCCTAAATATTTGACCTAGACTTTTATTAAGTCTCACGCCTAGCGGTGCACTGCGCAGGGGGTGAAAAACAGGGAATGTGAGGTAACCTAGGAATCGCACATGCTTGTGCGTGTGCTTTTCCTGAGCTCCCCATTGGCTTTTGGGTGCGTCTTATTGTAAAAGACTGTACGCAATTGGCCCGAGGCGTGCGCATAGCTCCTCCCACGGCCTATTGGTGTCTATTACGCGCACCAAGCGCGTAATAGACACCAATAGGCCATGGGAGGAGCTATGATCGTGCCCAGACACAGGCGTGCGAGGCATACCACTTGCGGGCTTGTTTCAATAGCGATCACTTTCGCTTTCAGTCCCGCTTTTCAGAGAAAGCCGTCTCTACATGGCTTGTAACGCCCCTACTGGTTTTCATTATTGTCGGTTTACAGTCGCGTAAATGCCTTGTTTTAGATAACAAGCCTATCTCACATTTCACTCTCTTGAAAAATCGAGGTTCCTGATATTTGAGAGCGTGCGAGCGACAACGGGAGCTCCGTTTTGCTTGTTAGATGAGCTTGCCTCGGGGTACATCCCGCCCACTCCTTCAAGAGCACCAGCATGGGCCTGCCGCAGCCTCCCCCGGGTCTGACCATTGGCTCACTTCCGGAATCCGCGTGGTTTGGATTGCACAACCGCCGATGTATTTACTAATCCTGTGGTCAGAGGAACAGCGCCAGGACAACGTGCTCGACACCGCCTCTTGTTGTAACTCGTTATGAGTCTCTACATTTTGACCCTTTATTTTAATCTACATATGTATGTGCGTGTATAGAGAGACTATGTTTGTGTTGCATGTGTGTGTGCACATTTGTTTGTGCATGTATGTGTGTGTAGAGTATGTTTGTGTTGCATGCATGTGCATGTGAGTGTGCGTGTGTATAGAGTATGTTTGTGTTACATTTTTGTGTGCATGTGTGTGTATAGAGACAGCATGTTTGTCGCATATGTGTGTGTTTATAGAGCGAGAGTGTTTGTTACATGCTTGCGTGAGTGCGTGTAGAGAGAGTATGTTTGTGTCACATGCTTGTGTGCATGTGTGTGTGCGCGCGTGTGTGTAGAGAACATGTTTGTGTTGCATATATGTGTGTGTATAGAGACAGCATGTTTGTGTCGCATGTGTGTGTTTACAGAGCGAGTGTCTTTGTGTCACATGTTTGTGTGTGTGTGTGTATAGAGTATGTTTGAATCGCCTGCGGCCCCGCTGAGTGACTTCCGCATCCTTGTAAACAGGGGCTGGGCGCAGGAAACAGGCGCTCAGATGAACACAGCAAACATCCTGCCAGGAAGCAGCAGCGCCTCAAAGTACAACTGGCTGGAACAGCATCAGCAGAAAACGGGCTTATTTATAATTGCTAGCATTAACTCGATGATCGGTGTCTGTTTTTGTAACTGGCTGTTTTTTTTAATGCTGGTAATTTTTTTTTTACAACTTTATGTGCTTAGTGCCTTGAATTCGTTGGGAAGGTACAAGTGGTCCGGCTCAAAAACAAGATTAACGCTGGATTCCTAGCTGAGAGTAAGGCGCTTTGTTCTCATCTTCTCTCGGGGCGTTCACATCGGGTTTCGAGTATCGTTTATGGGTGGAGGCGCCAGCGCTGGTGTCTAACCAGGCCCAATATACCTTGTTTTGAGTTCAGGCGCTACGTGCTTATACGGGTTCATTAATCATGAATTAAGCTGTCTTTGGTTCCGTTTACCTCCTCTTTTCCACCAGGTCACCACCCGCAGCTCTCACCAGTCTCCTGTTACACCGACAGGTTTTGACTTGTCACCATGCACAGGTCACGTCTTGTTTTATTAATTATTTACCTCATCCAGGTCTAATGGTATTGATCAGGTGAGATAATTGTCCCCCCACACACATTCCTGTTCACTCATACAACCCAAGTATTAATCTCCAAGTGAAACACACTATCTTGTTCTCCTTCGGTCTGCTTCTCCTCCCAGTGCCAGCCTCCTGTTGGCCAATGGACGTTTAAAAGACTTCATTAAATCCAGTCAAATTGCAAACAGCAAGCAGAAAATGTTCCGTGGCTTTAAAGGAGGTAGAAATAAGCACACTAGACAGGTCCCCCTGTTTCCTGTCTTCCAATGTGTCTAAATCTGTAAATCCCAGCGCTATATAGGGCTTTCATTCCCCTGACTCGCATGTCTGTGAGCCTTTGCTGAAATCCTCCAAGCTCACCGCTAGGACTGCTCCCTCGACGGTGCCCGGGCCATGGTCTTCTGGCCTCGCCTCTCCGAGTGCCAAGGAAATGTTATTCTACCTCCCAACCAGGCGCCCTGCCCTCCGCAGTGCTAGGCAGATGCTCAAGCTGGCGTCAGCGGAAGAGCCACAATAACAGCTGAGCCAGGCAGGCCAGTGCTGCGGTGTGGCCTGGGGAGTCCAAAAGCCTCCTGCGCCCCCACCTCCACTGCTTGGAATCACCCATTGATGGTCATGGCTTGCCCCCCCTGGCCCCTGTCACACTCTGCGCCCTGGCCACTCGCTCCTCAGGCCTCTTTCTGCAAGAGATGGAAGACCCACCCTGCGCAACGCGAGTGTTTGCTCAAGGAGCACCGATGCAACAGGGGCCCTGTTAACCATTAACCACTGCCATGAATCAAATAATGCTTGCCATGCCTGCTCGTTAACGTGCTTTTAATATAGGTTTGCAAATATTCATTTCTCCTTCTGCGTCTACTTTTTTTCTTTTCTACCTTTTCCTTTCACCCCATTTTAATTATTTTAACCAAGAGGTCGATTCTCTGGAACTATTGAATTAGGCCTGTTTGCCGGTACTTCTATTACTTTCAATCCCAGCACTGGGCAATTTGTTTTCAAAATACAGAATTGTCTTACAAGGCAGAAGCCTCTATTATAAATACAGCAGCAAAAAGAACATAATTCCAAGAAAACAGAAGGCAATGACCTTGTCTTTCTGATTATCCATGTATACCATGAGTCACCAGCCAATGACCGATCAGCTCTCCGTCCACGCATGAAGGCCCTCCTGCCTGCCCGCACTCTAATGCTTCTATGGAAATCCTGGGCTTCCTCCATTATTGTCAGCCGGCTGATATGTAGTTATATTGTTGTGAATGCCGTTGGCTTCCTCGCAATATATGTCCATGATGCTCATAGGAGCACTGGCAGCTATGTGTTTCATATGATGTGCGTTGGAGTGGACGTGGTGTGTAGGAAGGCAGTGTCTGCAACGGTGACTGAATTTTGCTGCACAGATTGAAAAATCCCAATTGCTGGAGTTTCCAGGCTAGGTGCCACTAGATTTACAGCACATTAAATGTACCCTTATTTTTATCCAACAGTTGGATCTTTTTAGTCTTTGTGCAGGTGTCGGCCTGCCACAATTCTTTTTTAGGTCTCGCTAGCAAACGCAGCACAGCTGCTTCGCTTGGCGAGACCCTATTGTCGCTTTCATTTGTGAAGGGAGACAAACCATGTGCGCGCCTGGACAGGCAATGTGCACGCGCATGGCGTCTCCTCTCTGGCGTCTCCTTTGTAGTGATAGGAGCTTTCACACGCTCCCACCGAGCGCTTGATTTATTATCTCTTGCAAGCATTGACCACCATAGCAGGATTTAATTGGTCCTTTGATCCGTAGGGCATTTATTAACTCTTGTTTATTTATTTTACGGCGCAGTCCCTTTCAAGCGGCCACGTGCCTTTGTGTGCAGTTGTTTGAAGGAATAACGAAAATAAGGAAGGAAGTTACTGACTTGTTAAACCTGCATCCATATATATTCTGAGATTAGAATTGAGGCTGTATCGTATCTGTCCAGCACTTTTATGTTATGGCAAGCACGTTGTGCTGTCAAAAAGTGGTGACTCTTTGTAATGGTTTCAGTCTATCACTGGCTAGGGTACTGATTTATTGTGCTAAGTTAAGTGGAGCACTATCTGTTCTGGGCTAGTGGATCCTTCCAGATATTTCACAGGTGTCTAGACAAACAGATCGTTGGTTGGCCGTAAATGTAGTGATGGCCATTCAAATGTAAAGTCACGTTTTTACTGAAACAAATACATGTTCGAGATTTTTCCTCCATTTTTATCGACACTGGGCTTGTTTTTAGCCAGCATATTCAGTCAGCTCTCATTTGTAGGTAAATAAATCCCCTTGGCATCCTTATTGTTCTACGACATAACAATGCATCATTTACTTTACTTACCTTTATCCTCAGGAAATTGGTTGCTGCGCGTAATGTAACACCATTCAAAATTCTGTATTGTTTTAAGGCAATCCATATTAGCCAGGAAGCTCTTTAATTAAGCAATGCTTCCTCAGTATGGCTGTTTTTACTCTGACACGTAAACTTGCATTTTTTCCAACTTTTTTGCACAGTCATACTTTTTATTTTTTCGCTTTTAATTCGTCTGTTCCATTACTGGTATGAAAGGTGAGCTTGCTGCCCTAATACAGAAACTTTGTTAAATTATGCTTAAAGGGGTGAATGTTGTTTTCAATAGCACGAAATTGACCCGGGGGTAGGGGGGTCAGTGGTCTAATGCGTCCACTGTAGGGGCCTGTGTTCGACATCATGGTCACAGATTCAAGTAAGGCGAGTCCACTAGGTCTGTCAGCATTCTGAGGCCAATAAAATGAGTACCAGTTGGGTACAATAAACATTGTTATTCAGAGCCATTGGGTGATACGTAGGCTTCACAAATACGCAGTATGTTAAAGGCTTTATTTGTATTTATTGACTTAGCATTGCCTTTACATAATAGCATTGCCTTTACATAACGCACATATCATGAAAGTTATAATACAGACATTTTGTATGAGATGGGGGCGTCTCTTAGTAAAAGGCATTGCCAATATTTTTTTTTTTTTAAATAGACCAAATTAAAGCATCATTTGACCAGGGCCAGCAGGATCTCAGTATCAGCACTGCCGCCTCCAGGGCCTGAGCAAGTCTCACTGCTTCGAGGAGTGACTTTTATTTATTGTTTGTATAAACCAGTCCATCCCTCCCAGGTGTATCATTGTACTGCACAGGTAACCGGAAAGAAGGGAATTTGGTGCTCGCAAGAGGCTGAAGAGATGGGCAGCAAGGGACCAGAACTGCAGCGCAGGCAGCAGAGATGGCAAGGCACCATCAGTATAACACACTTTGCACCCTCTTTGGACCCTACAGAACGGGTCACAGGCCCTACTACAACCATACCAAGCCCGTGACCCTTCATGCCTAGAAAACACAACCCGTAACATATATACAATACCACTACCCCTCATGTGAAGAGTAGGGGACAAGGAAGAAGGGTGAGATGGAAAGGGAGGTATTTTACATCACACTAGCTCCCAGGGACCAAGTACACGTCCATTAGTCCATGTCCTGAGCACTGCCTTTGAGGGTCTCAGGTGGAGCAGGTACATAATCTACATAACAAGTATTTGCAACGCAATAGGTCTTGCATTTGCGAAATGTTAAGCTATTGGCATTGTAAATGACAATGCCTTTTATTTATGTTTACAAAACCAACACATAGATAAAAGGTGCTCCAAAGAGTCTATGTAGTGCATCCAGTATCGTCACTGGGAGAGCTTCAACGAAAGAGGAGAAACACACGCTTATGGAGTGCTCTTGCACTGCACAGAGGATTTGGTAGTAAGAGGCAAAGGCAGATGATATTGTTGCATTCACTTGTTTCCCACTAGGGTCTACCATTACTGAAATCACTGTGGAGGCGACCTCTCTGGTTGCTAGCCAATAAGACAGCTTACCAGGCTTGTGTCCCGGTTCATAGATCAGTGTGTTTAAGGTGGTCGAGCATTGGCGAGCCTCCTCTTAGCAGATTTGTATCAGGTAAGCCTCATCAGTCTCTTATTGACTTTGGATCATATCCATGTTTGGCAATGTATTCATGCTCAAGTGCAATAAGCCTAGCCTCCATAGCAATTATCTGTTGCCTTTTTTTCTTGACGTTCTTTTTAAGGAAAGCTTTGGTCATACCAAGTATGGTGGCATTCTGTGCTGCCCAGAGTACCAGGGGAGCATACATGGCAGACGTTCAAGGTAATCTTTTAGCTCTTGCGTTAACAGTTGTGAGTATTGTGCGTCTACTATGCACATACCATTTGGGGAGACAGCCCTCCCTCAGGGTCCAAATTTTAATCTTGACCGGAAGTGATCTAAAATTCCCAGGGCAGCATTATTGCTGTTGTTGTACACCATACGTCCACATGCAGGAAGGATTAGGAAGTATATTTGAGACATGGTTTTATGTGCAGCTAAGATGTTGTATTCCTTAGCATAGAAGTACATATTCGCCAAATATCGCACAATCCCAGGGAGTATGTCTTCTAAGTCAAGATGGTGGCTCTATATGGCTTTGTCACAGTAGGCACAGTGGAGTTTGGCGTGGAGTCCAGGATGGCACTCAAGTCAGACCCTGGGCTAGTCCCAGGAAAAACTTTCAAATATCATCAAGAGTGGGTTTAGATAATTGGGGTGGAATACATGCACTGCACAGGTTGTATTCCCTCTGTTCCAACCAGCCCTCAATCGTCCACCGCCGGAAGGAGGACTGCGCTGTAACTGTTCCCTTTCGTCCATCCAGTCTCATGTAGCCTCATGAGATTTGAAGAACAAGGAGCAATAAATATGGATCACCGAGTCTGGCTGATACCATAAGCATGAAAGAACAGAAGGGAGAGCAAGGGATTGTGTTCACATTGCGTGAACGGGGAGTACTCCTGTACCCCTGGGTTTATCGATAGAAACAAAAAAGAGGAGTACCACCACCGAAGAATCAAAGATTCCTAATGGGGTGTGTGATTGAACAAAAGTGAGAAAGTTCTCCTTTTGTTAAGAAACCCCTCACTCACCACCTAGTGGTGACATGCTTCATCATCGGGGTCCACCCTAATGACCTAGCGCCATCAGGGTGTGCTACAACACCTGTTTACAGTGGAGCAGGTTGTGAGTGAAGGTGCGTAAACAAAAGGTGTGTTAAAAATTGTCCTGGTTTAACTTGTGAGAAACAATTTTTTTTATTTTCAAGCAACTGGACAATATTAAAAACAATGGCGAGATAGAGTGAGGGTGATTATGACCCGTGTATCTCTATGTGTGTCTGGTCTACATGTTTCAACCGTAAAGGTATTAATTAACCAGGTTTTCTTCAGGACCAAAAAACCAGAGGAGTGGATGATCTGCGTCCCCTAAAAGACGCACCCAATCCTACTCTCTGGATACCACACGTGGGCAAAAGTGTGCCTGTGGTGTCAGCTTATGCCGTATTGGGTAAGCATAAAAATAATCAAAATACCTGTAAAGAAGGAAAAGACAAATGTCAAAATTTAGACTACTACATGCCTGTAACGTTGTGCAGTGTCTCAGGATCGTGCCTGCATGCTGTCACTCCCATTAGGATAATCTGATTACTCGGCGTCACAAAAAGTCAGGGCGTAAATAGGTCATTAGGGTGGACCCCGATGATGAAGCATGTCACCACTAGGTGGTGAGTGAGGGGTTTCTTAACAAAAGGAGAACTTTCTCACCTTTGTTCAATCACACACCCCATTAGGAATCTTTGATTCTATGGTGGTGGTACTCCTCTTTTTTGATACCATAAGCATACATTTAAGGCCACAATGTCTTTTTAACGGCATTAAAAGATTGCCTATTCTTTCTGACAAACGAAGGTTGAAAGGACAGATTTTTCACATTTCGCGATCGCACCTCAATGCCTGTAGTTCAGAACCTTGGCAATGGTGGGATATGGAGGCACACCCACGGGGGGACGTTGTTCCAATGTTGTCTGGGCAATTACAAGAGCAAAGCGAAGTGACTATATGCTCACAACCAAGCGGTCGTACCAGTTTCTAAAAACCTCTTACGGGACTGGCCCTCCACTTCCTCCAGAAAGTCAACAAAGTAGAGTTTGTTCTTCCTTCCCTGTTCTCAGCATTTTTAGATTTTTCCTCCAGGCTTTTAAATTCTGTGGTGAGTCAAGCTACGGTAGACTGCAGCTCTGTACCCACGTCTTCCAATTTCGCAATGCATTTCTGTGTTTCAGAGACTCTTGTCAACTACATTGTGTGTTGTTGGAGTGTGATGTCCATTCCTACTTCCGCTATTCTTCTTTCCAGAGCCACTTGGGGGACCTGTAGTTTTGTGTAGTGTGGTGCCTGAGGAATTGGGGCTCGAGAAGTATATATGACCATGTTGGTTTGCGCTTGTGAAGGGGGGAGGGAATCCAGTCACTTCCCATGTTTGCTGCTCTGATAAGCACTTGTGTATGTTTGGCATAAATCTAGAAACCCTCTGTGCAACAAGGAGTCCACAGGGTTATCCCAGGTATTCCTCCTAAATTTTGGGGGAATAAGATTACACATCTTTGGAGAGACTATTGGCAGGGTTTCCGGGGCTCCAGGCAGCCATCTGCCAGCTCAGATGGATCTGTGCGATTCCAACCTGCAAAGGGCAGACACCCCAGAACAGGGCATCAAAGATTACAATGGTCAAAGTCGAGGTGCATAATAGGGCAGTCCAAGCAGAATCTAATGCTTTTAATGACTCTCCTTGAGCCCCAAAGTGTCCTTCACAATGCTCTACACTGCAGGGGTTAGTTGAGCATAGGCCAGGCAACAAACACTGGATTCTGTTTCACACGGCAGTACTACGATCTCAGATGCATATGAGGAATCTTCGCCTCGGCCTGCTTGAACCGTAAGCTTCGATGCCAGCCGCAGGCAGCACGAGCATTCGTGCAAGAACTCCAGTACCCTGATCAGTGGTTTCATTATTGTGGACGTGGAAGTGTGACAGCTGCCAATAACTTGTTCAGTGCAAGGCTGAGGGATGCTGTGTATAATTCATTTGGTGTTTACCATATACAGGACAGTAGGTTTCTGCCTGGGGTGCCTTACTTCAGAGCCAACAATCAATGGGAGAGGGCTCGCTTCACCAGCCCACCTTGTAACTAGTCACCATTGGAGCTGTCCAGGCCCCTTCACCAGAACCAATAGGCGGCTTCAGTCCTCACTGCACCGCCACCACCAGCTGACACAGTGATCTCAGCCGCTTTGGTCTTCACTCCTCTAAGTACACCATCTATTGAGTCAACAAGGGTTCAATAATCGCTGCTCCTCTGCCCAGCGACAAGACTCGGGAGTCTTACCTGCAACGAGCCCAAGTGCATCTTTCGAACGTAGCCCGCTCACAACAGCATGGCAGAGGCAGGCAGCCCTCTAAACAGAGACTCACTGATCACTGCCTTGGTCTGGTTCAGTTCTCTGGCTTCCAAGCGTAGGTTCCCAGGGCAAAACTCCAGTTTGCTCTACTACCACCACACAGCTGCAGCTGGCACTAGGCCAATTAGTATCACCACAAGATCCACGCTTCAGTCCATGCCATTGCAGCCTGTGAGAGCTGGTGCTAGCACCACCTACGACTGATAGAAGTTTCCTTATATCTGAAGTCACTGCACTTAAAACCTATAAGTCACCCCTAAGGCAGCTCTTTCAATCCTGAAGGTAGGCTGCGAGCTTATAAGTGTGTGGGGGCCCGTGCATGAGCAGGTAACCCCTACAAACCCCAGAGTCATTTTCTCCAGGCTTTGTAAGTGCGGCCAGCCATTTTAACACATATAGTGGCCATATGACTTTACGCGGTGGATAACTATGTAGTGGCTCTGCCGTATCTGGGCATGTTTGGTATCAAACATGTTGGAATCATACCAACACCAATTCCGGTGCTGGAGGTGTGATTCTATGCACTGTGGAGCTCCTCTGAAAAGACTCTCAGTCGTTCCGGTAACAGTCTTCCAGTGTCTGCCAGGAGGCTAGTGCTGCTTCAGACCACAGACACAATTCTGCCCTCCTGCTGCTGAGCTAGAGCAGGGGAAGGTAGAACAATAAGTTTCTTGTCACAGGGAGGTGTGCCCACCTCCCAGACAGGACTTAGTGTATTGGGCTGGGGTGGAGGTGCTTGCCGGCACCACAGACTGCTTTGAATGGCACATTTGGTGCTCTCCTTGCATACACTGGTTTGAGCCAGTTCCCGCACTGGTGCAAAACTGGACAAAGGGCATGGGAGTATCCTCCTCTCTGTCCAGCCCCTCCTCTGGGAGGGACCCTTGAATTGTCCCAACCCTTTCCTAATGGTACTTAAGGGCTTACCTGTGGGTGGCTCTTCAGATTGGTCGTGGGACAATATTCAAACCCGAAACCACTTCAACTTCGACAGTCTGGGCACCTTGGACTTCGCCTCGGACTGAGGCTGCACCAAGGAAGACTCCTGCTGCTCCTAGTCTCGCTGTTCTGCAAGTCTTCTTCATCGTCCGTGTCTGTGCTTCTTCCAGGATATTCAACAGACCTGTAGGCATCTAGGACACTCAAAGCAATCTCCCTTGAAGTCACTCCCCTGCATCTGCAGGCATCGTAACGAAGCTGACCGGTCCGCTGCTCCCAAGTCCCACAGACTTCGAAAGGCTCAGCAACACAGGTGGTGGTTCTCCAACTCCCTCGAGGCCTGACCTGTCCTCTCAACAATTTTGAGGCCAGTATCCCTTGTCGGAACCGCCGAGACCAAACCCCTATGCACCGCACCAAGACTTGTTGGCTCTGCATTCAAGATCTTTGGGCAACAAGAAGCTCCAGTCTCCAGCACCTCTTTCTGCCAGGAAAAGTGTCCTCACTGCATCCTCTGCACCGTGGGCCTTCATCTTTGGTGAGCTACTGGAGGTCCTCTTGCGACTCCTGTGACTTCTGCCTGTGGGTCCTCCAGAGGGTCTTCTCGTGCTCCAGTGGGCTCCCCTGCTTGGTCGGGGCCTATGCTGACTCTCCTGCTTGTGGAGAGTCCCTTGGACCTTGCTGGTCCCAATGTTGCTCCTTCTTCGCTTTCTACACCTGTTGCAGCTGCCAAGGCCTTTTGGTGCTCCCTGGTTCTCGACGTCAGACGGGGGACAGCTCGTGCATGGCTCCTGGTCTTTCTCAGCATCACCTGGTCCTCGCAGCAACAAGGTCACCGTCATTACTCATGAAGCATCCGACATCAGTGGGCATTGCTCTTCTGTGCCTCCTGATCACGTCCGAGTGGCATAGACTCTGTCCCCTCTGCTTACAGGTTCTCCTTTTGAAAACTCCACCCTTGGATTACACCATACTCTTGCACAGTCTTCGCCAGCAGCATCTTTTTCGAAGTCCTCCATTGTGGTCTACAGCGGTTTACAACGTCACTTCAAACCTATGCACTCGGTTTCCCTGGTGTAGATATCCTGGTTCCTGCGGTATCCACGGGTGGGGTGGCTCTTCAACCTTCTGTCTTCCACAGGGTTTTTCAGGATTCACTGGGAAGGGTCCGTCTCCAAAACTGCAACCGTGACTTTCCTGTTGACTTCTATTGGACACGCGGCTGTGTTTCCACTCTGCACACAGCCTCAGTGGAGTTCCTGGGTACTTATCCTGGGTGGTTCCTTTGGTCCCCAGCTCCTCTGAGTTTCCTGGTCCAAGTCCCGACTGTGGTAGCAGTTCGCATTACATTTTGTTTAGTATATGGTTTAGTCTCCCCCTGGAGACCACTGTATTTTGTGCTTACTTACCTATTGCAATTTTTCTTGTGTATTTGTGTTTATATCTCCGGGTAGGAGATATACCAATGTGTTAGTGAGTATTGTGTAATAAATATAAATTTTTATACATACATTATGTGGGTCTTTTTCGCTTAACCTACACTACACGGTTAAATCTGGTAAAACTAACGCCTTAAGACTCCTGGATAAGCCTGAAGGCTGCTCTCCTCAGCTACCACTTAGAGAGCTTTCCATAGTTATCCAAGACCACTAAAACCACTATACGGGTTGCCTGGATTTGTGCAAGGTGCTTCACTTAATTAAGTGTGCACCATATACTAAGCCAGCCTCTTACAGCCCTGCATTGAGAAAAGGAGCATGGGCAGCCCCCTTTGACTCCCCCACAGGCCGACAGCATTGAGGAGCGAACCAGCAGTCAGCAACAGGATGCCCCTAGATCAATAGGGGCAGGTCACGGAGCTCTCTTAAGAGCAGTCACCATTCTGGAGTCCTAGGCCAAGCTTTCCTTTGATTTATTTAAGAGTAAATATTACGCATCCTTTTCATTATGGGAAGTGTTATGTAAAAGATGTCATATAAATATTAGTTTGTATCTATTTATAAATATCTCCAGTCTTTCTTTTCAGGCCAAATGATTGGCATGGCTTGCCCTCTTATGTGAACACTGCCACCTTCCGCACTGCCCCCTCACCCCACCCTATTTGTATCAATGGAAATGGAAACATAAGACAACAGGCCTGGAATTTTAGCATATGTAAAAGGAGCAATGTAAGCCACGTATGTTTTTTATTGACTCATTAGCCAAGTCTGCCTTATAATTCACTGGCAGACCTTGCAATTGAAGCACTGCCATTATAATTGTTTTTGGTTGGAAGGATGACTGTTTGGCACCGATTTCTTCATCTGCTTTCAAAATGTGTCAATCTACTGAGGAGGCAAAACCGCTGGGTCCATTCCAGTGAACAAGTGCATCCCCCAAAAAACTTCTATCTGATTGATAAGTTCACTGTGATGTTAACTAGATATTAGCAGATCTGTAACAATGTACTTCCTGTATGGTTCAAGTGCCCGATTGTTTTACTTCTACCTACTGGTGAAATGAGCAGAGTACGATACATGCAAAATGCTGCTTACATGGCAAATTAAACAGTACCGTTTTTAACAAAGACCAAACTTCCAAATTAAGCTAACAGATTAGTAAAATTGTGTAAAATTATTATTTACAGTGCGCAGAAAATCAGTATAAATTACAATAGTACCAAAAAATACTTTTAAGTAGAGGTTTTCAAAAGCGATCAGAGGGAGAAGCAACCAGCATTTTGTTTAAACCAAAAATATTTTATTCTTGAAAAAATCGTGTGCCCTCTGATAGAAGTGCTGTACACAGCAATCAAGTACATCAGAACTTCTACAGTTGGGATGGTTCCATATTAATTTATATTTATTACAGAGGTCTATGTATTTTGTTGATCTTCTCTTTAGGAGGTGCATAGTGACTATTGGTGGCACATGACATTAACATTCGAAATAAGCAAAACAAGATTGATATTCTCATATCAAATTGTATTTACTGGTGTCTAAAACTAAACACTGTAACAAAGAACACATTAAAAACATGTTTTCGACGCTGAACTTCCATCAGTGCAAGCAAGGGCCACCCAACCTATGTTTTACACAAATAATGGGAACACAAGCACCATCCCAAAAATACCTGCTGTTTAAAGTAGCGCCTTTCTTCTTCATCAATCAGCACCAGGTTGAGGTAATAGCGCACACTGAATTTCTTGTTGATGTCTCTCATGGTGGGGGTCAGCTCATATCCCGCCAGGAAGAGTCGAATTGGAATTGATTCGCCTGAGGGAAAAAAGATCCCAAACATTAAATCAATAAAATAATATTTGGGAACACCAAGTCACAAAACGACTATGAAGGGATGGCCATTATTCTGGGAAAGTAAATGATACGAGGAAATGTCCGCACATACACAGATTCACTTGTAGGATGCCTCTATGAATGCACTACTAAGCCCGTTCAGTGAGGGTTAAATGGGGCTCACCCCGAACAGGTGCCCCATCCATGATCTCGTACTTGGCAATTGTATCATTCTCGTGGTAAACGTTGGGTCCTGTCCCAGTTGTCTCCCTCTTGATAATGTCAATTTCCATGTGCTTAATTTTGATTCGAACCAATAGGAAGTAGATTTTCCCCACAATTACATCTTTCAGGTGATATCTAAATGAAAAAGGATAAAAACAGAATAAGCATCAAAGCAGTGCCAGCATCTCTTCAACTGTTGCTAAGCCTCTTTACCAACAAAAGAATTTCTTAAAACAGCAACCAGCTCGTGAATAAAGTAACATATGATTTGGCAAACCCAAGAAAGCCTGTAACTTCTCTAAAAGCAGTAACTTTCAGATTGAGCAGCTCTTGAAGGTGGGCTAGAAAATGGTTTGAAATAAGAAATAGCAATTCCCTGAGAAGGAGCTTAAAACCTCAAAAGAGCACAACTAAATTGAGTCTGTTACTCACAAACCTACTTGGATTTGTTATACTCAAACTCGATGTGCAGGCAGTCCTCAATTCCCACTTCCATCTTGATAGAGGAGTTGAGCTCTGGGTACGTGCTGAGTGTGTGCACCACGATATCCATCTCCTTAACAATGGCATTTAGTCTGCGGCTGATAGTGGCTCGCAAGAAATATCTACAAACAAAAGGAAGCCATCAAAACGGTTGACTGTTGTGAGAGCAGTCTGGAGGAAGGAGAAATTTTTTAGAGTATAAAGTACAGTGTAGATTAACAGACTGAATATTACCCACATTTTCATGTTCTCTACCCCATTGTTCATGTTCTCGGCATGTTATTACTTCAAGATGATCCTGGAACATAACTGAAGTTTGTACTTTATAAAAATGCCAGTATCTTCCTCAGGGGACAGGTGAATAGTATATAAAGGGTAGATGTAAAGTACTTCTAACAAAGCCATCAATATTATCAACCGGCAAATATAGGAGACCTCGAAATGCAACAAAAAAAGTGCACGTTTTGTAAGAATCTACAGCTTTGTACATTAAGAAATATCTGACCGTAATCTACTCCTCACCGATATCTTAACAGTAGGTAAAACGAAATTAGTGACAAACACAAATTTCACTGGCATAATTTCTTTTAATATCTGATTTTTTATATTTTTTATTCAAAAATAAACATAAAACATATACAGGCATAAGAATGAGCAGCAGCCCTGTTCTTATGTACAGCCAGGGAAACATTCGCTAGTTTCTGTAACTGTTGAGATTCTAAACCGATTATGGTTTCATACCTTGTAAAGACAAAACCTTTACCATAATATTTGCATCAATGTGCCGCACGTGAGGCCAAAATAATAATTCCAAGGCCCCCATACATTCTCAAATGTTCCCATGGAAACCTGTATGTGGTTGGTCTCCCTTTCTGGTGACTAGCATAAGTCCATATGTTTTTACTCTATTATCAATCAAGGGAGCCACCGGGATGTTTCAATTTTAAGCTGTGTACCACCACCAAAGTCCAAGGTTTGTAAAGAGTTTGTGGCTGGTGGACCTGAACCTCTCTGCAGTGTCTTCTCAACCTTTTCACTTTCACCCCTCTTGCTTTGCTGAATTTATTTTTTTGGCTTTAGGACTGTGAACTTTAACTATGTGCACTTAACCACTGCAAACAGGAACTAAACTGCGTGTACTCTCTCACTAAAAATGGTCAAATTTTCTCACATCCGATTGGTGCATTTAATTGACTTGTTAGTCTGTAACGCCTTATCTGGTAGAGACATGATATAGTCGCAGATTCCTTACCATACAACTTACAGGCGTCAGGCTGGATCTAGAAGATTTTGATAGCAGTACCCTTGCACGCAGATAGGTGCTGTTGGTTGACTCCGCATTACATTGTAGGCGTCCGTTTCGGTGTGACATCTGCGTCATCTATATAGGCACCACCTCTGCGCTCTGACGTCAGTACTTTTCACAACTTTCCACGGCAGAAGCACAGCGCCATGAAGTGTCCGACCATGGTGTGTTAAAAAACGACTAGGTCCTTGAAGGGAAACAACCCACACTCTAAAAACTGATGTGCAGTGCAGGTAGGATGAGTGGATCGGTTAGGAATCTGCAGCTAGATCATGTCTCTACCAGATAAGAGGTTACTGAAGGCAAGTAACTTGTCTATCTGCTAGAGACATCTAGCCGCAGATTCCTTAACTTAGAACAGATACCCAAGCAATACCATCCTCAGAGCAGGGACTGCAGAAAAGTATTAGACCAGAAAATCCTGTAGGTCTGAACGGTCGAAGAGGCCTTCCCTACAGACTGGATTATCCTAGCAATAATGTTTGGCAAACCTGTGCAGAGATGCTCACGTAGCCACCTGGCAGATGTAGAGGACTAGAACACCACACTGAAGAGGCGTGGTGGCTGCCTTAGCCCTGGTTGAATGAGCTCTACGGCCTTCGGGAGGCTGTTATTTTCCCAAGGCATAACATATTTATGCAGAGGATAACCCAACACGAGATGTTCCTCAGTATGTCCTTTCTTTGCTCCAAAGTACCCTACAAAGAGTTGGTCACTTTAGTACGATCGAGACAGAACGATAATGCTCTTTTTCGGTGCAAACAGCGGAGACACTCTTCTTCCTTAGTAAGAGGCGGAGGAGCATAGAAGGTGGACAAAGTTAAAAATTGCCCTAGATGGAAAGGGGTTACCACCTTAGGCAAAAAAGAAGCCCTAGTGTGGAGCAGTACCTTGTCCAGAAAGACTTTCAGGTAAGGGGGCTGAGAAGATGGAGCCTGTAATTCACACACCCTCCTGCCAGAAGTTATGGCCACTAAAGCGCCGGGACACTCCTCGGAGTAGCCGTGCGCTATAAAAGATCCGTTTAAAAAAAAAAAGAAGGCTGATTTTATAATAAGCAGCCGGAGCAGGCAGTTGTGCAGCAGCTCGAACGGTGCACACATCAAATAGGTGAGAACCAAGTTAAGGTCCCACTAGAGCATGAAACAAGGAGAAGGGGAAACAAAGGAGTAAGCCCCTTCAAAAATCTCTGAACAATGGGGGGGGGGGATTTAAAAAGCGATGGAAGATGTGGCAACCGCAGTAAAGCAGAAAGGGCCGCAAGGTAACCCTTCAGAGTGTCCAGAGCAGAGCCCTGCTGGGCTAAAGAGAGAACGAAAAGAAGAATGTCAGAAAGGGATGCAGACAGGTGGTCAACAGACCGTTCTGTACAATATTTACAAACTTTTTGCCATTGGCAGGAGCGACCTATGACCCTGCTCGCAGGCAGGTCGCTCCCCATGCTGCTGCACAGCTCTGCCTAAATTGTTTTTGCCTAATCTTGTATTTTTCCCCTGTGCCTAACTTGCTTTCGTGCCCAGACTTTTTATTCCCCTGTGCCTGTAATTGCTTTCTTGCCCAGACTTGTTTTTATCCCCCTGTGCCTGTACTTGCTTTCTTGCCCAGACTTGTTTTTATTCCCCTGTGCCTAACTTGCTTTCTTGCCCAGACTTGTTTTTATTCCTCTGTGCCTGTACTTGTTTTCTTGCCTAAACTTGTTTTTCCTTCCTGTGCCCAGTTCTCCCGCGGCTGCCGCCCGTTTTTCCCGCCGCTGCATCCCTGCCCCCCTGCAATCCCATTCGGCGCCCCGCTCCCGCCTCCCAGCTGCTCCTCCCTCCTAAATCCTCTCATATGGAAGCTGGCGCTCAGCGGGTGCGCTGGCGCACCTAAGGAAAGCCCGTCTGTGCCCGTCCGTGCCTGGACCGCGCCCAGCGCCATGACCCCTGGACACCACGAACGCCACGACGCCCGACACCGCTACGATGCCAGAACCCTCCAAGCACTCAACACCGGACGAGCACACACCTGCTTCCTGGCCACCCCGAAGCGCACCCACGGAGCTTTCACCTGCCGGAACTGCAGCTTCACCAGCATCCGCCCCACCATGCTGCAGACCAGGAAAGAACCCAACCACCTCAGATGCATCCTTCTCAACACCCGCTCTGCCCAAAAACATGCCGTTGAACTCTGGGACCTACTCTACTCAACCTCCCCAGACGTCGCCTTCCTGATGGAGACCTGGCTGAACCCCGTCTCGGCACCTGACATAGCCATAGCCGTCCCGGAAGGCTACAAGATCACCCGCAAGGACCGCACCAACAGAGCGGGAGGAGGACTCGCCATCGTCCACAGGAACACTCTCAGAGTCTCGACATACACCGACAACACCCTCAGCACCGCCGAACACCTGCACTTCCAGATCCACAGCGACCCCAACACCACCCTCAGAGGAACCCACATCTACAGACCGCCCGGACTCCAACCACAGTTCAGCGACTCCATCGCCGACTTAGTCAGCACACACGCCCTCGCCTCCATGGACTACATCCTCCTCGGGGACCTGAACTTGCACCTCGAGAACAATGACGACACCAACTCCACCACCCTGATCGACAACCTAGCCAACCTCGGACTCAGACAACTCGTCACAACACTCACCCACTCCGCCGGTCACACGCTAGACCCCATCTTCTCCGCAAGCCCCTACGTCTCCTTCAACCATACCACCGAACTCCACTGCACCGACCACCGCTGCATGCACTTCACCTTCAAGAAACCCACCACGCACCACCGCACCCAACAGATGCCTCACCGCTGCTGGAGCAAAGTCAACGAAGACCAGCTAACCACCACCCTCGCACAGAGCCCACCCGCCGACCATACCGACCCCGACACCCGCAACCTCAGACAGTGGATCAACGACTGCGCCAACACCCTCGCCCTGATCAAGAAACCCTCCAACAATCATACCAACAAGAAAACCAGCTGGTTCACTGAAGACCTCCGGGCCTCCAAGCAAACCTGCCAAAAGCTGGAGAAGATCTGGCTCCGTGAACAAACACCGGACAGCCACGCCGCCCACAAGAATGCCACCAGCAGACACCATCACCTCATCAGATCCGCCAAAAGGGCCTCCTTCAAAGACCGCCTAGACAACAACGCGCACAACAGCAAAGAACTCTTCAACATCGTGAAGGAACTCTCCAACCCCAGCTCCAACACCAACGACGTCCCACCCTCGCAAGACCTGTGCGACTCACTGGCCACCTTCTCCCAACGCAAGATCACAGACATCCACGACAGTTTCAACGACACGACCGCCCTGACAACCACTGAGACCTCCGCCCCCATGACCACCATCTGCACCAACCGCCTGCTCTACTGGACCAACATCAACGACGATTACACCATCAAGATCATAAACACCATCCACTCCGGATCTCCGTCAGATCCATGCCCACACCACATCTTCAACAAAGCCAGCACATCCATCGCACCCCATCTCCGGAAAGTCATCAACACCTCCTTCGAGACAGCAACCTTCCCGGAGAGCTGGAAGCACGCCGAGATCAAGGCCTTACTCAAGAAACCCAAGGCGGACCCCAAGGACCTCAAGAACTTCCGGCCCATCTCCCTGCTCCCGTTCCTGGCAAAGGTCATCGAGAAGACCGTCAACGAACAACTGACCCGCTACCTCGAGGAGAACAACATCCTGGACTCTTCCCAGTCCGGGGTCCGCAGCAACCACAGCACCGAGACTGCCCTCATCGCCGCCACCGATGACATCAAGTCCCTGCTGGACAACAGAGAAACAGCGGCCCTCATCCTCCTGGAACTGTCAGCCGCCTTCGGCACGGTCTGTCACCACACACTACGAACACGCCTCCACAACGCTGGGATCCAAGAGAAGGCCCTGGACTGGACCACCTCCTTCCTCTCCGGCAGAACACAGAGCGTCCGCCTTCCCCCCTTCCACTCCGAAGCCACCAAGATCATCTGCGGCGTACCCCAGGGCTCATCCCTCAGCCCAACCCTGTTTAACATCTACATGGCAGCGCTCGCCCACGTCGCCCGTCGGCACGACCACAACATCCTCTCCTATGCCGATGACACCCAGCTGATACTCTCCCTCACCAAGGACCCCCACACCGCCAAAACCAACCTTCACAAAGGAATGAATGCGGTTGCTGAATGGATGAGGAACAGCCGACTGAAGCTGAACTCGGACAAGACGGAGGTCCTCATCCTCGGATCCAACCCTTCGGCCTGGGACGACTCCTGGTGGCCGACCGCACTGGGAACCGCTCCAACACCCACCGACCACGCAGGCAACCTAGGGGTCATCCTCGACTCCACCCTCTCCATGACTAAACAGGTCAACGCCGTCTCCTCCTCCTGCTTCAACATCCTCCGCATGCTCCGTAGGATCTACAAGTGGATCTCCACTGAAACGAGAACAACAGTCACCCAGGCCCTTGTCAGCAGCAGGTTCGACTATGGAAACGCCCCCTATGCAGGAGCCTCGGCCAAACTCCTGAGACGGCTCCTGGTCAACAAGAGGATAACCTTCAAGCTCCTCACCTACGCACACAAGGCACTCCACAACACCGGACCAACGTACCTCAACAGACGACTCAGCTTCTACACCCCCACCCGCCAGCTCCGCTGCGCCGACCTCGCCCTCGCTACAGTCCCCCGCTTCTGAAGAGCAACCTCAGGTGGCAGATCGTTCTCCCACCTCGCCGCCAAGACCTGGAACACCCTTCCCATCCACCTACGGCAGACCCAAGACCTGCTGACCTTCAGAAAACTCCTCAAGACCTGGCTTTTTGAGCAGTAGCAGCATTCCCCACCCCAGCGCCTTGAGACCCTCACGGGTGAGTAGTGTGCTTTACAAATGATATGATTGATTGATTGATTGATTGATATACCGACTTGGTGGAGGGACACCTGGCTGTAAGAATAACCTCACAGACTTCGGGAGGGAGGTCAAAAACTGTCAACTGTCTCCACACAAGGAGGCAGAGGGTGGACAGGTTTGGGTGCTGCTTTGACAGAAGATCCTTTCGAAGGGGCAGCCTGATGGGAGAATCGATGCTCATCTGCAGAAGCTCGGGATACTAGACTCTCCGTGCCCAGTCCGGTGCCACGAGGATGACTTGGGCACAGTTGCTCCTGATCTTCAGCACTCTTGACAGGAGTGGGATGGGCGGAAAGGCGCCCAGAAGGCCTGTGAACCATTTGAAGACGAAAGGCGTCGCCCAGCGAGAGCCGCCATGGAAACTCCAACGTGCAAAACTGCTGACATTGCACATTCTCGATGAAGGCACACAGATCCAACAAAGGCTCTCCCCACTGTTGAAAGAGACCTTGTGCCAGACAGTTGTTGAACTAATAAGGATATTCCCTGCTGTTCCAGCGAAGTCCAGAGAGAGATGCAGGACCTCTTGACAGAGCCCCCCGCCCTGCTTGTTGCAGTACCACATGGCGATGGTGTGGTCCGTTAACACCTGAACTAGCCTTCCCTTGAGGGATGGTAAAAAGGGTCTCAGTGCCAATCGGATCGCACAAAGCTTCAACTAGGAGTTGTGGAGCCTGGCTTTCATTGGAGACCAGAGTCTTCTGAGCTCCAACTCTACCAGATAGCTGCTACATCCCATTTGTGAGGAATCTGTCACCACTGTGAAATCTGGTTGGGGAGGGAGAGTGGGGTATGCCTCTGACCCAAGGGCGGTTTGTCAACCATCATTGCAGATCTTTCGCAGTGCCCTCCGAGATCTGGAACAAGTCGGTGAGATTCCCCTGATGCTGCACCAATTGGAACTTCAGGTCTCACTGCAGAGCCCGCATATGCCAAATGGCATGATTCACCAGCAGGATGTAGGAGGCCACGAGGCCTAGCAGCCTCAGAGTCAGTCTCACTTAGATACAAGATAGTGGCTGAAACATCAATATCATAGCCTGAATATCCTGGACTCGCATCTTGTGAGGATAGGACTGAAACTGCACCGTTTCCAGAACTACTCAGATGATGGGGTGTGTCTGAGAGGGTGTCAGGTGAGACTTTGGCACGTTGATAGTGTACCCTTGCGAATGCAGGAGGTTCCCCATAGTCTGGAGGTAGGAGAAGTCAGCTTGGGGCAAGCTCGCCTTCAACAACCAGTCGAGATAGGGGAAGACTGGAACTTCCGATCTCCGCAGATGAGCTGCGACAACCGCCATCACCTTGGTGAACACCCGTGAGGCACTGGTGATGCAGAAGGAGAACACGGTAAACTCAAAAGAGCTCATGCCCCACTGTAAACCACAGGTAGCGCCGATGGGCAGGCAGGACGGAAATATGGAAATAGGCATCCTGCAAGTCCAATGCTACCATCCAGTCTCCCAGGTCCAGGGCAGACTGGACCTGAGCAAGAGTGAGCATTATAAACGTTTCTTTTCAGAGAAAGTAGTGGAGGGCTCTGAGGTCAAGGATAGGTCCAAGAGCCCTGCAGCCCTATGGACCACCATTGCAAATGAAACCCCCTCTCCTCCATAAGCCAGGTTAGGGGGAGACAGCATGCCAGGCTCTGAGGAGGTGTACAAGCTGCTGGCATCACCCAAATCCTCGTACAAGTCCACTTCCTCGTTGAAAAGCAGAATTTCTAAGGGATCCTGCTGTCCCTCTCAATCTTCATACAAACCTAGCCCTTTAGAATAAGGCACAAAGCATGATATGGAGACCAACAGCTCCTTCTTTGCTGGTCTCGGTGGACGTCCAGATGGCTCTTTATCATCTGGAATGAGGACGGGGTGGGCGCTACCAGTGGGAGCAGGCGACGGAGGGTCTCAGCGTCAGACGTAGTGTTTGAGAAGATCGAATAGGTACAACTGGCACTTGCCCAGATCAAGGAGTCCGCGGAGCCGGGGCCAGAACCAGCGGTGTAGAACCCACAGTACCTCCATCCAATGAGCCTGCGGCATCCAAAGGCACGTCAGCAGGGTCAGGCCGCCCAAATGAACAAGTTTACTTACCTTCGGTAACGATATATCTGTAAGAAACATTAGTTAGTTAGATTCCTTACCTTAGAATATCCCCAGGCGTCAGGCTGGATCCGGAAAGTTTTGCGTAGCAGTACGCCTGCGCGTCGGTAGGCGTCGTCTGCGCCTCCGTGTCAGTCGTCGGCGCCAGGATGACGTCGGAGTACTTAGACGCCGTCATCGCGCGCGGACTTCAGTTCTTATACACCGCTTTTCCTCGCCAGAAATACAGAGCCATGATAAAAACCGACAATGGTGCCATGAAACTAAGGCCCTAGATATCGGTTTGCAGAACAGGGAGGATGGGTGGGGCGGTAAGGAATCTAACACTAACTACTGTTTGTTACAGATATATCGTTACCGAAGGTAAGTAACTTGTTCATCTGAAAGAAACACGTTAGTTAGATTCCTTACCTTAGAATAGATACCCCAGCAATACCAACCCCGGTGGTGGGCCTGCGAACCAAGATCACACCAGAAAGTCCTGGAGAACAGAACGGGCAAAGAAGCCATCTCTCCGGACTTGGCTGTACAGGCAGTAGTGTCTGGCAAACGTGTGCAGCGAGGCCCACGTAGCTGCCTGACAGATGTCCTGCAAGGGGACTCCCCGACCCAGGGCAGTAGTAGCCGCCGTGGCCCGAGTGGAATGGGCCCTCAGCCCAACAGGAGGCTCCTTTTACGCCAAGGAGTAGCAAACCTTGATGCACAAGACGACCCACCGAGAGATGGTTCGTTTGTGCACCGCCCGTCCTTTCTTAGCGCCCACGTAACCAACAAAGAGCGAGGGATGTGGAGGCGGAAAGAAGGTGGGCAAGGTGATGGACTGCCCGATGTGGAAGGTTGTGACTACCTTGGGCAGGAAAGAGGGACGCGTTCTTAAAACAACCTTATCCGGATGGACAGAAAAGAAAGGAGGCTTAGAAGAAGGAGCCTGGAGCTCACTCACTCTCCTGGAAGAGGTGATGGCAACCAGGAATGCAGTCTTAAGAGTTAGAAGACGAAGAGGGCAATTGTGAAGTGGCTCGAAAGGAGCGCACATCAAATAAGTCAGAACAAGGTTCAAGTTCCACTGAGGCATCACGAAAAGAACAGGAGGAAACATGTGAGTGATGCCCTTCAAGAATCTATTTACAACAGGGGACTTGAAAAGAGAAGGCTGATCAGGAAGCCATAAGAAGGCTGAAATGGCAAAGAGGTAGCCCTTGATAGTGCCCAGAGCAGAGCCCTGCTGGGCAAGAGAAAGAAGAAAGAGGAGAACTTCTGAAAGAGGGGCAGAAAGGGGATCCACAGCCTTTGCTGTGCACCATGCCACAAATTTATTCCACCTGCAGGCGTATACCAATTTTGTGGAGGGACGCCTGGCTGCCAGAATCACATCACAGACTTCGGAGGCAAGTCAAATGGCGTTAACGGTCGCCGCTCAATCTCCAAGCATTGAAGGTGGAGACTGGACGGGTTTGGGTGGAGGACCGTCCCCTGCTGCTGCGACAGAAGGTCCTCCCGAAGAGGCAGACGAATCGGGGGATCGACTGACATGCTGAGTAGCTCGGGATACCAGAACCTTCGTGCCCAGTCCGGAGCCACAAGGATGACATGGGCCCGGTTGCGCCTGATCTTCTTCAGCACTCTGGGCAGAAGTGGTATAGGCGGAAAGGCGTACAACAGACCGCAACTCCACTTGCAACGAAAAGCGTCTCAGAGCGAGTGCCACCTTGGAAATTCCAACGTGCAGAACTGATGATATCGCGCGTTCTCTTCTGTGGCAATTAGATCTAACCAAGGCTCTCCCCACTGCCGACAGAGGCCTTGCGCCACGTCCGAGTTCAGACGCCATTCGTGATCCATCATGCACCGACGGCTGAGTTTGTCCGCCCTGGCGTTCAGGGAACCTGCCAGGTGTTGAACCACCAGGGTGACACCCTGGTGTTCCAGCCATTGCCAGAGGTGCAGAGCCTCCTGGCAAAGGGTCCACAACCCCACCCCGCCCTGTTTGTTGCAATACCACATGGCGGTGGTGTTGTCCGTGAACACCTGCACTACACTTCCCCGGACAGAGGGAAGGAATGCCTTCAGTGCAAGCCGGATCGCCTGCAGCTAGAGAAGGTTGATGTGGAGCCGGGACGCCACCAGAGACCAGAGGCCTCTGATCTCCGCCTCTCCCATGTGGCCCCCCAGACCAGGAGGGACGCATCCGTCACCACTACGTGCTCCGGTTGGGGTAGGGAGAGTGATCTCCCGCTGACCCAATCGCGGACCGTGAGCCACCACTGCAACTGTTTTGCAGTGCCCTCCGAGATCAGGACGTGGTCGGACAGGTTGGCCTGATGCTGGACCCACTGAAACTTCAGGTCCCACTGCAGAGCCCGCATCCGCCACCTGGCGTGATGCACCAGAAGGATGCAGGAGGCCATCAGCCCCAGAAGCTGCAGCGTCAATCTGACCGAGACCCGAGAGAAAGGCTGAAAGATCGGAATCAGAGCCTGAATATCTCGAACCTGCTGTTTGGGAGGATAAACCCGAAACTGCGCCGAATCCAGAACCGCTCCGATGACGAGGAGCTTTTGAGAGGGACACAGGGGTGACTTCGGCACATTGATGGAAAACCCCAGCAAGTGCAGGAGGTCGGCCGTAGTCTGGAGGTGGCTGACGACTTTCTGGGGCGAGCCCGCCTTCAACAACCAGTCGTTGAGATAAGGGAAGACTGACACCCCTAATCTGAGCAGATGAGCTGCGACCACCGCCATCACCTTAGTGAACATCCGCGGGGCGCTGGTAAGGCCAAAGGGGAGTACAATGTACTGAAAGTGCTCGTGGCCTACCATGAACCGCAGGTAACGCAGGTGGCCCGGCAGGACGGGGATGTGAAAATAAGCGTCCTGCAAGTCCAACGCTACCATCCAGTCTCCGGGGTCTAGGGCAGCTAAGACCTGAGCCAAAGTCAGCATCTTGAACTTCTCCTCCCGGAGGAAGCCGTTGACGTTCCGCAGGTCCAAGATAGGGCGTAGGCCCCCTTTGCCCTTCTTGGGGACCAAAAAGTAGTGGGAATAACAACCACGACCTACTTCCGGCCCAGGAACGCGATTGATGGCCCCCTTGGCCAAGAGGGCCGATACTTCCTCTTGCAGAAGTTGCAAGTGATCCCCCGACACACGGTGGTACTGCGGTGGCATGGCTGGAGGGGTATGTGAGAAGTTGGCCTGATATATGATGCTCACTAGTTCTAGTGATCACCTTGTACCAGTCCAAACAACCCTTATGGTGATTGGTTGTAAGTCAACCTTATAGACCAGCTATCCTAATGGTAGCATGGACAAAGCAGTCTTAGGCTAAACTATTTTGGCATGTGAAGCCAGCTGTTTTACCACATATAACCCCTTGAATACCAGATGAAAGGACACCACACAGGTTGTTATGAAAATAAACAATATATTTATTAATAACAAACACCTCTGAACTCTTTATGAGAGAGGGCTAAGCACATGACAATCTCTTAAGAAAAATACAATAAGTTGCACAAAATTACAATGGTGCCCTAGGGGCACGGCAAACCATATACTAAGTAAATGGTATAAGGAAATCGATAGAAGAAATGGAGCTGTCCAGAGGTTGTAGGATCGCTGGGACTACACTATCCTAATCTTAGGTAAGTACCAGGAGGCCCACGGGACGCGTGTGCAGAGTGTGAACTCACACGCGAGATGCGGAACAAAGTCAATGGACAGTACAGTTTACGAAAAAGGTGAGCAGACAGTCTTTACTATCTAGGACTAAAACGACTGGAAATCTGGACACTATGAGAGTTAATCTACCCTTGAGCACCGAAATGCTCTTGTTACCTCACCCACGGGCTGCGGGTGCATAGGTGTCACAGTGTGTCGGGTTTCCACGTCGAAGTCTATGGAGCCTTGAAGAAAGATGCTGCAGGCGACCAGGAGGAAGATGTCTGGTGCGATCCACGGGTGGATCGAGGAAGAAGAGGACCTGAAAGCAAAGGGGACAGAGTTCAAAGTCACTAGCCAGTTACCGGTTTGGAACCAGGAGGGAACCAGATGCTGTCGTCGCGATCAGGTGAAGAGTGGACGCTTGTCTCTGCAGCCACGTTTACCAGGAGGTGTCTTCGACGACCAGGATGGAGGCACGAGCTGTCCCACGCAGGCTCTCGCTGTCGGCGGTGTCGGGTCCGGATTTGGAATCAACAGGCCTTGGCAAAGGCACCCCACGCTGTGAGTGGAAGCGGCGTCTGGAGTGGACCAGGAGGGTCCAGGGTGCTCCTCTGTGGAAGGGAGCAAGGGCCAGTCTGGAGCAACCAGACCAGCAGTGTAGATTTCTTGGATCATCGTCTAGGGGGTCACTAGCCAGCCAGCAAGTGACCAGACAACGCGTCGAGCAGCAATCAAGCAAAAGGGCCCCACGCAGATCTCGTGGATGCTGGAGGGCTGGTCTTTGGTGCAGGAGCTGCTCGGGGCTGGGGCTTCTCAATCCCCAAAGCACTTTTTCGAGGATGCCTCAGAAGTCGTGCTGGAAGCGAAGTGCAGTCTCTTCAAGATGGCCGGTCCCACGTGTCTCGTCGCACCCACAGGTCTCAGCTGTGCTGCAGATGTAGGTAGAGGTAGAGGTCGGAGAGGTCTGGGAGTCCGGGTCTCGTCGGGCTCTGAAGTCTGGATCCGGCAGGAAGGACGACAAAGTGGACCGCTAGGACGCTTGATGGTGCCTGCAGTTGCAGGGTGGACACTCCTTGCCCACAAGGGAGATTCTTCAGTCTTCTGTGGAGCAGAACGTCGAAGTCCAGAGTTTCTTCTTGTAAAGTTGTCAGGATAAACCTGATTTGGAATGGGACCAGCTCCTACCTTAATTCTCCTAAAGGGGGCTGTACTGTTGACTAGGTCCCTCCCCTGGGTGGGACCAGGAAGGGGGGGCGGTTACACCCCCTATCCTTTGTCCGGTTTCTCGCCGGAACTGGGGCTGGAGTGCCCCAGCAACTGGTTTGAAACGGTGTATGCACAGGGCACCTTGTGTGCCCCAGGCATGTCTCATTCCTTTCAGGCCTCCCTACCTCAATACACAAAATCCTGTCTGGGGTGGTGCTAGCACCTCCCAAGGCAGGAAACCCTTTGTCCAGGCCTCCCTCGCTGGAAGGACTCCCAGCAGCAGGGGGTCAGACTTGTGTCTGTGGAGGCAGCATCCATTTTGTGATGCTGAGGCTCAGGTTAACTTTAACCGGGGTTCACAGTTACATACATGTCGTGTCCCTCTAAAAGGGTGGAATGCTACCCCCGTCGCCAGAACTGGCGAGGGGGTAGTATTCCAATTCGTATGACACCTTACTCGACATGTTTTGATAATGCTATACCAAAGTTAGCAATAACCGCGAGGATTATAATGCACTTAAGAGTATATGGTATAGCGTTATCATGGAACAGCGATAAGGACTTGGTTTCGCAAGCTGCAGACAGGCTCAGCTCATGCTAGAGCACCATCTCACATAATTCCAAGCACTCTGCCTTCAGGATTGATAAGGCCTGCCATAGGAGTGACTGATAGGAATATATGTGTCCATTTTGGGGTTAGATATAGGTATACTATATCTACAGCAAAGGGTGATTACACCACCTTGCCCCAGCTGTCTTACCAGCCAGTTGTGTCTGTTTAGATGGCCAGCCAGGGGTGGCATAATACATGCTTCAGCCCCTGGTAGGCCCTGGGTACACCTATGCCCTGGGTACCTAAGGTACACTGTACAGGGACTGATAAGGTGGCCCAGTACCAATTGGTAAATGCACCTAAAGTACATGGATGTCAATTTAGAGAGAGAACAGCTAGGCTGTGGGTCTGATTAGCAGGCCCACAGCCAGGGAAAGTCATAAACCAGTGAAGCAAAAAGCAAAAATCGGGGGTGACCATAGGATTGCAGACCCCACTCTCCTACATACCCCCCCCCCAAACTTAGGGACATTAAACTAACCTTGACCAGGTGAGTCTTCCTGTTCTTAGTGGAAATACCTGGAGAGACCATCTGCATTGCCATGGTCAGTCCCTGGTCTGTGCTCCACTGTAAAGTCCATCCCCTGTAGGGAAATGGCCCACCTAAGAAGTTTGGGGTTTTCACCCTTCATTTGATTTAGCCACAAGAGGGGCTTATGGTCGGTCTGAATCTTGAAGTGAGTTCCAAACAAGTAGGGCCTCAACTTCTTCAGGGCCCAAACCACAGCAAAGGCCTCCCTCTCAATAGCTGACCAACGTTTCTCTCTAGGGGTCAGCCTTCTGCTTATAAAAGCATGGCCATCAATATTCAGTTGAGATAGAACAGCTCCCACACCCAACTCAGATGCATCTGTTTGGACAATGAAGGTTTTGGAGTAGTCCGGACTCTTGAGAATAGGTGCAGTACACATGGCCTGCTTCAGGTCTTCGAATGCCTTCTGACAGCTAGCTGTCCACTGAACTTTTCTTGGCATTTTCTTGCTTGTCAAGTCATTGAGTGGTGTCACACTGGACCCATAATTTTTGACAAACTTCCTATAGTAACCAGACAGGCCCAAGAAAGCTCTGACCTGTGTCTGGGTGGTTGGAGGAGCCCAGTCCTTTATGGCCTGTATCTTGCTCTCCAAGGGTTGAACATGGCCTCCACCTACAAGGTGGCCCAGGTACACAACCTGACTCTGCCCTATCTGGCACTTGGTGGCCTTGATAGCGAGGCCTGCCCTCTGCAGGGGCCTCAAAAACTTTCCTCAGGTGGATCAGGTGATGCTCCCAGGTGGAGCTGAAGACAGCAATATCATCTAGATATGCTGCACAAAAGTCATCCAACCCAGTGAGGACTTGGTTCACCAACCTTTGAAAAGTGGCAGGTGCATTTTTCAAACCAAAGGGCATCATCACAAATTGGTAATGACCTCCTGGGGTAGAAAATGCTGTTTTGGCCTTGGCATCCTCAGCTAACCTGATCTGCCAATAACCAGCTGTTAGGCCAAATGTACTCAAGAAGGTGGCAGAAGCCAACTTGTCTATGAGTTCATCTGCCCTAGGTATTGGATGGGCATCTGTCTTAGTGACAGCATTGAGACCCCTGTAGTCTACGCAAAATCTCATCTCTCTCTTACCATCCTGGGTGTGAGATTTTGGCACTAGAACTACAGGCCTAGCCCAAGGGCACTCTGAGGGTTCAATGACTCCCAATTCCAACATCTTTCGTACTTCTTTCTTTATGCAGTCCCTGACGTGGTCAGGTTGCCTGTAGATTTTACTCTTGACAGGCAGACTGTCACCAGTGTCCACCTCATGGGTGCACCAGTTTGTCTGACTGGGTGTCAGTGAGAACATATGTCTAAAGGATTGAAGAACAACTTGTTTGCAATCCTCTTGTTGATGCTCAGAGAGGCTGTCAGAAAAGACTACACCATCAACTGACCGATCATCAGGGTTCTGAGTGAGCAGGTCTGGGAGAGGGTCACTCTCTTCCTCCTGTCCCTCATCTGTTGCCATGAGCAAGCCCATGTTCTCCCTGTCGACAAATGCATTGAGCCTGTTAACATGAAGCACCCTGTGGGGGCTCCTGGGAGTTCCAAAGTCTACCAAATAGGTGACCTCTCCCTTTTGCTCAATAATGGTATGGGGTCCAGACCATCTGTCTTGGAGAGCTGCTAGGGCCACTGGCTCCAACACCCACACCTTCTGTCCTGCATGATAAACAGTTAGGACAGCCTTTTGGTCATGCCAAGCTTTTTAAAGTTCTTGGCTGGCCTCAAGGTTTTTGGATGCCTTCTCCATATACTCTGCAATCCTGGAGCGGAGACCAAGTACATAGTCCACTATGTCAAGTTTAGGCTTCTTGAGAGGTAACTCCCATCCTTCCTTTACAAGACATAGGGGTCCTCTTACATGATGCCCAAACAGAAGCTCAAAAGGGCTATAGCCAACCCACTTCTGTGGGACCTCTCTGTAAGCAAACAGGAGGCAGGGTAAATGGATGTCCCATCTTCGCCTAAGCTTTTCAGGTAACCCTTTTATCATCCCTTTTAGGGTCTTGTTGAATCTCTCCACAAGCCCATTGCACTGTGGGTGATAGGGTGTGGTAAATTTGTAATTTACACCACACTCCTTCCACATTGCAGTCAAATATCCTGACATGAAGTTGGCACCTCTGTCAGAGACAACCTCCTTAGGAAACCCCACTCTGGAGAAAACTCCAAGCAGGGCCCTGGCCACAACAGGAGCTGTAGTGGTCCTAAGGGGAATAGCTTCTGGATACCTGGTGGCATGATCGACTACCACCAGTATAAATTTGTGCCCAGATGCTGTTGAGGGGTCCATTGGTCCAACAATGTCTATCCCCACTCTCTCAAAGGGCACCCCCACCACAGGTAGTGGTATGAGGGGGGCCTTTGTGGTGCCACCTGATTTGCCACTGGCTTGACAGGTGACACATGAGGGACAAAACTCTTTGGTGTCTTCAGACATATGAGGCCAGTGAAAGTGTGGGGCAAGCCTGTCCCAAGTCTTGTTCTGGCCTAAGTGACCTGCAAGGGGAATTTCATGGGCTATGGTGAGAAGGAAACCTAAGAGACAAGGGGATGACCAGCCTCCTGGTAGCACCAGGCTTGGGGTCTCTTGCCTCAGAGTACAGGAGTCCTTCATCCCAGTATCCCTTGTGGGCATCTGTAGCATTCCCTGCAGCCTCAGCAGCAGCCTGCTGTCTGAGGGGTTCAAGGGAGGAACAGTCTAACTGTGCCTGTCTCATGTCTGCCCTGGAAGGTCCCCCTGTCCCAAGAAACTCAACCTGTTCAGGTTCAAGCTCTTCTAGGACAGTTCCTTCTGGGGTCTTTGGGTCAGCCTCCCGAGAGGGCTGATCCTCAACCTGAGGCAGGGGGGAAGGCTCTGCCTTAACCCAACTGTTCCTCCTCTTGGGTAGTGGCTGGTCCATTCTTCCAGGATCAAGCACTTGTTCAGCTGGGCATTTCTTGGCCTGTGACCTGGTCACAGCAAGGACATGTGAGGAGAGACCTAACATTTCTACATGAGTCCTGTACTCCACATCTGACCACAGTGAGGATTCCAAATCATTGCCCAAGAGACAATCTACTGGGAGGTCTGAACTAACTACAACCCTTTTGAGGCCAGCTACCCCTCCCCAGGAGAAGTTAACAACTGCCCTACTGTGATTGGTAGTGACATTGCTAGCATTGGTCACTAGGTAGTCTGAACCTAGCATGATCTGATCAGGGTCCACAAATGTTGGTGTCACCATAGTGACACTGGCACATGTGTCCCTGTAGGCCTGAGCCATTTTTCCATTGATTAAAGGCGTTAGCCTGTATTTGCCCAGAGTACTAGGACTTACAGTAGGGGCCATATCCATGTCCCCAGTACAAACAAGAACAGCCTGAGTAGGTATTCTGACTAAGTCAGAACCCACCTCAGTTCCCAGGGTTAACCCTACTATAGCCTTGGGGGGTACACTACCACTACTAATTGTACTAGGGGGTGCAGGTGTCTTAGGGACAGTAGTGGTAGGAGTTTGGCCTTTCTTGGTGCACTCACTAAACCAGTGAGTTTTACTTTTACAGTATTGGTACCATGGTTTCTTTGTACCATCAGTCTTCTTCTTTTGGGGATTCTGGGACCCACCCTCCTTAGATTGTTGGGGCCCTGTTGAAGTCTTCTGGTCATTTTGCTTATTCTCATTATTACCCTTCTGGTCTGCTTTCTTTTGGCCACCACCCTGGTTCTGGTTCTGCTGCTTGACCCTGGTTCTGACCCATCGGTCTGCCTTCTTTCCCAATTCTTGGGGAGAGGTCAGATCTGAGTCAATCAGGTGCTGATGCAACAACTGGTTCTGACAATTATTTAAGATTTGTTCTCTCATAATTAGATTATACAATCCTGTGTAATCAGTAACTTTGCTACCCAGTAACCAGCCTTCCAAAGCCTTAGTGGCACAATCAACAAAGTCAGACCAATCCTGAGCCTGAGTTTTCTGGGTGTCCCTGGACATCAACCTGTACTGTTCAGTTGATAAGCCAAACCCATCAATCAGTGCAGTTTTCAGGACTTGGTAATCATTAGCATCCTCATCTCTAACAGTGAGGAGCTTATCTCTACCCTTACCTTCAAAGGAGAGCCACAATATTGCTGCCCACTGACTCTGGGGTACCTGCTGTACTTTGCAGGCTCTCTCCAGAGCAGTTATCCACTTGTGGATATCATCTCCGGTCTTATAGGAGGGCACTATTTTACTCAGGTGTCTATTATCAAAACTCCTGTCTTTATCCTTAGGGATATTGCTGCCACCAGTGGGTGCTAACCCACTCAACTGTTGCTCTCTAGCAAAGGCAAGTTTCTCCTTGGCAAGGGCAAGTTCTTCCCTATGAATCCTCAGATTAACTTCCTTCATCTTTGCCTCATGCTCTCTCCTCTGAGGGGAAGTCATCCTCCTCTGAGCAGATGCATGAGAGGCATGGGAGTGAACAGATCTGTTGGAGTCCCTAGAAGGAGATCTATTTCTCCTGACCCCAAAGTTAGGCCTGCTAGTGGATGGCACTGGGGCTCCCCCAGTTCCTTCCCTATGTAGGTCTAAGTTGGCTCTTGTAAGTCTGCTGACTAAAGGTTGGCCATGTTCTGCCTCACCCTCAGATAAGTCCCCTTCTTCCCTACTATCTACATTCTCTGTTTCAGGGAGGTTAGAGTCTGGATCACCTTCTAAGGGGGGCATGCTCCCATCTGGATTAGAGGGGCCTGTGTTAGAAGCCCTTCTAGCATCATATGTATTTAAGAGACCTAACAGAAAAGGAGTGGTAGGGTTAGAACCCTGTTTCAGTCTCCTGGAGATACACAATTGTCTCATCTCCTGGAAGCTGAGGGCTGCATATCTGGAAAGGACCTGTGGAGGGTCACTAACCACAAGGGGAATCACTGAGGCCTCTCCTGTGGTAGACATGCTTTCTAGTGAGGTGTAAGTGGTGCACTTTCCTACACTATGGGTTTTTCTACTGATCCCTTGCTAAGAGTTGTAGTCAGGGTGTGCTAGGCCCTTTCTACTACAACAGCTGGTTCAGTAGAACTCAGAGTATTTCTAAGCTTGTTATATGTACCTATGGTACCTTATGTGATCTTTCAAATGATATGTCAAGATTATATTTGGTAAAAACAACAGCAAGCTCAAATCCCAACCGCTGCACACCAATGTGAGAAGTTGGCCTGATATATGATGCTCACTAGTTCTAGTGATCACCTTGTATCAGTCCAAACAACCCTTATGGTGATTGGTTGTAAGTCAACCTTATAGACCAGCTATCCTAATGGTAGCATGGACAAAGCAGTCTTAGGCTAAACTCTTTTGGCATGTGAAGCCAGCGGTTTTACCACATATAACCCCTTGAATACCAGATGAAAGGACACCACACAGGTTGTTATGAAAATAAACAATATATTTATTAATAACAAACACCTCTGAACTCTTTATGAGATCAGAGGGCTAAGCACATGACAATCTCTTAGGAAAAATACGATAAGTTGCACAAAATTACAATGGTGCCCTAGGGGCACGGCAAACCATATACTAAGTAAATGGTATAAGGAAATCGATAGAAGAAATGGAGCTGTCCAGAGGCTGTAGGATCGCTGGGACTACACTATCCTAATCTTAGGTACGTACCAGGAGGCCCACGGGACGCGTGTTCAGAGTGTGAACTCACACGCGAGATGCGGAACAAAGTCAATGGCCAGTACAGTTTACGAAAAAGGTGAGTGCGGACAGTCTTTACTATCTAGGACTAAAACGACTGGAAATCTGGACACTAGGAGAGTTGATCTACCCTTGAGCACCGAAATGCTCTTGTTACCTCACCCACGGGCTGCGGGTGCATAGGTGTCAAAGTGTGTCGGGTTTCCACGTCGAAGTCTATGGAGCCTTGAAGAAAGATGCTGCAGGCGACCAGAAGGAAGATGTCCGGTGCGATCAACGGGTGGATCGAGGAACAAGAGGACCTGAAAGCAGAGGGGACAGTGTTCAAAGTCACTAGCCAGTGACCGGTGTGGAACCAGGAGGGAACCAGATGCTGTTGTCGCGATCAGGTGAAGAGTGGACGCTTGTCTCTGCAGCCACGTGGACCAGGAGGTGTCTTCGACGACCAGGATGGAGGCACAAGCTGTCCCACGCAGGCTCTCGCTGTCGGCGGTGTCGGATCCGGATTTGGAATCAACAGGCCTTGGCAAAGGCAACCCACGCGGTGAGTGGAAGCGGCGTCTGGAGTGGACCAGGAGGGTCCAGGATGCTCCTCTTTTGGAAGGGAGCAAGGGCCAGTCTGGAGCAACGAGACCAGCAGTGTAGATTTATTGGATCGTCGTCTAGGCGGTCACTAGCCAGCCGGCAAGTGACCAGACAACGCGTCGAGCAGCAATCAAGCAAAAGGGCCCCACGCAGATCTCGTGGATGCTGGAGGGCTGGTCTTTGGTACAGGAGCTGCTCGGGGCAGGGGCTTCTCAATCCCCAAAGCACTTTCTCGAGGCTGCCTCAGAAGATGTGCTGGAAGCGAAGTGCAGTCTCTTCAAGATGGCCGGTCCCACGTGTCTCGTCGCACCCACGGGTCTCAGCTGTGCTGCAGATGTAGGTAGAGGTCGGAGAGGTCTGGGAGTCCGGGTCCCGTCGGGCTCTGAAGTCTGGATCCGCCAGGAAGGACAACAAAGTGGACCGCTAGGACGCTTGATGGTGCCTGCAGTTGCAGGGTGGACACTCTTTGCCCACAAGGGAGATTCTTCAGTCTTCTGTGGAGCAGAACGTCGAAGTCCAGAGTTTCTTCTTGTAAAGTTGTCAGGATAAATCTGATTTGGAATGGGACCAGCTCCTACCTTTATTCTCCTAAAGGGGGCTGTACTGGTGACTAGGCCCCTCCCCTGGGTGGGACCAGGAAGGGGGGGGTGGTTACACCCCCTATCCTTTGTCCGGTTTCGCGCCGGAACTGGGGCTGGAGTGCCCCAGCAACTGGTTTGAACCGGTGTATGCACAGGGCACCTTGTGTGCCCCAGGCATGTCTCATTCCTTTCAGGCCTCCCTACCTCAATACACAAAATCCTGTCTGGGGTGGTGCTAGCACCTCCCAAGGCAGGAAACCCTTTGTCCAGGCCTCCCTCGCTGGAAGGACTCCCAGCAGCAGGAGGTCAGACTTGTGTCTGTGGTGGCAGCATCCATTTTGTGATGCTGAGGCTCGGGTTAACTTTAACCGGGGTTCACAGTTACATACATGTCGTGTCCCTCTAGAAGGGTGGAATGCTACCCCCGTCGCCAGAACTGGCGAGGGGGTAGTATTCCAATTCGCATGGCACCTTACTCGACATGTTTTGATAATGCTATACCAAAGTTAGCAATAACCGCGAGGATTATAATGCACTTAAGAGTATATGGTATAGCGTTATCATGGAACAGCGATAAGGACTTGGTTCCGCAAGCTGCAGACAGGCTCAGCTCATGCTAGAGCACCATCTCACATAATTCCAAGCACTCTGCCTTCAGGATTGATAAGGCCTGCCATAGGAGTGACTGATAGGAATATATGTGTCCATTTTGGGGTTAGATATAGGTATACTATATCTACAGCAAAGGGTGATTACACCACCTTGCCCCAGCTGTCTTACCAGCCAGTTGTGTCTGTTTAGATGGCCAGCCAGGGGTGGCATAATACATGCTTCAGCCCCTGGGTACACCTATGCCCTGGGTACCTAAGGTACACTGTACAGGGACTGATAAGATGGCCCAGTACCAATTGGTAAATGCACCTAAAGTACATGGATGTCAATTTAGAGAGAGAACAGCTAGGCTGTGGGTCTGATTAGCAGGCCCACAGCCAGGGAAAGTCGTAAACCAGTGAAGCAAAAAGCAAAAATCTGGAGTGACCATAGGATTGCAGACCCCACTCTCCTACAGGGTCGCCTCGAAGGGGAGGGAGTAGCCCCTTTGGGCGATTTGCAGCACCCACCTGTCCGATGTGATGGTGTGCCAGTGGAGGAGGTAATGGCAGACCCTGCCCCCCACTGGCGTCGAATGGGCCTGAAAGCTCGGACGAGGAAGGCTTTGAGGAAGATGCTGCGGGGGTGGATGTGGACTGGCCTCGGCGTTGTCCCCTGGCACCGCCACGGCGGTTACCACGTCCGCCGCCACGTTGGATGTTAGACTGCGGCCCGTGGCTGGCAGGACGGGAAGGGGCACCCCTTCCTTGGCCACGAAAGAAGCAAAGGCAGACTGCTGCTAACGCTGGCCCGAGAGGCCCAAGGACTTGGCCGTAGTCCTGGAGTCCTTGAAGCGTTCAAGCGCATGATCTGCCTTGCCACCAAAGAGGTGGCTGCCATCTAACGGCATGTCCATGAGGATGTTCTGGAAATCAGCCGAGAAGTTGGTGGACCTCAGCCAGGCGTGGCGGCAAACCGCCACCGTCGTTGACATCGCCCTGCCCAGCGAGTCCGTGGGATCCAACCCACATCGTATGGAATACCGCGCTGCGTCTCGTCCCTCCGCGAGGGCTTGAGCGAGCTTCGCCCGGGCCTCCTCCGGGCACTCTGGCAGCACACCTGCAACCGTATCCCACAGAGAGTGGGAATAATGGCCCAAAAGGCAAGCGGTGTTGACTGACCGCAACCCACAACTGAGGGAGGAGAACAGTTTCTTGCCAAACTGTTCATACCTTTTGGATTCCCGATTTGGGGGTGAAGTCGGGAATGCAGATTGGGAAGTAGAGGCCTGGATAACCAGGCTCTCGGGGGTGGGGTGGGTGGACAGGAAGCTAGGGTCGCCCGGAGCTGGGCGGTGGCGCCTGGCGACGTTCCTATCTACAGGGGGACCTGTAGCGGGCCTGGACCAGGTGCACAACACGACGTCCATGAGAGCCTCATTAAACAGCAGTAGAGGCTCTGGAGCGCCTGTCTGCGGTTTAAGGACCTCGGTGAGGATGTTAGACCTCACAGTTGCGATGGGGAGAGTAAGCGCCAAGGCCTTGGCCGCCCTCGTCAGCACCACACTATAAGCAGCCCCCTTCTCCGTAGCCACAGTAGGAGGGGAGACAAAGCCAGTGTTAGGTGAAGTGTCAAGACCACTGGCTTCCCCTAGCTTGTCTGTCCAGTCCTGAAATGACTGACACTCCAGTGTCAGAGGGTCCTCAGACCCCTCCCAATCCCCCTCATCCTCCATCTCCTGAAATTCAGGGTCAAAGGATGAAGCCGGATCAAATAAGAATTGCTCCTCAGCCGGCGTCCCATGCGGCGTCGATCGACGCCGGATCTGGACCGAGGGAGGGATCAGGGACGGCGCCGGGGGCGACACCCTGGGGGTCGACGCCAGCGGGGTCGTAAGGTCACCCAGCGGCAACCCGGATCCGGATCCAGAGGGGGCCTGCGGCACCGGGGCCGAAGTACCCGACGGTGCCGGGACCAAAGCACCCGGCCCACATGGACTCCCAGTCGGGGCCGCGGGGCCCGGAGGCGCTCACGCGGGACCAGACGGAGGAGAGAGGGACCTCATGGCCATGAGGAAGGCCTCGATCTCCGGCATCGCGTTCAGTCCAGGGACCAGCGGGTATGGAGCTGGCCACGGCGCCTGCGGCTCCGGTATCTCCCGAACCCACGCCCGCATCGCGGGGGAGTCGGAAGAGTGATGTCGTCTCTTTGGCTTCTTGTGCCTCTTACCTGAGGACGTGGAGCCCGACGAATGGTGACGACTCGCCGAGCTTCGATGACTGTGGCCCCGCGACCGGTCCCTCGACCCCCTCCTGGACCGGGACCTGGAGCGGCGCAGGGCCGACTGCCGGAGCTCGAGGCGCTTACGGGACCGCTCCCGCCTAGCCTTCGATGGCAAGGCCTGGCAGTCGGGGCACGACCGGTCGTCGTGGTCGGCCCCAAGGCAATAGAGGCACCGGCGGTGGGGATCGGTAACCAACATCAGTCGATTGCAGTCCCCTACCGGCACCGAGAGTCGTAAAGACTCGAGTAGTTATCAAAAAGGATCGAAAAAGTTTAGTCAAAAAGTGACTAAGGTACTGCTTTTTCCGGACCTGCGCTTGCTGGCGCGGAAAAAAGAAGAACTGACGTCAGCGCGCGAGGGCGGCGTCTAAGTACTCTGACGAAGTCATCCCGGCGCCAACGACGCCGACGACGGACGCTGAGCCGCAGATGACGCCTACCGACGCACAGGGGTACTGCTACGCAAAACTTTCCGGATCCAGCCTGACGCCTGGATATTCCAAGGTAAGGAATCTAACTAACGTGTTTCTTTCAGATATAGAGCATATGGCGTCATAAAATGATTTTAACTGGGCGGGAGCGCTCCTGCCCCAGAAAGGAAGGGAAACGCAGAGCCTACCCAGGCAACCGCGGAGCGGGGCTTCAAACACAGAGATTTTCAGTCTCGTCAGGTGACCGACGTGGCGAAGCTGAAGCATGCTTCGACTTCTTATGTTTCTCATAATGCTTCTTACCTGACCTAGGGAGGAAGAAGAGTTTGATCCCCCGGAGCGGGACTCAGACCTTCCTTCGACCAGGACCGGGATCGAAATCTCGGTGAGATCTCCGAGGCACCTGATGCCAGGCCACACACAGATTTAGGGCGACTGCTCCATCACAGCTTTTGGCGCCATGGCCTGGCAGTCGCACTCCAGGAACCAAAGACATAGTAGATGTGGGCCCGTAACCGACATGGCGTGTTGATAGGTGCTGCACTGTATGAAACCCAGAAGTCTTCTTACTAGCCATCCTACACGCCAAGAACATCGACAAAAAGTCAAAAAAGTCTGTCAAAAAGTGACAGAGCAGAGCTCTCATTGACTGCTCTGCGCTGGTGGCACCAATATGGACTACGCAGACGTCACAACGAAATAGACGCAGTATCACAGAGTTAACACCAACTATCGGCGCACAGGGGTACTGCTATCAAAATATTCTGGATCCAGCCCGACACCTAGAAGTTCTAAGATAAGGAATCTGCGGCTAGATGTATATGGTACTACATGTACCCAGGGCCAGTATGTTATCTTCTAGTGGGCTGCAGCACTCTTTGTGACACCCACTAAAATAATCCTTTAAACATGTCTGAGGCCTCTCATTGCAGTCTGTAGTGCAGTTGTAAACTGCCTTTTCGACCTAGCAAAATAAGCTTTTTCCCAGCCCTAATCCTACCCTTTTAATACATGTAAGTCACACCTAAGGTAGGCCATGCAAGTACATAGGGCAGGATGAGTTTTACTTAAGAAGCAGTTAGAGATGTTATGTTCAGACTCAAATGAACTGTAATTTAAAATCCTCTTCAATGCTACTGTCTGGTTTTAAGTCACAATTCTGAAAAGGCCTCTTTCAGAAAGTTTACATTTTCTTGTCCTAACCATTTTGTGCCTCTGCAAGTGTCCATGACTGTGAATAGGGTTTGTATATTCCTTCCAGGCAGTAACACAAAAGGGATTAGATGTGGAAAGTATGGGTCATCCTGTCAGGGTGGTTGAGGCGGAGCTGTACCCAGCCCAACTTCTATTTCAAAGGGCTTTGCCTTCAGCACACACAAAGAATCGAACATTAGTTTTCTGTCACCCCAGGCATCTTGGAGCCTTGACAGGGAAAGTGAACAACTTTCCGGAACCAGGTGTGAAGGCAGTATAAAGAATCCCCCAACTTCACAAGCTGGTTCCAGGAATCTCTACAGTCACTCTTCAGTACACTCCAGGGACCTGTTGACATTACATAAAAAAAAAGACTGCCTTGCTCTCCAAAGGACTGCACTGCTGCTTGAGGACTGTCTTGCTCCTGTATAGGGCAGTCCTGCTACTATAGGACTGCCCTACTATCCGAGAATAAAGACAGGACCTGCTCCCTTCATCCCAGGCTAAGCCGAGTGGCTCCAAGGGTAATTTGGCTGACCCCCTGTCTAAGCTACAAGGACACAACACGCTTCAGAGGCCTCCCTGCAATCTGCCAGCTGACCTGGACTTGCAGGTGGCTCGATCTGTGCCTTGCTGGCCTCTCCTGGAGTGAGTATCCAATTCCCAATAGGTACATCCCCCAGGTCCTGATCCTTGGCTAGCATCAGTTAAGCTGCTCCAGTTTAGAAAGGTGAATCCTGAAGTTTTGAACTCTTTGGGACCGCAGACGGGCCCGTTCATGCCAAGACTCTGTGACCCACGATGACTGCCAACGCGAAGCTCCACCAAACCTGTGCTGGACTTGGCCCTTTTTTCAGGGTCATCCCAGAACTTTTTGCCTTCCTCCTCTCTTTTTTCTAATCTGTTGTTGTTGGTGGTCTTATGACTTTGGGCACTTTACCACTGCTGATCAGTGGTAAAGTGCATGTACTCTCTCTGGTAAGATTGGTCTACACCTGTTTGGCATATTTAATTTACCTATTAGCCCCTTGTACAGTGGTATCCTATATACCCAGGGCCTGTAAATGAAATACTACTAGTGGGCTTGCAGCACTGCTTGCGTCACCCACCGAAGTAGCCTTTCAAATTAGTCTCAGGCCGCTGCAGGGCATGTGCGCGCAGTTTACTACCGCAGTGATGTGTCATGCAAACTGGTTGCAAAGTCTGAAACTCCCCTTTTATTACATATAAGTCACGCATAAGGTAGGCCCTAGCTAGCCCTATGGGCAGGGTGCTTCGTAGGTAAAACGTAGGAAATGTGCCTTAACTGTGTGGCAAGTCCTGGTAGTGACAAACAGCCTATTTGATTTTTCCCAGATGTGAGGCTGCCCTCTCATAGGTTTGCATGGGGGATTCCCGGATCTATGCTTCAGTAGTCATTTCTGATAGGAGAGGGGTAGCGTGACCATGTTTGGAATAGTAATGATGAATCCTGCGTATTGGTTCAAGCGGATTTGTCATTACTATTTTAGAAATGCCACATTTAGAAATGGGCATTGCTGTGTGCTTATGTGCATTGGGCCCTGCTTTGATGTGTATTCACCGTTTGGTTTTGACTGACGGGAGAGACAGGATGTCCATTCACTCTAGACAGTCACAAGCGGGGTGAGGTGTCCTGCCCTTCCTGGGTGACTCAGCAATAGGCCCAATAGACCTTGCCTTCATTTAGAGTAGCTGATGAGTTTCCCTTACACCTGAATAGGCCTGGTCTGCATTTGGAGTGGTGGGAGAAGTTGCACCTGCACCTGAATAGGGCTGTGCCTGCCTTCTACAAATGCTGTCGCCACCCCCCTGTTGTGTGTCTGGAACCAGGGATGTGAATGGGGTGCTATGCACTTCTATACATTGTTTGAAGTGCCCCCCCAGAACAAAGACATTCTAACTATAAGTACAGGGGCTGTGGCCCCCACAAATCGAGACACTGCGTGGACTTGTAACCGGACGCGGCTGGATCTGTATGCTGCCCCAGAGTATTGCTGTGCTGCCAGGGAACCGCCATCTGGACTGTGCCTTGTTGTGCTGGTCTGCTGAAAGGACTGCCTCTTTGCCACAAGGATCCTGTGTGCTGGCCTGAGCCTGCCTCCTGCTTGGGGTGCCCAGTGATCTCCCAGGTCTTTGTGGCTTGCCCCTTGTGATTTGAAACTGAGTGCTGTGTTTTTCACCCAGTTATGCTGAAGCGTGTGTGGAGCGCTACTCAGGGTCTGAAAAGCACTTTCCCCTCAAGCTAGTTTGTCCTGAGGGCAGCGCGTGGCGAGCGATCCTCTTTTCAGGCAGCACAGGCAAGGATCTGTGTTCGCCTTGAGCCCACTTAGAACGGCTGTGCCCCACATCCACTGCACCGTTCAGGGGCTCTGTTTTATGTTTGAAATCGATGGTATTGTACCGGTGTGAAGAGCTGCCGATTTTCCAGTGTACCCATGGGGTGGGGCGCAGTGAGAGAAGCTGTGCCTGTTCCTCTCTACACTTTACGGAGAAGGCCCCTGCAACGGACGTTGGTCACAGGCACCGCAGCACTGAGTGACTCCCCCTCGAAGCAGCGTGGCGCTGAGGGCCGTAGGCTGAAGCTGCAGAGGGAGCCAAATGAAGGAGGAAGAACCCAGACCGAGAGAGGAGGCGTTCCACTGACATAGTGCAGCAGACGGGTCCGGTGAGGAGGGCTGCGCCCAACCCCTTTCTGCCGGAGCTACCAGAGATGCTTCCCCGGACGCCGGGACCACTCGGCCAACACCTGGCCAACACATGGAGAGCACAGGGTGAGTTGGGGAGTGGGGAACCCCTCCCTGATTAAGTGGCACTGGCAGATCCTCCCCCTACTGGAGAGCCTAGCTTTGCCGGTAGCTGTGCGATGCTGCCCGGTCTCCCGCATGGTTGCTTTTCGTGTTTACGGAGAGAATCTGGGACGGGGCCCCCCCCCTGATTAGGACGTTGCTACCTAGGGGCATGTAAGCAAGATTGGTAGGACAACGAGAAACCTCGACGGAAGGCCCCCCGTCCTTGATTCCATGTGGAGGTTTCCGCTGCATATGCAGAGATGGAAACATATTGCACTCCCTATATTGGAAGTGCAGGGGTCTGGGCACCTTATAACATGTATTCGTAATTTGTGTGTATTATGTAACTACTAGCTGATGGGCCCCTATGTAGCAATTAGTATTGTTGAAGTGGTTTACATGCACAGGCCTAGGCAGTAGTGGTAAATTTATGTTCCCTTACATACTGCTGTTCATGGTCACAGGGATATGCACAGTAATGGTGTCTCTCCTGGGGTGTTTAGGACATGTGAAATGTATACGTTATTATTTGATTACACAATCTATACTGTTATGACAATTGCCCGATTGACAAAGTGAGGTATGTTCTATGTGACGTCATGACAAGTGCCTAGTGTTATACAAATGCTTTAGACATTGCCTCTGGGATAAGCCTGACTGCTCTGCCAAGCTACCAAGAGGCTAAGTAGGGGTTATCTTGGGTGTGTAACTCCCTTACCCTGACTAGAGGGGGGTTCTTCCTGGCTTTGGTGTATAGGCTTCCACCACACCCCCTCCTCCCCCACCAATAACCCAATTTCTTACCGTGGTACCTTGAAATATCCAGATCACCAAATATTCCACAATAGGTCATGTTCATAGGCAAACTTGATGGGTACCTCCTAAGCATACAATTGTAACCCGATTCCCCATAAAAAGTGCTACAGCTCTGTGGATTGCCAAACAGCATAACATACCCTCCTGGTCACATTCCCTCAAACAGTGTTGTAGGTGAATACTCAAATAAATGTATTCTTGTTCTGGAGTAATAGACTCAATGTAAACGTTCTAGTTCAATCCGAGAATGGCAGCCCTTAAAACAGTCTTTATTTATCCATTGTTTTTACATTGTAGTATGTCAAGGAGATTGCTTTACATTCCATTGTCTCATAAGGAGTTAATTCTCAAGTGGGGAAGTTTCTGGCAACAACCAGGTACAGGTCAGTTTTTTAGAAAAATAACTAAAATTATTAAGCATGGTGTCAAAAGGTGAAAGCACCTTTACTGGTTCCATTTTGGATAAAAAGTCAATTAAAAGAATGCCCTGCCAAACAAGCGCAAATAATTACTTTATTTTAAGGAGGGACTAGTATATGTTAATTAGCAGCTGAAATTTGAATTGATCCCAGTTTAACTTTGCCAAAACTTCCCCCATCTTTTTGATTGATCAGAATGAAACTGGATAGGTGGGTGTAAGCTTAACGAGGTAACTTCTTTACGAATTTCATGCTGATTAATGAAACAGCTGATACATTTTTAGAAAATAAACACTAACACTCCTCTTCACTCCCTTCTCTCTTGCAGAATCTGCACAAAATGTGAGACACTTAGCATACTTATCTTAATCTAGGTATGTCAAATTGTGTACAGATGTTTCTACAGACTGAATGTAGGTTGACGGTTACTGCTGTTTCCATATGTGGCACAGCTTCCTGGGTAATACATATGGTACATAAAACCTGGCTATTGTATGCTAACACAAAATGTTTTTAATCATTAGAATGTGTGTGATTCAGGCTTAGGGTATACTGAACTAATATTCTGAATGATGAGTAAACCTAATTGAATGTGCAAGATCACCAAATCTTTCAACCAGCAGGTTGCCATTGGTTGTGTTAACAAAAATAACACAAACCAAGCAAGAAGGGAATCTTCCACTCTACTATCATGAGAACTGTAAGTAGTGAGTAGCATTCTTTGTGCAGCTACAAAAGGCTGTACAGAAACGTCCTTATCATTGGGAAGAAATGCATAAAGGGACCCACGAATTTCAGAGGGGAAGACGGACGTGAAAAATTATTGATAATGGTGCTTTGGCATGTCAAACTGCAGACCTAACAGCTTCCAGAGGTACACAGGGATAAATACATAGCTTGCTATGAAATAGTTAGGGAGACTACGAATATTTTTAGCCAATGTAGCCATGAGGTTGATAGCATATCAATGTAGGTGGTAGGTAGGAATTAGACTACTCTAGTAGCAAAATATGTAAAGATGAATGTTGTAAAATGCTTTGGGTTTTTCTATTGTTCATTTTGTTTTATACGACTGCTGAAATCAAGTCAAGTCAAGTTAGAATTTGTATAGCGCACTACTCACCCAGAGGGTCTCAAGGTGCTTGAGGGGGGGGGGGGGGGGGGGGGGGGGGAAATGTTACTTATCGAATATCCAAGTTTTGAGTTGTTTTCTGAAGGAGAGGTGGTTCTGTGTAAGGCGGAGGTGGGTGGGGAGAGAGTTCCAGGTCTTGGCCGCTAAGTAGGAGAAGGATCTTCCTCCCATGGTGGATCTTTGGATGCGTGGAATCGCGGCGAGGGCTTGATTGGATGATCGTAGTTGGCGGGTGGGGGTGTAGAAGGCCAGGCGCGTGTTGAGGTATTTGGGTCCTAGGTCGTAGAGGGCTTTGTGTGCGTGGGTGAGTAGACGGAACGTTATTCTCTTGTTGACGGGGAGCCAGTGGAGGTCTCTCAGGTGACCGGATATGTGAGCTTGGCGGGGGATGTCTAGGATAAGTCTGGCTGAGGCGTTCTGAATGCGTTGGCGTTTTTATCTGTAATTTGGCTGTTGTTCCGGCGTAAAGGGTGTTTCCGTAGTCCAGTCGGCTTGTGACAATTGCTTGGGTGACCGTCTTTCTTGTTTCGGTGGGGATCCAGCGGAAGATTTTTTTGAGCATACGTAGGATGTTAAAGCATGATGATGAGATGGCGTTGACTTGTCTGCTCATCGAGAGGGAGGAGTCCAGGATGAAGCCCAGGTTACGTGCGTGGTCCGTTGGTTTGGGTGCGATGCCCAGGACCGGTGGCCACCATGAGTCGTCCCAAACGGAGGGGGATGATCCTAAGATGAGGACTTCCGTTTTGTCTGAATTCAGTTTTAAACGGCTGTTCTTCATCCACTCGGCTACTTCTTGCATCCCTTCGTGTAGGTTGGTTTTGGTGGTGTTTGGGTCTTTGGTGAGGGAGAGGATCAGCTGGGTGTCGTCTGCGTAGGAGACGATGTTGAGGTTGTGTTGGCGCGCGATGGATGCGAGGGGACTCATGTATACGTTGAAGAGGGTGGGACTGAGTGAAGATCCTTGTGGTACGCCGCAGATGACTTCAGTGGCCTCTGATCTGAAAGGGGGGAGGCGGACTTTCTGGGTTCTTCCGGCGAGGAACGAGATGATCCAGTCCAGTGCTTTTCCTGGTATCCCGACGTTGCTGAGGCGTTGTATCAGGGTGCTATGGCAGACTGTGTCGAAGGCTGCGGAGAGGTCCAGTAGGATGAGGGCAGCTGTTTCTCCGTTGTCAAGTAGTGTTGGAATGTCGTCTGTGGCTGCGATGAGGGCGGTCTCGGTGCTGCGTTTGGCTCGGAAGCCGGACTGTGATGGGTTGAGGGAGCCGTTAGATTCGAGAAAGGTGGCGAGCTGATTGTTGACGGTTTTCTCTATGACTTTGGCAGGGAATGGGAGGAGCGAAATGGGGCGGTAGTTCTTAAGTTCGGTGGGGTCTTCTGTGGGTTTCTTCAGGAGAGCGCTGAGTTCGGCATGTTTCCAGCTTTCCGGGAAGGTAGCAGTGTTGAGGGAGCAGTTGATGACATCTAGGAGATTGGGTGCGATGATGGAGTCTGCTTTGTTGAAGATGTGGTGGGGACATGGGTCGGTTGGCGATCCGGAGTGGATGAGTTCATCAAGCGGATGGTGTCTTCAGTGCTGATTGGGTTCCAGGCGCAAAGGATGTCGGAGGGGGGCTTTGGTTTGGAGGTGAGGGGGGTGGACTGGTCGCCAAAGCGGTTATGTATGTCAGCGATTTTGTTGTGGAAGAACGAGGCTAGAGAGTCGCAGAGGTCTTGAGATGGAGTGATGTCGTTGGTGTCAGCGGTGGGGTTGGTAAATTCTTTGATAATGTTGAATAGTTCCTTGCTGTTGTGGGCGTTGTTGCGAGTCGATCCTTAAATGCTGATTTCTTGGTGGATCGGATCAGCTGGTGGTGTTTGCAGGTGGCGTTCTTGAATGTGGTCATGTTGTCAGTGGTTGGGTTTTTTCGCCAGGCTTTCTCGAGGGTGCGGCAGATCTTTTTGGATTTCTTAAGGTCGTCATTGAACCAGGGGGCTTTTTTGCTACCTTGCTTGGTTAGATGGTTTTTCAAGGGTGCTAATTCGTCTGCGCAGTGAGTGATCCATTGTGTGAGGTTGATGGCTCCTTGATTTGGGTCCAATGATTTGGCGGAAGGGTTTTGGTAAAGCGATGTGAAGAGCTGGTCGGTGGTAATTTTGTTCCAGTTTCTGCGGGGGGTTGTGGGTCGTGGTGGGTCGTGGTTTTTTGTAGTTGAAGTGAACGCAGCTGTGGTCCGTCCAATGGAGTCCTGTGGCGTGATTGAAGGAGATGTACTTGCTGGAGGAGAAGATTGGGTCGAGCGTGTGTCCGGCGTAGTGGGTGGGGGTGTTTACCAGTTGTTTGAGTCTGAGATTGGCGAGGTTGTCCAGAAGGGTGGTGGTGTTGCTGTCGTTCTTTTCCAGGTGGAAGTTGAGGTCTCCTAGTAGAATGTAGTCCTCGGAGGGGAGGGCGTGTGGGCTGATGAAGTCTGCGATGTCTTCGCTGAATTGTGTGCGGGGTCCTGGGGGTCTGTAGATGAGGGTGCCTCTGAGTGTGGTCTTAGGGTCGGTGTGAATCTGGAAGTGAAGGTGTTCGGCGGTTGCGAGGTTGTCGTCGGAACTGGTCGTGATGCGGATGGTGTTTTTATGGACGATGGCGATGCCTCCTCCTGTTTGGTTGGTGCGGTTCTTTCGGATGATCTTGTAGCCGCCCGGGATGGCTATGGCGATGTCGGGCGCTGATGAGGCGTTCATCCAGGTTTCTGTGAGAAAGGCGACGTCCGGCGATGTGGTGTCTAGTAAGTTCCATAGTTCAGTGGCGTGTTTGTGGACCGAGCGGGTGTTGAGCAGGATGCACTTCAGGTGGTTAGTGTCAGAGTTCTGTTTGGCATTTGTGGATTTGGTGTGGGTCCTGATGCAGTCTAGCTTGCAGGAGTGGCAGGTGAAGGGTCCATGGGTGTGTCCTGGGGCGGCTTGGTAGCAGTCTGGGAGACGTCCTGTGTTGAGTGCAGAGAGGGTTGCGGCGTCGTACGTTATGCGGGTGGAGTGTATTGTGCGGGGACCACGGGGTCTGGCGCTGGGTGCGGTCCGGGCGTAGACGGGCTTACCTTTGGCGCGCCTTCGGCGCGCATAGGGCGCGTCAGCTGCGCGCAAATGCATCTGTCATAAGTGGAGAGTGGAGGGGGGCGGAGCGAGGGAGGAGCAGCTGGGAGGCGGGAGCGGGGTGGAGAGACGGGCTAGGAGGCACAACAACAAGATGGCAGCAAAAACAAAAGTGAAACAGGACGAGATTGGGGCACAGTCTGGGATGTCGCTAAGATATGGGCAGAGGCACCGGCACAATCAGGCACAAATGATTACAAAAGCAGTGCGAGCAATGCAATATAGCGCTACGATACCAGTCAGCCACAAATGATAATACAAGCAATGAGGGCAATGCAATATAGCGCTACGATACCAGTCAGCCACAAATGATAATACAGGCAATGCGCAAATTGGTTAATGGCAGCAATGAGCACAATAGCGCTACGATACCAAGTGACCAGGGAGCGTGTGGGGAGCGACCGCTTCTGAACGAGTCACCATTATTCAGATACATATGGTTTATGTGCTCGGTGTAAAACACTAACAATTGTGCCTACTGTTTCTATAGCCACCAGGGTAAACATTCACACACCTATAGACAAATATCCCTCTGTAGATAGGAGTTTCTCTGGCACGGATAACACACATTCAACACTTTGAATCTGGATGTGCCTAACTCTTCAAAGAGAACAGTGAAGCTCTTGAGGCTATGGCTGTCTGACCCAATGTATACCCCAATCCACCGTTAAGTGGGAGGTTACCGGCAGCTGCTTTCCTCTGTCATTTAATGTGTTACCTATTTGTCTACTATCAGATCCCTTACCAATCAAATCTTCATTAATTGCTGTATTAATGTAAGAACAGTGTATATCACTGAACTGTATCGCTTAGTTGCTGTTAAACTTTTTTCTATCTGATTACTATTTGAAAAATGTATAACAGTAAACATTATATACTGTATTTACTTGTAATTTATTAGTAAATCTGCGGAAAGCTCAAAATGGAAAACCCCGAAACAATCATGTCCCAGGATGGATTCAACAAACCGTTGTACATCTTTTTAGGGGCTCTATGATCTGCATTTAAAAACATGCCTTGCAGGGAAAGTTAAAAAAGGTTGGAATTCACATCTTACCTTAACTTCACATTCTGCCCAGTATACGACTCGTAAGGTTTTTCTACATGTGTGAATTCAAAGTCAAAAGTCTGAGACTGGGTAATCTCACCAGGCCGTGCCAAGTCCTTCACCAGAGACACAAATTCATGGTGGTTGCCTCTGTCATAATACAGCTCTGAAAAGAAGGGCGTTGCATTAACACTGAATAACTGCACCAACATGTTACATAACATCCATTTCATACTCATGAGCAATTATATAATGAGCATCTACAAACATGTTAGAACCATTTATTACATTATAAATACTATGGTAGCTAAATAATAAATAAAAACAGCACTGGCAATGCCAAAAGGTCAAGCTAGTAAATACAAGTCCCTTTTTAGTCAGTGGTGGGTTTAGGGAGTTTTTGAGTTATCACCCATGCACTTTTTCCACTCACCCCAAAGCCTCATTCTTGCTTTTACCAACTTACACACCCGGCATTAAAAATACACAGTCAACACCACATTAAAGATAAATTAAAACAATATAAGTAGAAAATAACGAAAACATGCTGCAACATAAACATGCCAGGCTTATGCTTCGATTACAAAATCAAAGCATACCAGCAGGTGGCAGACTAGTAATGGTAGTGTACACAGCATAACTTTGTTTTAAGGTTCCGTTATGGCCACCAAGTTTAGAACATACGTGTTGGACATTTTGGAACGGTAAAACAACGATACACTGTGGACAGAACCACTGCACAATGGTCACCTGGTTTAGAATGTGGCGCACAGCATATTAAACGCATGATAAACAAATGGCCCATTAGAACTGTCAGGAAAGCAGTAGTATGCTCCAAGCAATGGTAACAAAAAGAGGAGAAAGTAATTATTGAAAGAGGACTCATTAAAGAAGACAATGGAAAACCAAAAGGTCTTGCCTATCAGTCCAGGTACTGAAGCAAGCTAATTTTATGAAGTATGTGCACATGTGAACAAATAAATACAATTATTCACAATGCAAGACAATCAGTAGGTGAAAAAGGCTGAACCATTGCCCCATTTTCTATGCTGTCATGGATGGACACAGAATGTAAATGACACTTACAGCACAGAGCAGTGGAAAAGGAGCTGACCCAAATCATATGTTATATATATATATATATATACACATATATACATACATACATACACACACACACACACACACACACACACATACATACATACATACATATACACACACACACTATATCCCTCTATATATGTATATTTATATATTTTTTAAATTACAAGATTCTGGGAAACGGCTGAGCCCGTCAGGAATTCAGAAGGGATCCTAGCAATAATTATTTCAGTGCAAATCTTTCACCCCTAGGGTTTGTCAAAGCGGTAATCAACAGCAAAATCCTTGTCTCTAAAGGCAATCTGTGAGTTTCCATGTAACAAAATACATGTCTACACGCTTCAGCACTATGCACCAACAATCCACCTTTAAACGTATTTTCTCCTGAACATATGAATTTCATAACAAGTAAATTGGGATTAATGCCTTTTTTTATCTATTGATAACATACAGATGGGACCAATGCCATCTGAAATAACCCAATATGGTTTGAAACCAAAACTAACTCAGGCCTACTTAAGGCATAAGCTTTCTCACAAGGCAACCTTTGGGTATACTGTGGTAAAAATACAAATGTATAAAATTACAGTTGTCAATCATTATAAATCCTTCCTAAAAAAGTCTAATTAGGATTATCATGGTACAAACCTACCCCTAAAGTTTAATTTGAGAGGGGGTGCTACATAGCCCGGCTGCAAATGGCAGGCAAAATGTGAGGCTCTGCCGGCCAGAGTGATTAATACGGTTTTATCCTGCATATATAGGGGCATCTTAGCCTGCCAGACTAGGAACGTGATCCGGAGGCTCCATCCCTCAGAACTTGCCCATTTTGCTACCGGTTTAAGAAAGAGTAAGCAGCATTTCGCATGCCAAAAATCGAGACCCGAGCTGGTGGCCGTATTGCTCGAGACGAGCCTTCAGACCGCATGGACGGTGCTGCAAGGGTCACGATAATTGGCGCAAATGAGTGGCACAGGCCATGAACCCCCCCCCCCCTTTCAACCCCTCTAGAGATGTAGAGCATGAGACCGGCAGTGCCCTTGGGGTTAGAGCACTTGGGAAAGGGGGGAGTGGAGGCCAGCCTGTTAAGTGCCTGCGTGGTGAACTGGAGCCAGGCGGGGGACTGGGAGCAGCCACCGATTACACACGTGAGGAGGGCTGGACCTTGAGGAGAGCTCCGCGCAAATGGGGCTGTGAGGCGGCTCAGAGGTAGTGCCGACCGAGAAGAGTCCTATTTCACTGGGGCGTGAATCAACCAGCCCCTGCATTCACTCTCCTGCTGCCTCAGAGTTAAGCAGCATTGATGCGGGAACACACCGAGAGCCCCACTTAATTGATGGGCATTGTGCTGCGGCCTCTTAGGGCCGCTGAACGCCTGGGGCCTGTCTGACTCAAACTCCTAGTGTTGTAGACTCCATGGCTCACCGCATAGTGTCTAACTCTTACCCCTGAACTGGGCAACAAGCTGGATTTGAAGAAACTGGGATGTGCATTGTGTGGTGGCCAAACTCAAAAACTTTGCTGGCTGCTGGAAACAATGCAGGGAGCATTGGACTGCTCGTGGCCCCCGGTGGAGCAAGGGTGACGCAGGACCAGGTGGCTGGAGAGTAGACTCTTGTTCCGAACAATGTGGCTGAGGCTTTGATCGTTACAGTCACGGACGGCCTGGCTGGGCTGAATTCACATAGGGCAAGATCTTCGGCGGTCTGATCGTGCCCCTCTGCTGCCCCTAGGTGGGGGAGAGGTAGACACTGGTGGGGGCGAGGGCCCGGTGGTGGACCATGACCCGTGACTGACTAGTGGGCGAGGTCTAACTTGAAATGCCTAGTTGGATAAAAGATGGTGAAAACTGATGCAAAACAAGCCAAACTCTCCTTTGAGACTCGAATCGTAGGCAGGTATGCACAATGGACCCCCCTCCTCGTCAAAGACTCCTTGCTTGGCGAGAGCAAAGAGGATGGTGGGGTTGGAGAGCAAATTGTTTCTGGCAACCACTGAACATGACGAGCCTATCCCCTCAGGGATTGTGAAAACAGACCGGAACCTTTCACTCAGTCACTCGTGCTTATTGTGCTTAGAAAAATATACAGAGTACACAGCAGGAATTTTTCAATGTATTTATTGAACTAAAGTTATTCTGGTATAAAATACATGTGCTGCGATAATCAGTAGACAGAAGCAGATGAAAGTGATTACAAGCACCAAAAGCTTAAATAGTAGATATGTTTCTAATTTGGTGCTAAAACAGTGTATATATACAGGCATACCAAAGCAGTAATCGGGTGTACACCTCCTGTGCAAAACCCTACTCTAAGTGTACCTAGACTGTGTGTAGGTGTGAAGCCAAGAATCCTTCACCCCTTTACCTGGCAGGAGAAAATGTAGGAGCCAGTTTTGGTCATGAATGGACACCCCCTACCAAAGAGGTCAGACCGCTGCGTGGTGAAGTCTCAGCATGCAGGGACCATCAGTGTCAGCTGAAATGCGTCCTCTGATAATCCTCTGAGATGCTCGTTATCAATTAATCAATCAATCAAAATATTTATAAAGCGCACTACATACCCGCTAGGGTTTCAATGTGCTGGGGGGGGGGTGCTGCTGATAAAAGAAAGCAGCCTTGCGATGTGTGTATAGATTTGCGATCTTATGGAAATGTAGATAGCCCCGTCACCCTGTGGTGGTGATAGAAATTACATCTGTACATTGTGCGAAGAAGGGCCTTGTACATGATGTAGACATTGTGATGATGTTGTGCGAAGTTAGATGTGTAAACAAAGTAGTTTCAGGTTAGCTAATCTAACATTGTCATGTACGCAAATATGTGCACAAGGTCACAACAGACATGTTAATGTGAGAAATAGGACAATTTAAGAAATGAGCAGCTTCGCTACATGGGCCTAGACAGGGCACATATCAGCTGCCCACAGTTTTTTCTGTCTATTCCCTTAGAATCACTCAGCAACCAGATCCAGCTTACATGGCTGGAGATTGCTCATTTCGTGGCAGGGAATCGCCTCACAGATTCCTCGCTACCCATGCAGTCAGTCAAAATTTTAACCTGGAACGTCCGGGGTGTTAATGATCAGCACAAGGCGCAACATGTCCTCGCATACCTGCAGAGATGCTCCGTGGATATCTGCTTTTTGAAGGAGGTGTGTCTTACAGAGAGTACCTAGGTGCATTTGGGGCGGGATGGGTGTGTGCGGGAACGACGCAGCATACAACTCAAACTATGCCCGTGGCGTGGCTATAATTATTCACAAGGGTCTGCTGTGGTGCATGCTAAAAGCAATATGTGACCTGCAAGGTATTTGGTTTTGCTTTATGGAATACTGAAGGGCCACCCGGCGCAACTCTGTGGAGCGGTGATTTTAATTTCGTTTCAGACCTACCCCCTCCCAACCCTGCGGCGGACAGATCCAGTGACTCCAGATGTATACACCCACGGGTGGCAGCCCAGCTGCGCCTACTCACGGAAGATTTTAACTTACTTAGCTGATCTATAGGGCTCCCGACACTTAAATGACGCTGAAGGTACATGCTTGGCAGCGGCGCGCACACACCCACCTCCACACATCCCACACCTCCACACACACACACCCACATACATGGTCACACACACACACTCGTTCACACAAGAACACAGACTCTATGCGTCACGTTATGGCTGGACATTGCCCCACAGGTGTGTATTAAACAGCAATGTATCGGTTTGTGACTGCAAAAGAAACAGGACTACAGGAGTACAATAACAGACTAAGATCCGGATGATGATTACAAATGTAAGTGGAGCACAAAAGGAGAGAAGATGTGATTACCCTATATCTGTCATACCAATGAATTAATTTATTTAATTACGGTGGCCCTGAAGAAGCCCAAATGTTGGGCAAAATGTGCTGCTGTGCTTAACTGGGTTTGATATTTCGGAAGCATTTGAATAAAATAATTACAAAAAACAAGAAAAAGACCTCTCTAATCATCTCTATGTTGCAAATACAGCAATGGGCTGTGTTAAATGTTTATTTTCTTCTGAATGTTGCATCTCTATTCTTGTGTAACTATTGAATTATGAAAGGCTAATACTGGTGGCTAGCCTTTAGAGGATGGCAATATTTGGAGAATGCTTTGTTAAATAATAATAATAAGTGATCTACGGTAGTGGTGCTGCAATCAGTTCCATTGCTACCAATACTTGTTCAGTTTTCCACCTATGTGTACCTAGCATGTATGTGGGTGTAAAGCTAAGAATCTCCTAGTAAAAAGCCAAACCAATTACCTGATGGGAGAGAACAAGGGAAACCATCTAGGTCTCTAGTTGGACATCCCGCAAGGGATGTCAGACCACTGCCTGCTGGAGCTTCTGCATGCAAGGACCTCAGTGTCTTGTGGAAGCTTCTCCTCTGCCTACCTGGTGTTGGTATGGTTCTTTTATACCCTAAGGATAGCCTCGTGGTTTCTTACACAATCAATATGTTGTGAGTATGATCATGAAAATGCGCCTAAATGAATACCTGTAATTATGCAAAGTAGTACTTTCGTCCTAGGATGAAGATGACCATGAGTATGTTAATCCTGTTATGTGCGTCAAGTGCAGGTACCTTTTTAAGAATCCTCATACATAATAAATGAGGCTAGTTTCAAGGCAACTGATCGACATTTATCCAGCACATAATTGAGTAGAAGGTCTGTGCTATAACGGTGATGTAGAGCAAAGTAGGACAAATGTAGGTAAAAGGGTGTGGATACCTAGGCCTAGATTGGGGTACATAACACCCACTCCATATCTCAAGGTTGATATGGTCAACTAATGCTCAAATATGCCTGTTAAAAAAGCCTAAAAACATTTTCATAAAAACAGTGTCTAAAAACATGGTAAATGTAAACAAGCATTGGCATAGCCAATAGGTCTCGCTTTTGGGACCTTGTAAGTAAAAAAAACTGAAGTCTAAGACTACACGTTTACATTTACTTCGTATTTAGGATGCAGTACATGTAAACGTGAAGTCTTACACTTCAATTTTTTTTTTTACTTGTTTAATTGCTTAATTTTGATATGAACACAACAACCAATTTTTTTTTTTACTTGTTTAATTGCTTAATTTTGATATGAACACAACAACCATATTTATTAAGTCAACACACATTGAAAATTATTAATACCAGCCTCTCATGCCATACGTGGCGTGAAATAGCCTGAATTGTTGTACTTGTACGAGTGCGATGGTTAGGGGTTATGTTGGTACTGTCATTGGCAGCTATGGTAAGGGCAATGGCTGGTGCAGGCTGCAGTGGTCTTCCTACAAGGGCCCTGGCACTTAATTTGTTGTACAAATTAAGCACTGAAAATTCTACGGACAGCAAATGTGTCCGTGTATCTTTAATAGTCAATTCAATGTGCAGTACTGTGGTTGCTAATTCATGTTTACACCCACCAAAAATTAATATGGATAAATGCTAAAGATATGAGGTAAACAAAATACGGCAAAACACAGAAGCTAATGTAAAAAAAACCATAAAACTGGGAACCGTAATTATTTTCTACCCAAACCACTTTGCAGCTCAGATGACAAATGGACTGCAAACAGAAAGAAAACAGTAACACTATAATGCACATGCTGAAAATGGGATAACATGTATGTATGTCAAACTTTAGCAAATAGACAAATCTATTGATGTTCTGTAACTGACATATTGGCTGGTTTCACACTTCAGGTGGGATTACCATGCAGCCACTGGATTTGTTAACAAGCACTTGCAAAGTCAACAGTTCTCGGTGTTAAACAGTGAAGCTATTGGCTTTGCCAATGCTTGTTAGTATCAGCATGTGAACATGTTTAGGAAGGAGCCTCCATCCGATGTCTGTCAATCTTGGATGGGGTTCCTATGAAAGGATAGCTCAATCCAAGATGGCCACAATGCATTACGATTACAGCAGTTTCCAATGTATTTTTCCAACATGGCGTGCAAAGAAAAACCTCTCTAAGTAGAACACTGAGAGCGAAATTATCAAAAATGACAAACAAAATGATTGAGATGCAAGCCATCAAATCAACTGTAGACGACTAAGAGAGGAAAAAGTCATTCATTCACGAGCAAGGGGCTGAGCTCAAACCCCTCTCTATGCGTATTGGAAGCAATAGGGCTTTGCAACAAAAAACTATTTCATACATTTTACTTGGGGTGTCTGATCAGTGACTTCTGAATTTTGAGATCAGCTTCCACACACATCAGTTGGGACTAGGAAAACCACAACCTGTCATTCCAACACACACACACCACTGAGTTGCATTTGCCAAAGATGTTTGGAAATGTTAATAATCAGTTGGATAGATTTGTTATGCGATCAGCATATTAATTCTGAAATTTGGAAAGTGACAAACGAATATTTCAAACCTGCCCGCAATGCTTAAGTCGTGTAAAGGTCTCTAGGGCGTCATATTTTCTGGGGTTTCCCTTGAGCCGCTGAGGTTTACATGAAGACGCCAGGAAAAACGGAATCTTGGACGAAGCTCTGCAGCTTCCTGGCTTTAACCCCTTCCCATAAACAAAATTACCCTTTTCTTTGACCAAACACCTCACAGCACTGAGCTGCAGGCACCTACCTCTCTTGGTTAAGGAGGGGCTTCCTGGTTTTGGGGCAAAACTTATCTTTGTCAGCAGTGCAGGACGTGCAATTATAAGTTTTTAAAAGGATTCCTCCCCACCTCATACCTCGCCCTCTCATTACACAAACTATGCAGGTAATGTAATGCGATGCGATGCTCGCTGCGTGAAATGTTAAGCCAACCTCCTGCGATCCAAATATCCAGACTTACTCAAGATGGCGCCTTTCGATTCCATGTTCAAGAATTTTATAAACTAGCATGATGGCTCGAGGTCGACACCTCCCATGAATTGCAGGTCACAAGCTTAAATCCCAGACATTGGGTAACCAGAATAAAATAGTGAAATGACAATAAATCTGCACACGCCCCTCCCTACAAATGCAAAACAGTGAAAAGACAAGCAAAAAAGAATTAAGCAAAGTGAATAAAGGAATAAGAACAAAACAACGAAGAAATAACAAAATATTGGGGACAAGCAACAGAACAGGGGGGAGCAAAAGCGAAACAACCAGAGGCACAGTAAGGAAACACAACGCAACAATTAGGACACAACAATGAAACACAAAGGGAACACCCTCAGGGCAAGCTAGGATGCACAGCAACTCAGTCAAAACAAGCGCGCGCGCCTCGCGCTATAAGTGGGAGGGTTGAGGGGAGTGCGGCTGACAGCACACAAAGAGTTTCCCTTGCGGGGGCAAGTCAGGGGCACTATGTGTTTGTAAGTTAATTACAAACATATGGTATCAAGCTCGCTCCCGCAAAGAACTCGCCAAACGTGCACGCGTTGCCATTGAAGGCAATGGAACGCGTGCACGTTTTTAGGACAAAAACCAAAGCGATAGCTTAAGGTCTTCTTCCTAGGCGAGACCTAAAAATGATGCTATAAAAATTAAAATAGCTCGGTAGCCGTTTAAAACAAGCATTGGGGTGGCTTAGCGGGCGATCATGGCGGACGTGGCTTCCTAAGAGCTCCCGCCGGCCCGACGATTATCCTTGATTTATCCTGGCCCCTGGACCCAAAGAGTGTACCACGTCCAGGGTGATCGTGGCGGACGACACTGGGAGCCGTCCGGTGCCAGAGACAACGCGCCGAGACCATCTGCGGCTGAGAGGCGAGTGAGTGCTGCGGGCGGCCTAGTACCCGTCGGACGAGCCGGGGCCTCAGTTTTGGCGTGCCCGGCCCGGAGCCGACGCTGCCGCTCCTTGGCCGCGTTCCGGGGCTGCCTGCTGCCAGCGGCCCGTTGCGGAGTGCCCTACCTATCTTCGCCTTGCCAGCGGTGGAGGCCCAGGCCGGTGGGGGGCCTCGGGGGAGCTGCGGCCTACCTGGCCTTGCCGGAGCCGGGGCCTCGAGTTTGGCGGCCCCCGCCCGAGGTCATCCACGCTAATTCTCGGACCCTCCGCTGCCACTGTCTACGGCACCCTCCACCTTCAGGGGGCGCGGCGCCCTCCACTGCTGACGGGCGCGACGCCCTCCACTGTGGCTGACGGTGGCGCTCTGCTGCCGGCGGGCGCTGCATCCTCCACTCTCGCGGACCGCGGTGGACCAGACGGGGGCGGCCCGTGCCCGAGCCGCGTCAGGAGTGCCGCAGTGGGACTCATCTACTGTGAGTGTGGCCCCCCCTCCCCTTACATCGTGCTGCAGGGGCTGTTGAGTGACGCTGTGCCCGGGGAGGTCACTGTGGACATTGGACTGCCTGACCATTATTGGGGCTCGCTGGGTGCACTGGAGCAGAGCGGAGGAGGCGGACATTTTGGGAAGGGTGCCCCGCGTGGAGTTTGCACACACTGGGATCTGGCGGGGCGGCGCTGTCTGCGTGCCCGCCTGTGATCGGCGGCCTAGCGACGAGTGGATACCGAGTGGCCTGCTCCGGACGTCCCGGCTGGGGCCTGGGTGAGGAACTTTCGCGTGGTACGGCCCCCTGCGGGTGCGTGCTACTGACCTGTTGTTTCTCCTGCCGCCATGACTAGGGGCACAGCCGCCACGAAGTCTGGACCCATTGACAAATTCACCGGCCCTGGTGGAGGTGCTGGAGCGGCTGGTGGGGGCCAGAATGCTGGACCAGACAACGCGGCATTGTTGACGGCCATTACCCAGTCCCGCGACATGCTGGATGCAAAGATTGGTGCGGTGGGTGCCGATGTGATGCTGCTGCGCCAGGACCTTCGCAATGCAGTCGCCCGCATTACTGAAACGGAGACCAGGGTCACGGCGGTGGAGGGAGATGTTGGCGCCCTCAAGAAGAAGATTGCCGACATGGAACGGACTCAGCAGGGCCTGGCGCTCCGGGTGGAGGATGCCGAAGGGCGGGCGCGACGAAATAACCTGCGTTTTGTTGGCTTTCCGGAGGACTGTGTGAAAGGGCCTATGGACGCCTTCCTGTCCCAGTGGCTGGAGAGCTGGCTACCCCCGAACACCCTGTCGCGCTGCTTCGTGGTGGAGCGTGCACACCGCGCCCTGACGCAGAAGCCGCCGGCCGGGGAGCGACCTCGCCCGATCATCGCCAGGCTCCTCAACTTCCATGACAGGGATGTTATTCTCCGGGAAGCGCGGCTTAAGGACACCTTGCTCTATGACAACCATAGGATTATGATATTCCCGGACTATACTAAACTGGTCCACCAGCAGAGACATTCCTTCCTGGAGGCCAAGGCCAAGCTGCGTGGCCTGAAAATCCAATACTCGCTGCTCTACCCAGCTCGCCTCCGGGTGATCTACAACTCCAAGACCCATTTCTTTGATACACCGGAGGCCGTCTTCAACTGGACCGATGAGGCTGTCAGACTTCGCCCGCACGTCCAACCGGGGTTATACTCCGGGTCGCCGCGCAGCTCCTCGCAGGACCGGAGCAGCCCGCCAGGCAGGGGGAAACGTCATCGCAAATCCCGCTCCCGGCGGAGGTCCTTGTCCCGGGATCCCCTGCTGGGGGACACACAGCCTGATAAAGATTGACTTGGCGTAGACTCCTGATTGTCGCCCGCCGGGGCTGCCTGCTGGTTGCCTCTCATCGATGTCCATACGCTGTGGCTGCTGAGCTCTGATCGATGGAACGGACATTGACTGGTGCAGTATTGACTTCTTTCCTGGCGGGTGTATGGGCCTTCGCGCTCTGGCACCCCCTTGTTTGTGGTGCTTTGCTTCTGACATTGCTATATCCTTGGTGTGGGTTCAGGGCACATTCTATGGGCTGCCTCCTCCGGTTGGGACTGGGGGGTGGTTCTGGGTGTGTGCCTAGTTGGTTTTAAGGGGGGTCTAGTTGGGATCCATTGGTGTAGCTGGCTTTGGGCGCTGTGTTTTGGGCCTGAAGTACCGTATACCGCGACAGATACTTCATCGTTCATTGAGGTATATGGGTGGGGGAGGGGGGAACTGGGGTGTTTGGTTGCTTGTGGGTTGGGTCGGGTTTAGAGGGGTAGTAGGGGTCAGGGTTGTGTTCTATGGGATGCATGTGTTTCTTATAATGTTGGCAGCTGGAGGGTTGGGGGTCTGGGTCGGGTTACTGGGGTTGCAGGAACAGACCCATCGTGACAATGGCTGATGCTCCACGACTTGTACCGTCTGGTACTCTAATGCATGTATTGAGCTGGAATGTTCGGGGGCTCCTGGACAAGATCAAACGGGGGGCTGTGCTTCGCTGGGCAAAAAGAGACTTGGCTGACGTGCTCCTTCTCCAGGAAACGCACATGCTGGGTACTAAGGCACGGAGTCTGCAGAGGTTTGGCTTCCACCAGGTGTTTCATGCCGGGTTTGCTCGGGGTTCGAGGGGGGTGGCCATTCTTGTCCACAAACGACTGGCTTATACTCATGAGCGTCAATGGCTCGATCCTCAGGGCCGGTTTGTGTTTGTACAAGGGAAGATTGGTGTGGAGCCTGTAATCTTTGGTAGTGTGTATGCCCCTCCCCCGCTGCAATGGGCCCTCGCGGAGCGGCTGTTTGCCCTGTGGGCCGAGCTTCCCCGTTCCCTGGCTGTGATTGGTGGTGACTGGAACGATGTGCTGGACATGACTCTAGACAGGCAGAGGGGGCGAGGGGTCGCGGCTGTGGCCTCCCCTACGAAGCTGAGTGCCATGATTGATGGTCTTGGATGGGTGGATGTGTGGAGGCATCTGCATGCAGAGAGACGAGAATACACCTATGTGTCTGCTGTGCATGGCTCTCTCTCGCGCTTGGACTGTGTGTTTGTACCGGGGGCCTTCCTTGACAGGGTGAAGGGGGCGGCGATCCGGCCTCGCGGGCTGTCCGACCACTCCCCCGTGGCGGCCCAGATTGACCTTTGTAAGGCGCGTCAGCCGTTTAGATGGCGGATGTCTACGTGGCACCTGCAGCAACCGGGTTACTCCCAGCATCTGCGCGGTGCAATCGCCCACTATTGGCAGGACAATCTTACGGAGGGGGTAGATGCGGTGACAGTATGGGTAGGCCATGAAACCGGCCTTGAGGAGTGTCGATATTGCCTGGTGCGCTTCTGCTCGCCGGACCCGACAAGAAAGTATTGTTGCTGCTGCGGTGCGTGTGGAAAGGCGGGAGGCACGACACAGGGAGGCGGCCGATGATGTGACACTGCGGCTGCTTTTACAAGCGCAACAGTCATACTCCTCGGTCTTGTTGGATGAGGCCCGCCAGGCATGGCTGGCTACGCGTAGTAGGGTGTACCAGTGGGGCGACAAGTCTTGTACCATGCTCCACAGGCTGTGTCAGCAGACTTTTCAACCGGTCACTTTGCCGGGGCTTGTTGACGATGAGGGGGTGGCAATAACGGACCCCTCGATCCTTGCGGCGAGCTTTGCACGCTATTACGAGCATCAGTATGCCTCTCGTGAGAGCCTCTCCCCCGACCACATTGAGGTTTACCTCACAGCGGTCCGCCCACAGGCGATACCCGACGATGTACGTGATGCCCTGGATCTCCCCCTGACGGCTGAAGAGCTGGGCGACGCACTGGGTCAACTTAATGTGGGTAAAGCACCGGGGCCCAGCGGGTTCCCCAGCGAATTTTACCGGAAATTCCACCTGCAGCTTGGTCCGCATTACAGGCGTGCACTGGAACTAGCGCGGGAGCGGGGTAGACTCCCCCCGGACTGGCGCCACGCCGAAATTGTGGTTTTTCAGAAGCCGGGCAGACCCCCTGAACGCCACGAGTCGTACCGCCCCATCTCCCTTATTAATTTTGAGGCCAAGCTCCTGGCCAAGGCGCTTGCGAATCGCCTGCGTCCGCACATCTCGGCCCTTGTTCACCCAGATCAGGCGGGATTTATGCCACGCCGGGCTACGCGACACAATATTCGACGGGCACAGGCTGCGATCGACGCGATCGGGACGACCGGGGACCAAGCGGCACTGTTGTTGGCTGACATAGATAGTGCCTTTGACTCAGTCAGCTGGACATATCTCTTTGCCCTTCTGCCACTGCTGAATTTGGGTCCTGTTTTCATCTCCTATGTCAAACTGCTCTATACAGATGTCACTGCCTCGGTGCGTGTTTCTGGGGCGATTTCTACGCGGTTTCCTGTGGCCAGGGGCACTCGTCAGGGGTGCCCCCTCTCCCCGTACCTCTTTGCGCTGGCTATGGAGCCTATGGCCGCCCAGGTGCGCCAGGACGCGCTTTATCGGGGTTTTGTGTGGGGGACGGACCACTCGGACCGCATTGCCTTGTACGCGGATGACGTGCTCTTTTTTATGACTGACCTACACCGTACGGGACCTCGCGTTCTTGAGATAATGCGGGAGTTCGGTCAGGCGTCGGGGCTCTTTCTTAAACCACGCAAGTCAACCCTGTGGGTGTTGGGGGGGGCATCGGTGAGCTGCCAATGGGCTGCGTCCCTTCAGGTGGCGGTCGATGGCGTGAAGTATCTGGGCGTTTTCCTCTCGGCCTCGACCACTGTGGCGTTGGATCGGAACGTACAGCCGGTGTGGGACAGAGTCCAGATGGACATTAAGACCTGGACACGTATGCCCCTTAATATCTATGGTCGGTCGGCCATATTCAAAATGGTGGCCCTGCCTCGGCTCCTCTACCAATTACAGAACCATCCTTATAAAATCGACCCGCAATGGTTCCGCAGTGTCAACTCGGTACTGGGTAGATTTCTGTGGGCCGGGGGTGCCTCTAGGGTGGCACTGCGTACTTGCTTCCTCTCTACCTACTGTGGCGGCTTGGCGTCCGCGGATCTGCTGTCGTATTATCAGGCCTCCCACCTCCTAGTGCTCAACGAATGGTGGTATGGGGACCGTAGTGATCCGGCCTATGCACTGGAACATTCATTGATGGGAGGTGCCACACTCCACACCCTGTTGTACTCGGCCAGGCGGAGGAGGGGTTTGCCGAGGGTCACCCAGGTGGTCTTCGCGGTCTGGCGGCAGGCTTTGCACCGCATGGGGTGGTGGGGCAGGCTGACGGCCGAGACGCCGCTGTGGCACAATGGTCTGCTTCCAGCGCTGGCCTCCTTGTCAGGGTTTGGCAGCTGGGACGCGATTGGGATCTCGTCCCTCGGTAATGTCCTTAACGGAACTACACTTAAGTCCTTTCAGGACCTTAGTTCCGAATATAGCCTGTCTAGGTCCCAATTCTTTCGATATCTTCAGTTCCGCCACGCCCTTGGCCCTAGCCTGGTGGGGTTGGAGCAACTCCCCGACTTTAGTCCCATTGAGGCCAGACTGTTTATGGGCGACCTGGGCGACAAGAAGGTCTCTCAGATATACCGCTCCCTGGTCACACACTGCTCCCCCTCCCGCTCGACATTGAAGGCCTCCTGGGAGGATGATGTTGGCCCCTTGGATGATGATGATTGGCGTGAGGCCCTGGAATCCCCCTGTGGGGCGGCTATAGCTGTCCGTCTTAGATTTATTCAATTCAAGTACCTTCATAGGGCTTATTATACTAGAGAGCGGCTGTGGCGGGCAGGCCTCATAGCTGCTCCGGAATGTCTGAGATGCGGTGCTGAAAGGGGGACGCTTTTTCATACGGTATGGTCCTGTGAGAGGCTGACTAGATTCTGGGCCGGGATATGGGACTGCCTATCGGAGGTGTTGGGGTGGGACCTTCCCCGTACCCCTAGGCTGGGTCTCCTTCATATTATGGAAAATGTTGGGGGTAACGCCTACAAACGACACTTACTGCTGTTGGGACTAGTGGTGGCCAAGCGTGATCTGGCCCAAGCATGGAAGAGCGAACGTGCCCCCCCATTGAGTGCATGGAAGGCGGGATTGGACTTTCTGATGGGTCTGGAGGTACCTGTATTTGAAGCCAGGGGGTGCCCCCGGAAACATTACAAAATCTGGAAACGGTGGGCGGACTACAGGGGGCTGGACCTCGATCCCCCGGCTGATATTGAGGATATACTACCTCTTGATGTGGATCCCGTACCCTAGGCTGTTAGCCGACACCAACTCTGATATCCATCTCATGTTGCTGACCTGTGATCACGTGCACTGGGTTAGGGTGGGATAAGGGGTGGGTAGCTGGGGGGGTGTTGGGGGGTGTTGTTGGGGATGGGCGGGTCGGGAGGGAATTAGGGTGTGTTTTTCTTAAAACTCTGGGTTCACTGCCATGCTTTTATCTGTGTCTATTGTTGCAGTCTCCTCCTGACTGTGGAGGGCTGTACCGAACCTTGCTTGAACTCTCAATAAAAACGGTTGTGAAAAAAAAAAAAATTAAAACAGCTCTACAAGTCCACTAAATAGCCAATATACTGTAAGACCATCTGAACACATCAAAAGCCATGTTGCTCAATGAGAGGAGAAAAAGTTAAAACAAAACTATGTGTGCGCATTCCAATTTGGCTTGTGTTGGAATAAGGGCTGAAATGTTCCCATCACACGGACAGCCAAATGTTTATGTATCCTGTGGGGGAGACGAAATATCACTGTTGCTTGCATTCGCAAATGACAGTCCCTATAACACTGGTTTGTATCAGGTCATTGGAGCAAAGGCGATCATCTTCTGTTGCCACAGCAACCACCGCAGGAACACTCGATACCTGTGAACCTGTTGTAGAGCCGTTGTGTGTTCCAACAGGAGTTGGAGCATCCTGTGGAGGCTCTAGGAATGTAGTCATCAACATGTGAATACGCTGAGGATACGGTACCACGTAGGCCTTTAAGGGGTCCAGTAGCATGTCTATGTCCAGTGGCTCAACCGATCGAAGAGTCAGACATATGTCCAACACTCATTTGTATCCGCAGAATAGGAAGCAGAGAACAGGCAGAATGCAGTCAACCCGGACTCGTCTGAATGATGGGAACCAATGCTAGCTTAGCTCCCGAAGCCGAGGTGATCCCAGATAGAGTATCATGCGTTCAAGGCAACGTCACGCTGGAGTGTCTTTGAGAACTGGGCCATCCATTGCATAGCAGGAAAATTAAAATTAGGAAATCCACTACAAGTATGAGGACCAGCGGAAGCCCTCCAAAACTGCTTCCCAATAAGGAATGTATAAATGCTGGAATAACTCTGAAGATTGTTTGAAAGGTGCTCAATAGTCCAGAACCTATGCTTTTAAATAGGTGCACGATCCCCTCGTTTTAGACATCTTAAAGATACGATGAACCATTTCCCCGAAATGGAGTGGGAAGTTCGTACGAACTAGAGCCTGTATCTCAGATGAAGACCTTGGAACCTGGAGCTCAAAAGTCTCTCGGGCTTAGGTTAAGGCAACTCCTTCTGTCAAAGCATGGCTTTCAGTCTGCTCAGAGAATCAAACTGTATAAAAGGAAACAATAAATGAAGGCCATAGCGTTGCCTTTCTAACTGTGGGGGTCAGTAGAAACAATACTTGCATACAAAAAGTAACCCTGGAACTTACTGTGACTAGATGTGCCATGTTTGGTACCCTCCCACAACATCCTTGATAATTCAATATCAAATAGCTCCCACTCAAGAACAGCTCGAACACCGGATGAATCAAGGCAGCTGGGGAACCCTTCAAGTGACAGCATAAGTTGGCAACCGACACATTACTGGCTCCATGAAGTAAAATTTCCATACAGAATGGAGACCCACATAAAGCAGTTTCACAGTTTTAACCACTGAGAAAAACGTCAGTGTCCCCATTCCTGCATCTAAATCTGTACGGTAATTTCAAGTACTCATGTATGCATCCCTCTCCCAACACTTCATACTTGCCTACCTGCTGATACTGTAGACAGTATTGAAATTGGGATGTTGTGACTGGCAGTCTGAGGGCCTAACAAAAAATCCCTAAGCTCCATGTCATCTAGTACGGACAAGTGGTGGGACAGTGTTGAGGTTTTTAGCCTCTAGGCATAACTTTCCAACACCGTAAGATGTCACCAACCGCAAGTATTCCAAGTGTACATACCGCTGGTCAGGCCTATGGAACCTAAACCCTTTGATGGTACCTCTGAATTGTGACTGACACCTATTTGTCTTGATAGGCCAAACAGACCATCTCTTTCAATTGGTGTCAGATTAATTGTACAAACTATTGTGGTAAATGGCATTTACAGTATCATCACTGTGTTGTATGTAATGGTGCCATCCCTTAAAGTGTGTAAGTGAGGGAATTCAAGGTAAGTTCCAATCCTTAATCTTGGCTAGTCCAAGACAGGACGTTTGTTGCACAGTATTGTTCAGGATTATCATCTGATGTGGTATGTGGCATGGTCTAAATAAGGTCTCAGCTCCCTAAACCTATCATTCTTTAGTCCCCTAGACAGGTACAATTCTATGTTGTCCTTTTAAACATCGAAATCATGTACAGACAGCTGGGCAAAGGAAGCAGAGTATATCTGTTTTGTGTTAGCATATTTTTATTTGAAGATGTAGGTGCAAGCTTATAATAATAAATGGTGGGGTCTGAAGTGTTAAACCCAGAACAATAAGCAAACTTCTATGCAAATGTTGTTAACTACCTTTCAGCGGTGTTGGGCAATACTCCCATTGATGGTAAGAGAAAACATTATGTGGGATACTTGCTTTGTGCAAGAAATGATTACCATAGCTTTGGTAACAAAACATGGTGTCAAAATTAGATGTATGGTCATACAATTCATCATTTGAAAATGCAGCAGATTGTTCTAAATCAGACAGCATATTATTTACAGTTTCAAAGTCCCAATCATCAGAGAAAGTACTAGAGGGGATCATATCACTAAGAGAAATTTTAAATAAGTGTGGTATTTTTTATAAGTTCAGTTGGACCATATACATCATATGAAACTGACTCAAACTATTAGTTCAAGAACTGGAACTGCAGTAATGTTTACTAAGGACAGGCCTTTCTGTTCACAGTGTGAGGACGCATGAGGTTTCAGGACTAGGTTCACATGTTGTATTGCAGAGCGTTTGGGAGGTAATGTCCATTCAGGAGAAGAAAAAAAAGACAGTCTGAACTGAACTGAATTAAATTTACTTTATTTCGGTTCAACGAACCATAGGCTTATTTTTTTTAAACATACTATGCATACGTACATACCATTAGTCCCAAGAGAAGGAACCAACCACAATGTCCTGCATAATCCATGGGGGGTATAACAGCAGTGAGGCCATGGTTAAATTTCAAACTATCACAACAATCGTGCTTACAGCACTGTTCATGGCAACAATCTGCATATCAAGGCAACATTCCCCAACCATCCCTCCCCCCTAACCCCCCGCCCTACCCGACTCCCTCCTGTACATTCATGTGCAATGCGGTGCACGGTTCTATTATATTGTATGTACATTCCTAGCTGCACAGCATGCAGTTGCATATACACCGTCAGTGGTGTGTCCTGGGGAGTTCTGGCATCGTACCTACGGTGAGCATGACCGATGTTGCTATGTCCTAAAGCATATCATGTTGGAGGGGGTTCCGAGGCAATGAATAACTAACATTGAATCCCAGTCCAGTGAGATCGGAGTCTTCCGTAAAAAAGAACCATTAAAGTTTACAATAAAATTATCACATCAAATAAAACAATTATAATCAGTAAGTTAAAAACAATTCATAAAATTCCAGGGACATAAAATTCTTTATATACACTGGTTAAAATGAAGCAGCATAAGAGCTCTTACTCAGAGTTTTCTAATAGCCATAGAATCTTTTATATAGTTGGCTATCGCAATGCAAATATCAGGGGTAGCCAGTGTATGCAAGAGTCAATATATGTACATGGGCAAATTTTCTTTAACAGTGGGACAAAAAATTTGCTCGCAGCCGTTTTATATTAAGTGCAGATTAGAGTTAAGTGCATTTTGATTTGGCTTGTAAAGTTGCCACATGGGCAAGGTACAAGTTCATAACCCAACCCTCTTTGACGTGGAAATGCCAACAAGAAGTGCACAGTGCATAACCGGAATCTAGTTATATAAAATCTAGTCTGCAAGTTAGTAGTAAATGTTAGATAATATTGCAATGGGGCAGGGGACATCTGCAGTGGGCCCATCTCCACTTGCTCAGGATAACACCTAATGCCCTTGGAATAAAACATCTCTTGGATAGCCCTGAAAGCATTCCATCGAATGCAAAAGCAGTTATCATAAAAGTGCCCTAATCCCATTTTATGATATTTGTTTCTCAGGAAGCGGAGCCATGGTATTTTTAGGGAATTGGCCAGGGTTTGACAGTCTATAATTATTTCTCGTGAGAACGTTAGTTCTTCAGATAGCCGAATTTTAGTCCATAGAAATAGAGGGGAGCAAGATATGCGATCCTCTGAACTCAAGTCCCAATTCCTTGTGACAGAGGCGGGTGGGGGCACTATTTGGTGCCATCAAAAGCCTTTTGGTTAAAAAAAAAAAAGAACAATATTTGTAGCTGACGGCTTTTATGATGTCCCTATGCTCCAGCCCCATATGCTGCAATTGAAAGGCGGTTGGCTTTATAGAGAGTCTTTAGTTCCCTCACTGGCTTATGGCCTAGCTTGCATGCAAAACAAAATAGCCCATCCTCTGCCCTAGTTGTATGTTGTGAGAACAAAATGGGGCTGGCTCTAATCAGCAAGGCTGAGCCTATATCATAAATAACAGAAAAAGGTGCCAGTGCTGATAAACATAACTTAGGACTATGATTAATCCTCCACAAACAGAAGATCAAATTCCAGAGAGGGATTGCTTATTAATCGCAATTTTATTTATGAAAAATCAACAATGTTTTATAAAATTCATTTTTACATTTAAGGAGAAAACAATAAGAAGAATCAAAATGAGAACGGACACAAAAGATTACAGTCACTTAAAACGATCCACCATTCAAAACTACAATCATATCACATTCGCCTCACATTCGACACATGCAAACTTGACTCAAACATACCATATGTTCATTATCTACAAGGGAAAGGAATAAAGCTGGAACTGCCTTAGTTAAACAAAACGTTCGGAATAATTGGTTGAAAAATAGTACAAAACCAAGAGATTATACAATTTCAAACAATGATTGCAAATAAATATAAATCGGTAATGCACAACAGATGGCAAAAAGTCTGTAGATGGACGTGACTCCTAGACACAGGGGCAGACCAGTAAAAGGATAGGCCTATTCTTCTTCTTATTGTTTTCTCCTTAAATGTAAAAATGAATTTTATAAAACATTGTTGATTTTTCATAAATAAAATTGCGATTAATAAGCAATCCCTCTCTGGAATTTGATCTTCTGTTTGTGGAGGATGGTTTGTTTCCCCATAACAGGCCCGACAGCTGCGCCGAGACTTGTCTGAAAAATGGTGGTGGAACCGTCGCCGGTGTATTTTCCAAGACGTAGAGGAAGCGGGGCAGTGCCATCATTTTGAACAGTGCTGCCCTGCCTAGCAAAGTCAGGGGGAGAGTCTTCCAGTGCTGAACGTCTGATTTCAGTCTCCCGAGCAGTGATCGCAAGTTCAGTTTTTTAAATGTATCGTGATCTCGTGTAATATGGATCCCCAGATACTTGAAAGAGACGTCTCCCACTAGCAATGGACAGTCAGCGGACAGAACCGGTGGTGCGCCGTGTATCATGTAGAGCACTGATTTCGCCCAGTTTATTTTATAACCCGAGGTCAGCCCATGTCTCTCACACACTGCCAGCAGTGCCGGCACCCCCGTCGGTAAATCCATCAGGTAGATTAACATGTCATCGGCGTATAATGAGACTCTGTCCTCCCAGCCATCACCCCACTGCACTCCTCGTAGCAACCGAGTAGTCCTAATGACAGTAGCTAAAGGTTCCAGGACCAGGGCGAACAGTAGCGGTGAGAGTGGGCAGCCCCGTCTCGTACCCCTCCTCAACAATATTTCTCTTGAGATACGGCCATTTGCCGTCACTCGCGCCGTCGGGTTTTGGTACAGTAGCTTAATCCATGCTATGAATTTCGGGGCGAAACCCATGTGTTCCAAAACTGCGAAAAGATAGTGCCATTCTACTAGATCAAATGCCATTTTGGCGTCTAGTGAGAGGATTGCCGCCGGCTCCGTTAACAGCGGAGCCCGTGCCATCACCCCATGCAGCCGCCGGAGGTTCATCGCCGTGCTCCTATGTGGCATAAACCCTGACTGGTCCGGGTGTATTAGATGCACCAAATGTGGCTGTTGCCTATTTGCCAGTAGTTTCGCTAAGATTTTGTTCTCGGCGTTGAGGAGGGAGATTGGGCGGTATGAGCCACAGTCCTCCGGTGGCTTGCCGGGTTTTGGGATTGTCACTATAGTCGCCGCTCGCTGGTCGGGCGGCAGTTGTCCCTGCTCTAGGCTATCCTTAAACATGTTGCATAGGGGTGTGGAGAGCGTTTCTGACATTGTCTTGTACCATTCTATCGGTATTCCGTTAGGTCCTGCAGCTTTCCCTGAGTGTAATGCTGTTATAGCTATTTGAATCTCCTCAGCGGTTAAGTCTACTTCTAGGTCATCGATGCTGGCCTGCGATAAGGCGCGAGTGGGTATGTCTACGAGAGATGTCTCCGCCATCCCTCGAGTCACCTCGGTATCGGGGGTGTATACTGCCTGAAAATGATCCGCTAGGAGCTCAACTATCAGTGATGGGTGGGTCTGCAACACACCCGTACGATCTCTCAGATGTAATATGGCCCTTTGTCCATCCCTTTTCCTGTCTAACCAGGCAAGGAGTCTACCCGCCTTGTCGCCCACATCATACAGTCTGTGTTTCGTGGTCGTTATATCATTTACCACCCTGCTGCGTATATGGTCAGAGTGACTCTGCTGGCACAGTTGGAGTGTGTGTCGTGTGGTCGTCGTCGGGTCGTCCTCATAGTTTCTATTGGCCTTGTCCAATTTGTTTTCGAGGTCTAAAAGTTCTTGTTTTTGTGTATGTTTATGTCGCGCAATCGCTGAGATAGCTAGCCCCCGAAGAACCGTTTTATAGGCCTCCCATAGGATAGTGGGAGACTCTACCGTCCCCTCGTTTTCGTTAAAATATGACCTCGTTCCCTCCTTCTGTGTTTTGGTTATCTGTGGTATTTGAAGGTACCCCGGGTAGATCGGGAAGATACGTTTTCTTGTCCTTTCAGGGTTGGAGAGAGTCAGTGTTAGCGGAGAGTGGTCTGAAATACCCCTAGGTCTAATTTGTACGTCATCGATAGTGAGGAGGCCGTGTCCTAGTGTTAGGAAATAGTCAATCCGTGACAGGCTGTCATGGACCGCCGAGTGGTAGGTATACTGCTGAGCCTCCGGGTGTAATTGTCTCCATAGGTCCACCAAACCTTGTGTTTCCAAGAAGCCATGCAGGCGTGAGGGCCCGGGTGTTTGAGTTCGTACCGGGAATCTATCATGTGTGTTGTGTGCCACAGTGTTAAAGTCCCCCCCCAAGACAAGATCTCCTTCCGGTAGCTCTAGCAGAAACTTCCCCAATTCAGGGAGAGCCCCTGCATGCAGTGCCGGCGGAACATAGACCGAGACTACATTCAGCGGCCTCCCCTCCCATTGACCATGTGCAGCTGCAAAACGACCCTGTGTGTCTGTTTTTGTGGATTGAACAATGAACCCTGATGAACGGTGCATGAGGATTCCCGTGCCACGGGACCCCTTCGTGAATTCTGAATGGGCGATCATACTGTACCCTTTCCTATCCAAGGCCCGTGTAGCTGTGCCCGTTAAGTGTGTTTCTTGCAATAGGACCAAGGCTGTATTAAAACGTCTTATACTCTGTAGTACCAGTCCCCGCTTGATCTTGTCCCCCAATCCCCGTACATTCCATGTCATAATGCACAATGGTGATACCCGCTTCAGTCCCTGATCCTCCCTCTCCGTCTCAATTCGCGTTGTGTGTGCCATAGGTGCCGTGCGTGGATGTATCATTGTGTCGCCCCAACTGAGCTCGACTGTTGTGCCTGAACCCTGCTATGTGGTGCGAACATGCCATATATGTCCAATCTATACCAATAGAACAGTTCTTAAAATGCAGAACCCCCCATCCCCCAACTCCCCCCCTCCCTGCCCCCCTGCTCAACGGACTCAGAACTGCCCGCCCCCCCAACTCAGCAGAGTGCCTGAACCCTTCCCAAAACATAGTTTCTATTTCCCTTTTTGAATCAGGGACCACTAGTGCCTGCTTCCAGGATGCAGGCATGGGACCAATAATTACTGCCTTTAATACGTTCGTCAGCAAGGGTGCCCACAAGTTAGGAATACTTTTAAAAAGATCAAGCGGCACCCCATCTGGGCATGGGGCTTTCAGGCAAGTCCCCTGAGCTAACGCCTCCTCAACCTCAGATGCTGTGATAGATAGACTGAGTTAGGTCGCTGCCTACGGGCAGATGCCTTGTAAACTTCTCTACCCTTTTGTGCTGTGGGTTAAAAATGCCAGCTAAGTGAGCTACCCGAGCATCTCCCAGGTTCAGCGAATTAACTGCCTGGCTCCTTCGGTAAATAATGGGCGGATAATAATTTCCCAACATTTTTTTGTGTCTCTTAGGGCTCCTGCTCTCTCCAGATCTCCCCATGATAAGCTTCTCAATTCTGCTTTTCTAACCTCAATTGCAATTTTATATTTGTACTTGGGGCTTTAACTAGATCTCTATTGCGGGGAGTAGCAAGGAGAGTCCTTTTTAAATCCTTGTGGACCCAGGAGCAATTGGAGTTAAACCACTGTGCCTCCTGAGGTTCCTGATGCTGGACACTCCTGGTCAGTCGCTTGGCTAACTCGGGGCACAGTGACCCAAACTCCCAGACGACATCCTTTGGGGAAAAGATGACTGCAAGTACCCCATTATTGAGTGGCAATTTCCTTTGATAATATCTTACTCAAATTTAAGGGGATTGATCTTACCAAATTTAACATAGCTCCTTTGTTTGGATGGTAATCAATCGGGCGATCATCCTCCTCCCTCGCCTGAGTCTTTAAGTTGAGGGAGATGATGAGGGGCTATCATCACTCGAGCAATGCTAGGGCGGTCGACCTCGAATCTGGGGAGCAGGGTTCGAGTCTCGGCAATGACGCTGGACATCTTGTGATCCTGGGCAAATCACTTAATCTCCCCGTGCCTAACAAAAAATGAATGTGTCCTCATTATTGCAACTGGTGCTATGTAAAACGCTCTGATACCCGATTGGGGTCAAGTTCGCGCTATATAAAATTCTGTAAAAAAATAAATAAATAAATCACAAACAAGCATGATGAAATTTCTAGAGATTAGCATGAAATCAATAGAGCTAACCCTGCCACAGCCAACATATGTGGGGAAGTGCGATGAGGAGTCACTAACCAAACTATTTATAAGGCCTAAATCATTCCCAATAAGAATAGAATTTAAGGCTTTGTTCGCCCTGGGGTGAACGAACAAAGTGAGGCTGGCACTCCGTATATTCCAGCCCACACACACGTTGGGAGCTATGTTTACAGATTGTACATATAAAATCCCCAACCCAGAGGATGCATAGCGGCTGACACTTCCCGGTGATTTGCGTGATCTCATTTTGTAGGGCCTCAATAACCTGCAAATTCTTTTGATCAAAGATGTTTGGCGATCAGAGATATTTGCAGGGAGATCTACGAGCGGAGCCTCTCAAGGGGCTGACGCCCGTAGACTTAAAGGCATTATGGTTCGGGGGACCGTCCTATCACAGGATGAGGCCACTCGGCTGGATAGCCTCGTCCTTCTGTATGACATGTGCTGGTAACTTGTTTAGTTCCCAAAGCACAAGGGAAAGCTGATCTTCAATACAACCTCGGCGATCCAAAATGGGGACCAGTACCTCCGATATTAGCCTACTGATTTTATTTAGAGGAATATCTGCCCCATCTGGTGTGGCCCCTCTACCAGTGCCCCTTCTAGAACTACTGCCTGTTTTTTTTTGGGTGACAGGTAAATGTTCCTTTGGTTTATGTTCTAATGCCACCACCTCGGTTCTCTTCCTCTGAACCCCTACTTGTGGAGGACTATTCTCCTCTGAGATCACGCATATTTTGTTTATCTTTTACATGGATATCATCATTATGCTGGATTGTCACAACAGGCGAGAGTGGTACTAAAGTCCTCCGGTCAGTGTCCATGCCAACAAGATATGTATTAGGATCTACAGGGGTTGGTGGGGATGGAACAACTGTAGAAACTAACGAAAGTCTACGTTCTGCTTGCCCAATTTCCTTGGTGATAGTCCGCACAGATTTTTGAAGGAAGCCGTCCAACGTGTTGTTAGTAGGGTTTACAGCTGGCGTGGTCTTCTGTTTGTCCATAATTTGGTCGATCCAAGTTACAGATGTATTATGGGACGAGGGGAAATAGCAAAATGCAATGCTGTAATGGGCTTTTAGCTCTTGTATATTACAAAGCTAGGGTTAGTATCGGAGTCCCAAGGTCCTTGGATCACAGGTCAGAAAGAGATGCAACAAAAGAATACAACAAGAGAATTCCGCGGGGTTGAGCAGCAATCAGGCCCCTTGCAGTCAAAGAAGCCAGCAAGTTTTAACTGGAAAACAACCAAAGAACCAAGCTCCGGAGGGGGGAGGGGGAGGGCAGGAACTTAGACACAAACAAGACAACCAAAGGCTATCAAAGTTCACAAAATGTGCCCCTAGCTTTCACAGGGCTATTGTAAGCACGGCAGGATCCAAGAGAGCAAAACCACACAGCCACTGATCTTTCCTACGAGGTTACAAGCATGGGTCCTCTTTTCCAAACGTGCTTGAGGAGACGTTGCGTGGAAAAGGGTGCATCCCCCACCCACATAATGGCCCCCTCACAGTGGTCAAGAAATATAACTATATATACTCAGTTATTGTTTGGAGGCCACAGGGCAAAAAAAAGATCCTGACAGAGGAACGAGGGCACAGAAAAAAAGCAGTCAGTGTGATTGAAATTGCCCTCTCACCTGCTTAAAGCACTTTGTGGTCCAAGTTTCCAGGTGAAGGGGGTGGTTGTTCTATGGCAGGCTCAGCTCTTCTGGGTTGCTCAAGTGCCTCGTCACGCCTCCCTCAGCCTCCACAGATGCAGGAAAATTCATGTGCTAGTTTGTAAGTCACCCATTAAGTTAAAGTTTGTTTGTTAGCTAGCTCTTTACTCTTCCTTTAGGACCGTACCATCTGTTCACCAGGTACTTCAAACTTCGGAGGACGAGCGAGGACTGCAGCGAGACCCCGGGCCGTACCCGAACCTAGTTGGGCCGCCTCCGCAGACTATCTGTGTAACACACTTAGCGACCGCCAACGATCAGCGGCCGCACTTGTCTGCAAACACTGCACTCACCAATGAAAGCTGCAGGTAAATAACAATGGCAGAATGAGCCCTGCTGCAGAGGAGCGGGGGAGGGGGGTACGAAAAGCGGACAGATCGGGAACAACGAACCGGCCCAGACCGATCCCAGCACCAGCTCTGTGCCTCTCTGGCTCCCTCACAAAAAAGCTGCTCCTCTCTCACTCTCTACACCTCACCTATCTAGAGGACTAGAAACAGTAGACCAATTGCAATCCAGAGCTGTATCCAGGGAAAAACAAATTAAGACTTTTTCAGCCAAAGGTAGAAATCACAAATCTTTTGTTTGTGGGAAACGGGCAGTGGCCGTATCTCCGATTCACTTGGTCCAATGAGATATAGTCAAAAATCGATGAAGCAGCCAGACACAGTTCGATCTATCTTTGGTAGCACAGCAGGTTTTGTGGAACTGGCAGATGTCTCCGTCTGAGACGTATTCACATATATGTCGGTGTTGGGTCGAATTGAGAACTCGGTGTCATTTGTAGATTGAAGTTGTTCAATTTCCACAGGTACAAGTTGCATTCCGTGGTTGATGACTCCTTCACTTCGTGGAGTAGAAGCTTCAAACATAATTAATCTTTCCATCTGAACTTGCTGTATGGTAGCGAGAGGAGAGCTGGTGCTACTCTAGAGCCCATGCTTTCTACTATTGAGTATTGGCCACATGGTGTAGTTTGATCCGATGAATTGAGAGAAATCTCTTTGCTATTCTTGTTCCTTTGACAGTCAGGACTAGTACATGCGCTCTGTAAGATGGCCCAAACTCTTTTTGTCCACGATCTTTTCTCGGACCATGTCCCCAATCTTCTGGACCCTAGCAGGTCTTGCTGGTACAGCTTTCACTTCTCCAGTGGCAGTGCATTTTACTTGAACAGTGCTTTGTAATGCCCGGAATTCACAGAGTTCCTGGAAAACAGCCAAAAGATCATTGATGTCAAATGGTTTTTCATCCACCTCTGTGCTGCGCCACAGTCGAGGTCAGGTACCTAAATTCGAATCCCGTATAGCACTTCATATGGAGCACAGCCCCTCAGGGAACTTTTTTTTTTGGGGGGGGGGGGTTGTTTTTGAAAACCTTTATTAAGAAAGTGTACGGTATATCAGTGCAATAAAACAGCCACATATCATATTTCACATTGTTACTCTTAAGTGTGACACCTTTCCGTACTAGTTTGGATGTAACATTAACTTCACCCTCCTAATCACTTCAACATAGGTCCAGAAAACACTTCTAGCAGTCCAACTTTAGCAGTACAGTACATCAGCATACAATGTAGGCAACAACTTACATCAATGTATACTAGGTCTAAACAATACAAATTACCTGGATATCATGGACATAGTATAATTTCGCACTTAGTGCCCCACTTCCAGGTCCAACAAGCAGAACAAGGGAGGGGGTCCACCCTCTTCATACCGTGTCCCCAGTCTCACAGCATTGATCTTGAATAGAGCCATACACCTGGCTAACCCTATTGCGGGGTTGGGGACCGAGTCGCAGACCCAGTCTCACATTCCAATTCCAAAGTAGGCCCTTCTACGCCCCACTCTCCTCGGGCCTCCTGCGCCATCAGATAGGAGGTTAGTGGGCTCCAAATGTCTTTCGGGCGTGACTTAGTAGGTAAGAGCTCTGCATAGTTGTGCAAGTGTTCTTGCCAAGTAGCCATCAAATTAATTCAGTTTTTAAACTTGGGAGGGCGGCCTCTCTCCCAGCGACATGCTACTTGCCGTTTCACCAGTAACAGCCCCATTGCTAGGAACTTTTTATGAACTGTATTGACGGTTTGAGTCCGCCCCAAGAAAGCCAGGAGCGGGCAGGGCATCACTCGGACGCCCAACATGTCTGAAATCCCATCGAAAGCCTGCACCCAGAACTCCACGCAAGATGTAGAAAGTCCGCACCCTCCCGATCACATCTCATGCAATTGTCAGTTTCCCAGAGTCGAAATCTATGAAGTTTAGCCAGGGTGTAGTATAACCGGTGCAAAAACTTGTAATGAATAAGGCGTAGCCTGCTGTTGCTAGTAATGGCCTCCGACTGTATACAGCTAAGTTCCCACAAGTCGTCCGTCAGTGGGGCATCTAAATCATTATCCCATTCGTACCTGGCTCGGATAGGATGGGGAGGCGGTGTGTTCTGTGTGTGCTTGTATAAGAGGGATATGACATGACGGGGAGGCTCTGCCTGTAGGAACGCGTGTAAGCGAGCAAGTGTGTTTGGCTCTGCAGGAAAATCAGGGGTAACCTCCTTCATTCTCTGTCGGAGACGGGTGTACATAAATGTGTCCATTACTGTTGGCGTGTGTGTGCCAAAGAACTGCTCCTTGGTACGAAACTGCCCGCTATAAAAAGGTCCCCCCAATCGCTTGTGCGATACTTGAGGCCATCCAGCATCTTACGACATGCCCTCACTCGTGACCCGCAATAAAGGATTTCGCGACAGGGACATTTTGGGAGAGTATAGCACAGGGTTTTCCAACTTGCGAGCAATTTGATGCCATGCCAGTACGGTACATCCCACAGTGGACGGGTCCCGTCCACGCTCTTTCACAGCTGTGAAAAGGTAACCCGACAGGGGTGTCGGGGCCATGTAGCCATCTTCGACCACCAGGTGCGGCTTGAAGGGTGGCGAGTGGAACCAGTATGTTGCAAAATGAGCCTGTGCACAATAATAGTAAGTTTCAGAATTCGGGACATCGTACCCCCCCTAGTGGTATGGCAACATCAACGTGTTGAGATTAAGGCGTGCTTGCTTCCCGCCCCATATGAGCCTCATAAGTTGAGATCTGAGTGTATTAAAGAAGGAACTCCCCGGGTGGTATGAGATATTTATAAAAAGATATCAAAGTTTCGGCAATAACACCATCTTGATTAAAGAGATCCTACCCGCCATGGAGACGGGGAGCCGCAGCCACTTGGATATAGTGTTAGTTATCTTATCTATAGCCGTGCCATAATTGATTCTCATAAGCGGGTCTGTCTCTAGTGACATGAATGCCCAGGTATTTCAAAGTCATCAGTTTCCCAAATTAGAGGGTAGTCCAGCAGGTGTGGCCCGGTGCTATTTGTTAGGGGGAAGATTGTAGATTTTGACCAATTTATTTGTACTCCGGATATAGCTGCAAATTTAGTTATCTCCCGCAGTATGCGGTTAAGATTTTCTTGGTTTTTTTAACATACGTCATGTCATTTGCATATAAAGAAATAAGCAGCTGCCTAGTAGGGTAAATCAAAGCCTCATCATTATGGAGCATTGCGGCTAAGGGTTCGATGTCAAGGGCAAATAAAATGGGGGATAATGGGCAACCCTGGCGCGTGCCTCTGGAGATAGTGAAGGGGTGGACCTGGCGCCATTTATCAACAACGATGCCACCGCTAGTTGTACAGCAGTTGTATCCATCGGAGGAAGATAGCAGGCATCCCCATGCGTCCCAAAGCTCATTTTCAACATAGGATGGGATAAAAGGATAGTTTCCTGCTCGGCAGGGCTGGAGCCTCACAGGCGTGCGGCCATCCTGGTCGGGGGCCACCTAGCACCCCGCCCCTCAGGGAACTTCTTGAGGTGTTGCTAAGTGCCCTCTGGACGCCATATAGGTGATTGACCCAACTGCCACTCAAGCCTAATACCCTAGCTGTAAGGATTGCTTTAAGTCCCAGTTCTTCCTCTCCACAACTGAATTTCCCTCAGGATGATATGGGTAGGAGTACCGCAATGTAACACCCAAACTTCCCAAGGCTTCTTTCTAAGCCTGTGAACTAAACATAGGGCCACGGTCAGGATGTAATGTGCCAATTGCAAATGTCCCCATGAAAACCCGCAAATCCTTTGTAACAGTTCAGGTGTCAGCCGAGCACGGAGACTAAACCTACAGGAATCTAGAGCATGAATTCACTACCACCAGGATGTCCTGTAAGGCCCGTCAGATTTTGAGGGGTCACAGTGGTCCAAATAGACAAATGCGAGAGGTCTGCCTGCTATCAGTAATGGTGTTTGTGGTGGACTTACTACGGTGGAACTTTTCATCTGCTGACAGATGTCACACTTAAGGCCATAACCCTTGACCTATTTAGTAAGATCTGGTCACCAATAACACTGCCAAGTAGTTAAATAGTTGCAATGATAACTGTGTGTGCTGAACCCAGACCCTCCTGTGCAGCTAGAATTGATCCTAATCTGTGATCCATGTTTGTATTACTCTATCCCCACGCCTGGAATTTGAGCATACGGAATATTTTGCGCATCTAACTTGTATTACTTGAGGGAAAAACCTTTTGGCAGGGCTGAGCTGTTGTCACGGTTAGTGTTCAGAGCTATCATTATCTGTCAGCCTATTTTGTACTAGAATGAGTGATTGCAGCAACGGCAGTAGTTCGCACTGTTGCCTTGGCGGCTACATCAGCCAGTGAATTCCCTTCAACGTGCAGGCCAACACGCTGAGGACTCAATGTGTGAATTATATGAGCTAGAGGCAAGCCTTTTTTTTTAGCTCTGTCACCTGTTTTCATAGCAACTTGTGCTTTATTGTACAACCATTGGAATCTCTAAATCCATTCTGGCCCCAATAGTAAAGATATTCATTGTATGACTGGACATTGTAAAACATATCGCAAACGATGTGTGGAGAATTCCGGATTCTTATTTTTCAGGGCCAGTATCAGAGCTTTTCGTTCTGCCAGCTGAGCCGTGCAATCTCATAGAGACTGCGTCAGTGTATTGCTAGGGCGGAACTTGCAGTCCCGCATACATCCCTTCACAATGGCACATGATGCGCTATATTTCTGACTACTTCCTACGGCAGGCTGGGCAGATCCATCAGCGTAAATGATGTATTCTTACTGATCCAGAGGCACTATTTCATTTGAGAGAGGATATTCTTGTTCATACCGAAGAAATGCTTGTTTATAATGTAGAATCAAATTTGAGGTTTACATCTGTTGCTGCGAGAGAATTAGCCCACTGTATCCATCATAGATGCAGTGCTTTTCCTTTTGGAACGCTTGCTTTGGTAACCGCCTCTAAGGTTGGTACCCGAGTCATAACAATTATGTGTTTTCCCTGAGCTAGTGCTCTCTCTCTCTCACTACAGCAGTTCATACTGCTGTCAGTATTTTTCCGTGGATGCAAAACGCATTTCAGCGTTTGTGTGCAAATAAGATTTGTATGCAATGGGTACAGTTTCGCCTTCATTGAAGGGGAGGGAAGTGTACCCTGATTGACCCGTGACTACACGGATCACCAAATTCGTAGTGTTTACACCTGTGTATAAGTGTTTGGAAGCTATCCTGTCAGCTTGTACAGAACGAAGAATTTGTGGGTGTTCAATGTTGAACTGAAAAATCAGGTCATAGAAAGGTTTTACCTTTTCTTCGTAATGCAAAATGTATGTTCTACCAAAATTAGCAATCCTAAAATGGACTGCAAGCCTTTCAGAGTCTTTCAATGTTGGAGCAACGACATTTTAAAAAAAAATTAGCTGCCAGCTTTTTCCTTCACTTGATAACTCATATTCCTAAAATAGGACATTGAGTTTGGCAATTCTTTTATTTTTCAAAGTTAAATTTGAAGCCAACTGTGGCGAACCCCAAAATCATGTTGTTCGCCCTGTGCAAGTGAGCCAATAATTCACTGTGTCAGATAAATGTTATCTACAATGCCTCCTCATCACAATTTTGAAGTAACTCTGATACTCTTGCTGAGAACAATCCAGGGCTATTCTGCTACCCTTAGGGCAGTCTACAGAATTAGTGTTAAGAGCCGAGCGCTGAAAATGCTGTCAGATTTCTGCTTTCTGGTGCTATATTTTGGCAGAAAAATCCATTTGAGATATCTAATGTTTGGTATTTCTTTCGCCCAAGGTTATTCATAACTGCGGCACTGTGTGCATTTTGTACTGCACTTGTCTTGTGCATGTATTCAAATGCCTGTAGTCTAAAACTAGACGTATAAATTATCAGGTTTCATTATGAGAAACAAAGGATTATTCATGGAAGACGTGCATTTTTTAATCACACCTTGGTACTCAAGTTGATCTAAGAGCTCCCTGACTTGTTTTTTTGCATCATGTTTTATTGGGTACTGCCTCTTTGGTGTAGGAGTAGCTTTTAATGGGATTTCATGGTGAGGTGACTCAGCACCCAACCCTACATGATTGCGATAAAGTGACATGAAAAAGACATTTGTACAGCGCACGTACACCAGCGGTTTCTTGGCGCTTTGGGACTAACTGAGACTAACAGCAGAGCATGAGGATTTTAATCATAGGACTGTGCAAACAGCCACGTCTTCAGGGCTCTCCTGAACACCGGATAGGAGGTGATGTGACGTAAGTCGGGCAGAAAGGAGTTCCACAGGCGAGGGGCTTGTGATGCAAATCTGAGGCCTCCAAGCCTTTTGCGCTTAAACTTACAGGTGGAGAGAAGATGGAGTCCAGCCGACCGAAGCGTTCGGGAGGGGGCATATCGATGGAGCAGAGCACCTATGAAGGAGGGACCTTGATTAGCGAGGGCTAAGTACGTGGTGCAGCCAACTTTAAAGAGACTGCGCTGGACTACTGGGAGCCAATGCAGGCTTTTCAGTAGCGGTTTCACAGAGCAGGACTTAGGTTGACGAAAGATCAGTCTGGCGGCCTGGTTTTGGGCGAGTTGGAGTTGATGGGATTGGTAGAGGGGAATCCCGATGTTGAGGGAATTCGCATAATCAATGCGGGACACTACTAGACCCAGTACGATGTGGACCAGGGCCTCATGGGTAAGAAATCTGCTGATCTTCCTGATGCGGCGCAGGTGGAAAAAGCAAGCCGACATCAGGTTTAATTTGGTGATTCATGGACAGATCGTTACTGATGGTTACTCCAAGACTCTTGACCGAGCTCGCCGGACAGGGGGCTCCACCTTGTGTGGGCGGCCAGAAGCTGGGATTTCATGGATTATTTGGGGGACCAGTGAGCACCAGCTCAGTCTTGTCTGGGTTGAGTTTCAACTGGTAAGGCATTCATCCAGCTGCAGATGAACAACATTGTGCTCTGGAAGTTTTCTATAGAGGATGGGGAGGAGTCAATGTTGAAGATGAGCTGCATGTCATCTGCATAATTGAAAATGACCACTGGTTTCTCCCTAAGTTTGGCAATCAGTGGGAGGATGTAGAGATTGAATAGCAGGGGGGAGAGGGAAGAGCCCTGGGGGACCCCACAAGTAAGGTCCTTCGCCTCGGACATGAAAGAACCAAGACAAACTGCTTGCTTGTGATTTTGGAGGAATGAGGTAAGCCACCTGAGCGGGGTGCCCCTGATGCCGGCATTCTCGATCCGCTGAATAAGGATGGAATAATCAACGGTATCGAATGCCGCCGACAAATCAAGGAGCACCAGGGCCTGGGAGATGTTCTGATCCGCTCCCTTCCTGAGTTCATCGTTAACTGCTACCATGACCGACTCAGTAGAGTGCTGAGGTCTAAATCCGGCCTGGTGCTGATCAAGGCACCCAGAGTTTTCGATGAAGGAGCCCAGGCAGCTGGCGACATGAGCCTCCAGCAGCTTGCCCAGAAAAGGAAGCACGGATATCGGCCGGAAGTTACTGAGAGTGGCCGGGTCCGCCCCTGGTTTCTTCAGTATGGGTGTGACAATGGCTGATTTAAAAGAACTGGGAACCATACCCTGGCTGAGGGAGTTGTTAAGCAGGGCGAGGGGGGTCTCAGGGAGGTCAAGGAAAACTTTCCGAGCAACATGGGCTGGGCAGCTGTCGGAGGGCGAGCCAGAGCGGACTCTACAGAGGAGCGGGGGAAGTGTATCGGTGGTAATAGGGGGGAAATTAAACAGTGAGAGAGGATTGATTGGGGGGCTGCCTATGTTGAGTCCCGGGTCAGGGCTCGGGATGCTCGCTTTGATAAGGTCGATCTTCTCAACGAAGTAGTTGTTGAGGGAGTCACAAAGAGTCTGGGAGAGCAGGGGGGTCATCGTGATCCAGTCAGGACTTGTATAGCGCACTACTCACCCGGGGGGGGGTCTCAAGGCGCTAGGGGAGGGGGGGGTCCGCTACTGCTCGAATAGCCAGGTCTTGAGCTGCTTCCTGAAGGCGAGGTGGTCCTGGGTCAGGCGGATGTGGGTCGGGAGGGAGTTCCAGGTCTTGGCGGCGAGGTAGGAGAAGGACCTTCCCCCTGTGGTGGCTCTTCGGATGCGTGGGTCACCCAGGCACTCGTCACCAGCCGACTGGACTACGGCAACTCCCTCTACGCCGGAACCACCGCCAAACTCCAGAAGAGACTCCAGTGGATCCAGAACGCCTCAGCACGACTCATCCTGGACATCCCCCGCCGCAGCCACATCTGCGGACACCTGAGAGATCTGCACTGGCTACCGGTCAACAAGAGAATCACCTTCCGTCTCCTCACCCACGCACACAAAGCCCTGCACAACCAAGGCACAGGATACCTCAACAGCCGCCTCAACTTCTACGCTCCCAAATGCCAGCTTCGATCGACCAGCCACGCCCTCGCCGCCGTCCCACGCATCCGAAGAGCCACCACAGGGGGAAGGTCCTTCTCCTACCTCGCCGCCAAGACCTGGAACTCCCTCCCGACCCACATCCGCCTGACCCAGGACCACCTCGCCTTCAGGAAGCAGCTCAAGACCTGGCTATTCGAGCAGTAGCGGACCCCCCGGGTGAGTAGTGCGCTATACAAATGCTTTGATTGATTGATTGATTGATTGACCGTAAACGAGTTTGAGAAATGGTCAGACCAAGCGCATGGGGAGATCTGGACATCAAAGATGTCCTGATTCAATGACCAAATTTGGTCAAGAATATGACCCTTAACATGGGTAGGAGCGTGAATGAACTGAGAGAAATTGAGACCGACTAACAGGTCAGTGAACTCCCTAGAGTGGGCACTTATGGGCAGGGCATTGGGCCAGAAGTTAAAGTCCCCGATTACAAGGGTGCTGGCATGGTTAATAGCTGAGCTAGCAATCATGCTGCCAAAGTGGTGTAAGAAGTTGGGCGACTGACCAGGGGGACGATAGAATAGGGCAAACGTAAGGGGGAGGGTTTCTAGCTCTAGTTTGAAAAGAACATAGTCAGCTGAGGGTATTGGGAGCATAGTAAGCAACTTGGATTTGAGGGAGTGAGAGATGATGGCTGCCACCCCCCCCTCCAATTTTACCCTGGGGGCGGTTTGCCTGAAGGACATAGTAGCCGTCAGGGACTGCTGCCAGTCTTTCCGGGGAGGACTCTGCCGTGAGCCAAGTCTCCGATAGTAAAAGTATGTCCAGCCTGATTGTATCAGGGAGGTAGAATACCTCCACCTGGTGTTTGACCAGCGATCTCATGTTAAGGTACCAGATGGAAAGGCAGTCACGTCCGGCACCCGGCCTGTCTGAGGGCAGAGTGATGGGTGGAGGGTCGGAGTCAGAGTCCCCAAAAGGTGGTGCGGTAGTGGTCGGGGTGTAAGGGGAGGATTGCACGGTAGTGGTCGGGGTGTAAGGGGAGGATTGCACTAAGTTGGGGCGTATCGAATTGAGTCGATTGAGCATAGGCGTAGAGGGGGGTGCTTTATCCCATAATGCCAGCAGTTCCTGCGCGCGTCCGCTGCGCGTCGTAGGCTGCATCGGGATATAAGGAAGAGAAGGGGGTCGGAGCGCTAGACCGCTCACCTCCTTCTACCGGAAGTGAGGAATCCCTAGCAGGTGTCGCGTCCAATGGGCTCCCTCCGCATCAATCGAGCTTGCAATCAGCTCGTGGTGGAACGGGGAGTCCAGCGGCGCAGCCACACACAAGGGAGGAAGTGCGGGGAAGTTTTGTTTTAAAAAACAACACACCCAGCTCTAGTCAGCTAAGGTGAGGATAAACACAGCTGTTAAAAGACTGCACACACAGCTCGTGATCAGCTATGGTGAGGATGGCACAAGGGTACACAGTTAAAATTACACACACAGCTAGTAGTCAGCTATAGTGAGGATAGCACAAAGATACACAATTGTTCTTTTTAAAAAAAGGAAAACTATTTCAATCACCGCCCAGCCGCAAGCAGCAGCGTGTCCAGTGCGTGTCTTTTCAGCCCCGGTTTTAAAAGAGAAGGGGGTCGGAACGCTAGACCGCTCACCTCCTTCTACCCGAAGTGAGGAATCCCTAGCAGGTGTCGCGGCCAATGGGCTCCCTCCACATCAATCGAGCTTGCAATCAGCTCGTGGTGGAACGGGGAGTCCAGCGGCGCAGCCGCACACAAGGAAGTGCGGGAGGTAGTGCTAATTCCCACTCCTGCGTGTATGAATGTTTTAGTGACTCAGGAACTACATCAGAGAAAGCTGGTAAAATTACATATTCTCAATGAAGAACTAAGGTGACTAATCTTTTTCAGCCAAAAGGATATCGAATCCATATATCAGGTTATCCTAGAAGAGACCTTCCAGTTTTTTGGTTATGTCTCCCTCCATCTGCAGGGTGATTTTGTGTAAACGATGTAGGACACTTACCCTAGTATCCGGTGTCTCCACCGTGATATGTTCATTCAACGCTGCTGACAGCAGAAATTCCATCAGGTTTTGGCGAGCTATTGTTACTTCTGCTGCGCTGTCTATCATCGACAGAGCTCATAGCCCGTTCAGAAGTAGAGTCCTCAGTTGCAAGGGCATTTCTTAATTTAAGGCCAGCTACCGTCTCTTTATTAAATTGAGGTTTACTTTTGGGTTTATCTTCTTGTTTGAGAATGTAGTCTGAAGTGCAATGTGCGTCTCTTGGCTTGCTCTTCTGATTTGTGTTCTGACCGTCCTTCCACATCAGTTTTTTGATGAACCCTGAAAGGAACGTGTAATGGTATCCTGATACCGGTCAGGTTTTTTAATATTATCATGGTTTTTAAGGCTGTATTTTCTATCGGAGGGCTCCTGTTGAGGAGAGACACCCCTTGATCATGATGCATTTTGCTTATTATTTTTCGAAGGTGTTATCCCATTTCTTTTTAGAAGAATCAGATGCTTGCTTTGAGTTATCCTTTTCAGGATTCCTTGTTAATTGTGGTTTCCCAGGTCCATCTCCCAAATTATCTCCAACCAGCGAAGCATAAGTTACTTCAATAATCTTAGGTAGTTCTCGCTCCTGTTGTGCAGGAGTAACTTCCCTCAGGCATTGACGTATAGCCACCGCTGCTGCCTCTTCTATTATGTTAGCGAACATAATTGTTGATACCTGGGCAAAATTGCCCATCAATTTCATCCGAAAATCCAGGGCAGGTTCAGCCCGTTGTCATTCTGTGTTTGTTTCAATACATCTGGTATGCTATTGAGGGGGTACCATGAGTTCTGGTATAAACGGCAGCAAAAACTGTACCCCAAGTAGTACAATCCTCTATCTGGGGAGCTATCCCCATTGGTAAGCAAATTGTTAGCATTCTGTGTATTTCCTGTGGACCCGTATGGAGTAATAGTGCTTCAAGCTGTGCGATTTTCTGTGCCATCAAGAACAGCATTTGCTCACGTTTTGTGGGCATTCTTCCTATGATTGCTTTCAGCTTTTGTGGGGTGATATTTGTCGTAGTCATTGGAGGTTGCCCAGCTTGAGTAATCTGTGCAGGTTGAATCATAAGTGTTCGCATTACGAACTGTGTAAGTTTTCTGTATAGTTTTACTGTGTCTGTAAAGTGTACGTAATTCTGCCGCTGGCAATGTATCAATATCTGGATGCGGTGTGTAAGCAGCGAACACCTGCCAGGTCACTCCTTCTCTGCTGAGCTGACAGAGTGTCAAATTTCCCATGGTGTGGGAGAGGGCGCTTTGACAACAATTATTATGTTTTTGGTAATTTAACTGGACTTCTACGTCTTCGTATGGAGAGAGTTCTTCAGGTGTCTCATCTGGAATGTAAGTATGAAACAAATGTGTGCGTCCATCTGCAGGTGGGAATTTGATCCAAGAAGAGAATACTTCTGTTCTGAATGCCTCATGTGCCTCAATCACAAAGGTAACAGTCCCACCAATTTATGAGAGGCCATAATCTACTAATTTCATAGTAAGTGCAAGTCTGCAATTATCTGAAATGTTAAGAGCACCTTCCTGCTCAGCTTCCTCTGTACTAGCACCACTCCTACTAGCATCTCCATGGTTAGACATTATGGGAGGAAGTATTAAGGAAAAGAGATAAAGGTTTGCACAGTGTAGGGAACTATAATTATTCAAGCTTGAACAAACCTACAGCCAATACATAGAGTATACCTACTCAGCTCTGGCAGATTTTCCTTTCCCACTCCAGATGTCTCTGGGAAAATGTGAGTAGGGGTCTTTGAGAAAGCACAACTTGAGTAGGGGTCTTTGAGAAAGCACAACTGAACTACTCAGATTTGATCGTTAAATAGGAACCAAACCAACCATGGCGGCGCCATGTAGTGTAGTTCCTAAGAGTACATAGGATCTGCGCGTTTAGACAACATAAACTAAGGGATTGGTGTCCAGACTGATTCCAGATACCCCCAAAGGATATGTTAGCCTTTAGACCAGCTAGCTCACATTGTCACCATAAGCCCCCTAACCTTACCATGGAGTGAATAGTTTCTCACAACTATCGAACAGGACAACCCTGGATCCTTCAGGGATCGTGGAAACAGTGCAGTACTTTTCGCTCTGTCAAACGTGCTCACTTAGTCTCAGAGAAATACACAGAATAAACGATGTGGACGTTTTCAATAAGCATTTATTGAACCAGCGTTATTCTAGTATAAAAGATGTTTGCTGAGACAACCAGTAGACAGAAACAGATGTATAAGATTACAAGCAACAACAGAGTAAATAAAAGGTAGAATTCTACCATGGATCTAAAACAGTGAATATATGCAGACATATAGACACATGACCGTAATCAAGAGTACTCCTACAATGGAAACCCTACCTAAGTGTACCTAGCATGTATGTGGGTGTAAAGCCAAGAATTACCTAGGAAAGAGCCAGTCCCATTATCTGATGGGAGAGAACGAAGGACCCAGTCTTGGTCTCGAATTGGACACCCAGACCACTGTGTGCTGGAGCTTCTGCGTGCAGGGACCTCAGAGTCTTGTGTCAGCGTGGAAGCTTCTCCTCTGCCCGTCTAGTGGTTTTATGGCTTTTTTCTACCATAAAGATAGCCTTGGGGTTCCTTACAAAATCAATATGTTGAGAGTATGATTATGTAAATGAGCCTAAATCAATCCTTGCAATTATGCAAAGTAGTTCTTTCACCCTAGGATGAAGAGGACCATGACTTTTATACAGAGTAGGTCAATCCTGTTATGTGCGTCATGTGCAGGGACTTATCAAAGAATCCTCATGCATAATGAATGAGGCTAGTTTCAAGTAAATTGATCAACATTTATTCAGCACATAACTAGGTAAAAGGTCAGTGCTAGAACAGTTATGCAGAGTAGGGTAGGACAAATGTAAGTAAAAGGTCTTGTAGTAACCTATGTCTAGATTGGGGTACATAACACTTTAACCTATTCTTTACTTCCGTAATCCCACCCCCCCAAAAAAAGAGAAAGGTTTCTGATGCTATACCAACCTCATCATATCCTTGATTCAAGGTGCTTTAGACAGAGTTCATTGGTTCCGATGAAATCCTACAAATTAGATTGGGTCAAAACGTGGACACTGTTCCCTGGTGACAATCACATATAGGGAAAATATGAATTAATATAATCCTCCAAAACAAGCTGTGTTCCAAATTCTTGAGAACCAGGGATATGTACAGTGTATTTTGTTTCATACTCGTATATATTCCTATACACCAGCAGTGCATCTGCACTTTTCCATTCAACAGTTTGTACCTCCTATGTATAAATCCTATATGAAGATCAATATAATTTCTATTAAGGAGTGAAGTACTGGGTCTTGATGAATGTTTGTATGAATATATAGCACGAATTACCGTACAATTGAACTGAATAAGTGAACTCAGAATACAGTATTCTTTCTAATGGCTTTCTGTGAGACCAACACAACAAATGACATAATGAGGACTATATTTTTATTATTGATCCCATAGAGAGAGTGTGTGGTCACATATCGCCAGATGTAAGAAAGTGGAAAATTATTTCATTTTTCATCATCTAAAAATAACAAGCATTGGCATAGCCAATAAGTCTCGCTTTGGGACTTTAAAAGTATTTAGCCATGCAGCACCTTATCCTGGGTGCTGCAACAAGTACTGTTATTTCACATGGTACAGATGAATGACCACACGCATAAGCTGCATTCTGGGGTCGGACTTCAGATCGCTTGTTAAAGGGGGCACTGGATTCTGTCACAGTCTCCCCAAAAAGGACATACTCCATAGCTGAACACAAACAAGAACATACAGCATGGATAACGGAGTCTTCCCTATTCCAGGTGCGATTTCGATTAAGTAAAAGAAGGACCAGGAAAGCGAGAAGAGAAAGAAGGCCACCACAGAGTGTTTCGGTAAGCGGAAAAATTTGTTCATGGCCACGCATAGTCAGCGATTAAAATGTAAAAAATAAAACACTAGCTCAGAACACAGCAGACGCATCTATAATAAGTCACATTAAAATTTGCAACTTGATCACAACAAAGGCAATACATTAAAAATTCAGATTACTTGCTGCACAGTCTGTCCCGGTAAGCCAAACAGAGGGGGAGGGGTAGCCACACACTGCTGTAGTCTGCAGGGAGGCCTCGCTGAATCTCCCTGCGCATTCAGAAAACAAAGGCGGCTGCCTGCGGGTCCGTGGTGCAGCTGCAAAGGACAGTGAACAACCTCTCTCTTACCAGGACGGGCTGCCACCGAAGGAACGAAGGATAGCCGTCTCCCATGCTCAGCTACGTGTGTACACAATCCTCGGTCGATCCCAACAGCAGCTAATGGCGGCAGATCCCGGGAGGGGGGCCTGTGTTGAAGAGCTCCTGCTGCTCATGCTCTAAACCATGAGGACGGGCCTCTATGATCGCCGTGACCCTGGTTGTCCAGGCAACGTGCCCTAAGCGGAAGGTGGCCCATTGACCAGTGTCAGCCCTGCCTATGCGTGGTTCGAGTCCACAAGGACAGATCATTAAGGGACAACTCTTCATCGTGTGACACTAACTTTTCATCCCAGAATACACAGTGATGCATTTGAATTTTGAATTTAAAATTATTTATTCAGCGCTCGCATACCCAGCGGTTTCATGGCGCTAGTGTTGATCAGTGGACAAACAGCAGATGAGAAATTAGGTCAGGTAAGCTTGTGTGAACAAAAGAGTTTTAAGCTCTTTTCGAAACAGAGGGTAGGAAGGTGAGGTACGTAGTGTGACAGGGAGGGAATTCCAGAAGGTTGGGGCCAGGACAGCGAACCTCGCTCCGCCAGCCCTTTGCTTTTTAAAGCGAGGGATGGTAAGAAGGGCCAAATGGGCTGAGCAAAGTTCTCTGCCTGGGCAGTATGGCTTGATAAGGGAGCAGATAAATTGAGGAGCAGTGCCCGATCTGGCCTGGTATACAAGACAGCCAAGTTTGAACAGGGCACGTTCTCTAACCAGAAGCCAGTGCAGTGATTTGAGTAATGGTGTGGCCCGATGGTATCTGGGTAGGCCATGGATCAGGCGGGCCGCCTGGTTCTGCACTAGTTGTAGACGGTGAGTCAGATATGCAGGAGCTCCGTTATAGACTATGTTTCCATAGTCTATACGGGATAGTACCATGGCTAGCATAATGATTTTAAGAGCTGAGGGAGTGAAAAAGCGAGAAACCTTCCTAATTACCCTAAGTGAAAAAAAACAAGAAGAAACCACCGAGTTAACTTGTGGATGGACAGTGAGTTGGGGATTAAGAAAAATTCCCAGGGTTTTTACTTTGGCCACAGGAAGTGGGGGAATACCAAGGGATGAGGGCCAAAAGGAAGGGGACCATGGGCTGCAGCCACCTCCGGTCAAGACCAATTCGGTCTTGTCCGGGTTGAGTTTGAGGTGGCTGCAGTTCATCCAATCTTGGATAAGGATCATGATGGTTTGGACATTCAGGGTGGATGAAGGTGAGTGGGACAAATTGAAGATTAACTGGAGGTCATCCGCGTAATTAAACACGGTGACCTCCAGTTGCTGCAACATAAAAATGAGGGGAGAAATATAGAGGTTGAACAAAAGAGGGGAGAGTGATGAACCCTGGGGAACCCCGCATTCTTCTTTACGAGAGGCCGCCTTAAAGTCAGCCAACCGGACTGCCTGGGTCCTCCCAGCCAGGAAGGACTCCAGCCAGGAGAAGGTTAAGCCTTCTATGCCCGCCGCCCAGACACGGTTAAGGAGGATGGTGTGGTCCACCGTGTCGAAGGCGGCGGATAGATCTAACAGAATCAAGGCTTGCGGAAGGTTGATGTCAATTCCTTCCCGCAGCTTGTCCATGACTGAGATGACCACTTTTTCTGTAGAATGCAGGGGACGAAAACCAGCTTGACAGGGGGAGAGGCAATGATTTGCCTCAATGTGAGCGCTAAGTGTGGTGCTTATATGAGTTTCAAGCACTTTTGCAAGGTAGGGAAGGAGTGAGATGGGGCGATAGTTAGAAGGAAGAGAGGGATCGGCATCCAGTTTTTTTAGGATAGGGATAATAACTGCTGATTTGTGCGGGGTAGGGACGTGACCAAGCGTGAGTGAGGCATTGAGAAGGGTTAAAGGGGGGGTAGGGCAGGCCAAGTAAGCTTCCTTAAGAATACTGGCAGGGGCAAAGTCTAGAGGGGAACCGGATTTGACCCGGTGTAGTAGGGGAAAGAGGGTTTCAGTAGTAAGCAATGGGATATTAGTCAGCTTAACAGTAGTAGGGAGAGTGGAAGGTTCGACAAAGGTGGAGGAGGGCGGGGGAATGTTTTGTTTAATTTTAACAACCTTATCTATAAAAAACTCAATGAGCGAGTCACAGAGGGATTGGGACGGGGGAATAGCAGCCGTGGCTCTAGAGGATGAGGCAATCTCGTGAACGGTGGAGAAGATTTCCTTCGACTGTGATTCCGCAACCATTATCCTGTTTGTGTAATATTCTGTTTTTGCTTCCAGGATGCTTTTTTTATAGGTCTGCAGAATGGCCAAATAAGTTGTTTTTTTGGCAGGGTCGTAGGTTCTTCTCCAGGTACGTTCAGCCCTTCTAGCGGCTAGTTTTTTTTCCTTAAGCTCAGTAGTGAACCAGCGGTTGGCTGCGTGGGTCCGCTTAACTGAGAGCCGCTTAAGTGGGGCAAATTCGTCGCCTGCCGTCGTGAGCCAGTTGTTAATAGCGGCCAGCTGTGGGATGACGGGTAAATCATATAAGTCGGGACAGGTTTTGACCAAGGTGGAACAGAAGGAGGGCATGTCGATCTTTCCCCATTTCCGAACCCAGGTGTTTTTGGGTAGGGGAGGTTTAAGCAGGGGTGCGAGGGTGAGGGAAAAAGTGATGGTAAAGTGATCCGACCATGAGCAGGGGGATATGATAGGAGGTGTAAATGGAATGTTCAACGCCCAGATTTGATCGAGCGTATGGCCATGTGAGTGGGTGGGATCGTGAATCAGCGGAACGAAATTCAGACTTTCCATGAGGCATGTAAAATCCTTAGATTGTGGGGATTGGGCAGGGTCATTAGGCCAATAATTAAGGTCCCCCAGAACTAATACAGAGGAGTTATTAACTGCCAAGGTGGCCAAAAGGGTCTGGATATTAGGGAGAAAGGAAGGGGTAGACTGGGGGGGGGCGGTAGATAAGAACAAAAGTAAGGGGAACTTGATGGGAAGTGGAACGGGCTACAAGAAGGTCGACATCGGTGATAAGGGGAGAGGGAAGGGTATGGAAGTTGAGATCAGAGCGGGCTATTAGGGCCACTCCCCCGCCCCGTTTACCTTTGGGACGGTCTGCACGGATAGGGGCATAGTTCGATGGTAATGCGGCAAGAACGTCGGGCATGGAGTCGGTCTTGAACCAGGTCTCGGTTAAGAAAAGGAGATCTGGTTTACAGGAGTCGAGGTAATCAGCTAACTCGTATTGGTGGCTCACTGCCGACCTGGTGTTAAGGAGGGCAGCCGAGGTAATGGGCCGCTGGACAGGGGAGGCAAACAGTGACGGGTGAGCAGGGGGAAGTGTGGGTACCGGGAGTATTAACGATGGAGCTGCCTCAGGGGGGGGTTTAGAAGGGGAACGATGTAGGCCAAGATGGTGTAGGTAAGCTGTGGTAGTAGGGTTTATGCAACCGGGGACCCAGTAGCGGCGTAGCTGAGACGATGAGTAGAAGATGGGACCAGCAGCGTCTCGTGCCCCTGGCCCCGGCCTGCCGCGGACGGGCGCAGACGGGCAGGACTCTGGCACGACTCCGGCGCGCCTACGTCGCGCCCGCTGCGCTGCCTCATGTGGTCCGTATAAGTAGGGGCGGAGCGGCAGGGGAGTGGCAGGGCTAAGATGGAAGGTAATGCCCAAGCCAAAATGGCGCCCGTTACCGCTGGGAGCCCCCGAGAAAGCGACCAGCCCCAGTCGGCAACTCACCCCTGGAAGCGGAAATAAGGTTAGGACCTGAATAACTTTAAAAACAGTTAGTGACACATTAATTTAAAAGCACAATTCTATTTTAGCCAAAAGATCGCCTCCGCTCGTAATCAGCGCGGCGAAATATGTGGGAAGCAGGAGATTCTCCAAAAGTAAGACCAACGAGCCCACTGCCACCGGGCCACTGGTGGCAGAGTGGAGCGATTGACTCGCACCACTCTTCAGAATCATAGTTATGCACCGGTCCCAATGATGCAGCCTTCACAGAGGCAAGGGGCGCCAAAGAAATAACCTGCACCCTTAGCATGCCGTATCAATCAACAAAATATAGACGCTCGAGATATTCTTACCTCAAAAAAGTGCTTATGTCCCTAGCCCCGAACTTTCAACAGCGTTTGCGTGAATCACAGTATCTGAAGTCCTTCATTAAGTAGGTTAAGTGATATTGATGGGGGTGTGAACCTAGGTATTGTGCTATCGTGAAACGGAACAAAAAACTAAAATAAACAAGAGATTTTTGAAATGTGTGTAAATTTAAAGTTAACAAATCACACAAGATACACCTATGCAAAATATTCAACATGCTAGATGCATGGAGGCTGCAAAACCCCACTAAGAGGGACTACACGTTTTATTAGTTTCCCCATAATTCATCCTCACATATAGATTACTTTTTGGTTTCAGGGAATGATATAAGCAGGGTTGATCAATCAACCATTGAACCAAGAGTGGTCTCCGACCACTCCTGTATTACACGGACGCTTACTAACACATCCTTGCAAACCAAAGAATCTCTCTGGAGGTTCAATGATGAGGACTTAGGCTCAACTGAACACAAAAAAATGATTGTCAATTAGGACGTTTTTGATGGCCTCTTCAAAGTGAACGACACCCCTCATCTTTCCAGATGGGAAGCCCTAAAGGCGACTGTGAGAGGAGTAATTATAAAAATAAAATCTAAAATGAATAAAAAGAGGCAAACTCAGAGTTGTAGAAGGTAGAGGAAGATATTTCAAGATTGTAAAAAACACACATCATTACTAGTGATCCAGAGTCCCTGACTGAAATCCAGAATAAAAAATATGAATATAATAAAATTGTTAGAACAAGAGCGGGTATTTTGATAAACAAACAAAAAAGTATTCGCCTATGTGAAGCAAACAAAGTCGGAAAGTCATTGGCATCTTATTTAAAAATTAAAGCCCAGAGATATGCGATTAAAGCGATCAGAGATCAAAAAGGAACAGTTCAGACAAACCCAAAGAAAATTTCAGAAACATTTAAAGAGTTTTACAAAAAGCTATAAAGTCCCAATACCAAAGTGAATTCACATAAAAAACAAGAATATCTAGAAAAGGCAACATTGAACACACTAAGTGGTCAGGAGAGTGACTCCATTAATGGATTAAACACAATGGGGGAACTTAAAATGGGCATTAAAAAAATGTAAACTGGTAAGGCTCCGAGACCCGACGGGTACGACGGATCCTTTTATAAATCCTTCGAGGAACACCTATGTGACCCCCTACTAGTCCTATTTCACCAGTTTGCAAATACTGACCAAATAACTGGCAATCCATCAGAAGCGATAATCACAGTTATCCCAAAAGAAGGGAAAGATGATTCGGTGACAACAAACTGTAGACCAATTTCACGAATAAACCTAGACTGCAAACTATACGCGATGATTTTATCTTCCAGAATACAAAAGTATATAGCCAAGCTCATTCAGCCTGCCCAAACAAGATTTCTAAAAAAACAGGTTATCCAGTGATAACACCAGAATATTTTGTCACGCAATAGAGAAAGCAAAACAAATAAACTCCCCGACAGTCGCAATAACGCTTGACGCAGAAAAAGCGTTTGATAAAGTCGACTGGTCATTCTTTGAGGCGTCACTTAGGAAATATAATCTAGGAGAGAACCTGATCAAAATGATCATGGCACTATACCACGAACGGAGAACTAGGGTGAGAGCAGGAGGAACACTTTTGGAATTTTTCCCGTTAAAACAGGGCACCAGGCAGGGCTGCCCATTATCGCCCTTGTTATTCCTACTGGCAATTAAACCTCTCCTCCAACATCTACGGGCCAACCAGGACATCCAGGGCATTGAATTTGGGAAGAATACATTCAAAGTTGCAGCATACGCGGACAACATACTAGTCGTGTCCCAGGATGCTGCGAAGGCCATACCGGCCCTCATAAAGTCGATCCAAGTTTATGCGGAAGTTTCAGGCTATACACTCAATAGGGATAAGACCGAAGTAAAGTTACTCCACTAAGGTGGCTCCAAAGAGATTTTAGGCAAGTCTGGACTGTTATGGCATCCTGGTCCAATAAAATATCTAGGCCTAGAATTCACAAACGACCTCATCTCCACTCTAGAGGTGAACGAAAACAACACTTAAAAAAAAAAATCACAGATCTCCTAGAAGGGTGGTCTCCAAAATCCCTATTGTGGTGGGGAAGAGTTGAAACGATTAAAAGGATGATCGCACACCTCATAAACTATCTCGTTAGTATGTTGCCCATGATGCTATCAGATAACTTCATAAATAAGGTAGAGAAAGCTATTAGTAACTTTCTACGGAAAGGGAAAAAAGCGAGGTTCTCCACAAGTAAATTAAGACTCAGGAAAAACATGGGAGGAGTGGGCCTTCCTAATTTTAGAAATTATCAAATAGCATACCTATGCAAACAAGGAGCTGCATGGTTCATAGAAAATGCTATTTACAAACCGCAATGGGTAGGTGTGGAATTACACCTCACTAAAGGAATTCCCCTCGAAGCAATTATGACAAAGCAGGCCTATAAACTGGAACACTCTAAATACATCATAACAAATACAAAAAAAGCCTTAAAACGACTGGAGACTCTCTCCGCAACAAGAATGGATGCCTCAAATTTACAAGCGATCTGGTACAACCCTGCTATAAAAATAAATAAAGAAGCCATTCTCTGGAAAGATTGGTCACACAAAGGGATCAACTTCCTCAAAGACCTATATAATGAGACTTGTCCTATTCCATTTTCCACACTTAAAAAAAAGATAAGGGTTTATCAGAGTTAGATTCCTACGATTTTCTGAAATTGAAAGTCCAGATCTCGAAACGCAACTCTAATTTTAACCTCCCTCAAGACTTACCCAATGATTAAGTGCAGGACACACAGTCTCAAGGATTTACAAACTACTCCTCCGCAAACCGTGCAAACAACATTTTAATAATGTAGGAACATGGGAGGCCGAACCAAACAGCAAAACAATTGCACTGGACTGGAAACAAACACATTCAATGCCTTTCAAACACAAAATCTCCCCTACTCTTTCGCAAACAAAATGTATGATCATAAACAGGTCATACTGGACACCCGCAAGACTTTTTAGATTAAATCTAACCCAGTCCCCATTATGCTGGCATTGCAACACTCACACAGGTGACTTCTCACATGCTCCTGCTATTTCCGATGTTGGAAAAGTTTTGGAATCAAATCTTCAAGTACATCTCACAGACACTCAATATCTCCCCGGTTAAAGAGTTATCTTATATATTGGAAGGCTTTTTGGATCCTGATTTTTTGGGGGAGGATGATCGCTTTCTGCTTGATTTAATTTTAACACTTAAAATAGTCCTGTGTAATTGGAAAAGCTTTGAGAAAATCACATTCAAGAAATGGCAAGAACGGCTATTTTTCTTAAGAGGAGCAGACAATACTGTCTTAAATACCTCCCCTTGGAAAACCAGGCACAGGAAACTATGGAAGGCGCTTGACGCTAGTCCCATGGTTTTTAAACCCCCCTGAGTTGCTAGACCAAGCTGATCACGCACCATATCACCTCACGGCCCTCACTGCTTATGGAGACCTCCTACTGGATTTAAATTAAGGTTCTCCTTTTGATTTGACTTTAACACACAACCTCAAATTCTACCCCTTTGGCGCCGAGCTCTAGCCTCCCTCTTCTTACCCTTACTTCTTCTGTACCTCTCGCTCGGTTTGCTTCACTATCCTCATCTCTAGCCTTTTCCTGCTGGCCTTGTATTTTTCATAACTTGTCCATTGCTAGAAATAGGACTTTCAGCAACTTCAAGGATAATATCCTGTTCATGGCGAATGTTCTCAATCAGTATGCCCCTCACGGGCTAACTCGTGTCCTGTTGTATTGAGCCGATTGTAATGTAATGTCTGATCCACCGATTGCTGTCCTCTAGTGTTGGAGAAAGGGTTGACGTGATGTACACACAATACTTTGCCCTGCCTTTTATGTATTTTGTGTTTGTAAGGAAAATCAATAACATTTCTTTGAACGGAAATGTGTGTGGCGGGGGAGCAAAAACAAATGAATGAGGGACTTCTGAAACGTGCTTCACAAGGAAGAGACAAAGAGCTGCTGTGTACACGACACGGGACAAAGTTTGCGGGGGGGGAAGAAAAAACAAGCATTTACAATGCAATAGGTCTCGGGTTAATTAAGTTTGAGCTATTGGCATTGGTAAATATTGCAACAGCAATATAAGTCTATAAATTGTAGGGCAAACAAATGTGTATTTATTTTTGTAGCAATGGTGGCGTGCTGCGCTTTAGATGATAATGTTTACAAGTAAAGTTTACAAGGGGGTGGGGAGGTGGGGTGGGTGGTGGAGCGCACACTCTCACATCACATACACACAAACACACACACAGACTGTGCTGGGGCAGGGCACAGGACATGCCGCTCTCGCCTTGGGACTCCATAGTGTTAGAGCGCATGTACCCCGGGAGGCACTCACAACACAGGCGTGCATGAGCGCCTTGCGCTGGGTATGCTTTTAAATAAAAGGAGAGGTGCATGCACTGGTGCAGTGTGCGCCTCTAGGTATGCACACAGAGGCATACTCTCTCTCGGGTGGTAAAACCAGGGCTCGAAAAATCATAAAAATTGCATTAGACATGCAAGTCTAGAAACGTGAAACATCTACTCGACCGAACTGAAAAGCACCCGACCTCATTTTATTTTTATTGCTCATTCACTTTGTGAGCAATAAAGATGCCTTTAAATCTTGCTATCTTGTCACATTTGCTCTGCTTTCAGAGGCAGAGGTCAAGTGTCAGTTTGTCTTCCTAATCGCCAGAAAGGGCAAGTAGGACCTAAAAATAGCTCGTCCTTATTGAATCTGACTCGCAAATGAGAGCGGGCGAGTGTATTTTTCGAGCCCTGAAAACGTATGCTTACGCAGTGCTGTCAGCCTGCTCGTGCTGGAAGCTTCCCTGCTTAATTTGTGGTGGAGCTCAAGCATGGATTATTCAGGTTTCATCGGCTGCGGATGGCAGCAGCGCAGAAAGGACGCCTGCCCTCTGTGGGCACTAAAGATCATGCAGGTCACCCAGAGCCTGGCATGAAAGGCACCATGCTACCTCGCCCTGAATCCAGAAGGAGTGTCAGCCTGTGTGTAAACACTGATGCCAGGCCTTGGCTCCCACGTGGTGCAGCGCCCTCGGTGGGCACAGGTGGCGCACTGAGTACCAGACAGCCCATGCCCATTTATAGCACTGATTGGGGAGGGTGGTAAAACGTGCGCTTGCGCAGTGCTGTCAGCTTGCTCGTGCTGGAAGCTTCCCTGCTTAAATTGTGGTGGAGCTCAATTTAAATCTGTATATTACAAAGTGTAATAGCGAGTATTGTGACAGTTGCAAATTGAATTTGGGCAACAAGGTCACGTCATTAAGTTGTGGACATGGGTCCTCCGGAGAGTTATTAATATCACCCAATCTTTCAATTTTGGTTGGGCTCGTGAACGCAGTGTACCGCTTTCACTAATACGTCCGTCAGACGGCGGTTCAGGAGATTAAATCAAAAATTGTCATCAGTCCTGAAGATGGTCTCGCCAAGCATCCTGTAGGAGACCGAAACGTCGACCTCCGCCTCATCCTTTTTGTTTTTTCATTATGCTTTAGGGATAGGCGTCAATAGGTTCTGTTGAGTTGCTTGTGCATATACTGAGTGTCAACCTGCAGTCCTATTTTATTTTATTTTCTGTATATCAGATGATTTGTTTTAAATTTTTGATAAATTTCTTTCTCTATACACCTGGCTTGTGTTTATGTTTGTCATTTATGTAGTTACGTCTGTTTGAGTTAAATTTTATTCAGTTGAATTGAATTCTGATGGAGATTATTAATTGATCCGTGCAAGTCACACTGAAAGTGTAAAAATCTGTTTAAACGAATTCCCTTGAAGGCACTCTTACCCTTTCATTTAATTACCCAAGCCCTCAAGGGTAATCTGGGTCGCTCACTTTTTGTATATCACCCACATACAATGCCAGCTGGCAGAGAAAGGCGGATACAGGCACCTTTATTATTGCACTAAAGCTCAAGATACAAGGAGGGCTGCTCTGTGCGCACCACACATTGCCACCCAAATCTGTGCTAGTCCTGGAAAAAAATACAACCTGAGGCAAGAATGCAGCCCACGTCCCTTTTAACCATCTTTGGGGGGAAATGGCAGAACTTTACTATTTTATCGCGATCTGCCTCTACTGCACTACTATTTACCCTACGGTCCGCTGTCGTAGAAGCACTATAGAACAGGTCCTGCATGCTGCTATGAAATACCAGGTGCAAGTAGGTTACCAAGCCAGGCTTTTCCATTCCATCGCAGTATACATGTTTCTTCACAAAGCACTACAGGGACTTGGATACACGGAGGAGACCAGTTTCAGCACGGGGTCACAATCAAGAGTGACAGTGACATCTTTCAGCAGTGCCAGGACACTCATTCAAGGGCAGGTACAGAGTTTCCTTACTGCTGCCATCCCTCCTCTCCCAGTCTGAGGGAGATAAAAGGCGCGGGGGTATCATTAATAGGGGGAAACCAGTAGATCGGAACTCTGCTGGAGTCCGAATAGGAGAAGAGGGGCATGGACAGCCGATGACATGGCACCACGCGCAAGTGATGCAGCTAGCTGTAGGAGTAGAAAAGGCCTTATATGCTGTTTCCAACTTTGTAAGTCATTGCAAGCTTACCGTTGCAGTAATACGCCTCGGTCCAGAGTTGCTGCTTGCCAGGGTTGCATTGGCAGAGCTCCAGTCCCTTTTGGCCTCCCACGCCGAACTTACACGACCTAGCCGGCACAGTTGGGAGCCAGTTCAGTTTGGGCAGCGCTAGGCTCCGTAGCAGTCTTTACCAGTAACTTATCACAACAGCAAGAAGGGGCTTTACTACCGCCACCCCCCCCCCAGGCACAGTTTAAACTCCCGATAATAAAAAAAGAGCCGATTTTAAGACCTACAACTATTGCGACTTGGATGTGACTGCAGGTACTATGTGGACTACCCTCTGTGGTTGACTGATCTGAGGCTAAAGCTTGCTGTCCTACCCCAGAGACTGCCGTACATAGAGCAAGGGCCGCATGAATATTAACTTAAGCATCTTGTGTATTTCAACCAGGATCCCGCCCTGTAGCTGCCACAGACCCCCACCCCTGAGCCGCCCGCTGCTAGGCCGGGTCTCACTTTGCTGCCGGAGGCTGCAACCCAGCCCTGTGGCTCCCTGCATCCGGCTGGGGCCTCCCCTGTGCGCCACCGCGCTGAGGGAGGGAGGGTGGAGTCTGCCTCTGTGGGAGTGATCGAGAGTGGATTCCAGAGCCTGCTCCTGCACGGGCCATGCAGGGGCCCTACCCCCGCGGAGCCCCCTCTCACCTGCTTCCGATAGCCGCTCCTCACTGGGTAGCTGCTGTTGGGGACAATCATTCCTGGAGTGCCGGGTCCTCAGCTCCCGATGGGCGGGCGTGGGTGGCGCGGCCAGGGGTTCCCGAGCAGGGACAGGCTGACAACTTCCAGCTGCTAACTTTCTGCAGCTCTAACGGGGCTGGCGGTGGGGGGGTGGGGCCGGCCTGTGGGAGTGGCGGCTGCGGTGTTGGGGCGGGCAGGACAACGGGTGGATTCGAGAGCACATGGGCCCATCCATATTAAGCGCGATCAATTGCATAATTTTGTCCATTGTAATTGACATCAGTTCAAATTAAGAAATACATAGCGGTGCTTTCTAAACACTAATTTAAAAACCGAAGTCTATATGCGCTGAATTCTATAGGAATACAACACTGCACCTAGGGTTTTGCTACATAGACTGCCGGCACTTTTCAACAAGCAGCACTGATTGTAAAAAAAACACAAAAAAACGCGAGGCATATGTCTTCAATTATGGCGCCCATGTCTGGGCAGGATAATTGAAGACATATGGGCTTTGGTGCGCGTAACAGACACCAATAGGTCATGGGCGGAGCTACGCGACCGCCTATGGCCTATTGCGTGTTCTGTTAAAAAACAATACGCACGCAAAGCCCAATCAAAATGGTCCATAGGAAATTAACACGCACGAGTGTGTGGAATTTCCAGGTCCATTTTGAAACCCCCGAGTAAAGGACTCTGGCTGCGCGAACACTGCTGTGCAGTGTACGCTAGGCCGAGACCTAAAAAAAAAAATTAGCAGCAAACTAACGGAAAATAACAATCAGATTGTAAGGGGACACGTAACGTGAGTGTTCTCCACAAAGTGAAAAACACACCAAAAGGCGGGCCAAAGAACGTCTTACCAATAAAAACAAAGGCATTCAGAAAGGCAGAAGGAGGAACAAGTGGAAAGCTGTGGGCTTGACCTAACTACCCCGACCAGATACAACAGCCTCCCAGAGCAGCAATGCGCTGCTAGGCTCGACCTAAAAAGTATCCAGAGGAGGCTAAAGAAATGTGACAAAGCAGAACTCCTGTTTTGCAGGCAACATTTATGTTATATGAAAATGCCACTGAGCATCCGTCACATGTTTTATGTACCTGGGCCACATAAAATCAGCATACCAACAATACAGACTGACCAACAGACAAAAAGAGCGTGCTCCATCAACAACAACAAAAACATCTTTTGGGCTTTTCTAGAAGCAAAATAATTGTTGATTTTTTTAATACACAGTAGAAGCTTATTCTATTAGTTGGAGCCTAGATCTCTAAACATCTCGACTGCCAAACACCCTTTTGACCAACGGAATGTGGAGCAGTGAGAGAGCATCCCAGCATATTCGTCTGGCAGGGATGTACTGGGAAGAGAGGACTACCAAAGCACGACACCTCACAGCTGTGCAAGACTAATTTATCAGAATATACATTTAAATTACACTTTTTTAACTGGTAACCAATGCAAGTATTTGCATGCAACCGAGTCATTACTGAATATGCGGACATTTAGCATGCACCAGCCCCCAAGGTTCTGTACCCTCTACTAGATGGCAAGTAAATAAGCAAGCAAGGCTGAGCATGATTCAGACTTTTGCAGGACTTTAGCTTAAAATACCGACATGAGATCGTGATGGTGGCATGGGATTTCTTTGGAAAGGAAAGTAGAATTGTTATTAGGAGATAAAGAAGTTAAAAGTAGGAACTAGCAACTGCGCTCACCTTCACTTTAAGGGAGCTATTCTACTCTGGGGTGACGCCCAATTACGTTTTTTATGGGCTTTTTGGGAAAAAGCCCTCATACTGGGAGGCCACATGGTACTGTTCCTATTAGCAATGATGCCTCCAGCCTCCCACAGCTCTATTTTGCTAGTGCTGTTTCAAGTAATTAAGGCCCATTCAGTCGTGGACTGGCAAAAGCTAACACCTAAGTATGAGATGACATCTCTTTGTCGAGACACAATCACAAGAATGTGTCAGCATATGACAACACCCTGCTGAAAGATATTTTTCAGATTAAAAAAACAATTAGATGTATTAGGCAGCTTATTTTTATGATGTGTTGAGAAGAGATAGTAGGGAGATACTATTGGTTGGAACAAAGAGCAAATACATGTTTCGTCATCCATAACAAAAGAAATTGTCCTGAGAAAGCCTTACAAATCTGTGCCACAGCTGAAACTTAACTACTGGGGTGGATACTCTAGTCTGACCTGGATGGATAAAAAATATGTAAATGACTCGTAACTACAAACTATAATTTGAGTTTATAGCTGGAGGCACTATTAAATACGTGAACTTCATTCATCAATGTGGGTTTGGCACAGATGATAGACTACCATGAGTGGGTATGAATGACAAGTCTGTAAACAAGCATTTTACAATGCAATGGTCTAGTCTTTGTTAAAGTTAGAGCTATTGGTATTGCTCATGACATTATTTTTGTTTTTAAAAGATATAAATAAATGGCATTGTCATTCACAATGCCAATAGCTTAATCTCTCGCAAATGCGAGACATATTGCATTTGCACACACACACACACAGAGCCACACGCACACACAGACAGAGCCATACACACCCACACACACACAGAGCCACCCACACACAGACAGAGCCACACACAGACCCACACACAGACAGAGCCACTCAGACAGAGCCACACGCACAGACAGAGCCACACGCACAGACAGAGCCACACGCACAGACAGAGCCACACGCACAGACAGAGCCACACGCACAGACAGAGCCACACACAGAGCCACACACACACAGCCACACACACACAGCCACACACACACAGCCACACACACACTGCCTTACACACACACACACACAGAGACACACAGACCGAGCCACACACACACACACACAGCCACACACACACACACAGAGCCACACACACATAGAGCCACACACTCTTCTCTGCTTTATTTTGCTCGTGAGAAAATGTAACTCATAGTCGTTGAATGCCACTCATAATATAACACTGAAATAATGAAAATGTCACACAAAAGCAATCTGAAACCTTGGCAGCTATAGCTGCCGCTCTTGCCTGGGGAGAAACTTCCAGAAGGTGGCCGGCGCTCTCGAGCCTCACTCAGATCCTGTCCTTGAGTTGTACCCCATCTCTCTGGGCAATCGGATGATGGTTCTGGTGACAGGCCTGTGCGTGAGGCCTTCGGATGCCGGGCAGCGCTCGTTACAGTGATCAGAGGGTGCGAGTGAAGATTCCTGATTTTAGCCATTAGTGCCGGGAAGGGGGGGTGTCGCCGGTCTGAGTGGCCTGGGGCCTCACCCGTTGTTTGTCACATTGGCTTCCTCCCGCCAACAGTTCATGTTCTCACAGCACGCAAGATGAGATGTTGGGTGTCAGATGCTGGTGAGGGAAAAGGGAGGCCTGTGCGCGAGGCGTCCAGTCCAGCCCCTCATTAAGTCGTATCGCCGTGAGGCCTTCGAGGGCTGGGTGTCCCTAGGAAGGAGGGGCCTCTTGAGCACTCACACAACCCTGGTTATCGGATTCCCGGTATCCTGACTGACCTCTTCAGTGCGAGGGTTCTAAATGTCTGTCAAACACATATCTAAGCTATACTGACTGCGCCACGAGTGAGTATGATGCCATGGGCCAAAATGTGAGCCAGGAAAACGTGTGCCCATTCAAACCGGTTGGACAATAACATTCGGTTATAAGTGAAGTACAGTGGCCCGTCCCCACCAGCCTCACGGACCATAGCTACAAAGGGGACGGACCCTTCCTCGACCCCTGCCATTCCTAGGCGGCCTCCCTCCAGAGAATATTTTATTGAAGGAGCGGGAGGGAGGCCCACAAAAGACTTGTTCTTGTACAAAACTGTGTGCAATAACGACGTGTTTGACTTTGCTCAAATAAATCACTAAGATTAATGAACGTACTGTACTGCCTCATTATTTTAAAGCACATTTTTCGGATCCAACTCCGAGGCTTTCAGGCGGTCTCAGTCCCAGTCGGCTTTTTACTATTCCAACATCCAGCGCCCCCTCCGCAATTTGTTGTTACGACTTGCTGGGTAGTTTGAAATTTGTTTATTGAGGTTTTACAAATCATATATTCTAACACATTTGCAATACATAAATTTACGTATGTATTTAATGTGTGGAACAGTCATAAGCTAACACACATTTGTTATCGCTAAATCACATCCATTATAATCGCCAGACAGTAGGGAGTACCTTTAGGAAGGTGGGCCCTCCCACTATTATGTGTCATCAACAATAGCGTTATAGATTTTGGGTGTGATTGCTGACAATGGACCTGTGTAGACCCACTGCATTTGTGTGCTTGTTCCCAGTATTTAATGTGTCCATTCTTGACTGAATGAGTTCCCAACAAACTAGCATCAGAGTCATTACTGCTGATGCAGAACTTTGAACCTATAACTATTGGGGGGGAACTGTGGGTGGGGTGGTAGAGAGTCACCGGATTTTTGTTTTGGTATGGTCAACAGTGAGGGTGATGGTATTGTCTCCTTGACGTGTAATTTTGTGATGACATATTTACCTTCATGGAAGGGGGAGGTCGGGGTGTGAAGCAGTTCTAGTTGGGTATTTTCACACCGACAACGGGAATTTCAGGCGTGACATCAATTCTGGGGCGAACATAAGTGTGCTGCTCCGACCGCAGAGTTCCAGTTGGATCCTGTAGGGAGTGTGGGTGGGGCCTGGGGTTGGGAGTTTGTTGGGGTTTCTCAAGGGTGGTTTCGTGTGTAAAGGCGTGCAATAATTGTGCCCACTCTAAAGAGATGAGATGTTTGCGGGTACCCTTTACTTCCTCGTCCAGTAACACCTCCTACTCCGCCTTCCCCCACTTTTTCAAGGCTCCTATCCAGGCTGCTATTGGGGGGCCTGTCGGGGCCCGCCAGTGCATAGCTATTCCTCTTTTCGCTAAGAGGATGGCGAGGGACAAGAAGCGACACTGCACTTTTTTGGTCTTCCATCTACGGAATATCCCGAGAGCGCACGCTTCCCAAGTGGAAATGGTTGTGACGTTGGTTGTTGCCCTAAGCGTCTGGTGGACTCGGTCCCAATAATCTTGAATGTTGGGGCAATCCCAGAACATGTGCTTAAAGTTCGCCTCAGGGACTTGGCATCGGGGGTAGGCAAAATTTGTGTCAGGATAGAAACTATGGAGCCGGTGGGGCGTGAGGTATGCTCTGTGAAGTATGGTGAACTGTATGTTCCGAAAGCGTGCATTCCTGGGGACCTTTTTAGGATATTCCAGGGCCACATCTCATTCTTTGTCATTAAACACCCTCCCTATTTCGGTTTCCCACTTCTGACGTAATGGCAGCAGTGAGGGGAGAATTAGCTCCAGGACAGCTTTATAGAGCTACATAACTAGGTGGCGCCCCATTCCCATGAGCAAAATAGTTTGTATCACTGGGTGTGTCAGAGGCTCCCCTGCTATCTGGTCCCAGTACCGACGCCTACTGTCGATAAGTTGCCTATGCGTTAAGAATTGTCCTGGCGGGAGTCTGTATTTTTCGGTCATCTGGGTGTACGTTTTAAGTTGGCCTTCCTCAAACAGGAATTCCATTTCCGTGACTGCAAGGTCAGTCCAGACTTGAAGGGTGCCGGCGGTGTAGTATGTATCTTCCCTGGGGAATCCTACCAGTGGGAGCAGAGGTGAGTATGGGGGTCTTTCCTTGGACTTGCGGTGAATTCGCATCATGCAGGTGCGGGCTATAGACATCTGTAAGGGTCGGGTGGGTATGCATGGGTTTGGTGCCCGGTAGCAGCATCCTATGGATTGCTCGCAATGCCATGTGGCCCTTTGCGGTGGTGGTTTCCCCTGTGTGACGCTCCGCCGTCCAGTATGATAGCCACTGTAGCTGGGCTGCGAGAAAGTAGGCCTCAAAAGAAGGCGCTCCCAGTCCCCCTCACTTCGTGGGTATGTATAGTGTAGACAGCGCTACCCTGTGGCGACTTGCGGGGTAATGGAATGCGTTGTTACAATGCGGTTGTTGCTCTAACGTGTCACTCCTTGAAATTAGAGCACCAAGTTGACCTACAAAACACTATAGCTACATTTGTGTCTGGCACGGAGGCAAAACTGGAGGCCTTGCATAGCCTAATAACATTGGTTCAAGTGGATGCAGGTGCTTCAAACATTGGTGGCTGCTCTCCCTTTATCGACAAACTAAGCGAACTCCACTCTTTTATGGCTGAGGGAATACTGGCATTGAAATCAAGGCCCATGTCGCCATCACAACAGGTATCTAACTCTGCGTCTTCCGTCAGCAACTCTAGCATGGCATAAGTATCTGGAGGGGACTCTCCTAGAGCTGCTGACTCATCCACTTCCCACACAGAGGAAGCTGCCAGACCTCCTCGACAACAACGCACACAACAGCAAGGAGGTCTTCAACATCGTAAAGGAACACTCCGACTCCAACACCAACGGCACCTGTCGTCGCAAGCCCTGTGAGACTCCTTCGCCACCTTCCTCCACCGCATGATCGCTGACATCCACGACAGCTTCAACGCCGAGGCAGCCCCAACAGACATCAACACTCCAGACACCCCGCACACCATCGACCATGACCCCCTGCCAGCCTGGGCCAACGTGAACATAGATGACACCATCAAGACCATGAGCACAATCCACTCCGGCTCCCCGTCAGACCCACTCCCGCACCACATCTTCAACAAAGCCAGCAGCTCCATCGCAACCCACCTGCGCAACGTCATCAATCTCTCCTTCGAGAGCGCGACCTTCCCAGAGAACTGGAAACATGCCGAGATCAACTCCCTACTCAAAAAACCCAAGGCGGACCCGAGAGACCTCAAGAACTTCCGGCCCATCTCCCTGCTTCCGTTCCCAGCCAAGGTCATCGAGAAGATCGTCAACAGACCGCTAACCTGATACCTCGAAGAAAACAGCATCCTGGACCCATCCCAGTCAGGGTTCCGCAGCAACCACAGCACCAAGACTGCCCTCATCGCCGCCACCGATGACATCAGGACCCTGCTGGATAATGGTGAGATCGCGGCCCTCATCCTCCTGGCCCTCTCCGCCGCCTTCGACACCGTCTGCCAACGTACACACCTCCATGACGCAGGTATCCAAGACAAGGCCCTGGAATGGACCACCTCCTTCTTCTCCGGCAGAACCTAGAGCGTCCGCCTCCTCCCATTCCGATCTGAAGTCTCCAAGATCATCTGCGGCGGTGGGCGTGGCCGAACAGCCACGATGGCGGACAGTCTCTGCTAGAGCTCCAGGACCCGGCCAGGCTTGATCCGGAACATACAGACCGACGGAGACTATAGGCCGGCTAAGAGACGCAGACCCGAGGCAGAAACACACCCGGAGCCCGAGACACTGAGCAGCGGCGGGGTGAAACGCCGGGAAAACCCTTCCTGCGGGACACGCTAAAGACTGCGACACAGGGCCTGAGAAGCCGGGAGGTGGAGTGACGCGGAGATCCGGTGGTGGTCCACCGGACCCTGAGACCAGCTAGAGGGTAGAGGCCAGGATCGGAGGCTGGAGCAAGCGCCCCGGCGGAGGTTGGTGATTGCTGCCTGCACCCTTGCGGACGACATCGGTCAGCGGTGGAGCCGACGGCATACGGTGAGGAGGGCGAGGGGAGACGAGCTGGGCCCTGGAGCCCAGGAGAGGCCCCGGGATTGGAGGAGCCGCCTTTTTGCCGGGACCAGCCGAGAGGAGGCCTTGTGGTGGCGGCCCAGCCCTCACGGTGCACGGACCTTCAGGGACCTACCGCGGCCCTACTTCCATACATATTGAAACTCCCCCCTCCCCCCCCCCCCCTCGGACCCCCTGCTGCCGAAAGACTGACCCACCTGGGGGACCGGGGACCATGCTGAGGGGCCGAGGCAGCGCTGCCGGATAACCGCGGGCTTGCACACGAGGGAGCCGGGACGGGGAGCTACTCCTGCTTGCGGTGCTGAGCTTGGGCTGGCCGTTAGGTGGAAGAGGCCCTGCTGAGGTGCACCCTATTCCCTGGTTTGATCCTGGGAGGAGTTGAACCCCCTTTGAGCCGGCCCGGTGAGGGCTGGACGGCGCTACTAGTCGGCTTTTACCGCCCAGGGGCCCGGTGCGAGACCTCCGCAACAGGCATACAGTGAACCCGGACCCCCATAGGCTGCGCTGCTGAGCCCGGGGAGCCGGACCAGCTCCAGGACTGGCCAGGGACAAGGGCCATACGCAACATGGTCAGGAAGGGCCAGAGGATCGTGGAGGGTCCGGGAGAGCCGGCGGGGCCTGGCCCGCAGACGGGAGCCGGAGCGGGTGGAGGCGGACCTGGCCCGATCGACCAGACAGGGCCGAACACTCAACAGGCGGACAAACTGGACCTCATCCTCCAGGAGATCCGTGACTCCCGCCAGGCGCTGGAGCACCAATTGGGGACCCTCACTAATAACTTCTCCCTCATGAAGGCGGACCACGGCAAGCTGGCGGATAAGGTCAAGGATCAGGGGCTTGCACTAGCGGACCTTACAGCCACGGTGGCTGATCACGGCAAATCTATCCAGGACCTCCGAGGTCAAGTGAATGCGCTGATGGAACGGGTTGAGGACGCGGAAGGACGCAATCGGAGGAATAATATCAGGGTAATCGGCCTGCCGGAAAAATATGAGGAACCGCGGGCGGAGGAGTTCATGGAACACTGGTTTAAAGAACACGTAGCGTCAGACGGCCTCTCCTCATATTTCTGTGTGGAACGAGCGTACAGGATCCCGACGGGACAGCCCCGGCCGGGGCGCCCTCCTCGCCCTCTCATCGTCCGTATCCTTAACTATCGAGATAGGGATACCCTTCTGAGGAAAGCTCGAGAAAAATCCAACATCCACTTTGAAAACCAGAGGGTGTCACTCTATCTGGACTTCACGAATATGGTGCAAAAGCAGAGAGCATCCTATATGGAAGTAAAGAAGAAACTGCGGAGTCCGCAACTGAAATACGCTTTGCTCTTCCCCGCCCGCCTGAAGGTCATTCATGGGAGGAAATCGCATTTCTTCGAAAGCCCTACGGATGCTGAAGAGTGGCTAGAGGTGTTGGGACTGGACGGCAGTCAGGAGGCATCCCAGGAAGCAGAAGCCTGAACGATGGACAGGAACTCGGGAGGACGCCGCCGCTCCTCGTCTGGATCCGGAACAGGGAATGCTGAGTGCGGCCCATCGCGGAATCATCAGAGGGACGAAAGGCGGGAGGCCATCTCACTTGCCGGCACCTTCAGGGAGAACCCGGCGAAATTAACCACAGACTCTGAAGATACCACTGGACACTCGGACTCTGATAACAGTGTGCTGCTCTTTCCTACAATCACTCCTAGAGCCGCGGATGAACTCATGGACAATTGACATATCGGGTGCCGTCCCGCGCCTACTTCTTTGCAGCAGTTAATGCAGAGTATCCTTTTCTGTTATATTTAGATCTCGGGTGATAGACCCCGACTGGGTTCTGGGATGTGCAGGAGGGTGGTGAGAGGACCGAGGAGCGGATGTTGATTCACTCCTGAATGCATGCCTCATCCTTTGGAATGGACACAGTACTGGGTGCCTCGGGATGAGGCTCGAAGCCGCCTGTCGCTAACTGTACAACTTTTGTCTGTAATCACACTACACTTCCCCTATAGCATTAAGTGCCTGGCCGGGCCACCGTTGAGCCAGTAGAGACTGGGAATGGTTACAAAATGGACACATGTGTGCTGGGCCGACCCCCCCATGGCATAGGCACGACTGTTTGGTTCTTTATGTTTTTATTGTTAAGGTTGGGCTCGGCTATGTACATTGGCTGCGCCAAGTTTGGTTTTGAAATGTTACTACTCTTTATAGGTGCTCTCTCCTGGGTTCAGCTCCCCGGGGTCCAAGACACACGACCACCTCCGGAACTGGTTTTACCGTCCACTGATCCTGGCTGAACAACCTGGGGTGTATAGAGTCACCACCTGGAATGTACGAGGGCTGGGGGCGGTGCAGAAAAGACACAGGGTCCACTCTTATCTCCTTAGACAACAGACACACATCGCCTTTTTACAAGAGACACCTCACGAACTCCGAAGCTCAGAAGTTAAGGAAGAAATGGAGAGGGACTATATATTCTACGTCCTCTTCGGCATTCTCTAGGGGGGGGCACTATCTGGGTGCGCCATGGGACACCATTTACTGCGATAGAGGAGAAAGTGGATGAACAGGGCAGATATATCCTGGTTAAAGAGAACCTGGATGGCCAATTGATTGTCCTGGGTTGTATCTACGCCCCGAACTACGAACAGGAACTGTTCCTACAGAGGGTCGGGAGGGCACTCTCCCCGTGGGCAGGTATCCCCTGGGTGCTAGGAGGGGACTGGAACGCTGTGCTAGATCTGGCCCTCGACAGATCACACCCACCCCTACAGGCTGCCAGTGCCACCAAGCTTACTGACATTTTTAGGTCCTGGGTGGAGGGCTGGAGACTCAGTGATGTATGGCGGGAGATGCACCCCACACATAAAGAATACTCATTCTACTCCCCCGTACACGACCTGCACACACGAATTGACCGACTCCTGTGCTCCCGCACGATAGTCCCACTGATGAGCTCCCGGAATATTTAGCAAAGACCTTCTCGGACCACAGACCCCTCAAATGTACTATCTCCTGGGGCCGGGTCCCGACTCCAGTTCCTACATGGCGACTCAACCCCCAACACCTGGAGGACGGCCCGTTCAAAGCAGCTCTTTCAGAGGCCCTAACACAGTACTGGGAGGACAATTGGGATACTGCCTCTTCCAATTTGGTGGTCTGGGACGCGATGAAAGTGGTTGTGCGGGGGGTGGCGATTGGGAAACTGGTGGGTGCTAGGCAAGCGATCCACCGGAAATTGTGTGAAGTGGAGGACAGGCTAGCGGAGCTTGAACGGGAGGCGGGGGAGGACCCGGGTAAAAAAACAGTCCCTGCAGGAACAAAATATTGTACACGCTGAGACACTAGAATCACTGCGCATCATTGATCACAAGGCCTATTTACACCGACAACACACGGAAGCGGACCGATCTGGGGCGCTGCTGGCCCGCTTGATCCGCGACAAACCGGACATCCCAGTTATTACCCAAATCCGAACCCGAGAGGGAGATTTAGTGGACACGCAATCTGACATTAACAACGCATTCCACGACCACTTACAGGCTCTGTACGCCAGACCTGAGACAGACGATCCTACATACATGACCGATTTCATGCGAGACCTCCCCTTTCCTCAACTGTCAGCAGAGGTACAAAAATCGATGGAGGGCCCCATCACCCCACACGAAATACACGCTGCGATCAAACACTTGAACAGACACAAGACTCCGGGCATGGACGGAATCCCCGCTGAGTTCTATTCCACTTATGCCGACGTATTAGTACCGGTTCTGGAACGAATTTATAGGGAGGCCTTCGAGAGCGGTCATCTGCCACACTCAACCATGCAAGCCATAGTGATATCTATTCCAAAGCCGGATAGAGACACTCTGGAATTGACGAATTATAGGCCTTTATCTATGCTGGCCACAGAATATAAAATTCTGAGTAAAGCTATTGCCCTACGTATCCAGCCTCATCTGACCACACTTATACACTATGACCAGTCTGGATTCCTCCCGGGGCGCAGTACTTCCCTCAACACGAGACGCCTCCACGCGGTTATGACCCCGTCACCGCCTGAGCTGCAACGGGCGGGATGCATCGCATTAGACCTCAAACAAGCGTTTGATTCGCTCTCTTGGCCCTTTATGTTTGAGGCCTTGGGCCGATTTGGGTTTCCGGCCCCGCTGATGCGGTGGATCAGGTTGCTGTATACCGATCCCACGGCCAGGGCCAGAACAGGACGCTATGTGTCGGATGCATACACAGTTCATGGGGGCACCAGGCAGGGCTGCCCCCTGTCCCCATTGCTGTTCGTGCTGGCGCTGGAACCCTTAGCCATCGCCCTTCGACAACACGCGGAGGCGATGGGAATACCAGTGGCGGGGACGTCACATCTTTTATCCGTATACGCGGATGACATGCTACTGTACCTCCGAGACCTGACAGCTGACCACACGTTATTATATGACACCTTCCGCCGATTTGAAACGATATCGGGACTGGCTATCAATCCGGACAAATCGGTGGGTTTCTATTTCCGTGAGGAGCCTGGCCCGCCCTCCCTGCCGTTTGGCACCTATGAGATCCCGGTAGCCCAATCCAGCTTTAAATATCTGGGAATTCGCATATATAGGAAACCGGAAGACCAGCTGGAGGGTAATATTACTAGGGCCATAGCTGGTCTCCGGGGTAGTATCGGATTTTGGACCTCACTCCCCTTATCGGTTATGGGTCGCATAGCGATAGCGAAGATGGTCATGTTACCACGCCTGCTTTACTATTTCGTGAACCTGCCCCTGTGTATTCCGCGCCGCATTTTCGAGTCCCTTAAATCCTTATTGATTACCCTGATATGGGGATCGGACAGACGACGGATTAGCCTGCAGAAATTACAACTCAGCACCTCTCAGGGGGGTCTGGGTGCCCCTGACTTCCAAGGTTATTTTTACGCAAGTCAACTCCGGTGGCTGTCTTACTGGCTGGCCGGGAGGAACCTCCACAAAATAGGTTGGACAGGGGGTCGGCTTGACCGGTGTGACTTACACGCCTTACTGCTACCCAGGAGTAGGATTCCGCGTGGGTGCCACCCACTGCTCCGCACTGCCCTTCTATGTTGGAAAAAGGCGCTAGCTTACACGTCCTCAACTCTGCCTTACGCAGATAATATCCCATTGCTGGGTATCCCGACGCCGCAGGGACGTCTTACCAACTACGCTCTTAGAGAATGGACGGCGAATGGAATTGCAGGAGTGGTCAGTTTCTTTGGGGACGACCAATTGTTGGACCACCGCACCTTCTTGCAAGTGACTGGGACTTCAGACAGACATTACTTACTACACGCCACTGTCTCCCATTACATCAGGACGACATGGGCTCCACAACGCACTCACCCACAGCAACACGAACTGGTGCATCTGGTACACTACATGGGGGCCGGCGGCCACTTAGTACAATGGCTATACATCGGGATTAGGACTCATGCTGCATTCTCCCTTGATACGCTGCGGGAGGCTTGGTCACGGGATACAGGGGAGGAATTGACAGACACGACCTGGCGATTGGCCCTAGAACACCCAAGGAGGGTCTCCAGAAATGTGAAATTTAAATATATTCAAGCCATGATCCTCCACAGGGCGTACCTCACCCCGGTGCGGATCCACAAGATGTTCCCCAACGCCTCCCACCAGTGCCCGCGGTGTAGGGCGGACGAGGCGGACTTCCTCCATATGCTCTGGTCGTGCCCACGGCTGAGAGGGTACTGGAGCGAAGTGTACCAAACGCTACGAGAGATATCCCAGATACAAGTGAAGGAGAGTGCATTATACTGCCTGGCGGGAGCCCGGCCTCGGCCCAAACCACTAAAACCCAAATTAAGATTTCTGGACTTAGCCCTTCTGTTAGCGATCAGGAACATCACGATGCGGTGGAAGTCCCCGAGAGGGCCTAGGGTGGAGACATGGCGAACGGACGTGGCAAAATGGGGTAGAATAAAATGTTTTGCCCTTAGGAAAGAGGAGGAAGGCGGGAGGCGGAAAATCCCGATGGCGCTAGACTGGGAGGTCATGCTGTTAGAGCTGGATGGTATAGACCGGCCCCTGTCCCAGGACACATGAGCACACTGAAGCCCCAAGGGAACACTGGAGATTGTACAGGGCTCTGAGGCGGGACGGAGGGGGTCGAAAGAACTTCTACATAATCCGGGTAGAGAACAGGTGGCGCTGGGGAGCGGAGAACGATCAAAAAGGAGAGAGTGAGCACCAGGGTTAGTAGGGTGGGGGAGGGATAGTTGGGGAGCGAGTGGGAGGGGCTGCAAATGCATCCTGATGAAAACAGAGACATTTCCTACTGTATGCAAATCCGGATGTGACCGTTCTAGGGGACGGGGCTCTGCCCCCTATCTGTAGAAAGGGAGAAAATTGAAAAGCGTGATGTAATGCATATCTGATGTGAATTTTGTACTCAAATGTGACAAATCTACATTCACGAATAACGTTTTTCAAAAAAAAAAAAAAAGATCTGCGGCATACTCCAGGGATCATCCTTCAGCCCGACATGGTTCAACATCTACATGGCCCCGCTCACACAAGTCGCCAGACAGCACAACCTCAACATAATCTCCTACGCCGACGACACTCAACTGATCCTCTCCCTCACTAAGGACCCCCTCACCGCCAAATCCAACCTCCACAAAGGAATAAAGGCCGTCGCTGACTGGATGAAGATCAGCCGACTGAAGCTGAACACGGACAAGACGGAAGTCCTCCGCCTCGGCTCCAACCCTTCAGCCTGGGTTGACTCCTGGTGGCCTACAGCACTGGGAGCAGCCGAGACACACACCAACCATGCACGCAACCTGGGAGTCATCCTCGACTCAACACTCTCCATGACCAGGCAAGCCAACACAGTCTCCTCCTCCTGCTTCAACACCCTCTGCATGTTCCGCAAGATGTACAGGTGGAACCCGACAGATACAAGAAGAACAGTCACCCAGGCCCTCGTCAGTAGCAGAATTGGCTATGGAAACGCCCTCTACGCAGGAGCCCCGGCCAAGCTCATCAAACGACTGCAAAGCATTCAAAACGCCTCTGCACGCCTGATCCTCGACGTACCACGCCACAGCCACATCACCCCCACCTGAGAAACCTGCACTGGCTCCCCGTCAACAAGAGGATTTCCTTCAAGCTCCTCATCCACGCACACAAGGCACTCCAAAAGACCGGCCCAGCCTACCCCAACAGACGACTCTTCTTCTACATCCCCAACGGCCAGCTCCGTTCCGCCGACCTCGCCCTTGCCACCGTCCCTCGCATCCGAAGAACAACCACCAGCGGCAGATCCTTCTCCCACCTCGCCGCCAGGACCTGGAACACCCTTCCACTGAACCTACGACAGACCCAAGACCTGCTGACCTTCAGGAGGCTACTCAAGACCTAGCTGCTAGACCAGTAGAGCCGCCCCCTCCCTTTTTCCCCCCAGCCCCTTGAGATCCTCACGGGTAAGTAGTGCGCTCTAAAAATTCTTGATTGATTGATAGATAGATTGATTGATTGACCAAATGACATCTTATCTTCACCAAGAGGTCAGCTCAAAGAAAAACAACAGCACTTCCCCCTCTGGAGGAATCCGGTCTGTCCACCAGTGGGGACAACTGACCCCTTGCCAAGAGGTAAGGGAAAAGTAAGCGTAAAAGCCGAAACAAGCACCTGAAACTAAACCAATGGCCAAAGCGACTGCAAGAGTCCAAGTTCTTGCCCATATTTACTTCTAAAATAAATCAACTACAGTGCCCTTGGGTCAAGCTACAAAAAACTACATCTGGCAAATCAGAGATACTTTCAAAACACTTAAAATACCCCACAGGAGCAGTGGATCAAACAACGCTCAAAGCCCATGGGTGAATGGAAAAGCAATAAGAGTCTACAGCACCTCCGCAAGCAGCACCAGAGGTACTGGGAGAGAAGGTGCAGCCAAGTCTCCCCGCCCTGTACCTGCCTGGATGTCAAGATGGGACACAAACAGACCCTTGGGTATGGCCATCACCCTTTCCGTCTGTAGACGGCGTAGTAGAAGAGAAACACCTAGCTCTGCAGTTTTGCCAGTTTGTAACATGCCCCACTCAGTCTGTCTGCTCCGGTCTCCCAAAATCTGCAGGCCCAATGGAGTCAAAAAACAGAGAGTAACATTGAAGAAACAAACATACTCAACTACCCATCAGCCCAAAAAATGTAGGTGTAAAACTCCTGTTTTACCTAGAAAATGAAACAAAAGGTCCCAAAGACATTCTAAATCGAGACAACATCCTTACACTTCTCCATGCCATCCCAGATCTGGAACACATCACATCCCGGGAAAAATTGTCTGTACAATGTCTACCAAGACGAGGAAAGCAGGATAAAGAACCATGCCTGAAAACATGGGTTTCACCAAAATAAATCCGCCACCTTGCCTTAATGAAAAAGAGACAGTTCAGGGTTTGGGGAATTAAGGTCTGGAACAACTCCTACCATGCCCCCTTGTCTCAGAGCTCAGTCGTGAAACAAGTTCATGGCCAAGACTGCCCTCCGATTAGGGCTCAGGAAAATAGAAGTCATTATTCCATTTTGAAGGGCACAAGAGGTGTACATCTTAAACTAGCAACACGTACGACTTCACTCCCCCAGAAAATTACCATAACTAAACCTTACAAACATTCCGCTACTGCATTCTAAGAGGTTACAGCTGTGTCAGCAACCAAGAGAAGGGGTCCCCGAGGAACACAGTTAGTAACACTTCATTCAGATTGACTAAATCTTGATTCTGTTCCCTATCCTGTACCTGGTTGCCATCAATTTTTTTCATCGGTTAGGGAAAATTGAAGCCCAAAGTGCAGGGGGGGTGGCACAAAGGGCTAACAGTCTGCTCTTGGAATGTCGGCAGCCTGAAATCTACACTAAACAACAGTGACATAATTCATTACTTTCAAAAGTATGACATAGCCTTCAGGAGACGTGGGCACTCGAACCAATGCCATTAATTGAATTTACTGAGTTGTTCAACCCAGCGAAAAAGAGCAAGCTCAAATGCAGACCAAAGGGAAGAATCTCTACCTATGTCTGGGCCAAATTATCCCTAAAAATCATCAAATTAGAATCAGTAGAGTCATGGCTGCAACAGGTATTACTCGAAAACATGCCCCAAGGGTCTGCTTCTAAATTACTAATAATTAACGGTTATATAAATCCATTGAAAAAGCAAAGAAGTGACCTCATCCGCAATGTACTAATCGGGCATCACGGTGACTACTGCTGAACACTTATCTATTGATCACAGGATATTTAAACATGAAATTATTTGTTACTCCATTAATGACAAGATTACAACCATGTATGATAGCTACTGTTAGATACCTCAAGCTAAACCAGAAAAATCGAAAAAAGATCATTTAGGTGAATCATTCATAAATCACTGCACATTTCACAGTCTTAGAGCTCTCAATGGCCAACTGAAGAACAGTTCATTTCCAGAACAGAGTACCCACGGCGTCAATTTGCTAAAATGCCTGGGGTAGGGGAGGTGATACCACAATGTTCTTTTGACCCAATGACATCACAGGAAGTGATATCATATGTTCTGACAATGAATCCTCCCTGGAAGTGACATTAAGTAACCTTAATTCTGATGACATCAGAAGAACTGACAATGTCGAAGAGACTCTTAAAGACTCAATTAAATATTAACACGTTACTAACATAGATAAATGTTTATGGTTTATATCTTTCATGTGTTAAATGGGGTGCTGACATGATAGGAATTACATACATTTCTATTTTTTAATGCACAAAAAATATGTTTGTTGGAAGAGGAAAGCATATTGCCACTAAAACACAATATAACCCTGGTAAGCCCAATTATTTATAGCTCAAAGTCACAATTTATTAGCTTCACTAAAATATACCTTGAAGTTCAAATGTTTCGGAAAATTGCAAAAAGACGCACAAGAACAACAACAGGCTAAAAATAAATAGAAATGTACAAAATGTGACGGAAGAGGTGGGCACCTTGAAACGTGAACTTAAAACCATTAGGAGGCTAAAAATAACATACCACGACCAAGCAGCATGGGATAACGTACGTCAGTTGAGGAAATCGTATAAAAAAAAGTTATGGGAAGAAGAGAGAAATATCAATGATAAATTGTGTGCTGAATTACTCTGTAGTGCAAAGAAAACCAACTCGAATACATTCAGGGAAATGATTTTAAAAAATTGAACAGGCCGGTGAATACACTAACCTCCACCATACAAGAACACGAGTGGGCTAAATTTCTAATAACAAAGTTTACAGAAATCACAAATCTTGATAATCCCTCATCGAACCATCAGGAGGGTCATCACCACCAAGAATTAACAGAGGCAAAAGACATATCGGAAAACATCATACAAGGAGGTGGTGATACTAGCAAACTAGAAGACGATAGCACGAGCAATCCAACAGTAAAGATAGATTTTGGTGCTTACCCAACAGAGGAAATCACTAAACTGCACAGCAAATATGGCACCAGTTCCCTCAAAGTAAAGATAGATTGGTCCCCTCTTTCGGCTAAAGGAATAATATGTATAATACAGAAAGGCTGAAGAGACAGTGCTCCAGGACAAAATGCCATTCCTCAAGCCATCTTTATGAATGATCCATCCTTCTGGAGCGAGCATCTATTCATGTTATTTAAAGAAATAGAGCTACTAAATTGTTTTCCACCAAACTGGCAAGGCTCGATAATGACACCTATCTTTAAAGGAGGAGATAGAACAAGTCCATCGAATTACAGGCTAATCACCCTATTAGATGGGGAAGCAAAATATCACGCCTCACTCGTTCTGCAAGATCTGAAGGAATGGTCAAATAAGCTTAATCTGATTCCCGTAAACCAAACAGGTTTCAGGCTAGGCATAGCGACGATCACGAACATCTTAGCTCTCTCACTAATAGCAAACAAGTGCAAGTGGAGGAAACAACAACTTAGACTTAAAGGCAGCATTTGACAGCGTAGACAGTCACCTCCTATGGAAAAAACTGCTAGCCGGGAAAATTCCAGAGAGACTGCTACGAGGAGTATTGAAATTCTATTCTCAAACATGGATAAGAATCAAGTTAGGTGACGGTTCTAGACTATCCTGGAAGTTGCCTACAACCAAAGGCCTAAAACAAGGTTGCATATTGGCGCTGCAACTTTTCAATTTGTTTATGTCCGACCTTGCTCAAAGGCTTGATCTCATTAATTCCCATCCTCTGCAAATAGGTAAATTATTGCTAACACATCTCTCGTACGACGACGACGTGGTGTAAATGAGTTTAACTAAGACCAGCCTTTGAAGAGCTCTCAATGAGATGTCAGAATATATTTCATCCAACAAATTAGAAATAAACACATCAAAAACCAAAACAATGCTGATCGGTAATCACCGGAGAAGCACGCAGAACATCTGGCGGAAGTAAAAATGTACAAATATCTGGGGTTCTATATAGATTACAGACAAAACCATCCAGAGCAAAAAAAGTACATGTCACAGAGAATCAGTGCACTAACATTTGCCTTTAGGATACTGGCAAAAAAACTGAAGGGACCATCATACAAACCTCTGCTCACGGTGAATGCGGCCAAAATGCTTCCAACGCTAACATATGCCAGTACCGCTCTACACAGCAAAGATTCAGACCTTTTAAACAAACTATTAGCATCAACTTATAAAAATGTCTTCCAGATACATCGTCCGGTTTCACCGGCCCAGGTTCGACTTGAATTTGGTCTTTTAAACTAAACAATAGGAAGAATGTACACTGCAAGAAAGCTTTGTTACAAATTGAAACAGAACACAAACTCCTCAATTAACAAAGCCCTTTAGACAGAAGTGAATGAGGATAAAGAAGAAAAAAAATCACCATATAACCAATATCTTTATAAATCCTTGTTAACAACCTGCACAACCTAGCAATGGAATAACAACTTGCCATATCAGTCCTTCAAACAAGTAATAAACAAATCAGCAACATTCTATTCACTACTGTTCAATAAAAAAACATCTTCAGCTCAAGGTTGCATGCCTGGATGGTGATTTATAACTATAAGGCCCTTGCACTTGCACCTGCACCTTACTAGAGCATTACATTCTCAATCTATTTAAAGAGACAATTGACGGCTATAGGTTTTGAGAAACTACCGGCAATTGTGGACCAGCCAACCTGGGTGCACAAAGGAACTAAATCATGTCGACTTTGCAGTAGCAATAAAGAGGACTTTATTCATATAATATGCACATGCTCTAAACTTCACAATGCACAAATCACTTTACTTAGAAAATCTCTAAACGCCAGAGGTATCAGGACCCGTAGGACTGCAATAATTTCAGGGCTAGAACCATCAGATCCACAACTGAACTGCACATTGATTACAATCCTTAACTCCTTCGAACAGGCCATGAAAACGGACTCAAAAATATCCAGCTAGAAGTTAGCAAATTGTCCCCTCATAAGTTAAGCAAGTGACTCAAACATTTAAACAACAGCTCAAGACTGCTGAAATGGTTGGGATTCTCCCGATGTAAATAGACTGGGATCCGGGGAGACAATTAGATAATATTTAATCAACATTGTTTAATATTTTATCAGCAACAAACTGATGTTATGTTTTAAAAACTCGCAAATTGTATTGGTTTTATATGTTATTTTATATTGTTACGATTTTAACTAACTAAATATTAAAACTTACTTTGAATTTGATGTAAAAAAACATTGGGGTTTTTCGACCTGCTTTCCTTTAAGTAGAACTATGATAACAATGTCAATGAGTTAGCACCATACAAAAACAATTACAATACATACAGGTTTCTTTAGCTTTGTTAATGCATTTTGATTACCACCCACTACAGTACATAAATGATGATATTTTTTAGTCAAACACATTATTTTATGTAGGTTCACAATACAAATCTGCAACTTTTTGTTCAAAGGTGCATTTTCATTACATCTTTTTAATTTTCTTCAGAGGAGTATACAATGCAATTAGCTGCAGAAAGTAAATAGTGCACTTGCCAGTACCGTTTACTTTCGGTTTAATTTTTTGGGCACCTCTGAAGCCAGGGGTAGCAGAGACAAAGGTCGCAAGCAGCAAGCTAGGGGTTGCAGCTGCAACCTATCAAAACCCCTAATTAACGTCCATGTGAATACCTCGTTTCCCCCTAAAGTCTTTTTAATACCACATGTTGCAAGACTATAAGGCAAGTATTTCCGACCTGTCCACTTGAAACAGATGACTGGAACCTGCTGTCATTGATAGCAGCTGGACAGGCCCCAAGGCACACTGATGTATAGCAGCGGTGCGTCCGTTGGGGCGTTGCCCTCCCAATGCGCACTGCCGCCATCCGGGACCGCCAGTGTGCCTGAACTCAAACAATAGTCAGCAAGTAGTTTCTGGCCGGCCGGTCACCGGGCCGGACCAGAAACCATCAGGAAAAGGGGGTGGGGCTGTGCAGACGCGCTAGTGCGCGTGTACTCTTTCCGACAGCCGGACAGGTCGTTTTACTGCCCGGCGGGACCATGCGCAGTACCCCCCCCCCCCTTTGGAAACCGGGGGTTGCCTCATGCCGCAGCCCCCGGCCTCCTAATGGGGCGGGGAGTTTGGCTGCTCCAACCAATCATGACCTGCCTGGTGATGACGTCTGGCATGACGGGACGTCACTCACCCCCTTAGTGACTCTCACCCCGCACCTGCAGCCACTGTCACACACAGTGCTGCTCGGCCCGCTTCAAACGTGGTGTGCGTGCTCCTCCTGTCCTGGCTGATGGTAACTCTACTCTTCCTGCCTCGAGGCTCGTGGTCGTGGAGCTGGACTACTACTACCGTTATCATTACCGTACTGTAACGACAACGAGAACTACTGAGGTGAGCCGTGATGGTGGTGATTACGGTATTACCGCCCTTTTGAAATATTTCAAACTCCCACCCGACCCCGTTAAGTATTACCCATGATCCATCCCCCACAGCTATACCCCTGAGAGTGCCATGGCGGGTTTGGGCATCTGGCAATGCATCATTCGGTCTGTAAGTTTGTTTTTTAAATACAGCGCTTCCTATGGCAGGTTTGATCATGATGTTTTGTAGTGCCGCGAGTCGTGACTCTTGTCCCCCCCAGGACGTGGTGCATTTGCCAGGGGTTTATGTACAGGGCTGGGGCCGGGCTGAGAACACAAAGCAGCCATGGCGATTGGCGCGATTCTGTCTCTCATGCGCGCCTACAAAGGTAGGGTTCCTGGACAGGCCAGGGCAGTGGGCATTTTGTTGCATTCATAATGTGGCCTCAGGGGGGAGGGGGGCGCGCGCGCCGTGTCTCTCAAGCACGTTTCCCCATTTGGAAACGTGCTTGAGAGACACGGCGCGCGTGCCCCCCTCCCTGCCGAGGCCACATTATTCTGAACATAATATGCCAGTCATCCAACCCAGTGGTTACGCTTTCTAAGCCTACCGCTACCCAGAGCCTGACTTTATAGAGGGCTATGTGATTATATTTACTAAGCATTTATGATAAATGGAAATAAAATTGTATTTGTTCTTGAACTATATTGGCAAGGTATTTATTTATTGTGGGAGATGCATGCGGCAGCTTAAGATGACCACAGAAAATACCAATAAAACATGCCGGGATGTCTAAATTGTCGACCGTGGAGATGTGTGTTTTAATCTCAGCTTCCCTGTGTAATCACATTGTGTGATCCTGTGCAGAACACCCAAGAGTTAATTTCTCGATGCACAACTGAGAAGCTCTGCTCTCCAAAGCAGTGCTTCCCAAACATTTTAGAACCACAGGCAAGTTTTTAGAATGACAAGCTTACGTGACCCATCTAGATCCAAGGACCTGAAGCGGGTGATTTTTACGAAAATGCAACTATGGCATTGTTGTAGCCCCTGTCATTTAGTGACAGCACATGTTTTATTGAAATGGGCAATACATTTGCACAGGCATACCGTTTTACTGATACAACTACATTGCACTCAGATGATAATATGTGGTAAACTGGTTTCAGTGATTATATATCAATTGTGTGTCACCAAATAAAGTGTCTTGGTTTATTTTGATCCTATTTAAATGCTTGTTTTCATCACACTTTAGAGTTACAAAAAAGAGTGTCTAATTTTTCCTAACTGCCGAATGAGTGCAAATTATTTACAGGTATTTACATCTTTTGTGTGTTTGAGGGTAGGCGAAGTGGCTAAAAAGTATACATTATTATGTAGGGAGGGGTTCGGGCACACGCGCCGCGCTCGCGAGCTACAGTGCGGAAATCATTTTCCGCCCCACCAGGTTCAAATGTCACCGGCCACCACTGTGTATAATAAGTTAATAAACACCACGAAACAGGACGATAGCAGAACTAAAGACTGCTGGTCTGAAGATATAGGTAAGGACATTCCAAATGAAAAGTGAGAATACTGCTATCAGCAAACTAAACTAGTATCTACAAACCGGCAGCATACACGGCTTCATTATAAATATATACACCGCATTTACAACAGACAAGGCAAGGCTAGATATGGTGGAAGTGACAACGATAGGTGCACTAGATGCCTTGCCCCACAAGTCATTTTCATACACATGCTTCCTAGAACTTCACATCTTAGAGAAATTCGAAACCCTTTGAGCCAGTATCTGCCACATGAGGACTAATGGATTTTACCCTGATGAGCGAAGGGTGCGGATAATCAGGGTTGTCCCTGGCATGTGGAAATAGTACCTACTGAACCTTTGAGAGCGAAAATGAATCATTTACATGTGAAAAATTGTAACGACCTGTTATGCCCGAGTTGTGATGACTACTTGTTATCATTGTTGGTAAATTGATAATAGAAATGCAAAGAAAAAAAACCTGTCCACCTAATCTTCAGGCACCCTTATTAACACCCCGACCATATACCCCTGGTCTCCCCTTACCCTTTATATGTCTTCTCCCTACTGGCATCCTTCCCCGATTTCTCTCCACTACGATATGTGCCACCGCACTCTATCTTGCTGCCCCGACAGTTGGACACGTACCCAATTCGCCCCTCATATCTGCAGGATGAACTCCATTTCGATTCCCTGGAGTCACCCAAATTCCTTCGCGATCACTTCTTACTCACCTATCTGCCCGATAAACTCCACCTTGACGCCCTGGTGCTCCAGCCTGCGGCCCGGGCTCCGCAGGGTGACGCTCACCCGCCCGCTCACAGTCTCGCCATCATAGAAGAGCCAATACTTGTCCTTCCTCCCGTCTTCGCTCTTGTGCTCTGCTCGTCGGCGGCTCTCGGCGTCAGTCAGCGTCAGCTCCAGCTCCGCGCCTGGCCCAAACCCGAAGAAGCTCATGGCGGGGCCGGCGGGAGAGGCAGAATCGCCCCAGCAGCAGATACGAGGGTAAAGGTAGACTCTGCTCTACTCTCCGGCCTCTGACAGCCCAGAACCGCTGAACCTGTAACCCAGCCCCCACAGCTGCTACCGCGCATGCTTCTCGCCCAGGAGCAACCCATGGAGCAGCATGGAAAAAGAAGACAGACTACGCCATACTCAACAAAGACAGACACCTCCGAATTTTTAATTTTTGGATAACCTAGCGGGATACTTTGAGTCAGAAATTCAATACCTAAAGTTTTTAAAATCAGTTCACGTTTTTATGCAAATTTAAATACGCCCATTAATTTGTAAACATTCATAAATTGCTTCCAAGCAAGACCATCAGTTATTTATTTCAAATAATAATTTTCTCGAGCAGTGTCCATGGAATGTTGGCGTTATAGGTTTTTAGGTCTGGGCAGCGCATGGGCTGCTGCGAGGCATGTTGTAGTAACGTAAAGGTTAGGTATACAAGCTACACACATCTCCCCGCCCATCTTTTTAATCGGCTCCCGTTACTTTCCTTGCTAAATCATTGCTTTTCATTTGTGACTAGGCATGTTAGTCCCTCCTTGGTACCGCCATGTCTGCATTTGTAACCTCCTGTAATGTTGCAAAGTTGATAGAACTTTACGCGCGCAGACAGAAGAATCGTTGATGTCCCCGGCATCGCCCGGACCCTGCGGATCGTTGATTCTCCCGACCGCTTCCCGATATCTGCCATCGAGCCGCACCTCATTTAAGAAGTGTATGACTCACCCCGATAGCATTGTTAAGGTTCATACAACATTATGAACACAAAGATTCCGAAATTCCACCGACCACTGGCCCAAAAGACTGCTGTTCAAAACCACGAAGGTATCAACTGATCCCAATTGAAGCGCCTGTTTGCTCGGAAAACCGAGCCCCGGCTACGCTTATCGAGTGCCAGCCTGCACTGAAAAGGGAAGCCCCAATTCCGTTGGCATTCCCGCGCCTTTGCAGTGAAGTTCATCCCCACCCACCTCCTAAAAGAGGCTTATTTTAACCTTTAATCCAGGCAAAACAATTATTTAAGTCCTGAAGATGATCCCTTAATAATTCGAGCACGGGATCGAAACGTCGACTCCTTTGAGTGGACAAACAGTGATTTAATGTATATCAGTATTTGTGTGTACCACTTCAGGAGATACTGTTAACGTTTTGACTTAAAACAGTACCCTGTCTGCTCTCTTCCTTTGCCTGAAACACCCTTTTCTCTCTTCTATCCTTCTCTCTACAGTACGGCACAGGAGTGTGCTTTACTACAATGAATTGTTGTTGTACAAATGTAATTGAAATAAGATTCTATTTATATGACTAATAAAAATTCCCTGTCCGGCTGGACAAGGAATAGAAATATATCGAGCCTATTGTGGTCTATATATCATTTGTTTATTAAGTTGTATACGCTTAGGACCTTTGTCTGTTTAAACGCAAATTTGATAGAAGCCACCACGCCTCCTACTGTGCAAGGGGTGGTCTCGGTGGAGCCCCCTGTAACGTACTACATAATGGGACAAACCGGCGTACGCCGGGAGAACGTAACGTTAGTAAATAAATAGCCCAGGGCTCTGGGCGTGGCTCAGTTACGATCTGGCCAACACCTCAAACGTGTCTCCAGGTCTCTGTTTGTTTGTGGCCCCAGGACCTAGGCCACATCACTACACTGGCGACGAGGTGGTCAAGCAGCATGCTGCACCGCCTCCCACTCACCGTGTGGGCCGCCGTCACCCTTTCCAGGAGCACTCCAGCCGACACTCCGGTAACCTCGGCCCGGTGCGCCCCAACCGCGTGTCTGCTGACCCCTGCACCAGCAAGCAATACCGGCCTCCTGCCGGCTGCGCACGACTGCCCGCCATTCTCCTGGCCTGGGCTCTCCACGCCGCTTCGACCATCGAGCACGCGCATGTGCGGTCTCTGCCTCCAAGCCCCAAGTGGCGCTGCGGCACTCTACAGGCTGAGTGCACTCGCGGACACCGCGCACCATTGTCAACCTGCACCCGGCAAGAGGGTTTGAGTAGCCCCGCTGCCTCGCCACTGCCCTGCCGGCCTACGCCAGTCCCGCACTGCAAACGACGCAAGTCATGCTACTGCGCCCACGAGGCCTAGCCACCAGCCGCTATCTCTGTCCACGTGGTGCCCTGGCCTCATGCGCCCCAGCCTGCCAGCACCTGCATCACGGGCAGAAGCCTGAATACAACTACCTGCATCCCCTACAATGGTAATTCCTGTTGCCTGCAGTGCGCTCCCATCCGCCGCACTCTGTGACCGAAGTCTCAGCCACCTGACCTCCAGGCCGTTTTACCGCCACACTTCTAGGGGTGCCCACTCCTCGCCTGGCGCACCTCCTGGCCCCATCTCCACATCTGCCCACTGGTGCCCGTGCCCACCTACGCCTGCAGTTTGCGTGGGCATCACCTCGTTTGCAGCTACCTACCTCTTTGCCCGCAAGGCGTCTGTACCACTGCTGGAGCCATTTGCCGTCACAGGACTTCCGCCCTCCCAGGCAGCGCGCAGGAAAGCGTGGGTAGAACGCCTGGAAACATACTTTGATGCCACAGACATCCCGGCCCCGCGGAGGAGGCCAATGCTCCTTCACCTGGTGGGGGTGGACATTCACAAAATCGCCAAGACAGTGCGCGAAGCTGGGCCCCCTAGGAACTATGCCACGATACGTGACACCATTACAGCCCATTTTGAGTCCTATGCCAACCCCGACTACAAATTCTTCCTCCTCCGCCAAACGCAGCAACAGCCGGATGAGTCTGTGGACGCCTTCTATGGAAGACTGAAAGAGCTGACGAGCACCTGCACCCTCCCTGATGAGAATGATGAAATCTGGGCGCAATTAATTCAAGGCCTGCTGGAGTATAACATGCCGATGAGGGACATCCTGCCATTAGGGCACTCTAAAGAACTGTCCCACATGGAGCTCAAGCCCATCGTTGCAGTCAAAGAAGAACCAGTCTGCGCCATTCCCACCGATATCCGAGAAACCCAGCCTAAGTCCAGTAAGTCATCCCCACACACCTCCAAACAAGATCCAAGATTCACCCGTGTGGGTGGTGCGGTGGCCTGTACCCCCATGGCGGGGCCTGTCCGGCCCAAGGAAAGTTTTGCAGTGGTGCAGAAAATTAAATCACTTTTCCAAAGTGTGCCGCTCGACGCCAAGAAGGAAACCGAAAGGCACACAATGCGATGTTAGAGCCCTCGAGCCTCTCCCCCCAGGAGCAACTGTCCATGTAGTACGGATGCTGAATGCGCTCACGGCGACCCAGGATGCTGCACCCATGTGCACTATAGGGTTGCAGGACCACTCAGTAGCTGCGCTAATTGACTCAGGTTCACCATCAACCTCATGGCTTCCATCATCTATCAGAGTCTACTCAACCCGCCAGCCCTCCGCAACACCAAAGTACCGGTGTACGCGTTCGGCACCCACTCTCCGCTCAAACTATGCGGTGTGTTCAGGCGGATCTCTCTCATGACCACACACACCAGCGGTCCAAAGTCTATTTATCACAAGAGGGGTCAGGGTGCTTGCTCAGCTGTTGCGTCGTGCAAGATCTTAACCTCATCCAGTTTGCCTTCACCGTGCATGCCCACAACCTCGACCACCTGCTGAGTGAGTTTACACCTCTTTTCGAGGAGATTGTATGCCTAAAAGGTCCGGCTGTCCAGCTGCACATAGACAAGCCCATAGCCCCCATAGCCCTCAGGCACAGGAGGATCGCCTATCACCTCCCTCCGAAAGTAGAAGCAAAGCTCGTCTCTTGGAGACTACTGGGATCATTGAACGAGTGCGAGGCCCCACTCCATGGGTGTCCCCCATCATCGTCGCAAAGAAACCAAAACAGCCGGATGCAGTCCACATCTGCGTGGACATGAGGGTCCCAAACCTCGCCATCAAATGAGAACGTCACCTGACGCCCACGGTGGACAACATTATTGGTGAGCTTGCGGGGTCCAAGTGGTTCTCGAAGATGGACCTTCAACTCAGGGTATCACCAGGTCCCCCTGCACTCTGACTCTCATCCGATCACCATGTTCTCCACCCACGCTGGACTCTGGTGCTACACCTGCCTCAACTTTAGAATCTCGAGTGCAGCTGAGGTGTACCAGAACATCGTCAAGAAAGTCTTCCAAGGGCTAGAGGGAGTGCTCAATGTTGTAGGAGAGTAGGGTCTGCTTCCTATGGTCACCCCCACTTTTTGTTTTTGCTTTACTGGTTTTTGACTTAGATGTGGCTGTGGGCCTGCTAATCAGACCCACAGCCCAGATGCACTCTCTCTAAATTCACACCATGTACTCTAGGTACATCCACAATTGGGAATTGGTTCACCTTATCAGCCCCTGTAGAAGTGTAACCTAGGTACTCAGGGCATAGGTGTAACCAAGGCCTACCAGGGGCTGCAGCATGTATTATGCCACTTCTGGCTGGCCACTCAAACTGACAAAACTGGCTGATCACTCAGCTGGGGCAAGGTCATGTAATCACCCCTTGCTTAGGTATAGTATTCCTATATCTACCCTTAAATATAGACACACAATATGGCAGGCCTTAACAATCCTGGAGGCAGAGTGCTTGGTTATGTGTGATATGGTGCTCTAGCATGAGCTGAGCCTGTCTTCAGCTTGCGGAACCATGTCCTTATAGCTGTTCTATGATATCACCATACCATATACTCTTAAGTGCATTATAATCCTCGTGGTTGAATGCTAACTTTGGTTTGGCTTTATCTAAACATGTCGTGTAAGGTGTCATACGCTTTAGAATACTACCCCCTCACCAATTCTGGCGAAAGGGGTAGCATTCCACCCTTCTAGAGGGAGAAGACATGTTGTTGCTGACTATCCCGGTTAAAGTTAACCAGAGCCCCAGCGTCACAAAATGGACGCTGCTGCCACAGACACAAGTCTGACCTCCTGCTGCTGGGAGTCCTTCCAGTCACGGAGGTTTGGACAATAGGTTTCCTGCCTGGAGAGGTGCGAGCACCACCCCAGACAGGACTTTGTGTATTGGGACAGGGAGGGCGGAATAGAATGAGACACTGCCTGGGGCACACTAGGTGCTCCTTGCATACCCCAGTTCAAACCGGTTGCTGGGGCACCCCAGCCCCAGCTCTGGCGCAAAACTGGACAAAGGAAAGGGGGTGTTACCACCCCCCTTCCTGGTCCCACCCATAGGAGGGACCTAGGGGCCCGATGTAGGTAAAAGTCATTTACCGATTTTAAAATACCGAGTCATACCGAATCGGTATTCTGAAATCGGTAAATGATATGTAGATAAAAAAAATTGTAAAAATACCGAATCGGTAACAATCGGTATCGTGTTTCTACACCTACCGATTCGGTTACACTCAAATCTGTATTTCCCGATTCGGTATGTCCCGATTCGGTACATCCCGAATCGGTAGATACCGAATCGGTAGATACCGAATCGGTAATGGCAATACAACCGTATGGGCCAAAGGCCCATAGGAAAGCATTGTCAAAACCGAATCGGTATTTCCCGATTCGGTAAATACCGATTCGGTAAATACCGAATCGGTAAACATGTGATCGGCAAACAAGGAAGTGAAACCAATGAAAGCAGCCAATGAGGTGGAAGCACCCTCCCCCACCCTAGCAGGGAGTGGCTACCCAGGCAGGTGCAACTCATCAGAACTTTCTGGAAGGAAGCCAGAGCTGAACAGGGATAGTGAGCAGCAGACAGAGTTTTGGGAGTACAGTGTACACAGTCAAAATGGATAGCAGCTCTGAGAGCCAGAAGGCTGACAGGAAGAGAAAGGTCAAGTTCAGCAGCTTGGAGCTGAAAGTATTGGTGGAGGAGGTGGTGATGGTACACAGGCAGCTGTATGGGAGGCTGTCCCTCACAGTCCCAGAGTCAACGAAGAGGAACCTGGGGAGTGCCATCAGCGAGAGGGTGAATGCAGTTGGAGTGACCCCCAGGACCATGGATGACCTCAAGAAGAGGTTCTATGACATCAGGAGCTTCACCAAGAGGAAACTGGCGGAGATCAGCAAGCAGGCAGGACTGACCGGTGGCGGCAGGAACCCCGCGCCCCCCCTCACTGAACTGGAGGAACTGGTATCGACAACTATCGCGAGGGAGAGTGTGGTCGGAGTTGGGGACCTGGACAGCTCAGCCAGAGCCAAAGTTAAAGGTAAGAAGCATGCACAGCATGACACACCCTACCAGACACCTCCCCATTGGCCCCCATGTACAGCCAAACCCCAGTGCAGTACTGCTAGCAATATAAATGTGCAATTCATGATGGGAAATGTAGGCAGATAATGTAGGAACATGTTACAGTGCACATGACACTGCAATGCACCTTAAGAAATAATCTGAGTAATGAAATTGACATGTGCAATGCATTTATTGTAGTGACAGGAAGACATTTCCACTCAGTTGACAAATGCTACTTTATTCCTAGGGCCACCATCAGGTAGTGGAGCAGCAGCTGCACAAGCCTCAGCAACAGCAACAGCAGACAGTGCGGTGGCAGGGCCAAGCAGCATGGCTGAGTCGCAGGAGGTGGAGGACAGCAGCGAGACTGCAATTGAGGATGACTCAGGACATTCCCTCTTGTTTCCCCACTCCCCCCAATTGTCGCAATCCCCAACACTCCAGTTCTCCCCAGAGGACACACCCACACGGTCCCAGCCAGCACCTGCCACAGCTATAGCCAGGAGGTTTAATGTGGCCCCGTTGTCCACCATGGAGGGAGCTGCGGGTCAGGCACCAGATCCCACACCTGTCACACCTGTGGCACAGCAGCCCATACAGCAGACCAGCACCGAACGCCGCCGTCCACGCACTTCCAGCAGTGGCAGTGCTATTCCATCACGGGAGCGCAGCGTCTTCCAAGGGCTAGAGGGGAGCATGGTCCGGATACAGCGGATGCAGGCCAAATCCATCCTTGCTTGTCACCGCCAATTGCGACAGCACAACCTGCAGATGGGGGAGTTAACAAAGGGGATTGTTGACTTAGTTGCAACCAACCGGGAAATAGCCACAGGTATGGGCAGAATGACAACTGCCATGACACAGCTGTGTGCAAAGTTAGACCAACATGAGCACATACGGCGCGGGGATGCCCGAGTACAGAACCGGGCCATTAACAGACTTGCAGCATCAACAGCCCTGCTATGCCGCTGAGGGGCAAATATGGAGGAGTGCCTCACTAATAACACTGCTGAGGTGACCAGGGGCATGGCCCGCATCACCAGTGCCATGGAGGCACTAATTATTTCTAACACTGTTGTGAATCCTGCCCTGGACGTGGCAGAGGCTGGGGACAGCAGCAGCCGCAGCAGTCCTGCCAGCGCAGTGTCCGAGCCGCGCCGGAGCACCAGGCGCTCGGCAGAGGCAGCCGGACATGCAGAAGGGGGGAGGCGCATCCCAGTGGGTCTGCAAAGCGCAGCAAGAAATGAGACAGCCATTGTGGGTGAGGCAACCCGGTACATTTCCTGACCACATTTTGTTGTTATTATTTCTATTGTTGCACATCAGTGCTGTCACGTTATACCGAAAATTAAAATTTGCATTTCTTGACATACACAACGTGTTTGTGCATCTGTACTCACTCAGAAATAGTTGTCTGTTATCTCCTCACGTCTGTACCTTCCATCACTAGGTGTAGACACTCCAGCAGGTTGTGCCAGTGGCACAGTAATGTCATCGTCGGGGTCCTCGTAGTCAGACAACTCTACCTCTGTGCCCTTCTTGACCGCAAGGTTGTGCAACATTGCACAGACAGCAATCATCTTGCAGCAGGTGATAGGGGTATATTGTCTAGCACCTCCGCTCTTGTGCAGGCATCTGAACCTGCTCTTCCAGATGCCGAAGGTCCGTTCTACTACATTCCTTGTGCTTTTGTGTGCACGGTTATACCTCCTTTGGCTGGGTGTTGAGGGGTTGAGGTAGGGGGTGAGAATGAATGAGCGGAGGGCATATGCACTGTCACCTAGAAGAAAAAGGGGTAACATTACTCACATGCATACATGTACTTCACACTGCTATTTAGGTTATGGGGGTCTGACACTGTGTCTTACCTAGGAGGTATCCTTCACCGAATTCCCCTGCCGTCAGCCGTGCATAAATTCCGCTATTTTGAAAGATGTAGGAGTCATGGGTACTCCCTGGGAATTTTGCTACCACGTCAGTGATGACACACTTGGCATTACAAATCACCTGCACATTAATGGTGTGCGTTGACTTCCGATTACGGTATATGTATTCCGTGTCAGCTGGGGGACAAATCGGAATGTGTGTGCCATCTATGCAGCCAATGATGTGGGGGAATCTTGCCATCTGGTAGAAGTCTGCTTTTGTCTGTACCAGTTCTGCATGGGTTGCAGGGAAGGAAATGTATTGGTCCATCCTTTCTATCATGGCGTCTAGGAACTTGTGGAAGAACCGGGACAGGCAGCTCTTGCTCACCCCTCCTACCGCAGCTACTGCACTTTGATAGCTGCCAGACGCAAGCAGGTGTAGGCTGCATAGCACCTGCACGTGCACTGGGATTGCGTGTGCCCTTGGGGTGGGGTGCTGCAACAGGGGTTTGAGGTCCCTAATGAGCTCTAAGATGGTCTCTGGGTCCAGCCTGTACCTCTGTAGGATCTCTGCATCTGTCTGCATGAACAGGGTGATCCGCTGTCTATACACCTGCTCCTGTCTCAGCCATTCCCTCTCTCCATCCTGCTGTAGCCGTAGCCGTCTTGCTATGACATAAAAAGCTGCCATGGTGCAAGCAGAAATGCATTTTGGGTCCTTTTTTATAGGTTGCACCTGGTTACCACCTGATTCCAATCTATGGTAAATACCGATTCTTAAAAACCGAAATTGACGCTAAATCGGTATTGCAGAGCTTTCCTACATCTCAATCTTCAGTTTTTCACACAGAATCGGTTTTATACCGAATCGGTAATTTTCCCGAATCGATATATTTACCGAATCGTTTTTTTTTCCGATTCTGTGTTTTCCCGATTCTGTATTCTACCAAATCGGTGATTTTTCCGATTCCCATTTTTTTACCGATTCGGTTTGTTACCGATTCGGTATATTTGCCGAATCGGGGTAATTTCCGATTCGGTATTCTGCCGAATCGGTAATTTTTCCGATTCGGTATATTCAACGAATCGGCCGGTTTTGGGACTGCTACATCCCGATGGCTCGATACCGATCGGTAACGGCCGAAAATACCGATTTTCGGCCGTTACCGACCGACCTACATCGGGCCCTAAGACAGTAATCCAGCCCCTTTTATTTATATAAAGGCAGGAGCTGAACCCCAGGACTTTAGATTTGATCCTGAACTGAGACTTGAAACGAAACTCTGGACCTTCGACATTCTGCTGAAGCTGAAGACTGAAGAATCTCCCTTGTGGCCAAGGAGTGACCACCCTGAGCAACCAGGCACCATCCAGCAAATCAACGGCTTGCTTTGTCGACGTTTCACACTGGAACACGAGCACAGAGCCTGACAAGACCCAGACTTCCAGACCTCTCAGACCTTCTCTTCACGTCTGCAGCATAGCTGAGATCCGTGGAGGTGACGAGACACGTGGGACCGGCCATCTTGAAAAGTCCACGACTTGCTAGCTGTGCAGCTCCTGAGGAATCCACGAAGCTGTGCACTGGGGATTGAGAAGCCCCGAATCCGAGCTCCACCTGCACCGAAGATCAGCCCTCCACGAGTTCTGCGTGGGGCCCTTCTGCTTGTGTTCTGCTCGACGCGTTGTCCGGTTGCTGGCCCGTTGGCTAGTAGCCTCTGTGACGACAATCCTTTTGAACCAACTCACTGGTCTGGTTGCTCCAGACTGGCAATTGCCTCCCTGCAAAGGTGAGGCCCCTCAGACCTTACTGGTCTGCATCAGAAGCCTTCTTTGAATCCTGCGTGGTTTGCCTTTGCCAAGGCTTGTTGACTCCAATCTGGCAGTCGACCCCTCCATCTGCGAGAACCTTCGTGGAACAGCTCCTCTGCAGCATCTGGTCATCCTCAACGCCTCCTGGTCCGTGTGGCTGAAGAGACAAGCTTCACGACAGCACCTGATTGCTCCTCGACGTCGTCTGGTTCCTTCCTGGTTCCACCCGGTCACTGGCTAGTGACCCAGACTCTGTCCCCTCTGCTTTCAGGTCTTCTTCATCCTCTATCCATCCTTGGATCCACCCGGACATCTTCCTCCTGGTCGCCTGCAGCATCTTTCTTCACAGGCTCCATAGACTCCAACGGCGAAACCGACACATCTTCACACCTATGCACCCGCTTCCTGTGGGTGAGGTAACGCGAGTACTTCGGTGCTCCCACGAGTATTGACTATCCAAGTGTCTAGGTTTTTAGTTGTTTCCTTCTAGCTAGACCGGAAGTGTCCTAAATCCTTTTTTCTCTAAACGCTAAGTTCCCATTGACTGAACATTGACTCACGCGTGTGTGCAAAGACACTGCACGCGCCGCCTGTGGGCCTCCTACTTCTAACCTAAGGGTCAGATAGTGTAGCCCCAGCGATTCGCTAGGCCCTAGGCCTTTCCTTTTCTCGTGACGTGGTACTTATACCACTTTCTTAATATATGGTTTGCTTCGCCCCTAGGGCCTAACTGTAAATTGTGCAACCTAAAGTATTCTGATTAAGTAACTTGTTATGTGCTTTGGCCTCTGACCTCATAAAGAGTTCAGAGGAGTGTGTTAGTAAATAAATACATATATATTTTATATATATCCTGTGTGGTGTCCTCTCATTTGAAATTCAAGGGGTTACATATAGTAAAAACGCTGGCTTTACACGCCCTCAAGAGTCTTTTAGCCTAAGACTGTTCTGTCCACGCTACCACTAGGATAGCTGGGCTATAAGGTTGACTTACAACCATCACCATAAGGGTTGTTTGGACTGGTGCAAGGTGTTCACTAGAATAGTGAACATCATATACCAGGCCAACTTCTCACAAATGTGAGCGACGATATCTTGGTGCACGCTCCCACCTAAGAAGAGCACCTCATTCATGCTGTGTTCGTTCGGCTCCAAGATAGTGGGCTGACCTTACACAAGGAAATGTGTGAGTTCCTGCGACAGGACATCAGCTTCTTTGGATACCAGTGCTCGGAAAAAGGCCTCGGACCCGATCCGGACAAGGTGAAGGACGTTCAGAAGGCGCCCGCCCCAACGTCAGTGTCAGGAGTCCGCAGTTTCTTGGGCATGGTTACATACTGCGGGCGATTCATCAAAAACCTCTCCGACCTAACCGGCCCCCTCAGAGACCTCACCAAAACCACCAGCCACTGAAAGTAGGGTCTCGAACAGGAGGAGGTGTTCCAACACACAAAAGCTGCACTGTCTTTTCATACCACACTAGTATACTTCGATCCACTGCACAACTCCCAACTGGTGGTTGACGCCAGCCCCACGGGCCTAGGCCCTGTCCTAGAGCAACGACAAGACTGCAGAGAATAAGCCCCTGTTGCCTACACCAGCCAGACCCTCACACCCACAGAACAACAATATTTTAAAATCGAGAAAGAATCCATCGCGATCCTATGGGGGTACCGCCATTTCCACATATACTGTATGGCCACCCGTTTACGGTCATCACGGACCACAAGCCTCTGATTCTGCTGTTTCAGGGCTCATCATCTCCCCCACGGATCGAGGAGTGGGTCCTACAGCTGCAGAAGTTCCAGTTCACAGTGGAATACAAACCAGGCACCCAAAACCCAGCTGACTTCCTGTTGCTGCACGCCCGGCCTGTCACCCCTCTGGAAGCCACCGAAGCAGCAGCTACAGAAGTCTGTGTAAGGCTGGTAGTGGAAAGGTCCAGTCCTCTCCCGATGTCCCTGAAAGAGGTCGTAGAAGCCACAAGAGATGATGACTGCCTCCAGATCGCCATCCAAGCTGTTGTCTCAGGAGACTACAAGCCCCTGCAAAGCCCTACACCACTCCGTACTGTGACATCCCAGGCCATTTTGAAGTCCTTATACCAAGTCCGTCATGAACTGTCCGTGTCAGCCGATGGCTGTCTTCTGAGAGGCCCGCACCTTGTCCCACCAGAGAGTTTGACTACTCAACAAGCAGCCCTCCTTGCACATGGTGCTCATCAAGGGATAGTTAAATCGGAAAACTGCCTCCGGAGCAAAGTCTGGTTCCCTCTCCTGGACCAACTGATAGTCAGTGGTACAGCACTGCCCTGTATGCCTAGCAACGAGCCTGCCAAGCAAACCAGCGCCTGTCATCATGGAAGCAGCACCAAACGCACCATGGAAGAGAGTGAGTGCTGATTTTGGTAGCCTACCCGGAGGGAAGTACATGTTGGTAGTGGTGGACGATTTCTCACGGTATCCACAGCTGCGACAGAGCTAATTCCGGAACTGGAGAAACTCATGGTGACCCATGGACTCTTTGGTGAGCTCCTCACTGACAATGGGCCACCGTTCCCCAGTGCAGAAATAGCCGAGAATCAGGATTCCCACAAAGTAAAGCACTGCAAGATAACGCCATGGTGGCCCCAGGCCAACTGGGAGGTGGAACTCCTGATGCGGACCCCGAACAAATCAATCCAAATTGCCCTAGCTGATGGCACAATCTAGAGCAAGCCGAGTATCGGTTCCTCTGAGAGTATTGACTCACTCCTCACTGTACCACTGTACCACAGGTACCCTGAGCCGGCTGTGTTTTGGTCGGGCTGTGACAGACACAATCCTGCATCACCCAGAGTGGGCAGAAGTGCCCAACCCTCCAAAACCAGTCACTCTCCAAGCGAGAAAAGACTAACAATGAAGCATCCCTGAGAAGACGCGCCAAAGAGAGCCCAATTGACATTGGTGACCAAGTACTGGTACGAGACCGCCACCCCGGAGGGAAGTTCAGGTTGCCCTTCGAACTGGACCCCTGGACTGTGACTGAGATAAAAGGCACAATGGTAACCCTAGGAGGACACGAGAGTGTGAACAGCAACATATCCTTCTTAAAGAAAGTCCCTGATGACGAGGTGGATGAATTCCTGATGCCCGAAGGGCACAAAAAAACTTTCTCACATGGACTCCTGTGCAGCAACAGCGAAGTCCATGAGCCCGCATCCTCAGCCATGGATGATCAGCCCACCACTCCAGCTCTTGGGGCAACCCGAGACCTGGAACCTGAGAAGAGCCAGAGGCCCAGAGTCTGCAACAACCCACCCGGGTCATCGCCAACGCCTCCAGTGCGGAGCAGCCAGATTTCGATACAATCTGCGGCCTTGTCTGAGGCCGTCCCAGAAGTATAAAGACTGTGTCTCCTGAGGCTAGTCGGTGATGGCAGAACGGGTCGCAGCCAGTAAGAGCAGCTGCACACGAAGACCAAGTAAGAATGTTCCATGAGTGCCCCGCATCAGGGGTTGTGTTTCGTGAACTGTATGTTTTATTCTGTTTTTCCCGTGCACACCTGTTGATGTTTCACTCAGTTAATATTCTCCCAGTAAAGGAGGAATGTAATGCTGCAAAGTTGATAGAAGCCACCAAGCCTCCCACTGTGTATGGGGTGGTCTCGGTGGAGCCCCCTGTAAGCATACTAGATAATGGGCCAAACCGGCGTATGCCGGGAGAATGTAACGTTAGTAAATTAATAGCCCAGGGCTCTGGACGTGGCTCAATTATGATCTGGCCACCACCTCAAACGTGTCTCCAGGTCTCTGTTTGTTTGTGGCACCAGGGCCTAGGCCACTACACTACACCTCCCATAACCACTGGACCTTTTACTGGTCTTTTTACACGGCCTGCTTTTTAAGTTGGTGAGCGCTTGTTTAATGAATAATCAAGAAAATGGGGGCTGCTTCTTCTATTTGCAGCGTGCCTATACTAGGGTGAGCAACTGGCATGGGTTGAATTCAGGACGGTGAGTGTAGAAATTCAGGACAAAGGGTCAAAATTCAGGACCAAAATTCAGGACAGATGGTCAAAATTCAGGACAAAACTTCCAGACAAATGGTACGTTTTACAGACACATCAGAGGAATTTCACGCAAGAGTATATAAGTAATTAAAAAGACAGCCAACATAAGTATAAGTCAAAATAAGTTTATATTACGTTGAGACTCTGCAAAGAAGACAACACCTCTCCTGTGGCCAGCGACTTCCAGAAACCTGAAGAAGACTGCCTGCTCTTCAACAAAGACCAGATCGCCCTAAGACTGTGGCCCTGTCCTGAAGAATCCAACTACAAGCACTCTGGATCCAGATAGAACCACGACTCCTGCCCAGTCTGCACCCGACGCCCATTGCCTGAGTCCGACTGGCGCACCTGTCCAGTAAAGTCTCCCCAGCGATCTTGACCTCAAATCCAGCTTTGGCTGACTCCTACAGCCTAAATCCAGAGGCTCTCCTGACCGCGACCTCTCCGGTAAGAGGATTCCAACATCCAAAGGCACCCCTGCACCCGAAGCCTATGCGCCTTAGTGAGCTGAATCAACAGTGCCCCTATGACCACCCCATCTCTACTTACCTCTGCTGTCAATGGTCTTCCTCCTGCAACCTCCAGTGCCACACCTGTAGCCTGTTTTTTGACCTAACCCCCAAAGCTTGGCCCCTGCAGCCGATTTACTTACCTGCAAGTAGTGTGGGTCTGAGCACCCCCAGTATCCATTGAAACGCATTGGGCTGAAATCCGATTTTGGCCTCTGCACCCAGCCACCCTGTGCCGCTGGTGGTGCAGTGTTGGCCCTTTGACCCTTCCTCCTTGCTGATCTTTGGTCCTAAAGATTGGAATTGTAAGTTGCGTACATGATTGTTTTCCACCATAGGATAATATTGAACTGTTCAGAAATTGCACTGTGCCAACTTTTGAAAGTGAAAAGTATTTTTTTTTTTTCAGAACAAATTTTATTGGAGTTCAGCAGTTGAAAGAATATAAACAAGACACCGCTTCCGTAGTATCAGGAAGGTAGTGAAAATAAAAGAGCAAAGAAGTCAAAATATTCAATCAACGTTCACCCAGGCCCCCCTCCCCGAATCCTAACCCAACGCCCACCCCCCCCCCCACCCTGCACGGTGTTTACATTGTCCAGAACATAACCTGAGGGATCACATCAGCAACCTGTGGCGCAGTTCACACAGGGGCAGAGCCAACAAGGTCTAGACCCACGTCTCTCGTCGCTGGGGGTTCCAGCAGTAGGCCCCGGTAATCTGCCCATTTCTTCCAGATTCGGTAATGTTTTCAAGGGCAGCCCCTAGCCTCAAAGATAGGACGTTCCAGGCCCATGTTGAAGTCCATGCCTCGCTTCCACACTCCCACCAGCGGAGCTCTGGGTGCCTTCCAAGCCTGAGCTATGTCCCTCTTGGCCACCGTGAGACCCAACAGGAGCAGATGCCGTTTATACCCATTGCCCCCTACTTGCTCCATAACATGGAGGAGGCCCAGCTTCGGCGTGCGAGGGAGGTCCCATGCCAAGACTTCCTCCAGACAGTCCCATACACCCGTCCAAAACCTCTGCAGCCGCACGCACTCCCATACCGTATGTAAGAAGGAGCCTATCTCAGTCCCACACCTCAGGCACTCCGGGGAGGCTATCAGCCCAGCCCTCCACAGCCGTTCCCTTGTATAGTATGCTCTGTGTAGGTACTTAAATTGGATGAATCGCAGGCGCACTGCTATTGCTGCTCCTCTAGGGGCCTCCAGAGCCTCCCTCCAGTCCTCCTCCTCTAACTCCCCCAGCTCACCCTCCCAAACCGCCCGCAGTTTATCAAGGGAGGGGGAACAATGGGTAACCAGCGTCTGGTATATAGTCGAAATTTTCTTCGTCTCCAATTCCCCCATAAATACTTTAGCTTCCAAGGGGCTGAATTCCGGCAAGGACGTTAAAGTCGCAATCGCGGGGGTCAGCGCGTGTCTGAGCTGTAGGTATCGGAAGAATTGAGACTGGGGCATGTCATATTCTACTCGCAATGCCTGGAACGACTTGAGGACTGTGCCTTTCAGTACGTGGCCCAGTGTCGAGATGCCAATAGCGTCCCAACCGTCAAAGCCCCGCAGGGAAGCCAAGCCGGGCAGTCTCCCATTGTGCCACAGGGGGGTCTCACCTGTTAGCCTATTCCACCATCCCATGCGGCGGAGAGCGTCGCGCCACACCTTAAAGACCACCTGGGTGACCATCGGGAGTCGTTTCCGGGTGGCAGCCGAGTAGAGGATAGTATGGAGTGTGTCCGGATCCATCAGATACCTTTCCAGGGCATAGGCCGGGTCTCCCCGGTCCCCATACCACCATTCATTGAGGACAAGCAGGTGCGACGCCTGGTAGTAGGACTGGACGTCCGATGTGGCCAGCCCTCCACAGTAGGTCGACAGGAAGCAGGTACGGAGCGCCACTCTTACCGCTCCCCCAGTCCACAGGAATCGACCCAAGGCAGAGTTCACCTGCCGAAACCAATGCGGCGGAACTGGGTACGGGTGGTTCTGCAACTGGTACAACAAGCGGGGTAGTGCCACCATCTTGAAGATGGCCGAGCGGCCATAAACATTGAGGGGCATCCTGGACCACGTCTGCATATCTGAACGGACCCTGTCCCAGACCGGTACTATGTTTCGGGACCATGACACACCCGGTACATCCGTCAAGAAGACTCCTAAATATCTAAGGCCTCCCACTGCTTCTTGTAAGGCCGAGGCCCAAGGACCCAAGGTCCCCCGGTCACCCAGGACCCACAATTTCGACTTCCGTACATTGATCCTGAGACCGGACACCTCACCAAAAATGCGCATTATATCCAGGACCCTCGGTCCCGATTTATTGAGGTCTGTGAGGAAAAGGAGCACATCGTCCGCATAAAGTGCAATCCTATCAGATGGACCTCCCACCCATTCCACTCCGTGCAGCTGAGCGTCCATCCGGACCCAAGCCGCAAGCGGCTCCATAGCCAAGGCGAACAGGTAGGGTGAGAGGGGGCATCCCTGTCGGGTGCCCCGACCAATGGGGAATGAACCGGAGACCGCCCCTGCGACCCTGACCGCCGCCGTCAGGTCCGTATACAGCAAGTGGATATACGACAAAAAGCGCGGGCACAGATTAAGCCGGAGGAGGAGCGCTCGAAGATACGGCCAGCTCAGGGAGTCAAAGGCGCGGTCGATGTCCGCCAGCAGGAGGGCTGCAGGAATGCCCGCCGCCCGCACCGCCTCTATCACTACATGCGCGCGGCGTATATTATGTCGTGTCGCTCTGTGGGGCATGAAGCCCGCCTGGTCCGCGTGGACTAAGTCCGCAATATGCGGGAGAAGGCGATTCACCAAAGCCTTTGCCAGTATTTTCGCCTCGAAGTTCAACAGCGATATCGGACGATAAGATTCGGGACTATCCTGGGGCCTCCCCGGCTTGCAGAAAACCACAATCTCGGCGTGTCGCCAGTCCGCCGGTATCCTGCCGCGGTCCCTAGCCACTTCCAGGGCCTTTTTATAGCGCAGCCCCAACTGAAGATGGAACTGCTTCATGAACTCACAGGGGAATCCATTGGGCCCCGGGGCCTTGCCCGTATTTAGTCCGCCTAGAGCAGTTCCCAGCTCCTCAGCAGACAGCGGAAGGTCCAGCTGCTCTCTAGCTTCATCTGAGAGCGCCCGGGGCGGGAGGTCCGCAAGGAATCTATCGATCTCCTCTGCTGGGAGGGAGTCCTGGGGGGCATATTGCGCCTCGTAGTATTGGGCAAACGTTTGGGCCAAGACCTCAGGAGCTGATATAGGAGTTCCGGCAGCATCACAGAGTCCCGGCAAGGGCTGGGCCTGGTAGGTGTCTCGACATAGCCTATAAAGCATCGTACTAGATTTGTCCCCCCATTGATAGATTCGACTCTGTGTAGCTAGCCAGTTCTGTCTGGCTTCATCAAGCAATAGGGAGGTATAGGAGCGCTGGAGGTGCAGCAACACAGTTACCGCGTCGTCGCTCTCCCCTGTCAGGCAGGTCGCCTCCTGGGCACGCACCTGGTCCGCCGCGTCCGCCAGGGCCAAAGTACGGGCCCTGCGATTCGCGGCGCACCACGCAATGTCCACACCCCGGAGAACAGGTTTCAGGGCCTCCCACAAGGTCACGGCATCAATGCTCGGGTCCTCATTCTCTATCCAGTAATGTGCTATCGCCTCCCTCATGTGTGATCGGTAGTCGTCGCGCTGCAGGTGCCACGTGGAGAGTCGCCAACGAAACGGCTGCCGCCGCGCACCCAGACTCAACGTCAGCGCGGTCGGGGAGTGGTCCGACAGACCCCTAGGAAGTATGGAGGTAGAAACAACCCTCCCTATCCAGGGCTGTGGGATAAACAGGTAGTCCAGACGGGAGAAGGATTTGTGGACTGCAGATACAAAGGTATATTCGCGGATACGCGCATGGTAGTGTCGCCAGGTGTCAATCCACCCCATCCCCTGCACCATCCTACTCAGGCGTGTAGTGGCATCTGTCAACTGGCCTCCCCCGGGTCTACAGCGATCCAGCCTCCCGTCCATCACGTCGTTCCAGTCTCCACCCACAATCGTCAACACAAGCGGGATGCCAGTCCAGATATCAAACAGTCGTTCAATCAGAGCGTCTTGTAGTGGGGGTGGAGCATACACACTGCCAAAGACCACAGGCTCACCGCCCAGCTTCCCCTTAACAAACACGTACCGTCCATGCACATCCAGCCACTGTGTATCATGTGTGTAAGGGACCCTGCGGTGTATCAGGATCGCAACTCCCCTGGACCCTCTCGTGAACCCAGCATGAAACACTTGGTCATAGCCATACCTCCGCAGACTAAGAACTTTTGTACCCATGAGGTGCGTCTCTTGAAGTAACAATACATCCGCTTTTCCAGTCTTCCCCAATCGCAGAACCGCACTACGTTTGATTTTGTCAAGCATACCTCTCACGTTCCAACTTAGGACGCGTATCGTAGCATGCGGGGGGCTCGCACCCTGTACATCAGCCGCCATCAATCACCCAAATCTCTAGAGTATCGGGCCACCAAGACCACACGCACCTATGCAATCGCCCCCAGGTTCCCGCAAACACCGTGCTAGAGCTAGATCCAACTCCCCCCCCCATGTTTCCCGAACTCCCAAAACCACAGTTCCCCCCCCTGCACCCCTTCCCCTGCCCCAAACTGTACCAACGACCCCCTCTCCAACCCCCCACCCCATACCTCAGAAACATTGAAGTACCTGTCGCGGTGCAGGCAATCACAGACCTCCAACGGGAGATCCAAGACCCACTACACCAATGGATCCCACCCAACTACCCACAAGGTATCTAACAACCTCCCACTTAACACGTGGGAACGAACTCCGGGAGTAGGCCCGCCCTTGGAGAGGCGTCACCCGACCCACTGTCCACCCATGAGTATGAAATTGTGTAGTCCATCAATGAGTGGCATGTCCGAGAGCAGCGCCTGGCCTATACTATACAGCCAAGCACCTCAATAGTCCTGTAGATCCATCGCCGGAGTCAGTGTGAAGAGAAGGGCGTCAGGATTTCGATGGGGAAGAGTCTGTCTCCTCCGGAGCCGCGGCCGACTCGTCGCGGGGAGGAGGGCGTTTCTGGGAGCGCGCCCTCCAGTTGCTTCTGCTGCGTGACCTTCTGGGTGGTTTCGGAGGTCTCCCGGTGGTCGACGAGTCCGAGTTCCGCCTGGGGGGGGTGTTCACCCTGACACGCACAGTCTCGTCCGTCCATTCAAATACTTCCTCCGGAGAGTTGAAGAACTGGGTGCGGGACTGGAAGACCACGCGGAGGCGGGCCGGGAAGAGTAGAGCATAGGGAATTTTGAGCTCACGTAAACGTGCTTTTGCCGCGGTGAACGACTGCCTCTGCTGTTGGACCAGCTTTGTGTAGTCCGGGAACACAAGGATTTTGTGGTTCTCAAACATGAGAGGGTCCTGGGCGCGGGCCTGTCGCAGGATAACGTCCCTGTCGTGGTAGTTGAGCAATTTGGCAATCACCGAGCGGGGGCGAGCGCCAAGAGGTGGTTTTGGAAGGAGTGCTCGGTGCGCCCGCTCTACCACAAAACAGCGCGACAGGGTGTCTGGGGGGAGCCATCCCTCAAGCCATTGGGTCAGGAAGGCCTCCATATTTCCTTTCTCACAGTCCTCCGGGAAGCCAACGAAGCGCAGGTTGTTCCTTCTGGCCCTCCCTTCCGCATCTTCCACCCACAGCGCAAGCCCCTTCTGAATCCCCTCCATGGCGGCAACTTTCTTCTTGAGGACGGCCACATCATCCTCGACCTCCGTGATCCTGGATTCCGTTTCGGTGATGCGGGCCACCGCATTGCGTAGGTCCTGCCGGAGCAAGGTCACGTCGGCTCCGACCGCCCCGATCTTCGCGTCCAACGTGTCCCTCGACTGCGTGATCGCCGCCATCAGCGCCGCGTTGTCGGGTCCCGCGCTTTGGGGACCCCCAGATGCTCCGGCATTCCCACTGGGTCCTGCAAACTTGTCCATTGGGCCCTGCTTTGAAGCATTGCCGCTGTTGCCCCCTCTCGTCATGGCACGGATAGAGTGATGGTTTCGACCACGAGGGACCAGCAGTCCAATGTGCTCCTCACTTCGTGCACGGCCTCTGATAATGAACGTCTCCCTGACCGCCGTGAACCTTTGGAGATGGAGCGCACCCCCGTGGAGCTCCCGCAAGGCGCTATACGTGCAGTGGCTGGGGATGGTGCCACGCGGTATCAGGACCGTTCACTCCGCTGCGGGCCCGCAGCAATCAGCCCAACACCCGTGCCCCACCTCTCGGTTGTAGTATCAAAGCAATTTGGGGGGCCGCTTGTATGCCCAGGATCGTGCCAGTAGACTGCGGGGGTCTGTCCAGGTCACTTCCCCCCCACCGCGGCCCGAGGCGGCCACCGAGCAGGGGTGTAGCAGTAATCCAGCCCCCAGGAAGAGTCCAGCAGGGTCGCAGTCCGAATATGGAGGGGGGAGGGGGGGACGAGTAGGGGGTCGGCAGGGCCGCCACCCCCCTAGCGTTCCAGTGTCTCAGAGCCCCGCGGCCCGATCCCGCCGCCGAATGGGGCCAGGCACAGTCCCAGGGCGTCCCCTCCCCCACTAGGCCTTACACCCAGTCTCCTCTCCTTACCCCACCTCCGCTGGAGAACGGGCGCCGACTTCGTCCTCCCCAGCTGGTGTTGCCGCCACCGCAGCAAGTGTCCAGGCGGCAGCGGGGCTCGATCAGTCCCGGCCACCTCTCCGCCACTGTACTTTCACTGGAGCGTCACCTTCCGGCCGGCGCGCCCCGGCTGCCACACACTTCCGGGCGGATCAGCCCAAAATCGAGGTCCCGGCCGTGGTGCGGAGGCAGGCCCCTTCGCCGTCAGGACTCCCGGCGGCTGTATCTCCCCAGCCGCAGACCGCCGGGACACCGGAGTCACTGCCGAGGCGTCGCCGTCGGATCCGCCGTCTGCCACCAGGTTTTGGGCGCAGTGCAGTCGGGGCGACGTAGGATGCAGGCAGGATATGCGGCTGGCGGGACGGAGCTCGGTTAGGCTACGTCCGCCATGTTCGCCGTCTTGGCCACGCCCCTGTGAAAAGTATTTTTAATTAAAAACGTACTTACCTTATTGCGAAGATCTTGGCCTTAACATAAAGTAAAAACAACACATACTTTTCTAAAATTGTTGTGGATCCTCTTTTTGAGTTCCTGTGTCCATTATCGGTCAATGTTGTGCAGTAAATGTATTACACTGTGTTGGGACTAACGCTGCTTGCCCACACTACCACTAATAGAGCACCTTTGGGTTTACATTAAGCCCTGTACACTTTCGGGGAACCCCTGGACTCTGGGCATGGCATTACCACCTAGTGGCATACCATATACCGAGACAGCTTCCGACAGGAAGCACACAAAAAACATAGGAAAGAGCAAGGAGAAAGCAGTGAAAACGAGACAAAAGCAAGGAGGCAGCACACAAAAAACCCCAAAAAGCAAGATAAAGCAGTGAAAACAAGAGAAAAGCACTTTGAATCAACTTACCCTTCAAGAAGGTGATTGCAGGGACCTCATTGAACCTGAGACAATTTTTTAAAGTAGCACACTACTCGAGAGTCAACTGGCCACACGCTGGATGCTTGGTCTTGGACCTAGAGAAGGCCTTTGACAACCTGGAATGGGGTTTTCTGTTTGAGGCATTACAAAGGTATGAACTTGGCGATGTGTTTCTCTGCTTTGTTGAGCTGTTATACACGAATCCCACGGCCAAAGTCAGGACAGGACAATATGTGTTGACCCAAATTCCCATTAGACGTGGCACGCGACAGGGTTGCCCACTCCCTCCCTTATTGTTTGCGCTGTCAGTGGAACCTTTAGCTGAGGCACTCCGCATCGCGCAAGCTGAATGGGGGATTCCACTGGGCGACGGCATACATACAGTATTGCTGTATGCAGATGACCTGCTCATTTATCTTCGAGACGTCGGACTGGCTTGCCTGTCAATCGAGAGTACGCAGGAACATTTTGCAGTAGTGTCTGGACTAAAAGTGAATTGGGACAAATCATGCCTCTATTCTTTCTTGGAGTCTGTACAAGATCCGCGCTTAGTTATTAATGGTAAGCCAGTGCACTGGCAAATTACAGCGTTCCGATATCTCGGAGTCCATATATACAGCAAGCAGCAAGACCTCTTGGAGGGCAATCTGACATGTGCCATCACAGCAATACGGGCACAAATGTTCTTCTGGAAAACCTTACCCCTAGCAGTTATGGGCCGAATCGGTTTAATAACAAGCATTTGCTATGCAATAGGTCTTGCATTTACGCAAGTTCAAGCTATTAGCATTGTGTGATGGAACGGCCCGTAAACCCCTCCCCGAGGACCAAAACCCCCCTATCATGCCTTGTCCGACACCCCCGGGATTGAGTTTAACTCACCGACACGCCACCGCCGAGACAGGACGCCGAGCAACCTCCATCACCAACGAAACCCCGCCCTTCTCTCTCCCATAGGAGCCAACCCGAGCAACAGGAAGGGAGGAACCATACCAAGCTGACCCCGGAAGTCCCGCCCCCCTGGCAGAGTCAGCACAGGATAAAAGCCCGGATTCAGCACAACAAGGCGTCGGAGTTTCGTGGCAGGACCCTCTGGCTGGAGACGGAGAAGGTGACCAGACGTGCGAGGAAGAAGTGTGGACGGAGGAGTGGTGGAGTCCCTTGGAGGTGGCTGGAGAGCGGCCGTAACGCAAAGGAGAGTTACGGCGGACCGCGTGAGTGCCTTTTGCCTCCTTTATCCCTACTCACTAGGAGTTCGTGTTAAAGCCCCTGTATATATACCCCCTCTCCATAGTCACACTCCCCATGCACTGTATTATAGTCACACTACCCGTACACTGTATTATACGTATATAGCACTTCACTGTAGAAAGCCCTTTCGTTACTCGCACACCCCACCCCAGCACCCTCTCTATTACCCTGACCTGTGCTCCTTATTCCCGATACCGTCCTTCCCCCACTGTCCGTTTCCGACCCCGCTCTTGCACTACCCGGGTGAAGGTGTACAGTTGAGACTCTCTGTCTACTCGATCAGACTAACGGTCCCTTGTTTGTTTCCTCTCTTCCGGTCCTCCTGGGAGCCTCCCCGTCATCGGAATATATCCGGACCGTCCGCGGACCTCAAGAGGAGAAGAAGCAGCGCCTCTGTCTTCATCGCCTGGTGCTACCCCTTGGACCTGTTGGGACTATCTGTGCTGTACATCAGTAATAAAGACCGAATATTGCCAACTATATACGGCCTCCTCGCCTGCTTTTCCGGCCCGCTACTCTCACTCCATGACATTTGGTGTCAGAAGTGGGATCTGCTGGAGGTATGGAGGCCGTAATAAAGAAGATGGCCGAGTCCCAAGAACACTTCGGGAAACTTATGGAGCAATTCCTGAAGACTGCCGAAGACGACAGAGGTCAGCTCCATGATGTTCTGAAAGGCCAGGGGGCGACCCATGAAGATACCATGACCAAGTTAGCAGACGCCCTGGGCCAGCAAAGACCGATGACCTCTCTTCCCTCTGTCGTTCTTCAGAAATATGTCCCCGGAGAAGACCCGGACTATTTTTTCACAAACTTTGAGAGGATAGCACAAGCCGCCGATTGGCCTGCCGATCGTTGGGGACAGTATTTGGGTCCACTCCTCACCGGTGATCTCCAAGCGGCCTACCAACAGGCCAATATCCAGGGCAACACTCCCTATGCTGACATTAAAAGGTGCATCCTAGAACGCCTTGGCATCGATGATGATACCTACAGGGTGAAACTTCGCCAGGCCAGGGAAAAGCCCCAAGAGAACCCGAGAGCCCTCTCCTTTCGGATCCGCGATCTCGCCAACCGATGGTTGCGTCCCGAAACCTCTACCAAGGAGAACATATTGGAGAAGATCTATCTGGAACAGTTTCTTAACTCCTTACACCCGGCTACCCAACGCTGGGTGAGGCAGCACTCCCGCCTCACCCTTGAGACTGCTATAGAGATAGCATCTGCCTATAGCAGGGCACAAGAACTGCAGCGGGGTAAGGACGACCACCCCCACAGACCCCTGCCTACTACGTCCACTCGCCCAACCCGGCCTCCCCAAGGCCGTCGACCAGAACCACCACCGCTGTTTCCCTCCCCCGTAGTGTTCCGAACCCCGACTCCCGGACCCCAGTGTTATTCCTGTGGTGGGTTCGGACACATTGCACGGATGTGTCCACAAAAGGAGGAACCGATGGAGGTCGGTTTCGTCAGGAACTACCTGTGTAACCCTCCCGGTTACACGCCACCGCCGTTCTATTGTCCAGTGTCCATAAATGGACAGCCCCTGAGGGCTCTCGCCGATACTGGATGTCGACAGAGTGTTCTACGACCACAAGACCTTGCCCAACCCCTCAGCAATCCTACTGGGGTTGTAGCTATACAATGCGTGCATGGAGACACTAAACAATATCCCACCACTCAGGTACGAGTCCAACATTCCCAAGACCCCGGGACCTCTCTCACCGTGGGCCTTGTACCCGCATTGCCAGAACAAGCTATCCTAGGGAGTGATTATCCGGGTCTACCGAAGCTCCTACAAAAGACTTCCGACTCCCTGACTCAGTGGTGGAAAGAGGCTCCCTATCCCGAGTGTCCCGACCCAGTGCCCGATCCCAAACCCCACAAACCTAGGAGTCAAAAGAGAAGAGAAAAGAAGGAACACCACAGCGCTTATCCTGCCATTATTGACGAGCACCCCTGGCAGACAGACCAAGAGGTCAGGGCCGCCCAACGAGAAGATCCTCTGCTACAGGAGGCCTGGGGAAAAGCACTCGATCAAGAAGATCCCTTACAAGTAGGTCCTTACTTCTTTAAGAAAAATGGATTGTTATATCGAAAGGGGGGGCCCCAACAGAATGCTCAGTTGCTTGTCCACGGCCCCTTTCAAGACAAAGTCCTTTTTTTGGCACATAGTCACCTGTTGGGGGGTCATTTCGGGGACGAGAAAACTAGCCAAGCCATCTTGGAGAAATTCTACTGGCCGGGGGTGTATCAAAGGATCAAGACTTACTGCCGCGAATGCATAACATGCCAAAAAAACAGCCGACACAGACCACCCCGTGTCCCTTTGCAACCCCTCCCTGTCATAGATGTTCCCTTCAGCCGCATCGGGATGGACCTAATCGGTCCCCTCTTGCCCTCCCGCAGCGGGTGTCGCTATGCCCTGGTCATAGTGGACTATGCCACCCGCTTCCCGGAGGCTATACCACTCCGCCAACCTACCACACAGGCAATAGCGAATGCTCTGATCGCCTTGTTTTCGCGGGTTGGCTTCCCGCGGGAAATCCTCACCGACCAGGGCACCCCCTTCGTTTCAGCCCTTATGAAACGGGTATGTGCGGAGTTGGGAATTAAACAAATCCGGACCTCTGCGTATCACCCGCAAACAGACGGACTCGTAGAACGATACAACGCCACGTTGAAGCAAACGTTAAAAAAACTCTTAGGCCTCGAAGCGAAGAGATGGGAAGACATGCTTCCTTTGGCCTTGTTTGCGATCCGTTGTAAAAACCAGAGCAGCACGGGGTACTGCCCATATGAATTACTGTACGGTCGAGCCCCCCGTACCCTCCTAGACATGGCCCAGGAGGCCTGGGAAGCTGAACCGGATCGGACACGTCCACTCCCAGAATATATGCAAAACCTCAAGACACATCTATCTATGATTCGTGATATTGTCCGGCAAAACTTAGAGACCGCTCAGGATAACCAAAAGAGACAATATGACAAGGGCACTCGCAGTCGGGTCTTTGCGGTCAACGACCTAGTGCTCCTTATGATGCCCTCGTCCGACCACAAATTATTGGGCCAATGGCAAGGACCCTACCCCATCCTTCGGCAAGTAACACCCGTCACGTACGAAATAGAACTGGATCCTACCCGAGGCACCTCTCAAATCTTCCATGTTAACCTACTTAAAAAGTGGGAAGGACCCCGTCCGGTGCTGTCTGGAACCCAGAAGAACCACATCCTCTCTTTCGACCCTTGTCTAGATTCCGACCTTAACCCGGTTCAAATCCAGGAGCTACGCCACACCTTGGAACCCTTGAAAGGCGTCTTCTCGACCTCCCCCGGTCGAACCACGGTCACCGAACACAGGATTGAAACCGAACGTGGGAAAGTGGTTCGCCTGAGGCCGTATAGAGTACCAGAGGCCCGTAGAGATGTCATCCGTCAGGAAGTGGAAGTCATGCAACAATTGGGAATAATTGAACCCTCAGTCAGCGAGTGGAACTCCCCTATCGTTTTGGTACCAAAACCGGACGGCTCGGTCCGTTTCTGCATCGACTTCCGGGAGGTCAACAAGGTCTCCAAGTTCGACACCTACCCCTTACCCAGGGTGGACGAAATGATCGAAAAATTAGGACAAGCAAAATTCATTTCCACGCTCGATCTCTGCAAGGGGTACTGGCAGATACCCCTCCGGGAACAAGATAGAAGAAAAACGGCCTTTTCTACCCCGGACGGGTTATATCAATTCCTTGTCATGCCCTTTGGACTTCATGGCGCCCCCGCCACCTTCCAAAGGGCCATGAACCAGGTTCTGCGACCCCATACAGCTTACGCAGGCGCGTATCTAGATGACATCGTCATCTTTAGCGACAGCTGGCCCCAACACCTACAGCACCTATCCAGTGTTATCAGCTCCTTAGGCTCATACGGGTTTGCCATCAATCCGGCCAAAACCACGTTGGCCGCAAAAACAGTTAAATATTTGGGGTTTCTTCTGGGGGACGGCCTGATTAGACCCCAAGAGAGCAAAACGGCAGCCATCCGATCCCTCCCGTTTCCACAAACAAAAAAAGACCTCCGAGCCTTCCTAGGACTCCTGGGGTATTATCGGCGCTTTGTGCCCAACTTTTCTCAAAGAGCAGCAGCCCTCACGGACCTGTTAAAAAAAAAAAAAAACGCTCAGATGAACAACTCAGGAATCCCTCCTCGGAAGCCTGGCATGCCTTTACAGACCTTAAAGAAGCCTTGACCTCGGGTCCTGTATTGGTCCCCCCCAATTATTCAGCCCCTTTCATCCTACAGACAGATGCATCGGACTACGGCTTAGGAGCCGTATTGTCCCAGAAGGATGCCGTGGGAAATGAACGACCCATTCTATTTGTGAGCCGCAAGCTCTTCCCCCGGGAAAAACAATATGCGGTGGTTGAAAAAGAAGCCTCAGCCATCAAGTGGGCGGTAGAAAGTCTTCGTTATTACCTCGAGGGCAGAGACTTCATACTCTATACAGATCACGCCCCTTTGGAGTGGATGGCCAGGAACAAAGGGCAGAACGACCGGGTCCTGCGTTGGTTTTTGTCTCTCCAACCCTTTCATTTTCAAACCAAACATAGAAAGGGTTCCGATCAAGGAAATGCGGATTTTCTGTCCCGGTATCCGCATTCTCCTCCCATTACAAGAAGGACAGCTAGGGGAAGGGGATGTGATGGAACGGCCCGTAAACCCCTCCCCGAGGACCAAAACCCCCCTATCATGCCTTGTCCGACACCCCCGGGACTGAGTTTAACTCACCGACACGCCACCGCCGAGACAGGACGCCGAGCAACCTCCATCACCAACGAAACCCCGCCCTTCTCTCTCCCACAGGAGCCAACCCGAGCAACAGGAAGGGAGGAACCATACCAAGCTGACCCCGGAAGTCCCGCCCCCCTGGCAGAGTCAGCACAGGATAAAAGCCCGGATTCAGCACAACAAGGCGTCGGAGTTTCGTGGCAGGACCCTCTGGCTGGAGACGGAGAAGGTGACCAGACGTGCGAGGAAGAAGTGTGGACGGAGGAGTGGTGGAGTCCCTTGGAGGTGGCTGGAGAGCGGCCGTAACTCAAAGGAGAGTTACGGCGGACCGCGTGAGTGCCTTTTGCCTCCTTTATCCCTACTCACTAGGAGTTCGTGTTAAAGCCCCTGTATATATACCCCCTCTCCATAGTCACACTCCCCATGCACTGTATTATAGTCACACTACCCGTACACTGTATTATACGTATATAGCACTTCACTGTAGAAAGCCCTTTCGTTACTCGCACACCCCACCCCAGCACCCTCTCTATTACCCTGACCTGTGTTCCTTATTCCCGGTACCGTCCTTCCCCCACTGTCCGTTTCCGACCCCGCTCTTGCACTACCCGGGTGAAGGTGTACAGTTGAGACTCTCTGTCTACTCGATCAGACTAACGGTCCCTTGTTTGTTTCCTCTCTTCCGGTCCTCCTGGGAGCCTCCCCGTCATCGGAATATATCCGGACCGTCCGCGGACCTCAAGAGGAGAAGAAGCAGCGCCTCTGTCTTCATCGCCTGGTGCTACCCCTTGGACCTGTTGGGACTATCTGTGCTGTACATCAGTAATAAAGACCGAATATTGCCAACTATATACGGCCTCCTCGCCTGCTTTTCCGGCCCGCTACTCTCACTCCACGACACATTGTAAATGGCAATGCCTTTTATTTATGTTTTAAAAACCAAATCATAAAAAAAGGCATTGTCATTTACAATGCCAATAGCTCAAACTTGCGTAAATGTGAGACCTATTGCATTGTAAATGCTTGTTACTGTTACTTAGTTTGTAATTCATGTGTGACCGGAGAGAAGGAAACCAGGCAGCCGAAGCATGCAACACGTATGCCGAGGTAATTGCTCATTCAATAAGTGACTTTGCAAAAAAAGACAATCGGTTCACTGCGCGCACACTTAGTTTCTCGGCTTAAAGCTACAACATTCCAGGCGGAGATCCGTGTAGCTATTTTGCTACTTTCTAAAGTCTACAAAACGTAATGAAACCCCCTCCCAGGATGTAGAATAAATCTAGGGACAGCCTGAAACAAAGAAGCACTCACCGTGCCCCCCAGCTCGGTGTCCTGGTTGTCAGTCAGGATTAGCACGATGTTTTGGGGAGTAGCCTGGGCTGCCCCGGTGAGGTGGCATATTGTCAACAGAGCCAGGCACATGCACCCATATCATGGATAGTTGAAGCACATGTTGCATACATGAAAAAATGTATATATTTTATTTAGATGTTTTTTTAAAAACTATAAGACACCTGTGTTTGCTGACACAAAACCATGCACAGGTGTTGCCGGGGTACCCGGGGTCTCTCGTAAGACCGAGAAACATGGGCCCTCTTGTCACAAATAAGGTGATGAAATACAGCCACACATCGGCTGAAGAGGGTCACTCAGATGCGAGGTCGCCTGTGCCACTGCACACGTTGCACTACTGATAGCTACGCCGCTGCAACGATGTGTGGTCTGTGGAGGAAAACTCAAAATGAGCGGATTGCCTGCATTAATCGGAGCCACTGGCGGTTACTTTGGCCCGCAATCCACTATTGTTTTCTCACCCATTTTTCGTAAGGCCCCACGTTCTGCAAAGCTTCCTCTAAAACATGACAAAAAGGAAGGACTTTGTGAAATCTTTCTCCCAGATTCAAGCCGAAGCTAGTCGGGCAGTCGGTCTCTGTAAACTTTCAACAGGATTCCATAGATCTCCTATGTCTGAAATATTGGAGCGCATACCCTAGACATACAATTTGCAGAACCAATGCTAATCTGCATCCCTGCGAGCCCTCCGGACATGATAACTATCAACTAACTCCCCTCAACCTCATAGTGCCAGAAAACAGGCTACTTTTCCAGTATGGGGGGAGGCCATACTGTGGTGTGTTGACATGTTTCTACCACTAGATGGCGCGTCTCAGCTATCTCTGGACCACTGACTATTTTCTTTTCCTGCTCTGTTTCTCATTTAGTTATGTCGGAGAGAATGAAAAATCGTTTTAAATGTTGATAATCCTATTAACGTTGTCATAACTTAATCGATATTACAACACCTTTTCCAACCGTCTCTAACTGGGGAAGTATGAAATTTGCAAACAATGAATTATGTTTTTTACTTTATTAATTTAGTTTCCTGGGCCGCTTTCTACAGAGCGTGCATATATACAGTGGCGGCTGGTGACATTTGAAAGTGGTGGGGCGGAAACTGATAATCATACTGCACCGTAGCGAGCGAGCGTAGCGAGCGAGCCCGAACCCCCTAAGGAGGGTTCGGGGGGATTTCCCCCCGAGAAAATTTTGAAAAAATAGTGGAAAAATGGTGCATTTTCAAGCAAATTTGAGAAAGCAGGAAGGTTAATAAAGCAATTGTGAAAGTGCAGGTATTACATTATTCAAGAGCTTTCATATAACATAGGTAGCTGCTTATTCAGTATAACCACAGAGCTTCATAACTGCACAACTCTATTTACAAGCCACAGAGGCCGTGAGGAGCAACTCTGCTCTGCACGCGCTGTTTGAGGTTTCCGCACCAGTGCACAGTGGCAGCTTGCCTTTCTTCCTTATAGTAAGGAGGGGTGTGCCCGTTCTACCACAGGAAACGGGATTCCCTCTTTCGTTTTCTGTCCAAGTGCTGGTGGTGTGCAGTGGAAGCAGAAATAGACACAGTGTCTATTTCTGCTTCCACTGGCACACCACCAGCACACACATGACGTGTTTGCTCTCCAAAATTAGAAAGTGATCTCTGTGCCAACGCTTTCCTCGGGCAAGACGGTGCCAGGCTAAGCGAGAAAAGGCCGCTTTAATGATACAGGTCTGTGCTGCTAATGTGATAACATACAAAACAAAACAGCACCGCCACCAGCGTAATGTTGCCCTAGATCACACTGTGCGACCTAGCTAAGCCTCACATCACATGTGCCATAAATAAAACATGAGCACAAAAACGCTCATTTTCTTGCAGTATCGATTTCTTCGGGATAGGCAAAAGTGACAAAACCGTTCCTATGGACTAAACTTATGGAGCAATGCAATGGTCACACAACATTTTCCAGGTGTAAGTCTGAATTGCATCTGTAAAAAGTGGTAAGTTATGCCTGTATATTTCACACCTGATCAAAAATCTTTACAAAATTGAAACCTATGAATGATATGCACACCTTAGTAACTTACACAGTCATGAGTTGTTACGCAGTTTTAGTTTTAAATTTGTTTCAAAGTTACAATGGTGAATGCTAGCAAGAGCTCATTAAAAACTTGACCAGGAAAATCCCATGCAAACGTAGTGAACACCTTTTCCTTGTGAATTAACTTTTCAAGCTAATCAGCATATGTAAATTACTCCTAAAAAAAACCTGGCGAACAGCTGCAAAAAAGTGGGAAAGCACAAAAATTACCCCAGATTTCACAGTTGATGTGAGGTAAGGGGAGAAAGTTAAGTGAAATATTCAATGAATAAATGTAAAACTTGGAATAAAAAAATTCTATAAATTCCCTAATCAAATATGGGATCAGAAAAACAGGATTATGTGAATCTCCAGAATAGGATTCACCATATAAGGCTTCTAAAAGTTGACTCCAGACTGCAAATGAGGTATTCCGACCTGAACATTACGATGACAAGGCCACCAAAAGTGTGCACAGGGGTACAGAGGACACAGCACTTTAGAGGTATTTTGCAGAGAAGAACGCAGACTGCATCTGCAGTCAAAAAACACTGACGGGTTTCCGACACCCGACATGAGATGGTAACTGAGATGCACTGTGGGACTCATGGGTACAGCTTCCACATTGTTAATAGTGGCAGGTGTCCCATCTGGAGCAGTGGAAGCTGTAGGGCACACTGCATGCCCTCCTATTTCATTCCTTGCATGCTGACTGTATTTTTCTTAAAGCGTCTCAAGCATTATTAAATCACTCAGGGGCAGATTTACTAAGATTTGATGCTGTGTGTGTCACAGAAGTTACGCAAATCAGCTCAAAATCTTTGAGTCTGATTTTCTTTTTAGCGCTAAACTTGTTTAGTGCTGGAAATAATGTGAAACCAGCATTGCATTACTTCACCCATGAACCCCCCCCCAACGTTTTTGACACTAAATCCAAATTACTACAGAAAGTGACAGCGTTAGAAAATAGTGCACCCTTCTACCAGGCGCTATAAAGGAGAAATGCCTTTTTACTCCTTTATTTTGCATGTGGGAAAATGCTTGAAATAAGTCTAAGCATAGTATTTAGTACTGGAAGAGAATCCTTCCAGACCCAGTACAAAACCTATGCTTGATTAACGGAGGCACCCTTGAACTGTGGTCCAAAGGTGTCTCCGTGGGCACGGCAGCGAATTTCAGCACATGCCCTAGGGAGAGGGGAGGCTGAGAGGAGTGCCATATTTCAGTAAATTTGGTGCTCTCATGGTCTCTCATCATGCAGCGCAGCGCAACATTTGCGGCTGCTGCACTGTGATACGTGAGAAATCGGTAAATCTGCCTCTCAGTCCCTTTAAAGGTACAGATAATACTTTTCAAAAATAAATTCTAGTGGGGATTACAAATGCAGGGAATGAAGTCTGCTGTCCCTTCAGACCTAGAGTCACAGGCATTCCGAGGGGATCGCAAACTGCTTCCTGCCTCATATATATGAACGAGGCACTAGGTTTTACCACCTCCGGCTAATTTAGATGTTGTGATGTAACTAATCAGGACCTATGTTCCATCAAATAATGTGACTCAGGACGCAAACCAGACAGTGTGCAAAAACACCAGCTGGTTTGCTAACTACAATTTATTCTTTGCACCAAAAATGGCAGCCAAGACCCAAGTAAAAAAAATACTAAATCCAAATATATCCAGCAAAATACATCAAAACAAATTAACCATGCAGATTTAAAAGAAAAATACCAACAATAAAAAAACAAAATAAAAGCAAAGCGGGAGATTCCAGAAATCGTTGCATATTTGTACACTTACAGCGAATAGCTCGCAAAAGATTCTTTTGGGTTTTGCCACAATTATTTGTCATCTAATGAGCTGATTAATGAGCATAGACATGGATATACCATGGAGAAATGCAGAAAGCCTTTGAAATTACATAATATTATTATGGAGCTAAAATTTAACATTTTCAAACTATTGGTTAATAACTTGGGCTGAAGAGAAATTCAGTACAGACATGAGATAGGAGAAGGGAGATAAGAAATTTGCAACTCTAATCATATAGAAATTCCCTGAGGAAAAGGAAGCATTATTTACTGACACAAGGCTGCCAAATAAAAAGCGTAAGCATTTTGTCCCGTTGGGTGAAATGTTGATTTCTTACCGTGAAAGTCCTAAAGAATAATCTATGATCTTGTATTAGGATTACAAGCACAAAACCACGTTTGTGTTTTACGAGGTGTGATTACTCAAAAAACATTAGAAAAAACTTCAACAAACTTAATTGAAGCGTCAAAGAGATGATTATTTTCATGATATCCAGGAATTTTGAACACTACCTCCCCCACCACAGTGAGCTCTTCAACACTCCTGACTACCAGGTGCATCCACCTCAGCAAGAGCCCTTTAATGCAGCCTACAACTATACTCACAAACATGGACGTACATTGTGATGAAGTGGCTGTGTCAGTTTGCAGATCGAGCGTGTCACCCTGCTCATAGAGGAGAGGTCGAGGAATGGTGATCAGCATCACAAGTGCCAAAATGAAGGAGGAGCCCCAGGTAGCAAGGCCAACGATGTCACCCTCCCACCCCAAATATGCCTGCATTCTGGATTCCTACTATCTACCGGCTCGACATGACCCCATATATCACTCCTTCCTGCCACTGCGGATGGAACAGAGATTAACAGTAGTATACAGGCAGCCAATACATCCCCTCGGAAACATTTCTGGCTTGCATTTCTTTTCTTGCGGTGATTACTAGACCCAGGTGTCTAAACGCCCTTGTGGCACCGACGTCTCATTCTAGAGGCACGGAGTTCGCCCTGACCAGGCAATAAGATTCATCATGTCACACTGCACCGAGAGGCTCTTCTTGGTACAGGCGATCGAATTACAATCTGCTACCACCATTTTACAATCTGCCAGCAAAAAACACTTATTTGGTTGATATAAAGAGGTCCTGCTCGATTGAAAGACATTAGATCAAATTGAGTGGTTTGGTTAAAATCTGACACCCTGGAGATGCAACCAGCCGTGTGCGTGTGCCTAAACTGCCTTGGTCATGAAAAAAGTCACAGAATGGGAGATGAGTCTTTTAAGGGGGTCACTGCACTGGTCCTCGATTAATCTGTCCAGACAACTGAATGTTACATACTAGAGAGGATTTGTGCGCAATGAAAAATAACTAAGTTAGCACCTTTGCAAGTCTCGGCTTATTTTGTCAGTGCGGTTGAAGAATAAATACAACTTGAAGTGGATTGTGTTTCCGAGCTCGGCCCCCCCCGGAAATGGGGGTGCTGAGCACTCTCTGTCCTCCTGGGTGCTGTCACCCTTACAGAGCTGAGCACTCTCTGTCCTCCTTGGTACTGTCACCCCTACAGAGCTGAGCACTCTCTGTCCTCCTGGGTGCTGTCTCCCTTACAGAGCTGAGCACTCTCTGTCCTCCTGGGTGCTGTCACCCTTACAGAGCTGAGCACTCTCTGTCCTCCTGGGTGCTGTCACCCCTACAGAGCTGAGCACTCTCTGTCCTCCTGGGTGCTGTCACCCTTACAGAGCTGAGCACTCTCTGTCCTCCTGGGTGCTGTCACCCTTACAGAGCTGAGCACTCTCTGTCCTCCTTGGTACTGTCACCTCTACAGAGCTGAGCACTCTCTCTCCTCCTTGGTACTGTCACCTCTACAGAGCTGAACACTCGCTGTCCTCCTGGGTGCTGTCACCCTTACAGAGCTGAGCACTCTCTGTCCTCCTGGGTGCTGTCACCCTTACAGAGCTGAGCACTCTCTGTCCTCCTTGGTACTGTCACCCCTACAGAGCTGAGCACTCTCTTTCCTCCTGGGTGCTGTCACCCCACAGAGCTGAGCACTCTCTGTCCTCCTGGGTGCTGTCACCCCTACAGAGCTGAGCACACTCTGTCCTCCTGGGTGCTGTGGTCACTGCAGGAACATACACTTTTTGGATCATGGCTTCTGTCACCTCTGGAAAAGTCTGCAGCCTGCGTTCTCCAAGGAACTGGCTTCCCAGAAAAAGGTACCCTAATTTGGCCCAAGTCCTGCAATTCATGCTGCACAGACCCCTCCCCCCTCGCCTCTTACTATGAGCCTAATAGTAACCTTCTCCTTTCGTGTACCCATCTACTGTCACCCTTGAGGCTCAACCACGTTCTAGAAAGAATAGCACAATCGCGACATATTGCAATAGTAAATAAAAGGCACCTCTAATGTGGAGGATTTGCATTTACAATGTTTGTGCCCTGCCATGTCGCCTTAAGGGGTAGCATGAAACCTAGCCAATAAGAACATCTCCCTAAAACACCACTGTCCCACCAAAACCCTGCCTGCATGGGTATATGGACACCCACCCCCTCCCCGCCCCCCGTCAGGATCTCCAGTCCGCCCTCTTCACCTCGCCTACCTGTCCCTGGCCATCCGTTCTCCTTCCTCCGGACCTCCCGGCCTTTCTCACGCTGCCGATAATCCATAACTTCTGTAAAGCTGTGCGTCTTCCGGAGCGGGGCCTAACCTATCCGTCCACCCTCACGGAGTTCTCCTCAGCATCCAACACTTTGCAGTAACGTAATGTTTTAAACTTAAAATAAACCACTGGAATGCAACAGCTAGGTATTGCATGTGACTAACTTGTGCCATCGCCATGCTTACTCCTATTCTGCGGAGTGGGTGAGGCGGAGGGGGAGGGCTGGGTACAGACTGGAAGTGGAATAGACGATATGGATCACGCGCGATGAAACCCATGCTAACTGCATGCCTTACTCTTCCCTACTGAGCAATTAAAACCCCTCCCCTCCCGCCAACAGCGCGCCAGGTGCACGTGCGTCGGAGCAGTGCGGGCAGCAGACTTCAATGGACAGGACCTCGCTGAATGGGAATGCTGCAACTGCGTGAAGGACAATAAGGGAACCACATTTCGGCCCCCATTTGGCTGCACAGCCTATTATAAATGAATTTAATGAATTAAATTAGTTTTCCACCGTATACATTTTTTCTTCTTCATTTTAACCATAATCTTTTTCCTTGTTCTTTAGTCGTTTCAATCCATTCAACTCATTATTATGTTATTCAAAAACACAGGAGCAGCGTTGGTTCCACATGCCACGTTTTTAATGTCAATCACCCAATGCATTTCGGGAATTCATCCCTTCTTCGGGGGTTTCTAAAGTACAAAAAAATTGAACTGAATCAGTTCCTTCAACATAATTACATCAGAGACTTGCATCATATTAACATTCTCAATAAAGCGATGAAAACTTTCCAAAAAAGTATTGCTCACACAATTAATTATTTCTTTCCTCATTGCGCGCGTGTCCTATGCTGAAGTTCTAAACTCCCAAACCCTTGCTGATAAAATTGCCTGCTATTACGCACTTTGTTCCATAGCTTGCTGCTAATGTTAGCCCATATGACCCTTCGTTAATCTAAGCCAAACTGAGCTGAAAGACGCACTTACCATGGCATGCGATTGTTAAAATTACTCGTTCAGCCAAAGCTCATGATTAATTGCCAGACTATACTTATGATGGTACGAATGCATTCTGCTTCCCTTCTTCAAACGGGGATGCCTGGATTAAAACCACGTAAATGCGCAGTCCACTTTAAATACCTGCAGCTGCAATGTCACACACTATTAACTCCTTGTGTCACGTGGTTATTAACTTCTGTTGCTTTTCTCTAACGAACTGGAATACAGATTCAATAAATGAATCTGCCCCACAAAGCCTCAGATGGCTGGGAAATCTATGTATAAAACAAAACTATTTCCATGGGTTTGTTTTTCATCTAAAGAGAGCAAACACACTCTACCGTCCTGCTGGGCACGTGACTTTACACCCACCGTCCTAAAAGCGAGTTAACTGTAAAAACGTGATTTATCTCAATGCTCTCAGTGCACCTATAAGGGTTGGTACCATGAACAAAGCAGCAAACCAAAAATGTTAATATCATTCCATTTAATTATACTCATTTGTCATCCTCTGAAGGATGGCAAGCTTAGTCTGCCTTTCTCGGATTCCATCTAGTGACCTGTTGGACATCACATGTTGCGGAGTGGAGCACTCAACCCACTGAGCAATTCTATCGGAGCACTTCTATCGGCTGTGTGACTGTGAGGCACTGACTGGCAATCCGCGCAAAACAACCCCTGTTTCCATCTGAAAACCAAGCAGGCGCAGCAACGTCTGTTTATGAAAGGATGAGGGCTCGGTCTTTCATCCCACCGTTCCACTCCCTTCCTGATTAATACCTGCTGTTACACTCGGTGTAGCTGCTCGGAGCTTGAGGAGTGAGTGTGAGTGGGCAGGGCCGCAGGGAGAGAACGAGAGGCACGACGAGTGCAGTAGTCAGTCACGACACACAGAAAAGGTCAGGAGGGAATTGGCATTATTTTCCCAAAAAGAAAATCTAAAAACGACTAAGAAGAGTAAGAGAAGCATTATAAAATTATTACCCAGGCCTGAGTGCAATATAATTGCGCCGTCCGGGTCCGCCGTAGGCTAGGCTGTAGGCGCACAATGTCACGGCCATGACGACGAGTCAGGACTGGACTGAGTCACGCACGCTCTCACTGACTAATTCAGCCAATCCTGGCGCAGCCTTAACAGCGCCACTGCGCCAGGATTGGCCCTCGAGCAGGGTAAAATCTGCCCGTAATGAGACCGGGGCACCAGGTCCCTGCCTGTGTCTCAGGGCTAGGTGGGTGGGGGGGGGAGGTCTAATAGGTACTACGCATGCGCAGGCCAGTCTACATTCGGAGTACTCCTGGCTGTCACATGCGTAGTCACCCCGCTCTCATCTAGTGCTCTGGCTGCCTGCCTGACTGTGTGCTCTGACTCTGACTGTCACTCACTCTGTCGCAGCCCCGCCCCCCACGGCCCACTTCCGAAGCAATGCCCGATTCTGTCGGGCTTTTCCGGGCCAGCGCCGAGTCAGTGCGCTTAGATTTATTTAAAGCAATCTCTTTTAAAACTTTTCTTATTTATCCATGTTTTGGCAGTGACGGGTCGTCCATGGCTAGTGGGGCAACGCCCCAACGCCCCCCATGGACGCACCGCCACTGGTCTGAATGAAACCAGATGTAACATTATAAAAACGCAATTGACATGCATTTGTATTTGTTTGCCACACTCACCACTCGGAAGAATCAATTTCAGAGACATTGAAAGTGGCGTTTCCAAGCCAAGCTTACAATGCCTCAATAGTATAATTAATATGAAAGCTCCAATCATCATATTCCATTAAAGACAGAATGGATAGGATATTCACATTTTTTTGCCAGGCCAAAACAAGTTGTTTGGTATACTTTATTATTTAAAAATAAAATTTGAGTTGGGATCAGGCAGGCACGATGTAAAGCTTCAGTACCCTGAACCTGCCAAGGCTTCGTACCCCAGATTGATTTTAAATCAACGGTCTCTTTCCAGTGATCATAAACCTCTGTAGTCAATTTAGTTCTAAACAAGTTTGTGTAAATCAATTTAGGGTGTGTCAACATAAATTTGGATTGGGAAGACTATTGAAGTTTAAAAAAAAATAGGATTCCGGATTAGATATGTCATAATCTGTAAAATATGTGAATTTATCCCTAAGCATTTTGGAACTCCCATCTACGGGAGTAGGACAGTGCTCCCATTGTCTAAAATTAAAAACAGGTTGTGGCGTGTTTGTTTTGTGTAACAAAATTATGCCCATAATGTTGATAGCAAAATACATCCCCCTAATTGGCAGAATTTAAATACAAATCTTCAGCATCAAAGGCAGCATAATATTTTAAGTCCGAAAATAGTGGATGCACTGCTTGTACATCCAAATCATCAGAATGTATGTCCGTGTCACCACATCGCCTAATGAGACGCGAAACACGTATGGTATCCTGAGGACCTCGATCGGACTGTGGATTTCGAAGACTACTTTGTCCCAAACGATTCCATCCTCAACCGGGGATGCTGAAATGTTAACAGGTGTCTTATCACGTTTCATTTGTTTTTTTTTGTCAAAAATATGTTTATTGAATGAATCGGAAGCAGACAGTGTGTCAGCAAGCATTAAACAAAGAAAAAACCTTAGCCACAGTGTAAATTCCCAAACAGGGGAGAGTTCATGCAGGTGAGGATATGATTGGCGAAGTGGGCAACAGTTAATAATGACAGCAGATGGCAAGAGGGGCGGGATCCCACTGAAAGGTCGTAGGGAGCAACCACTGTCGAGTATAAGTACCGCTGGAAAGACCATCCCCTCGAGCGCCCAACCTCAAACCTTTCGACAAGTCCCCTGAGGAGAGCGATGAAGAGCTCTGTCCTTTAGCCGCTGCAGGAGGCATGAAAACTAGACACGGGTAAGTGGCCCCCGTATGGCTAGCAATGCAGATGGAAAAAGATCCCAACCAACAACCCTCCTCCCGCTCCTTCTCCGTCCCCCCTCCCCCCGATTCTCCCAAACCCCCCCCCCCCCATGGTGGCGGCAAGTGTTACGGGTAAAGGAGACCAATAAAGAGAAAAAAGAGCAAGACCAGAAGCGGAGGTGACAGCTGAGGTTGTGGTATGGCTCATAATTGGAAAAGATGCAGAGCCCTAAGAGTGGGTGGGCAGACCGCTGATGGAAGGCCTCGCGAGAGGAAGGTGACCAGTGGACCCCATTTGAAGGTGAAGTTCTTAAAATCATCTCTGAAGATGTCCGCCATGCGTTCAAAGCTGAGGAGTTGCCAGAGGCGGGCATGCCAGAGGGAGAGGGCCGGGGCCTCCTTCCTCTTCCAAGCCGCGGCCAGGGCGATCTTGTCTGCTCCAATGCACGGCCACATAATCGACTTGTCCGCCCGCGTTTGATACAGTAAGGCTGGGTCACGAAGCCCCAAAAGGACCCCTGCTATGTCTGTGGGGATAGGATAGCCCAGCATCTCCTTCATGTGTGCTAGAAGAACAAGTTACTTACCTTCGGTAACGATATATCTGTAAGAAACAGTAGTTAGTATTAGATTCCTTACCTTAGAATATCCCCAGGCGTCAGTCTGGATCCGGAAACTTTTGCGTAGCAGTACCCCTGCGCGTCGGTAGGCGTCGTCTGCAGGCGTCCCCTGCGGCTCCGCGTCGTCAGCGTCGTGCGCCGTGATGACGTCGCTGGAGTATATAGACGCCGCCTCCGCGCGCTGACGTCAGTTCTTTGCACACAGCTTTTCCGCGCCAGAACACGCAGAGCCATGTGAGAACTAACACTGGTGCCATTTGAAACTAGGGCCCTGAAAGGGATGTCCTTAACCCTAGGTATCAGTTCGCAGAACGGGGAGGATGGGTGGGGCGGTAAGGAATCTAATACTAACTACTGTTTCTTACAGATATATCGTTACCGAAGGTAAGTAACTTGTTCATCTGAAAGAAACAGGTTAGTATTAGATTCCTTACCTTAGAATAGATACCCCAGCAATACCAACCCCGGTGGTGGGTCTGCGAACCAATACAACCTACACCAGAAAGTCCTGGAGGACCGAACGGCCAAAGAAGCCGTCCCTCCGGACTTGACTGTCCAGGCAGTAGTGCCTCGCAAAGGTGTGCAGCGAGGCCCACGTGGCCGCCTGGCAAATGTCCTGCAAAGGGACACCCCGGCCCAGGGCAGTAGTAGCCGCCGTGGCCCGAGTGGAATGGGCCCTCAGCCCAACAGGAGGCTCCTTCCGAGCCAAAGAGTAGCATGCTTTGATGCACAGGACGACCCACCGAGAGATGGTCCGTTTCTGTACCGCCCTTCCCTTCTTCTCACCCACGTAGCCAACAAACAGTTGGTCATCCACCCGGAACTGGCGGGTGCGATCCATATAGAATGAAAGCGCACGTTTTGGGTCCAGACGATGGAGCCGCTCTTCATCCTTTGAAGGATGCGGAGGCGGGAAGAAGGAGGGCAAGGTGATGGACTGCCCAATGTGAAAAGCAGAGACTACCTTGGGCAGGAAAGAAGGCCGAGTCCGAAGAACCACCTTATCAGGATGAACAGACAAGAAAGGAGGTTGAATAGAAAGAGCCTGGAGCTCACTCACTCTCCTGGCAGAGGTGATGGCTACCAGGAAGGCCGTCTTTAAGGTGAGAAGACGGAGAGGACAGGAATGAAGGGGCTCAAAGGGAGCGCACATCAGGAAAGTCAAAACCAAGTTCAAGTCCCACTGAGGCATCACGAACGGAGTTGGAGGATACATGTGCGTGATGCCCTTCAAGAATCTTAACACAATAGGGGACTTGAACAAAGATGGCTGATCAGGTAGCCTCAAGAAGGCGGAAAGGGCAGAAAGATAGCCCTTGATAGTGCCCAGAGCAGAGCCCTGCTGGGCAAGGGAAAGGAGGAAGAGGAGAACCTCAGACAGAGGGGCAGAAAGGGGATCCACAGCCTTTGCTGCGCACCATGCCACAAATCTGTTCCACCGGCAGGCGTATACCGACTTTGTGGAGGGACGCCTGGCTGCCAGAATGACATCACAGACTTCAGGAGGCAAGTCAAATGGCCTCAACTGTCGCCGCTCAATCTCCACGCATGGAGGTGGAGACTGGACAGGTTCGGGTGGAGGACCGTCCCCTGCTGCTGCGACAGAAGGTCCTCCCGAAGGGGCAGGCGGATCGAGGGACCGACTGTCATGCTGAGTAGCTCGGGATACCAGTACCTTCGAGCCCAGTCCGGAGCCACAAGGATAACTTGGGCCCGGTCGCGCCTGATCTTCTTCAGCACTCTGGGCAGAAGTGGTATAGGCGGAAAGGCGTACAACAGACCGCAACTCCACTCGCGCCGAAAGGCGTCGCCGAGCGAGTGCCGTCTTGGAAACTCCAACGCGCAGAACTGATGACATTGCGCGTTCTCTTCTGTGGCGAATAGATCTAACCAAGGCTCTCCCCATTGCTGAAAGAGGCCTCTCGCCACATCCGAGTTCAGACGCCATTCGTGATCCACCGAGCACCGACGGCTGAGTTCGTCCGCCCTGGCGTTCAGAGAACCTGCCAGGTGTTGAACCGTCAGAGTCACGCCCTGACGTTCCAGCCATTGCCAGAGGCGCAGAGCCTCCTGGCAAAGGGTCCACGACCCCACACCGCCCTGTTTGTTGCAGTACCACATGGCGGTGGTGTTGTCCGTGAACACCTGCACCACACTCCCGTTGACAAAGGGGAGGAATGCCTTCAGTGCTAGGCGAATCGCCCGCAGCTCCAACATGTTGATATGGAGCCGGGATTCCGCCGGAGACCAGAGGCCTCTGATCTCCGCCTCTCCCAAGTGGCCACCCCAGCCTTGGAGGGACGCGTCCGTCACAACCACGTGCTCCGGTTGGGGAAGGGAGAGGGATCTGCCCCTGACCCAATCGCGGTCCGTAAGCCACCACTGCAACTGTCTCGCAGTGCCCTCCGAGATCAGGACATGGTCGGATAGGTTGCCCTGATGCTGGGCCCACTGAAACTTCAGGTCCCACTGCAGAGCCCGCATCCGCCACCTGGCGTGATGCACCAGAAGGATGCAGGAGGCCATCAGCCCCAGAAGCCGCAGCGTCAACCTGACCGAAACCCGGGATAACGGCTGAAAGATGGGAATCAGAGCCTGAATATCCCGGACCCGCCGTTCCGGAGGATAAACCCGAAACTGCGCCGAGTCGAGAACCGCTCCGATGAAAAGGAGCTTTTGAGAGGGACACAGGTGTGATTTCGGCACATTGATGGAAAACCCCAGCTCGTGCAGGAGGTCTGCCGTCATCTGAAGGTGGTGGACGACTGTCTGGGGCGAGCCCGCCTTCAACAGCCAGTCGTCGAGGTAGGGGAAGACTGAAACCCCTAACCGGCGCAGATGAGCTGCGACCACCGCCATCACTTTCGTGAACACCCGTGGGGCGCTGGTAAGGCCGAATGGGAGCACGATAAACTGAAAGTGCTCGTGGCCTACCGTGAACCGCAGGTAACGCCGGTGGGCCGGCAGGACGGGGATGTGAAAATACGCATCCTGCAAGTCCAACGCTACCATCCAGTCTTGTGGGTCTAGAGCAGCCAAGACCTGAGCCAAAGTCAACATCTTGAACTTCTCCTTCCGGAGGAAGCCGTTGACGTTCCGTAGATCCAAGATAGGACGCAGGCCTCCCTTGTCCTTCTTGGGTACCAGAAAGTAGTGGGAGTAGCAACCACACCCTACTTCTGGCCCAGGAACGCGCTCGATGGCCCCCTTGGCCAAGAGGGCCGTAACTTCCTCCCGCAGAAGTGTCAAGTGGTCCCCCGACACACGGTGGTTCTGCGGTGGCATGGCTGGAGGAGTGGACTCGAAGGGGAGGGCATAGCCCCTTCGGACAAGCTGCAGCACCCACCTGTCCGATGTTATCGCGCGCCAGCGGGAGTGGTGATGGCGAACCCTGCCACCCACTGGCGTCACGTGAGCCCGAAAGCTCGGACTAGGAAGGCTTGGATGCAGCAGCGGAGGGAGGCGTGGACTGACCACGCCGCTGGCCTCTACCGCCACCACGGCGGAAACCACGGCCGCCACCGCGCTGGGGAGCGTTCTGCGTCGCGTGGCTGGCAGCACGTGCGGGACCTCCCCTCCCTTGGCCACGAAAGGGCCGAAACGAACCCGTCTGCTGGCGCTGGGTCGAAAGACCCAAGGACTTGGCCGTGACCCTGGAGTCCTTGAAGCGCTCCAGCGCGTGGTCCGCTTTGTCACCAAACAGGCGACTGCCATCAAATGGCATGTCCATGAGCGTATTTTGGACGTCCGGCGAGAAGTTGGCAGATCTCAGCCAGGCATGGCGACGAATCGCCACCGTAGTGGACATGGCCCGTCCCAGTGAGTCCGTTGTGTCCAGACCACAACGGATCGAGTACCGCGCCGCATCCCGGCCTTCAACCAAGGCCCGGGTGAGCTTGTCCCGCACTTCCTGGGGGCATTGCGGCAAACACTCTTCGACCGTATCCCACAGGGAGTGGGTGTAGCGACCCAAGAGGCACGCGGTGTTACAAGACCGCAGCCCAGCGCTCAAAGAGGAAAACACTTTTTTACCAAATTGGTCGTACCTCTTTGATTCCCGGTCGGGCGGAGCCGACGGGAATGCGGACTGTGAAGTGGAGGCCTGGATCACCAGACTCTCCGGGGAGGGATGGGTGGAGAGGAAGGCAGGGTCGTCCGAACACGGACGGTGACGCCTGGCAACGTTCCGGTCAACCGGCGCACCAGAAGCGGGCCTGGACCAGGTGCCCAGAAGGACATCCGTCAGGGCCTCATTAAACGGCAGCAGAGGCTCCTGGGGGCATGACTGCGGTTTAAACACTTCCGTCAGAATATTCGGTTTGACCTTCGCGACGGGGAGCTCAAGGTGTAAGGCCTTGGCAGCCCGCATCAGGACCACCGAATAGGCAGCACCTGCCTCAGACGCCACAGGGGACGGAGAGACAAACCCAGGGTTGGGCGACTCGTCCAGGCCACTGGCATCACCCAGATCACCTACCCAGTCCACATCGTACTGGCAGGCACGGGACAGAGGGTCCTCAGACCCCTCCCAACCCTCTCCATACTCCTCCTCGTCATACCCATATTCTGGGTCGACGATATAGACATCGGGGTCAACGGGCCCCATCGGCGTCGGATCCGGCGCCGATCGACGCCGGTCCGGCTCCGCGTCCGGAGTCGGGGAGGAAAGGGGGGTGGCGCCGCGCGGCGTCGGCGCAGGTGACCCGACGCCGGCCGGAGCCGACGGCGGAGTCGCTGCACCACGCGGGGGCGGTACCACGGGTTGTCCCACAGGAACCGACGCCGGAGAGGCCGGGAGACCAGCCGGCGACGAACCAGAGGGAACCAGCGGCGCCGGGGCCGGAGCCACCGGCGGCGCCGGGGCAGGAGCACCCGAACCGCTCGGGACCGACGGGCCCGCAGGCGCCGAAGGCCCCGCCGGAGAAGACCTCGCCCTCATAGCAATGAGGAAGGCCTCGATCTCCTCACGCGACGCGCCTTCCCCAGGGACCGACGGGTGTGGGGTAGACGGCGTCGGCGACCCATGCGGGACCGCGGGGGTGGGGTCACCCGAGCCCCCGGCCGCAGCACGCGGGCGTCGGGGGGAGTCGGGGGTGCGATGGCGACGCCCCGACTTCTTGTGCTTACCTGACGAGCCGGAGGAATGGTGGCGACTCCCGGAGCGCCCATGGCGGCTCCGCGATCGTTCCCTCGACCGCTCCCTCGACCTCCGACCGGACCGGGACCGCTCTCGACGCGGGGCCGACACCCGGAGCTCGAGAAGCTTGCGGGACCGCTCCCGCCTAGCTTTTCCAGTCAAGGCCCGACAGTCGACGCAGGACTCCACGTCGTGGTCCGCGCCCAGACACCGGAGGCAGAGTCGATGGTGGTCGGTGACCGACATCATGCGGTCGCACTCGTCGCAGCTCTTAAACCCAGGCATCCTACCGGCACCGTAGAAGATTAAGTTAAACAAACACTAGGTCAAAAGACCGGAGTACTGCTCTTCGGATCTGCGCTAACTGGCGCGGAAAAAAGAAGAACTGACGTCAGCGCGCGGAGGCGGCGTCTATATACTCCAGCGACGTCATCACGGCGCACGACGCCGACGACGCGGAGCCGCAGGGGACGCCTGCAGACGACGCCTACCAACGCGCAGGGGTACTGCTACGCAAAAGTTTCCGGATCCAGACTGACGCCTGGGGATATTCTAAGGTAAGGAATCTAATACTAACCTGTTTCTTTCAGATTTTCTTCCCAGTAGGGTCTGATAGAGGGGCAATCCCGCCAGATATGACGGAAGTCACCCAGCTGCCCACAACCCCTCCAGCATCTATCGGACGAGGCAGGGAATATCTGGTGGAGTTTGGAAGGATGTACCAGTCCATCATCGTCTTGAGGTGGGCTTCCCTAAGAGCTATGGAACGATTGAAGCGGGTGGTATCGGCCCATAGGTAGGCCCATTCCTCATCAGAGATGGGGCGTTGAAGGAGCTCCTCCCACATGGTCATGTACCGGGGTCTCGGGGAGGTGGAGGTGTGAAGCAGCAGTGCATAAATAAAGGAAATCACTCCTTTCATAGAGGAGGACTTGGCGAGGAAGGCCTCAAATTTGGTCAGGGGACGCGTCGCAGCTCCCCTAACTTGGGGGTGAAGAGATCAATGCATAAGTTGGGTATAATGATAGGATTCAGTTTCCGGTAAATGGAATTCGTCCAGGCACTCCTTGAAAGAGAGAGGTTCGCCATCCCTGAATAGGTGGATCAAGGCCAGACACCCGCCCCGTTTCCAGGAGTCAAAGGGACCTTCATGTAGGGCCGGGGGGAAGAGGGAGGTGTGGTGTATAGGGGTATATGGGGATGGAAAAGTAGCCCACCTGTCATCGCCCGTGATTGTGTCCCATACCTTCAGTGTAGTGTGTGTGTGGGCGTGCTCAGATAAGAGTTCAAAGGTATGTTTCTGCGAGGGCGCCAGGCCAGGTCCCATATGGTCCGACCGGTCACACTGCGGTCCATATGGACTCAATGCTTCTCGGAGTCCTTCTGGGACCACTCGACCAGAACACGCAATTGGGCCGCTCTATAGTACAACTGGATGTCCGGCAATCCCACTCCCCCCTCAGTATGAGGACGGCGAAGTAGTGAGAAGGAAAAGCGCGCTCTCCCCCCCCCCCCTGCCAGATAAAGCGTAGAAGCATGGTCTTGAGCTTCTGGAAGAAGTCGGTGTCCAAACCGATAGGAAGCGCCTGAAAGAGGTACAGGAGCCTGGGCAGAAGAGTCATTTTGATTGCATGGATTTGGCCCAGCCAGGAAAGGAAGAGCGGCTTCCATTTCGCGAGGTCGGCTTGAATTTGCACAAGTAGGGGGGGGGGGGGGGAAATTAGCCCTGAAAGAGTCCTTGGAGCTACGGAGTCAGGGTTACCCCAAGATATTGGAGGGAGCTAGAGGCCCAGGCGAGCGACGTGGAAGAGCGGAGCTGGGTAGCCCTCTCTGCGGGAAGGGAAAGGTTAAGAATGAACGAGTTCCCAGAGTTGACTTTGAAGCCTGATAAAGATTCGAATCGTGTGAGCTCTGCATGGAGGCTCGGGAGAGAGCTCTCAGGTTCCGTAAGGGACAAAAGGACGTCATCAGCAAAAAGGGAAATCTTGTGGGGGTCACCTGCTAACGGGATGCCCTGAATAGACCTGTTTTGCCGTATCGCTATCGCTAGGGGCTCAATGCTGAGGGCAAAAAGTAGGGGGGAGAGAGGACAGCCCTGCCTCGTCCCCCCTAGAATGCAGAAAGGAGTCCGAACGCGCTCCATTGACCATCACTCTGGAGGTGTGGACGCGATAGTTTGCCTGTACAATGGCAATGAATTTGGCGGAGAAGCCGAAGGCGGACAGTGCCCTGAAAAGAAAGGACCAGTTGACCCGGTCAAGGCCTTTTCCATGTCCAGGCCCACCAGGACTGCCGGTATACGAAGCCTGTTGGCCTTTTCTATGAGGTGGACTATACGGCGGGTGTTGTCATGGGTTTGCCTCCCCTTGATAAAACCGGACTGGTCCGGATGGATGAGGAGCGGCATGAGGTCATTTAGGCATTTGGCGAGGATAGAGGAATACAGCTTGGTATCCAAATTGAGCAATGCAATCGGCCTATAAGAGGCGCAGCATTGAGGGTCCTTCCCCGGCTTAGGTATAACTGAAATCACCGCCTCCGCCATGGTGCCTGTTGTCCTACTTTCCTCAGCCATGGCGTTGAAGAGGGAGACCATATGTGAAGAGAGCTCAGGGGCAAATGTCTTGTAGAAGAGCGCAGTATAGCCGCCGGGCCCGGGAGCCTTGTTAGGTTTCAACGAGGAGATCGCCGTGGTAACCTCCGCCAGAGTGAAGGGAGCCGTAAGGAGATCATTCCACGCTGGAGAGACCTGTGGAAGTGGGAGAGAATCGAGGGATGCCTGTTGGGCGTCCCCATCTAGGGAGTCGCCCGCATATAGGTTTTTATAAAAAGTACCGAATAGAGCCGCTTTCTCCTCATCCCTATGTAGAAGTTGACCAGCCGGGTCCAGGATGCCCCCTATATAGTCTTTTTCCCGTTTGGCTCGAAGCTGGCGCGCCAAGTACTTGCCTATTTTGTTGCCCTGGGAATACGAGAGATGCCGCAACTTCAGGAGGGTGAGCTCCGTCCTATTGGAGTAAATAGCCCGGAGCTTGCCTCTGAGTGCAGTAAGCTGCCGCTGCTTTTGTCGAGTGGGGTCCGTTTTATGGGCGAGTTCTACTGCAGCGCGCTCAGTCTCGAGAGCCTCCCTTTCCTGGGCGCGTTGCTTGTTGAGCGCGGAGTTGAGGGCGATGCATTCGCCCTGAATCACCGCCTTTAGAGTGTCCCAGTTGGTAAACTCAGAGGTGTCCTCTGAGGGATTGTTTTCAAAGAACCCCGCTATGGCGGTACGAAGCTTATTGCAGGACTCCCTGTCACGTACAAGTGAGGGCTGGAAGTACCACCTAGGGGCAGACAGCACAGTGCCCCGCCATTGCAGGCAAACCGAATAAAGGCTGTGGTCAAAGACCGCAAGTGGGAAAATCTTGGCCTCCTGTAGAGTACCCTGCAGAGACTGGCTAATGAAAACGTAGTCTAGGCGGGAGTATGTCCTGTGGACATGGGAGAAAAAGGTATAATCTCGTGTCTGTGGGTAAAGTGCCCGCCAAGTATCTAGCAGCACCAAGTCTTGGAAATGTGTCTCGTCAGTAAAAGTCCCCGCATCTGATCTCTGTGTGTGCGTGCTATCTTGCCCCTTGTCCCAAATGAGATTGAAGTCGCCCATTAGGAGGAAAGGCCCTTCTGCAAAGTCCGCTATTTTCCCCATGTGGGCGGAAAGAAAGGGCGTCTGACCCGTGTTTGGAGCGTAGAGCGCTACGAAAGTGCAGACCCTCCCTCTCAGGACCCCCTTCACCATAATCCAGCAGCCCTCCCTGTCTCCCTGAACCCCCAAGGGCTGGAAGTGAATCGCCGCACGAAAGAGCAGGGCCACCCCCGATGTTTAGTGGCAGCGGAGGACCGATAAATAAGTGGGAATTGTTTGTGCTTGAGGCGCAGTTCGTCTGCCCTAGCGGTTTCTTGCAAGGCGATCACATCCAGGTGGTGGTCAACAATGTACTTCCATACTTTCAGCCGCTTCTGTGGGGAGTTGAGGCCCTTGACATTCCAAGTGGCTATCGAAATAGGAGCCATACCATTACGGGAGAAGCAGCACGCTCAGCGAGGTAAAGTGATACCTAATGAATCCGAGTCCAGACACCACCCCCGTACGGTCATCAATATCAGCGTTTGCCCCCTGTGCAAACAGAGTAAAAGCCCCGTAGTAAAAAAAGGCCGCCACCATGACCACCCACCCTTCCCCCCGCACCCCACCCAGGCCCCCGACCCCCCCCCAACCAGAAAAACAACAGAACAAACGTGAAGAAAGAAACTGCAATACGTAGAAAATGTCATAGAGTCTGGGGAACGTGGTTCCAGTCCATCCATCAGGCTGGCTCTAATAGAGTCCAATGCACGCCGGGGACATTTGGAGAGTTGCAGCAAACTCTCATGGATCGCTCTCTCCGGCGCCATCTTGTAGATCTAGAAGTGCCAGTTCTGAGTCACCCCCCTCAGGAGCCTCCAGACGGCTCCGTCACCAGCACCACTGATGCGACCGCAGCTCCGTGGAGACGTCGGGCCTCGCCGCACGCGACGGCTTGCCGATTCATTGCCAACCTGCTGGTTGCGTACGCTCCCTATCAGGGGAAGCTGTCTCGCCCAAAGGAGTGGTGGGGCCCGCCAGGCCCAGAAAGTCCAGGGTCAGCTTGAGGGAGCGGGCCTGGACTAGCTTCCCGTTAAATCTGAAAATCAGCCTGAAGGGATGTCCCCAGGAGTAGGGAATTCCCTGCTCCTTCAGAAATGTAGTCACAGGCTTGAATTCCCTACGTTTGGTCAATGTGGAGGTCGCCTGGTCCTGGAAGAGCAGGGGATGGTGGTCCCGGAATTGGAGTGGATTGAGAGTGCGAGCCTTCCGTAGGATGCACTCCTTCAGTTGGAAATCATGTACGCACACCAGGATGTCTGGGGGGGCCTTCAGACCGCTCGGGAGTCCCACCCTATGTACTCTGTCCATTTTAATGTCGGTGAGGTCGTCCTCCCCCAATACTTGTCTAAAAAGGGCCTCCACATACTCCCGCAAATCGGACCCCTCACCCTTCCAAGGCACTGCTCTGATGCGAATGTTATTTCTGCGGGATCTGTTCTCCAGGTCTTCAGCGTGAGCCTGAAGGTCCAGGTTCTGTTCAGTGAGCCGAAGCACATCCTGCTGGAGGTGATGGATGTCGCCCGCCGTATCCACATCGTGTTCCTCAAGAGTAGACACCCTCTCACCGAGCTCGTCGACGTCGCGCCGTACTTCTCGGCGGTCCGAGGCCAGCTGCGAGCGAAGCTCAGAGATACCTTCTTTGATGGCGGCAAACAATTCCATCATGAAGGCCTTGGTGGCCGGTGCGTCGACTTCCCCAGGTCGCGGCGATGTCGCTGTGGCTTTCGATGTGGCGGGACCCCCGAGGGTCGCCGGTGCGTCCTTCGGTGGCTTATCTTTCCTATTCCTGCCTGTCGCCATTTTGCCCTGACCGCAGAGGGGCGTCTGTGCAAGAGTACCTCTGTGGGAGCGGCCGCGGTCCCCCGCCCCCTGTCGTCGTCGCAAAGACAGGTGCGTGTGGAAGGGGGGGTGAGAAACCAGGTGCCCCCACAGTTACTGTCACAGGGCCGCCATGTGGGGTGGGGGGGGAACCGCCTTGCCGACTCCCCCAGGAGGGCCCCTCCGGTTCTCAATGTGGTCCTGGTTCACGAGGGAAGGTGGCAAGCGTCTCACTATTGCTGGGGGGGGGGGAACCCAAGCGATCCCCCACCCCGCTATTGGTCCAGATCTGCACCGTCCGCTGAGCCACGGACCGAGCTATCCCACGCCTCACAAGGCCGCCGCCGCTCTCCTCAACTCTGCTGTGCTGCGGCCCACCTCTGCGCAGACCGTCCGGGAAGGAGTCCCCCAGGTAATGCTGCTGGGTGCGGGAAGGACCCCAAGTGGCTCCGTTCGCAGTACACCACCTGCCCGCCGATCCCCGGGCCGAGATCCGGCACCCCGGGGGACCGGTCCAGGCGTTCACGTCCCGCCACTGATCCTGTGGAGCTCACCCCCCGGCGGTCATCAGCGCGCTCCGCTGCCAGCCTCCTCCAGGCCTCCGCTCTGTTAGACCCCGACTGGGCCGCCGCTCCGCGCTGCGGGGGAAAGGCAGACCACGAGGCTAGCTCCAGGTGCTAGTGCCCCCGCTCTCTCCTGTGCTCTCCCCCTGCGGCAGGTCACGACGTGGTGCTGTGGGCCGAGCTACTGCTCAAGGAGAATGTCTGGGCTCACCTCGGGCCTCTGCAATGGCGGCGGGCCCACCTCTGCTCCGTGTTCCCTCGCCACTGCAGCCGGGACCAGCTCCGAGCAGTTCGTGCTGCCGCCCAGCCCTCCGCTGTTGCGCCGGAGCTCCGCCCGACGGCTCCCGGTGCTGGAGGCGCAGTGCGCGACCGTCCCCACCAGCAGCCCGCGTCTTTCTCACACACGCGGCTAGGCCGCTCAGGGCTCCGCTGCTTTTGACTCGCAAGGCCGGTCACTGCCACTCCGCTGCAAAAAAAAGGGACACCACTGGGGACAGGACAGTCCAGGGCCCCCGGGGATGTCGTCGGAAGTTGCGGCTGGGCACGTACTAGGGCTCTAAAACAAAGCTAAGCCGGTGGTGGCGCCGGAAGAGACGGAGATCCGCGTCCTACTCCGCCGCCATCTTGGCCACGCCCCCTCATTTATTTATTTTTTAAACATAATTTTTATTGTTTTGTTACCAAATTACATTGCAGTAGCTGTAAATGTCATAACAAATTTACATAACGGCATTCCCCAATGCATGTAGTAATAAAAGGATCATTTAGATAACAGTCTATTGCTTTGTCCACAATCGCCTCGACCCTCCAGTCCTGGTGCAGTTTGTGAATGGGTGCCGTGCTAGTATTCTCGCTCAACTGCCCCCCTCCCCCGTCCCAACTCAGTTACCCCAACAACCTCCCACCCTCCCTCCACCCTCCAGGCGTGTCTTAGCTAACCCATCTCTGCTGCCCTGATGGGCCAGAACCCATGATCGTACTATGCAACGGGATCGATGAAGGCACTGTAGTAGTAAATGTCTCACTTGTGGGGCGGGTGCAGCATTTCACCAATAACCCATAGTGGAACCCTACCGACTATTGTGGTGTGTTATGTGGTGTGTTATGCCGTGTGTGCCTCGGGGCTAACTGCTTGGGCCTCATCATCCACATCTTCCGGGGCTGTAAGTTCCATAACTAGTCTCTCACAGGCTCTCGCCCTCTCCAACGCCTTCTCATTGCCCGTTCTATGTGAAGTTTTTAACTGGACTGTGCTCTCACATTCAGCCCACTTCCGGAATTCTGCCTTCCACTTATCTATACTAGGGTCCTTTTTCGCTTTCCAGTGGGAGGTTCTAGTTCTTTTGGCCAATAGGAATCCCAAATCTATGAATTTGCTAGTGATTTTGTTATTTGAGGTGTGAGGAAACCAATGTAGGATACAGTGTGCCATGGAGGGCTGTAGGTCTCTTTTGGTTACATCCATCAACAGCGCCGTCACCTCCCTCCAAAAGTGGTCAAGGGATGAACAGTCCCACAACATGTGTTTGAAGTCTGCTTCAGCCATAGCGCACCTCGGACAGGACGCTGACTCGGTCGGGAAATATTTATGCAATCGGGCTGGTGTTAAGTATGCTCTGTGTAGAATGTGAAAGTGCATTAACTGAAATCGCGCATTTCTTGTGCTTTTCCAGGCCCTGTCTATTATCCCACTCATGCTACCTCTGGGATGTCCTTCCCTATGTCCGCTTCCCACTTAAGCTTTAGGGCAGTCATTGGTTTCAGGGCCTCTAGTGTCATGCGCCTATACAGACAGGTTACCGCCTTTACGGTGCCCACCGCCACCTCCACATACTGGCACCCCATGGAGGTGGGCGGCTCTGTCAGGCCCGTTTTCCAGTGTTTTCAAATAGCTGTTGTGAGTGCAGTGTATTGCAGAAAATCGCCACCTGGTAGGTCATACCGGGCTCGCAGGTCTTCAAAAGGTAGTAGGGCTCCTTCCTCGTAAAGGTCCCCCATTGTCAGTAGTCCCTGCTGTTCCCAGGTCTCCAGTTTTTGCCAGGTGCCCCCATGTGGCAGAGCCCTGCACATCTTCAGCGGTATATCAGGGGCGTAAGGGGTCCCTATATTTAGTCTCCGCAGGTATCTGTTCTAGCATTTCCGGGCTGTGGCAAATTCCAGGGTAAGGTGTATGGTCCCGAGGGGGAGCCGTAACACCATGCGGGATAGGACCAGCAGGGGGCCCGATAGCTCACAGGGTCCATCTTCTTCCCTAGTGGCCCTTGCCACCCACTGCGTGAGCCATTGGAGCTGGGCTGCGAGATAATACATTTCATAATCCGGGACCGCTAGCCCTCCCTCCGCCCGAGGCCTCATGAGTGTGTTTAGGGCCACTCTGCGTCTGCCCCTACCCCACAGAAATGACACGACCATCGCTCTGAGCCGTTTAAAATAGGCTGTCGGAACCCAGATCGGTAGGGCCCTGAAGAAGTACAGTAAACGTGGAAGGGTCACCATTTTAAGGAGCGCCACCCGTCCTGCCACTGATAACAACAAGGTACTCCAGAATTCGAAGTTAGCCCTGGCCCCCTTGATCGCCTTCCCAACGTTCCCCTCAAGAATATCGTCCTTCTTGTGGTAAATAAGCATGCCTAAGTAGGGCAAGCATCTCTCCTCCCATGTCACTCCTTCAGTGGTCTGGGGGCCTAGTCTGCCCTTGCGCACCGGGAAGAGACACGATTTCGCCCAATTGACTTTTAAGCCGGCCACTTTACTCAGAGCCCGCAGCAGGGACTTTGCCCCCAGCAATGCTTCGCCTGTGTCTGCCAGGAACATCAAGAGGTCATGCATATAGTGCGATATGGTGGATCTGGCCATAGACGTCGAGGTCCCGATACGCCTGCCCCGACTGAGCCCATGCCGCCAGGGGCTCCACTGCTATGGCAAATAGTAATGGGGAGAGGTGACACCCCTGTCGCGTGCCCCTCCCCACCCTGCAGGCCTCCGAGATCACCCCTCCTGTTTTGATCCTGGCGGTTGAATCTGTATACAATAGTGCGGTCCATCTTGGGACAAATGGGCCTTGGCCCCGATTTTGTATCACATGAAAGAGGTAATCCCACTCCAAGCTGTCGCAGGCTTTTTCTATGTCTACAGCAAAGATCGCCGCGGAGTCCACATTGTAGGAATCCACCTCCAAAACATGTAGGAGCCTTCGTATATTAAGCGCTGTGTTGCGGGTTGGGATGAACCCCGATTGGTCGGCATGAATAAGAGTAGTCGTGTGGCAGCAGACTGGTGGCTAGTATCTTGCTCAGTATTTTGTAGTCAAGATTGAGCATGGATTACGGTCTATATTCCGTTCTGTCCCAAGATTGTTTGGCTGGCTTAAGCAAGGGAACAATGATTGCCTCCCTAGTGGAATCCGGCAATCTGCCTATCCTTCTAGCCTCATTGTATAGGCGCGTGAGATGGGGGGCAAGCAGATCAATGCAAGTAAGATAAAATTCCACTGGGAAGCCATCCGAGCCCGGAGTTTTATTACGGGCCATGCTTTTGATGGCCACTCGCATCTCCCGCATGTCAATGTTCCGCCCCAACAATTTCGCCAAGTTAGCACCCTCCGTGAACTCCTGTAGTTCTACCTCAGAAGGGACTATTCGGCTGCGATAAAACTCCGTGTAGTAATCAAAGAACAGTTAATTTATCCCCTGCTGATCAAAGCGGGCAACCCCCATCTGATCCCGCAGCTCCAGTATGACTGAGCCGCGACGAGCCGGATTAGCCCACCAAGCTAGGAGGGCCCCCGACTTATCCCGCTCCGAATGTGCCCGCGTGATATATTTTTTATAGTCAAAGCTGCCACTGCATCCCTGGCTACTAACAGTTCCTCTTGCTTGGTCGGATTTTCAGGGCGTTCCTTTTCCAGGATGCGCACTCGTTCGTCATCCCATTGGATGTCGTGCAATACGGCCTTTCTGGTCCCAGCCACAGCAGAGATGCACCTTCCCCTAACAACCGTCTTATAGGCGTCCCACTCCATGGTCACTGCCGCTGCTGTTCCCTCATTAAAGTGGAAGTATTCTGTAATAGCCGTGGCAATGGTGGTGCGGAAAACCTGATCATCAAGGGCTTCCGGTGTCAATCTCCAGGTGGGGATTTTGGGGCGCGCCCGCGACGATCCCAACTGGGCCAACACCAGATTATGGTCAGAAATCATCCTAGTGAGATACTCACTACTGCGGATTCCCCAGTGGACATCCGGGGAGCACAAGAAGGTGTCGAGGCGGATGTGCAATTCATGCAGGGCAGAGAAAAAGGAGTAATCTCTGGTCAATGGGTGTTGGGCCCGCCAAGTGTCAACTAATCCCCATTTCTGCTGTCCGTTCCTACGCACTTCCGCTAGCTTATGTGCCGGCGAGATCGGGAGGGGGGGTGGTCGCGATCTAAGGTGACATCCGTGAAACAATTAAAATCGCCCCCTAGTAATAGTTTTCATGAGGGCGGTCGCTAGCTTACGTGATAGCAGAGAGAAGAAGGCAGGCTGGTCAGCATTAGGCGCATATACACATCCCAGTGTAAGGTCCCTACCATCTAACTTCCTCTGTACCACCACATACCTGCCCTCTGGGTCAATCAGCTGTGTTGTGCATTGGAATGGCACTCCCGCTCTAACCCAGATCAGAACCCCCCTTGCGTATGCAGAATATGTATTGAAATAAACCTGGCCCCTCCAACGGCGCTGCAGTGCCTTCCCCTCTTTCGCCAGGAAGTGGGTTTCCTGGAGGAATGCAATTTGTATGCCCCTACGGATCAGGTATGAATGTATCTTGTGGCGCCTAAGCATAGTATGCATGCCCCGTACATTCCATGTGAGACATGCGTAATCTAATGCGGGTCCCATTGCATGTAATGACATTTAAGATGAGCAGCAACACTCATCCCTGTGACACGCCTGGGTCCCCTTAAAAAAAGGAAAGGAAAACATCCCCAACTCCCCCTCCCCAGGACAGGCACCCAACAAGGCAACCCCATCCAAACTATGGAATTGTGCATATAAAGGTTTACCAAGAGAAGGCGACTCAGGACTCTACCATGAAGTTCCCAGAACCCGCCCCGTCCCCCCATTCAAGTTAATACATCCATCTGGGCCCCCCACTGTCCTTACAGAGAGTCATCGCAGCCCGTCACCACCTGGTAAAGGAGCCTCGAGTCCCAACCGTCAGAACAGAGACCCTACTGATCTCGCGCCGCCATCGTTGCTCCGTCACCCAAACATCCCATCCGCCGTTTGCAGAGTAACTACAGGAAGATCTGCATCCGAGTGCCCCTGAGCGCTATTCGAACTTGGGCTCTCTGTTCCACTCCTCGCGTGCTCAGAGGTGCTGCTGGCCGGACTAACAGCTCCCTGGCTGATGGCCGCCACTGCTAACACTGCCCTGTCTCGCTCCTGGCGCCAATCCTTGGGAGAGACAGGCCGCTGTGTCGGCGATGCGGTGGGCGGGTGTCCTCGCGGCGAAGCCGTCCGTGACGAACGTGCCCTGGGTCCCTCCCGGGCTTCTAACCAGTCCCAAGCGGCCTGCGGTGTGAGAAAAAAGTGTGTCCCCCCCTCAGCAGCCACTCGTAGCCAGGCCGGGAACAGCATGTCCTAAGGGAGAAGAAGTTGGCACAGCTTCCGCTTGACAGCCAGGAAGCAGGTTCTCTGGTGCTGTACCTCCCTAGTATAGTCTGGGAATATCATTATTTTGCTGTTTCCAATCCGTAAATTCTGTTGCTCCCGGGCCCTCTGCAGTATGAGATCCCAGTCTCGGTAGTGTAGCAGTCTCACCACCATTGGGTGGGGTGGAGCACCAGACTTAGGGGGGCGAGTTGGGACTCTGTGTGCCCTTTCCAGCACAGAAAACGGAGAGAGGCCCTCCGGCGCCACCTCCGCTTTCAACCATGTCTCCAAAAATGGTACCGCATCCGCTCCCTCTTCTCGCTCCGGGACTCCCACTATGCGGAGGTTGTTGCGCCGTGAGCGCCCTTCACTGTCCTCCGCTCTCACCTACAGCACTTTAACTCTACGTACCACCTCATTCAGTGACTTTTGCAAGGCGGTAACCGTGTCAGGAATGTCCTTCATGGTGGTTTTCACGGTCGCCACCCGCTCTTTCCGGCGGTCGTCCTCTAACAGGGAGAGATCTGAGCCAATGGCATCTATCCGCTTCTCCAGCGCCTCCTTCGAGGCTATGATGGCCTGCATGATTTCTCCCAGGGAAGGGTCCCCGGGCTGTGTGGGTGCCCCGCACACAGTGAAAGCATCCTCTTCATCCATGCGCCGGTCCACCTCCTCTACCTGCAAAACCTCAAACCCCTTTCTCCTGGACACTCTGCCCATCTTGATACTCGCAGGCAACAACAGTGAGTAAGAACAGCAGAGTCTATGTTCACCCCCTTCCGCGGCCAAGGGTTCGGTGATTCACTTTGTGCCCAGTCAAGACCACACAGGACCTTCCAATGAGTCCCTGTCCTAGTGGACTCTCACGTCAGCGGGGTACACTTCACGCCAAACCGCGGCCGGACAGTAAACCAGGAGCAACAGCCCGCTTCCGCTGTCTTCGTATTGCCGATGGTCAGGGAGGGTCGCCACTTCTGCTCCGGCGTCCGCAGGGAAGATCGGGGCACTCCCAGGGCGCCCCCCTCATCTTCAACCGACTCCCAGTCAGGCCTCTCTTTCACCGCCCAAGGCCGCCATTTTGAGACGCAGCAGCGGGTTCCCCAGCAGTGTAGTCCCTATCTCCAGTTGTAGGTAGTACTGAGGACAGTCCGTTCCGTCCCCACAGCCTTGGTCAGTACTACTTGCTTCTAGTGGACGTGCTGAATATGCCCTGCGTCAGTATCCAGGCGCACCTCAGGTTTCACGCCTACAGTATCCGACTGTCCTATTCCAAATCGCTATAGCTGTCCACGTGGCGACATCAAACCCTCCTCCACTCTACACAGTGACCAGAGGAGCTCAGGGCCACCTGCTCAATCCCCACGGGCAGCCTCCATCGGCAGTCCACTCAGCTCGCCGTAATCGCCTCCAGCCATCGGGGCGTCCACGCCACAGTCGCCCAGTCTCATGCCAAGCAGTGCCCCTGCAACCAGGACCGTCTCGACAGCCGCTCAGCTTTTCGCGCGCTTTGCGCTTCTGCTTCGCCCCAGGTCTCAGGCACTCACAGGCAACTGTACTGTCGCTCGCCAGGCCAACCCTCCACTCCTCTCCAGCACTATCACAGGAGGTCTCCCGCTCAGCAGCTCAGGCTAATTAGCACATCCAAATATAGCCCAGTTAATAGTAGGAGTCACACTTGGCAGGCTTTATCGTGGTGACGATCGGGTCTCGGCCGCCACCATCTTGAAGTCAGGCACCCACCACCGGCCAGCCAGGAGATATCCGCTCACTCCCGCTGCCCCTCGATGTCTCCTCGCCCCAAATGTCCAGGTGAGTCACGCCCTCCTCCCAGGCAGAGTCTCCCACAGGCAGGTGGGCTCTCAGGATTTCTGCAGACCTCAGCAGCCGTCCTCCCAGTCAGGCGACTGTCCTGCCGAAGGGGGCCACCATCTTAGGTCGCGATTTGGCGGGCTCCCGTTCCTCCGAAAAAACCTTGTTTATCTGCTCAGCCCCTCACTTTAACGACCCAGTCACCCCTCAAAACGGGCACCAGGTAGTCCACCATGGACTGCTGCGTCAGGGTCCCAGATTTTCGCTCATGATCAGTTGTAACGAAGTGCGGCCGCGGGGGAGCTCCGAGACCTGTTCCCTTTCACATCGGCGCCTAAGCCACGCCCCTCTGTCTTATCATGTTTCATGATATGGGACAATGTGTGAGGGGCCAGAATTCCATTGACCAAGTTTACAGCAGAGCGTTCTGGCAAGTAATGACCATTGATGAGCAGAAAGAACACAGTCACATAACCAATTGACATGAAGAGGAAAATTAGTTTAAGCACCAACCAAATGTAGGTCCAAGGAGGGACCAGGTAAGTCTTTTTGAACCAAGAGAAGACAATACTTAATTTAGTCAGTGGGTCTGCCAAACTGGATGTCAAAGAGGACGAGCCGGAAGAGTGGCTGGCATGATCTCCATAGTAGCCGCTCGTAGGTTGAGTAATCAGAGGTGAAAGTGCTGGGTCTGCCTGATGTTCTCGAGGACTGGTCGGCATCTCACTCACGGACTCGTCAGCATGATATGTATACTCAACATCCATAGTGGAAGAGAGAGGTCGGACGGGTGATAGCTCAATTACAGTGTGCATCACGTTCTTAGCCACAAGTGGACCAATAGAAGATGATTAAATCAGTGAAGTCAATGAAATTGCGTTGCACGAAACTGCAGGTGTGACACTATTCAGAATCGGCCACATAGTGTAACTTGACATTGTCTACTGATATGTATCTGTTGTCTTTGCGACCAGGTAAAGGTGGTAACATTACTGTACGAGTGCCCTTCAGTCCAAGCACTGGAACCAGTGAATGATAAGAGAGACCAAATTCTTTTTTGTTCTTCAGCTGTTCTTGTACCAGATCTCCGATCTTAGGAAGCCAACCGACAACTAGAATCAGCAGTACTGCATCAGTGGAAGAGGGTAAATGTTCAGTAGCATAGCTGTCACGTGTCTTTTGTAGATCCTGTAACACAGTAGAATGATTATCTACATCAAAGGTTGCAGCAGCCGCCACAACGTCTAGACCATCAAGTGGAGTAGTGTGGCTCACTGGTTAGAGGCGGCAGACCCGAGAGCAGAGGACGGCCCGGGACCAGGGTTCGATTCCCGACGCGGCAGGTTTCTGGACCAGGGTCAGCGGACTCGATCATTCTCTCGCCTCGGTGCCCACTCTGATCAGCGATCACACTCGGCAACTCTGGGCACTAGCTTGCCTCATCTTCACTAACGGCCCCACCAGACCGCCGGGGATGCCTGGTCTCACCCTGGAGATACCCATTAAGGGACCATCTCTCAGGGAAGCCAGGAAGGGTTTCGCAGCGGTCGAAGCGCGGAGGTACCCCTTCGGGAGTGATTCCAGCGCTATATAAGCACATAATTAATTAATTAATTAATTAATCAAGGTCTGGCACAAACATTTTAATGCCAAAGAGCATTTCGTATGGGGTCCGCCCACCCAGAGATCTTCTAGGGAGATTATTAAGTGCACGTTGAACCCCACACAAGTGTGCCTGCCAGTACCTATGACTTTAGCTGTCTGTCAAGGATTGCTTTAAGTCACGGTTCATTCACTCCACAATTGAATTGCCCTCAGGCCTGTATGGAGACAAAAACTGCACCAGCGCCACATTGACTTCATTGCATCCTTGTACGCCTTAGAGGCGATCGCTGGACCTTGGTCAGAATGGAAGGTGCCACATGCAAACATCCCGACAAAGACACGCAAATCCCTGATGACATTTTGAGTGTCAGCACTGCGTTGTGGACAAACCCAAAGGAAACTAGTGCACAAATCAACTGCAACAAATATGTATTTATACACAGTATCAGATGAGAGAGGACTGCAGTGATCAAGGTAGATACAACCAAAAGGTTGATTGGAAATACACAGCTGTGTTTGCGGTGGGCGTGTGACCATAGGCGGCTTGATTTGCTGACAAATGTCACAAGACAGTACATAATTACACGTCTGTTTGTATAAACCACGCCACCAGTAACGTTGCTGTAAAATAGAGACTGTCGCCTACACCCCGGCATGTGCAGAAGCCATGCCCTTGTGCGCGGCTTTGATCAAAGCAGGTCTGCGGTCCAAGTTGGGAATCAGCCGATCACCAACGGAAGGAATCTTAGCATAAGGAACCTGTTCAGGAATTATATGGTGAGTATTTAGAGGGGAAACCCTGAGGATGAACAGTTCCCTCCCTCGTTGTTGCTACTGCTGCCAAGATATTATCTATTTTAGTCATGGATCTTGTAACTGCCGCTACGGAACACGTGGCTACTGCAGACTTGGCTGCTTCATCAGCCAAAGAATTACAAAGAGCATGGGCTCCCACACGCTGATGGCCAAGAGTATGGATATGTTATCAACAAGGACTAGCTATGTGTGACCGTAGTATAGGACTCTGAACTGTATTATCAGCAGGCACCTATTAGGTATTTTCATGAAGCCCTCACCCACCAACCTAGTTGGTGGCATGCTTCATCATCGGGCCCACCCAGTGACACCTAATGCGTCCCGGGTGTGCTTTGACGCCTGACTACAGCGGAGCAGATATTTTACTGAGAGTGCAGTGTGGTGAATGGTGAAGTGAAGTTAAAACGGCTAAACGGTGGTCCCCGTACCCGAGGGGGAATTAAATTTTAATAGCTGGGAATCCGTTAGCGGTTAAAAACAAGGGGGGTGGATGTTGGGGTGGTAAATTTAAGACCTCCTACATCGGGCTGTGGTCGACATGTTTCAGCCAGTGCCTTTAGTAATGCTGGCTTTCCTCAGAACCGTAAAAAGTGCAGGTGCAGGTTAAAAACAATTAAGTGAGTGTAATCAGACTATGTGTTGCACTCACTAAGGTAAGTGTGCGAGGGGGATTCCCTCACCAAGCATACGCTAGCGATTTGCTTCGAATGCTCCCTGGAGTGAATCGGCAAGGGGTTTGACCGGGATTCTCAGTCAAGGCCTGCGGGGTACCTGTTGTGCCGTCATCAGCCTCCGGAGGCGTATGCTTGGTGAGGGAAGCTAACACCCCCACGAGTCTGATCCCCAACTCTACAGCCGCTTCGGCCCTGTGCTCATCTTGAACACACTTTATAACAGAGAGGAGCATGGTCATGGAAGGAGTGCCAAAACACTTCGAATATACTGCTGCAAACACCTTGCCCCAGGTGTTCCAATCGGCTAACTCGGGAAGTAAGTCTGTAGGCAAACTAATAGTCAATATCCTGTGTTCAAAAATAGCCTCTAGTTGCCCAAATTTCTCAGCAAGCCAATAAGGTAATTCATCCTTATTCTGTGGACGCTTGCCCATTACTGAAGGACTGATAGTTACACCACCAGGTCCAGCAGGTTGCGCAGCACTACCAGGTGGTCCCACCTGAAAGTTACCCGTGATGTACTGTATAACAGCCCTAAGCATGTGTATCAAAGACGTATGGAATAAGCGAAGGTCTACAATTCCAACATTTAAATAACGTGGGTGGGGGTATACCCAGCCAAAACGGGCCAAGTAGCCCCATCTATCGACAGAGGACCAAAACGGACCAGCAATGCTGGGTGAGGAAGAGCGCTATTAAACCAAATTTGGTTTTGCCAAGCTGTAAGCGGAACTTCAAGAGTCCTATAAGGCTGATAAGTGTGAGGAAGGACCGTGGCAGTATATTTATGAAACAAAGCACCTCTTCCATCCACCACCGGAAAAGTGACCCATGAATAAAACACCTCGAAGTGGTAAGCTGGATTCGCTTCCACAACTAATATGAGCTTGATAGCTGCATCAAGCACTCCATATTGAGCTAAATAAGTCTTGAGCGGGGTACGGCTATGAGGCTGGATATCAACCGCCATCACGAGAAACAAAGAACAACAACCTAAAGCTTGGCAGCGCAATTGCGGGTCAAGAACAAAGAGAAAATACCTTATAAAACTTCAAGCTTGAAACATCAATATAGGGGGTTACCCCATCACATCTGTCTTCGGAAACAGAAGTGAGGGGATTGTGGACAAGCACAAGCAGTACTTAAGCGTCTCATAGATAAGAACCAGACCAAACGTTGGCGGCGCCATGTTGCAGGGATTCTGCTTATACACAGAACTATGCGCAGGAAAACAGGACCTCAGTCTATAGGGGTGTTTCCAGCCTACCACATTAGTGCCCAAAATCCCAATACCAACTAGCTATAGTGTCTCATTCGTCCTCCTCCAAATATCACAAATCTACAAATGATTAAACAACCCAGAACACAACTCTCCAGACTCTCAGGAATCGGGGTAGCAAGACGTACTCTTTCGCTTACTCACTCATACTAGTTCACAATTAGAATTAGCAGAGTCACTGAAAATAGTTGAAAATTGTCATTTTAACTATCGTGCTCTCAATACAGTGTACGAGCCACTACCAGCAGCAAAATGCATAAACTCAGCACAGTTAGCATTGTTACAAATCCATAGAATACAAAGGGAGAAGGTATTTTATAAATACTGTGGAAAAGAAGGTAACTAGGCTTAACCACCCTCCCCTTGACTAGAAGAAGTTTATTTTATATAAAGGAAGATCTCTAGGCTTTGACAGCAGGCCCATGCCTTAAAGCCTGAATGTAAGGTTTAAATCACAGAAACAGCGGAGCTCTTGTCCATTTAATGGCTTTCTCCAAGTGTGTTAATACAACATGCAACAACGTAATATCAAAACACGAGTCTTCAGTACTGCAGCTGTGCCTAAGTGCTAGGGTCTGACCAGAAAGGATAACAAGGGGTATGGTTTATCAACCTTGCAAATCGTGTTTAGACTAAACTTCAGGAAAGGCAGAGATCATGAAAGGCAGCCCGTTCTCATGTGAAAGGCACAAATCTTGCAAAAACAAAGTCATGTAGTAACGTGCGGAAAAGCAGCAGCATGGCAACCAAGCTCATGCTAACTTAGCAATGTCGAAAATGTCCCTAAAAGACATATAACAATACTAGGGCACCTTTTCCCCCGTGCAAAAGCATATAGTACTGATACTGCCCATCTAGGGGAATGTGATTGTATTTTAATAGGTAAGCAAAACAATCTCCAGGGGCTCAGTCAACTTGTCATGCTACAAAGCACGTAAGGCTTATTGCGCCCAGTAGTAATGAAACTGTGTCAGCAAGGTTGGGTTGCCTGCTTGTGTCTGAATCTGCTCCAAATACCGGAGTGGCTTATCCCTCATATAACGTATATAGAGTTCACTCAGTGTGTCTAATCCCGCTCCCTCCCGCCCCAGTGTAAACCAACTGCACCATTCCAAGGGTTTTCATGGAGAGTAAAGTCGCTCTGCATATCCGCCAATTTCTTCAGAAGGAACATCGTGGTGCCCACTGGGTCAATGACATGGAAACTGTGCTTCCACCTAACAAGTAAAAAAGAAGGCAGAGACCGCTGTGACACCTCATCACGTTCTAGATATAAATGTGGCAATTCCATAGGGCCATAAGCAATCCTAAACTATGCTGCTCAGTATTATCCTTAAAAATCAGGTGCATTGAGACCACCCATTGAATAGGGAATTGTAAGTGTAGCCCACTGCATGCAAATCTGTTTGCCAGCCATGCAAAGTGCAACATTAAAGACTGCAGAGTTTGGAACCGCATACCCGGCAACAGTATCTGAATATTTGCAAACCGAAACAAGAATCGTGGAAGCACTACCATTTTCATAATGGCTATGAGACCAATAAGTGAAAGTGGGAGGTGTATCCAACGATCAACAGATTCAGAGAGGTGCTTCATGGTTTTCCTGAAATTTTAAAATATGACTACCTTATGGTCCTGAATGCCCAAATAGCGTACTGGTTCAGTGGTCCATCTAAGCGGAAACTCTACTGGAAAAAGGCATTGTGACTGCAGTAAGTTGAAAAATTTGCGATGTGCTACAATTGATATGCAATCCAGAATGTCCAGCGAACCGCACCACCTAGTGGTGAATTTGAGAAAGGTTATGGTCTGGTTCACGGACTTAAAGAAGCGTATTGTCACATATGTCGATATTATAATGTGGGAATTGAATACCACGATGGGCATGGTATTCTCGCAATGCACAAACCAAGGGTTCCACCGGGAGGGCATGCAAAACCGGGGATTAGGGGCAGACCTGTCGTGTGCCTCTAGTAATGGTAATTGGAGCCAAGATCAAACTGTTAACCCTCATACGTGCCAGTGGATTTTTATATAGTACTTGGACTAGATTCAAAAAACGTATCTTCCATCACCACTAACATAAAGTCACATTCTACTGAATCAAACGCTTTCTCCGTGTCTAGGAAAAACACTGCGGCTCGTACACCAGGATCAATTGGTGAGATTGCCCCAAACACGGTATGAAAGTTGTAAATAAGAGATCAGCCCAGAATAAATCTGGACTACTGAGGTCCCACAACACCAGGGAACAGAAGTGCCAGTCTTTTGGCTAAGACTTTAGCAAACTATTTTGTATCTGTATTTAGGACTGATAACTGTGTGGCCATCGGTTCTAGGCTCCTTGCCCCCAGGTATATCCTTCATTGCGGGAATGATCTTGGTGGGGTGTTCAAGTTCAAAGACACTTTATTCGATTGCTTTTTGAGACAATCATAAAAAGTACATGTAAACAATTCATTTAATAAAACTATAAAATATTATAAACTGTAAATAATTACATTAAAATCTCGACTTACAAACAATCATAGTAGTCTCCAGGATTATAAAATGATAGTTTTCCTGTGGCTAAGTACTTTTTTTTTAAAACATGCCTGTCCTCCAAACTCTGTGTACATTGTCCAGGAGCTGCAGCGCAAGCAATGCAGGACGGCATTGTCTCAGGCCCAGCTCCTTTAGGATCGGGACAATCCAAACTTTCCTCAGGTTACTGTAGAACTTACAGAATTGTTGATTGATCCGAACAGTTGTCACACGGGCACAATCCTAATGTTCGCGACCAATCATTCATATCTGGGAAACTCACTAAACTGTGGAAAATATTACATCTAAAATGGGTTAATAAGAACCTGTCATAGCCACCAGATACAAACAATAAATAAGACTGAATACTAAAAGAGGATAAGATCAATTAATTATACTGGACAGTAGGCTTTAAACTCTCAGTTGCCAGTCTATAGAGTCCAGATGAAGTAGTCCCTGGTTTTTAATTACTTTCTACTGATCGACTGCATGGAGCTCGGGTTATTGTAATATTCTAAGTGGCCGAGATCAAACATAAAATTTCTGATAAACCTCAGCCACGGGATCGAAAACGCTCCTTCACGTTTTAAGCGATCTGCTAAAACATCCTGGTTTAGCTTGATCTCTGGTTTAGTCCATATTCTGTGCCAAAGGAACATTGGCTCCAATTTTATCAAGTCTGAAATAAAAGGCAGACCTAGCTCTGAGTGACAAACATATGCAGACGTGCTACTAGGAACAGCTAGATATATCTCAGAAAGATTTTCTCCTTTTGGAGCGACTGAGTCTCCACAAAACTCCAAACTGCCGCTCCATACAAAGCTGCCGAGACGCTTTTTTTTTTTATTATAAACTTTTTATTGGTTTCCATTTTAAAACATAAACATACATGTATCAGCACCATACATTTCTTGACTGTATAGGACAGGTCTAGTATTACATCACTTTCATTATACAATTTAAGCAATAATCCCACATGGTCGATACAGCAGTATTAGTGTCACCAGCAATGTCTCTCAGACTATGGCAATTCATAACTACACATCCTCAATAACTCAGCTCCTACACCCACCCCCCACTGTGTACAATGATGTTCGCGCCTTAAGGGTGAATTTTCTTAACAGATCTGACATCCCCCCCCTGCCCGGTACCAACCTCACAGATATCTGACATTACGCTAAATTACATCTGGAAGTCGCATGTCAGAGCTGCACCCCTCGACAGTGTACTCGTATCTCAGCTCTCTGCCTCACGCGAATGCGCCAGTAAATAGCTTTGTAGAGGTGCCCATATATCCCTAGGCCTCGATGATATCAGCAGCCGTTCCGCATACGTCAACAAACGTTCCTGGCATATTACTAAGTCTGCAACCCAATCTTTGAGCGCGACCTCTGCCCCACCGGCACGCAACTCTTCTTTTGGCCATAAGAAGCGCCAGCGCTGTGAACTGACGATGCTCAGGACGGAGTGGCTTCACCTGTCCCTGCAGTGCCATCTGTGGCGTGACCTCTACTGTAGTGTCAATCATTTTGCTCAATGCATGAAATATCTACTCCCAGTAATTGTTGACCTCTGGGCATTCCCACGCCAAATGCAAAAAATCCACGCCTGCAGCACGGCAACTGTCACATCTGTCATCTTCCCGTAGCCTAAACCTGTACATCTTGCCCGGTGTATAATACAGCCTATGTAAAAATGTATAATGAATTATCCGGAGTCTACTACTAGCCAATACCCTCTCAGTTTGTAGACAGCTCCACTTCCACTGTTCGTCTGATAAAGCCGTCCCCAGTTCCTCTTCCCACCTCCTACGCGAGGTCGGGTGTCACCTCTGCTTGCATATGAATTGTGTGATATAAGAGCGATACTAGTCTCTTGGGTGCGTCTCTTTCCAATATGAGTTGTAAAGGAGACAAAATCGATGTCTCCTCTGGGAACTCAGGGGTAACAGCCCGCAACCCGTTCTTTAACCTAAGATAAATAAATACATCCAGCGGGGTCTTCTGTGTCCCCTGGAACATATGATCCATACTACGGAATTGGCCTTCGTGATATAGATCTCCCCAAGTATGTATCTGAATCTGCTGCTTGAATTTTTTTAATACTCCCTCTTGCAACAGCGGCATTCCAGGGTGGTACACTAGGGGCATCAAGGGAGAGTATATCATGGGCTGGTCCAGCTTACGCTGTATGTACTTCCACGCTGCTATAGTGCCCGTGAGTGCATCAGCAGCCAGGTCTCTATTTCTAGGTACTACATATAGTGCTCCTTCTATTGGTGTAGGATGCGCCAGCCAATGCTCCGCTGCCACTTGTGGCATATATGTCGGCTGCTTCACCCAGTACCATGCATAGTGGGCCTGCGCGCACATATAATATAACTCAAAATTAGGGATCCCAAACCCTCCCTTCTCATAAGGTCTCGTCAGCACTTCCCATTGCAATCTGGGCTGTTTACCTCCCCAGACCAATCGTATCATCTCTGATTTTAGTGTCTTTAAAAACCATGTTTATTCAAGATTGTATACAACATGCAGGTCTCTGTACCCCAGAGATAACTGCAGGATATTTAGACTTCAAAAAATATAATACAATCCAGTTTTCTGCTTAGATTCGTGTCGAACAATTGAACCAGCAAATACAATCAAAACAATCCCAACCCTCCCACTCCCCACAACTCCCCCCCAACCGCCCCACCCGCCCACCCCTCTTCCGTCGCACGGTCATCATCCCTCGTCTCCACTTCATTACATATAATCCGAACCAAATGCATGCACCCATCACTGATTTTAGTGTCTTGAAGAAAAATGCCCTTGGAGAGAAAGGGATGTTCAGGAAGAGGTATAGTAATCTGGGGAGCACCACCATTTTTATCAATGAAGCGCGACCCGCCATGGAGAGGGGCAGCGTCACCCAGCATGTGACGCAGTCAGTTATTTTAGCTATGGCCGTGCCGTAATTCAATTGCATAAGTTCGTCCCTATCTCTAGTAATTCTTACACCTAGGTACTTCAATTCCTCATCACACCACTCCAGGGGAAAGTCAAGTGGGAAAGGTATTGGGGAAAGGTATTGTAGCCGAAGTCAATGGGAAGATGCATGATTTCCCCTAATTTATTTGTACTCCCGAGAGCCATCCAAATACAATAAATTCTCTCAATATCGGATTCAGGTTCTGCTGAGGGTCACGAATGTACAGCGTGATGTCATCAGCGTACAGCGATATCAACACCTGACGCAAATTACATCTGAGGGCCTTCTCCTTGTGGTGCTGTCGCAATTTAGCCGCAAGTGGTTCCGTTGCTATGGCAAACAATAAAGGGGAAAGCGGGCATCCCTGCCTCGATCCCCTAGTGATGCTGAAAGTCTGTGTTGTGTGTCCATTAACAAGGACCTTAGCCACTGGCCTGCAATATAACAATTGAATCCATGACAGGAATAGGGGGGGGGCCCATGCGCTCCATAACTCCAAATATACAGTCCCATTCGAGGGTATCGAATGCCTTGGTGGCATCTAAGAAGATGGCCGCCATCGGCAAAGCAGGCGATACGTTATTCAGGACAGCAAACAGTGTCCTAAGATTGTGAGAGGTGGCTCTGCCCGGCACGAAGCCCGACTGGTCCGGCAATATTAGGTTTTCCATTAAAAGGCTCAGACGTGTTGCAATTAATTTAGCTAAGATTTTTGCATCGCAATTCAGGAGGCCGGCAGGTGGCCTACCTCCAGCGCATCTTCATAGACTTCTCTTAGAATAGGGGCCATTATATCTATATATGTTTTGTAAAATTCTGCCGGGATGCCATCCGTTCCTGTGGCCTTCCCAGATTGCAGCCCCATTATAGCTTCTCGCACCTCATCAATCTCAAACGGTGCACTCAGGAAGGCTCTCTGCCCATCGCTGAGCCATCCCAACGTCACATCTCCCAAGAAGCTATCTAGGTCTAGCACTTGGGTTCTTGTAGTGGTGTAGAGCATTTTGTAATGCTTCATGAAGGTATTGAGTATGGGAGGTGTCTCTTGGCAGACCCTCCCGTCTGGGTCCTCCACTACCGTTACGTAATTGATACACCTAGGCTTACCCACCCTTTGCACTAACATCATTCCAGGTCTGTCACTCTCGCCATACTGCCGTGCCACCCAATTCCTCCCTCGGAACTGCACCTCCCTCTGAGCCCCTTCCATGTACTCTGTGAGCTTCTCCCTGAACACAGATCGCGCACCACCCTCTTGAGCCTTCGCAATTTCAAGCTCAAGTGCTTTCAGTTCCGCCTCTAGTGTCCTCAGCGTACGCTGGATATCTCGAAGCACACCAGCACCTTTAGCTATACAATATCCCCTGAGCGTTACCTTAAAGGCCTCCCACACAGTTTCCACACTATCGACCGAGTCCCTATTACGCTCGAAAAACTCAAGTGATTTCTGTACGTAGTTCCTCTTGGAAAACAGGATCAAGCAAAATGGGGGCATGTAACCGCCATGGACTGGGGGTATGCTAAACTCAGGTGCAGAAAGCCTCAACATGACTGGTGCATGATCCGAATATGTCCAAGCCAGGTGTTCCACCCCAGCTATCGCAGGAGCCATACCCCTGGACTCTAAAAAATAGTCCAGCCGGGCCCAGGATTGTGCCTGTGCTGTAAAATGTGTGCCCTCCTTCCCAGTAGGGAATCTGTACCTCCAGGCATCAGTCAACTGATAGGTGTCAATGATCTCCCTTAACACTCCCTACGCTTTGGTGTAATGGTGGGGTGCGGGATGCGATCTATCTAGTCGAGGGTTGTAGTTCACATTAAAATCCCCTCCCCATATAACGTGGGTGGAGTTTATCTAAAAAATCTTTGCCCAAAGAGCGTAAAAAAACCCAGGGACATCTGTGTTTGGCCCATAGCAGCACGCCAGCGCAACAGACTGCGTACCCAGTCGGCCCCACGCTATGCAGTAGCGCCCCTCAGGGTCCTCCATCTCGCCCTCCTTCCTGAAAGGGACCCGTTTCTTGATCAAAATTGCCGTTCCCCGTGCATATGTAGAATAAGAGGAGAACACTTTGGTCTACCCATCGAGTGGCAAAGGTGGGCTGTGCCTTACTTGCCAAGTGAGTTTCCTGCAACATAGCTATATGTACATTATGTCTATCCAGATATGACAATATCTGCCGTTTCTTCCTCGGGTCCCCCAGCCCCCGCACATTCCACGTGACAATGTTAAATGTATCTACATTCGGATTAGCCATATCTTCCATCCTCTTCCTTATCCATAATCGTGATGCATACATCTGGTGACCAGACCTGCCCTTGCAGTACTCCTTTTAAAAACTCTTGTCGTAGATGCTCTACTATACCTATCCTAACCATTCGTTCTCCCCTATGGGAACCACTTTTGAACATACTTCTTCATTCAACCTGAACAAGCCAACTTCCCCCCTCCCTTCCCCCTCCCACTGAAGCACCCCAATTATGCCAGCATCAAATCCCCACCCCCCACCCCTTCACGCAACTGCAACAAACCTCTCAACACTCCCCACCCCAACAGTGTGAAATTACCTTCTGAGGGGGGAACACCCTTGGGGGGACATGACTAGAGAGCTACGCAGTCCCTCTGCTCCACTGAAGTTCCCCACGGCATCCTGCCATGCCTCACAAGGGGGGGAGGTAGACGCGGAGCCTGGATCAGTAATACCTTATTAGTAAATGAGCCATTATAGAATCTCTCACCGCCCTCCATTACTCTGTACTCCAGTACCTCACAATTAGTCGCTCAGCACAAATTAGCGGCTCTGGGGAGTAGTCATTCCATATCTACGTCATTTGCATTTCGGTCAGGATTCTGAGAGGCCCCCAGGCCCCCTCCGCCTCGATTCAAGCGCCGCGAGGTCTGGAGAAAATCTTCCACCTGCTGCGGGTTCGTGAAGAATCTTTGTTTCCCCTGGTGCGTCACTCTAAGTTTCGCCGGATATAGTAATGCATAGTCAATTTGCGCCGTTCTCAGTTTCTTCTTGACTTCCACAAATTTCCGTCTCTCCTCCTGCACAATAGGAGTAAAATCCGGGTATATCGAGAAGGTGACGCCGTCAAATGTCAACGTTTGTTTCTGTCTCGCCGCTCTCAGGGCCGCGTCTCGGTCCCGGTAGTTCAATAACCTAGCGATGATGGGGCGCGGGGGGTTGTCAGGCGTTGGCCGAGGGCCAAGTGATCTGTGCGCCCGTTCTAAGATAAACTGGGAGGAGAACGCTTCTTTACCGATAGTTTCCAAGAGTAACTTTTCTATGTAGTCTTCCATCCTCCCAGTATTGGTCGATTCCGGCACACCTGCGCGCGTATGTTGTTGCGCCTGCTGCGGGCCTCCAAATCCTCATTCTTCGCAGCTACTGCACGCAGTAGCTGTTCCATTCTCGTCAGCTGTGTAGTGTGGCTTGCCTCAACATTATCTACGTCAGAGATCCTATGCTCCGTCTCCTTGATGCGTTCTTCATGTCCGTCAAGCTTTTGAGCTATAGTGTCCATTCTGGAGGACATCCGGTCTACCTTGTCCACCACTGTCGCAAACCCCTGTCATATTTCTTGCAAAATGTTATTCATATCCGAGGCTTGCGTCGCAGATTCACCAGTGAACTGCATCTGAGATTCCAATTCTGGATCATCTTGCGAGGATCTGCTCCCTTTCTTTGCCCCCTCGAAGGACAGTTTCGGCTGTCTAGCGTCAGCCTTCCCCATGACTGTTTAAATGTGGTCTCCTTAGCGTCGCTTACCCTGCCTACACAGCAGCACTATGTTCTCCACCCTTCTGCAGCAGTGCAAGCCTCCGCTGTGCGAGGTCTTTTTAATGGCCCAGCTCTGTCTTGCAGTGAATGTACTCAATTAGGGCCCAAGTGTGCAATTGCTCACAGCTCCACCACACTTCCAGCGTTATTCCCCTTCTGCAGCACTGCGCTCTATGTCGTGTATTCGGGAGCAATCAGCGCAGGCCCATTCCCCCAAATCTCATCTCCAGGGCGCTGATTCCTCTGATTGCTAGGGGTCTCAGAGTACCCCCCCCCCCCCGCTCGGCAGTCACGCTGAATCTCTCTTATTCCTCTTTACAAGTACACAATGGCACAGGTTACGTTCTGGAGCCCACTGGCCGATCGGGGGGAGGGGGGGTCATCAGCCTTTAGCTATACCTTCCCCACCCCACGATATGCAGTCTCTTCAGAAGGGCCTCACTTCCCCAGCCTTGCACTTATCTGGTCTGCCATTAGGCCGTCACAGTGGGTCTCCCACGTTGCTCGTTGCGCTACTGTTGCCTCTCTTGAGCTTCCCGGGCCTCCGCGCCCAATTTCTGTAGCTACCACCAAGTGCCCCGATCAAGGGTGTGGATCTCCCGAGCCTCGGCGTGTGACACTGTCTCCAATGGCAGTTTCTTTCACGCCGCTCTCCGCCACCTCAATGCAGAATAGTGGGAGAGGGTGGTGGGGGGGGGGGGGGGGAGTGCAGCGACACCTCCCTCCCGGCTCTCCTCACACGCACCCACCTCGGGCAACCTTCACCGACCTCACGATGGGGGAGCCCGTTCTCATTCGCGCAGCTAGTGTCTCAGCCGATCTGCCTCTTGTCCGTTGCAACACACTTTCCTCAGCTGGCCCGCTTGCAATCGGGTTTACAGTCTCCTTTAACCGACGTGTTCCGCTTCTGCCCCTCCAAGTCATTCCGATGTGCCCGCCAATCGCGCTCTGCTCGCGACGGGCCTCTATGCTGCTGGGCGGGTGCACGGCCTAGCCACCTCGTTTGAAGCCCCGGCCTTTCCCCAGCATCGCGGCCACACTCCAGTTCCGCGCCACGGCAGCCCTCAGCTCGGCGCAGATTTCAAACGCTCAGAGTTTTCGTTTCGTCGTAGCAATCTTGCTGCAACCTGCACCGAGTGTCCAAGGGGGATAGTCCTTCAAATGCCACCCTTTGTAGTTGAGCTATTTAGTCATTTACTCAGGATACATAAAGGATAGTAGTTCCAGGTCGCAGGAGCCTCACTACAGTGCGGCCATTCTGGGTGCGCGCCCTCTAGTGCCCCCTGCCGAGACGCATTTTGCTTTGTAAATCTGTGTAAGTTCCCGCTGGGGTCTTCTCCCTAGTTTCCTCGCAAAGTTTACAAGGGCCATCATTATCCTAGCCATTGTAAGATTTGTTGTCGTGATGGCCCGTGTCCACGAATCATTACGATCAAACAATATTCCTAGGTATGCAAAACTTATAGTATGCTCAATTTTCTGGCCCTCCAGGAACATGGCCCTACATATGTGACTCCCAGGCCCACATCTCATAATGTAGGTCTTAGAGATGTTCACCTTAAGATCCAGTTGACCCATAAACTTAGTAAAAGTATTTAAAACCCGTTGTAAACCTACTTGAGTGCGGGACATTAAAACTGCATCATCTGCATAAAGAAGTGCAGGAATGGGGTGTGCCGCTATTTGTGGGAAGTTGTGATTGTCCTTAGCTAATGCCTCACATAAGCCATTAATATGAAGATTAAAAAGGAAGGGGGCCAGGACACATCCTTGCCTGACCCCCTTCCTAATGGGGACGTGCGTTCTCCACCTATGCCAAAACGTACTCGCGCCTTAGCATCACAGTATAGGCGTCTGAGGAAGTAGATAATTTGTGTATCTACCCCAAGCTGTTCTAGGATAGCCCACAGGTCCTCCTGTCTTACAGTATCAAACGCAGCGGTAAGATCAACAAAGGCCAGGAACAATATACCTCGCGTGTACTTGCCCACTAAAATAGATCAATTTAAACTCTGCTCAACTGTCCCCAGTCCAGCTCGAAAACCATATTGTATATCGACCAGGATGTTGTTTTCCTTGGCCCATTCACTTAGACGTTCCAGTATTATACGTCCAGCCACTTTGGTCAGAGCTTCTAATACAGAAATGGGTCTATAACACTTAGGATCCTGACAATCCCCCTTTTTTAGCTCCTTCAGTGTAAACCTAAGGTCGAAATACATGGTCTCAGGATTAATAACAGTTTCCCTGTGTGTACTCTCTGGGGTGGTAACAATATTTCCATCAAGTATTGTACACCCTCGAGAAGTAGTCAATCCACTGGTTCTCGGCTATAGTGACTTCTACAGACGGCCCCTCCCTGGAATTCAGATAGGGTGTTTTTATCACCCTCCAAAAAGCCGAACTATCACCCCTTAGGGACGCTACATGGAATCTTATGTAGTTCCCTTTTCAAGTTAGAGTAAGCCAGAGAACACCTTGAGTCAAACCAACCACAAGGATTTTTTTGTTTGTTTTTCGTTGAAACAAATAGTGAATCTCTTACAGCCTCAGATATTAACTTAATGGATGAGAGAATGCCAGCTGGAGTTACCGCCTCATCCAAACACGTGTCGATGGCTGAGCTACACTTGCATATCACTTTACAAGTAATAGCGACAGGGTCCAAGTGTTCGCCCATATGCGCCTACAAACGGCGATTAGGGACTTGTATGCCACCTACCCGGAGGAACTGCCGACACTACTCGCATTACAATCTTTACTGAAAACGCCAACACGCCAGAAGTTAATAACCCGCCTTTATACGGCTTCACAATCAAATCATTGATTAGATGGGAAACACTACTGGGTGAAGCTATAGAGGTACAGGATTGGGAATATAGTTGTATACAACTGCGTTTACTAACATCAAATTGTAATCTCCGGATTATTCATTTCAAATTTTTGCACCAGTTTTATTACTCCCCGACTCAATTACATGGCTATGGGCTTAAGCCGCATGATAAATGTTATAGATGTGATGCTGCACACGCAGATTTTCTACATATAGAATGGGTGTGCCCGCAAATACACACATACTGGCAAGGAATAATGGAGGCACTTTCAGAGATGCTACCCGAACTGGTGCCGAATGCCCCTAGGGTATGTCTGTTGGGGATACATAAATTAAAATCCGCAAAGAGAAGGAAGTTCCTTGCAGTGGCCCTATTGTTAGCAAAAAGGAGAGTGGCTGTTAGGTGGGGCAGTAGGCGCCCCCCCGAGGTTCAAGGATTGGCTTGTTGACATTACCTACTGTAGTGAGACTATGGAGGTGTATGCAGAGGAACTGCCGCGCACATCCAGACCCAAAGATTTCTGGGAACCGTTAAAACAGTATCTCTTAAATAGACAGAACGGCGATTAATAGAGAAATGATTTGCAGACGTGTTTGTAGGAAATCATATGGGACGGGTGTTTCAGGGGAAGGAATTAGAATGTTTATGCGAATGCCAACTTTTCCATGTGTCTATGTATCTGATAAGCTTTCCGTATGAAATAAAAAAGAAGTACATAATATAATGGACCTTGCAGCACATTACGGCCAGTTCTTTAGTCGATATCTGATTGTGTATGGTTTCCGCAGGGGCTGTGTAGTAATATGTATGTACTCCATTTTATTTATGTACCAGATCAGGAAAACAGCTTATAATGTCAATGTGAAATGTATTGTCAACCAGATGTAATAAATAAAGTTTAAAAAAAAACAAGTAATAGCGATGGGGTCCACTTTCGACCATCGCAGGTTATAGGCATTTATCTTATTAATAGTGATGTCAGATAAAATCTGGTCTGTTACATCTTGCCTGTGTAGTTTGTTAGATGGTGTTAAAACTGAGACACACAGTGGGTAATGGTCACTCAGAGTTATGATCCACATAAAATTACTCTATGGGCGTGGCTATTCGATATGAGAATATAATCTATGGCAGTATGGCAACCGCTACCCTTAAAAGTGTGGGGCATGGGCGCAGGTTTATTAATTAAATCATTGGCAAAACCCAGATTCATACTAAAAATCAAGTTATTGTACAAATCCCCCAATGGGGAATGACGGAAATGGGTATTGCCAATACCTTCCTCTGTCACAACGCCACATGTTTTCCCTCCTTCGCCTGGGCAAAGTGCACAATTAAAGTCACCTACCATGACCAACATCATGTCTCTATAATTTTTCCTATGTACAGTCTGCAAGTTGTTATGTAACTGCATTAAGACATCTCTCACTAAGGCCAGAGGTATATTGTTGTAAAAATGTATCAATAATATACAACAAGTACCGTCAACATGGATTAGCATTAGTTGGTAATAAGGTTCCCCAGTAAGAAATTCCAACTTTTTCGTATCCAGCCTATTAGATATATACATTCCCAGTCCCCCTTTGCTCTACCGCTAAGCCCTTCGATAGCTGGAGTATCGAGTGTGTCAAAACCATTAATATGGATTGGCTCCTTTGATCATGTTTCTTGCAAGCATAGAATATTAAATCTTGTTATGAATTCCCCAAAAAGGGGATTCAACTGTTTAGCCAACAGACCAGCAATATTCCAAGATACTATTTCGCAACATACTTTCTCTACAGTAACATGTTGGGATTGTGGGTCTAATGAGCTCACTAATCCACAATCTCTATTATTTTGAAGCTGTTCTGTCATGGCAATAGTTCTAAATTCATTAGTAGCCTTGGTGCTTCAGAACATAGGGGCCAACTTCTGAGCCTCCATTGTATAAAGGGTTTGCTCATCGTGGGTTACAGAGTTGTTGCCATTACAGATCTCATCACCGCAGCAATTATTTCCTAAAGAGAAGCTTAGAGCGGGAGTAAGTCAATCCTGTTCATCTAGCCTTCTAAGGATGCCAAAGTGATTACTAACTGGAATCGAATATGTACTGCCATAGTTCCTTAAGGGTAGTTCCCCCACCGGGCCAAATTCTGGAAATCCACTTGGTTGATAGAAGTACCCTAAAGGCAGTATACTTATGTTATGGGGGGGGGGAGATAAACTGAGTCCCTGCAACATCAACAATAGACTGTACTAATCTGGGCGATCTAAAGTTAAGACCACGCAGTCTCTCCCCAGGGACTTAGATGATTACCAACCCAAGGTGTTCACCGAACCATTTTGAATTCGGAAAAGAACATAGGTCAGCCCAGTTCTACCAGACAATAAATGCAACAATTTATTCCTTAGTAGACCAGTGCTCACCGTCATTCTGGGAAAGAGGCGGAACATTAGCCAAAACTATCGTGTATGGTGTGGCTTCTAGTGGGAGATCTAAATTCAAATTTGTGTTAATTTGGTTACCCTGATTATAGCCCGAGGTATGCTTAGATGTAGATACTCCCACACCATATGTCAGTGCAGTTCCTTCTGTTGCTGTGGGTACCATAATGGAAGGGTTAGAGCCCTGATTACTTCCACAATTTATTTCCCAGGTTGTGGCCGTGACCTCGGGTGATTAAATAAAGGAAGTACGGTAGGCAAGGATCTTTGAATGAGGGGCTGATCTGGGACTGATCTCTAGTTGTATTAGTATTCGAATTGGGGCATGAAATTAGCCGCTGGTCACCAGGCCGGCCCACCACATAATTATTTGCCACTACGCTATTTCCTGGAGGTCCCCTAGTTGTTCTAGCGTGCCCCCCCATTAGCTATCTTACGAACTTCATCAATGATACTCACGACGGGCCCCTCCAGTTTCATAAGCCTATCCTCTATTGAAGTCAGTTTTTGGGCCAGTGGGTCTAATAAAACAGATATCATCATCTCCATCCTTTTCCAAAAACCATCCCCATGCGTCGGGGGTAATGGACTGTTTGCTACGATGCAGTGGAATAGTATGTCCCCGACTGATGTCTCTAACATTGTTTCTGGTTTTCCGTCTCGTGGTCTTTGGACTATCTGCTTTGGGATTTGGTCTCTCTGTGCCCCTTCCCTTCCTCTTCTTTGTAGGTGGCTCATGAGTAGGATTAAGTTTTTTAACAATTTCCTGCCCTTTATCTATTACAGGAGGGCTATTGCGTATACTTAGTGATTCTGGTGAAGAAGTGTATTCTGATCTAGAATTTGACACAAGATTCACCTGAGGGAGAGCTTCTTTCTTAGGCTGCAGGGAGAGAGAAACTGGGACACACTGAGTTGTCTTAGATTGGGAGGGCAGTGGCTCTAGGGACAACCTACGCTCTGTTAATTCTATCTCATTAATCAGAGCTGATTCAGCTCTTAGTATAAACGCATCTAGGGTCCCCACCACCCCCTGCCCTGCAATATGTTTACGTTTGCTCATTTACAAATCGCTCCACAGTTAAACATACAAAACATGAGAACTGTACAGCAAAGTGTTTAAGAGGCTCATAAAGTACCTCAAGTCCCAGTTCTTAGCGATGTAGCCCAGCCCAGCCTTTGTCAGTCTCTGACAGAGGCTGGCCCGTCCGAGCCCATCCAGTGCAGCGGGACCCCGCAATGGTTTTTAAAGTGCCTCCTGGCAGGCGGGCAACTTGAGCGAAATTGCGGGGGGGGGCGGGGCTAATTCTTCCAAACATAGACAGAGTGGCTGTAAGAAGGGGCGAACACACAACAAAAGCCCAATGGGTGTTGCGCGCCTGCCTCCTAGCGCTTCAGGATGACGGGAATAGCCGTGCACCTGGGGGGGGGGGGGGGGGAGGTGCTGGGATGTGTAGTGCCGAGTAATGTGAGGGCCGATAACTGCGTGGGCAGGAGCACAGGACAGGAGTGGCGGTCCCCTCAGACCGATCAGGCAGCAGGTGAGAGTTTATAAATCATAGTCACATCAGGGCCACAAGAACCCCCGCCCCGCAAATAACACAAAGACACAAGTGTTAGGTTTGGGAAAAATTTGCTGCAGGTTTATTACATACAACATATGTAATGACGGTGGGTTAACTTACGGGCGATCCTAGGGCAGGCCGCATTCTCGCCACCTGCCCGCCTGTTGAGCCAAACAACACAGTGGCGAACCACCCAACTGTTGCACAATTACCATAATTATACTGACACGCCCATTGCTGGGCGTGACTAGGCAAACCCCCGGTTGCACAGGCCCACAACCGCCCGAAGGACTACTGGGGCGCCGACACGAATTCCTGCACCTCCCATGAGGTTACAGGTTAGGCTCTGAGGTTATGCTCTGGCACCCCAATGTGCCCGCTGACGTCCAGCGTTTGCACCTCTCTTCTTCCGGATCGCCCAGTAACTCCGCCTGCAACGAAAAAAGGAACACATTAAAAGCTCCCCCCGGAGCCCCCTCAAACAGACACTCTGGGTTAGAGGAAGGGCGGGAAAAGAGTGTCCCAACATGGAACTGCGACGTCCGGAGCGGCAAAGAGGCCTCCCCAGCGGGGCAGAGGTCTGATGTACTCCAGACGGCTCCTCCCCGCCGCCCCGGACGTGCATCACTCACCAGTCTCCCCCAACCAGGGAAGACTGCCTCAGGTGAGGCAACAACTGCGTCATGCGGGGGCGGGACAGCCCTCCGTGACTAGTGGCCCGCCCTCCTTATGGCCACTGCGTGGCCTCGGGCAGGCGCATAGTCACATCAGGGCCACAAGAACCCCCGCCCCACAAATGCCCAAACCCGCAAATAACACAAAGACACAAGTGTTAGGTTTGGGAAAAATTTGCTGCAGGTTTATTACATACAACATATGTAATGACGGTGGGTTAACTTACGGGCGATCCTAGGGCAGGCCGCATTCTCGCCACCTGCCCGCCTGTTGAGCCAAACAACACAGTGGCGAACCACCCAACTGTTGCACAATTACCATAATTATACTGACACGCCCATTGCTGGGCGTGACTAGGCAAACCCCCGGTTGCACAGGCCCACAACCGCCCGAAGGACTACTGGGGCGCCGACACGAATTCCTGCACCTCCCATGAGGTTACAGGTTAGGCTCTGAGGTTATGCTCTGGCACCCCAATGTGCCCGCTGACGTCCAGCGTTTGCACCTCTCTTCTTCCGGATCGCCCAGTAACTCCGCCACAGCCCGTGCGGTGGTACCCGCTGCCGCACGGGCCCCCCCACCATTGCTACTACTTTTTACCTGCAAACTTTGCTCAGGAAGCTTCCTCCGATCGCGGAGGGAACGGGTCTATGCCCACAAGCGAGATGAACACCATCTGCCTAAATAAACCCCTGACCTACAACCTTAGCTCTGCAGAGCTTCCAGCCAGTCCAAGGACCGGACCAATGACAGGGGGGCACTTTCCAACTCCAAGCGACCTTAGCTCCTGACATGAACAGTACATGCAACAAGGAACCAAGACCCCACGCATCTAATCTGTAGACCCCCGTGGGACTTAGACATAGATAGACCATCCCCGGTTCGAGAGGCCATACTAACAGGAAGGACCTCGGGGGAGGAGGGGCCCCTACTGCTGAACACCCGCCTTATCGTAAATAGGCGTTCCAGCACATACCACTGGAACTCGAAACACCACCTTACACCAAGCGATAGAAGACTACACCCAGGTGAAGTTACAGAAACTGCTGCAACGCCGTCCTCTGCATCACCTTTGGGAAGGTGTGCATACGTAGCACGCTTGTGCTGCTGTACTCAAAAAGAGCACAGGGGCTTTGGCGGGATCGGTACAGAGTATACTATGTAACTTGGGAGAAGTCCCAACGTATGCGCGGATAGGAGGGGCCCCTACTACTGAATGCCCCTTGTATCATGAATTCGGCTGTCCAGCACATGCCGCTGGGACGCCAACATATCCCACCCACTGTGCGTCAGAAACTATGCCAAGGAGAAGTCATCGCTACAGCTGAACGCTGTCTTCTGCACAATCCAGCAGAAAGTGTGCTTACATGACGCTTGTGCTGCTAACCTCAATGGAGGACCGGGGGATTGGAGGGCTCACCTATACCATAGAACTTGGGCGAGTCCCAGATAAGCTAAGTACAGGGTCTACAGGCGAAAACAGCCGGCATCCCCTGCCCACTTGGGTTTTAGGCTGGAAGCGACTTAAGCCATGAAACCATTAAGTTAGCTAGCCTGTAAGCCGACTTACGACCACCTCCCGGGGAGAGCTGGGACTGCAACGAGGAGCCCCCTAAGCTCCTGACCTGCGCAGGGGCATGCCTGTAGAAACCCAAGCCACTCCGACACCAATAGGCGTAACCACCCGGGTACAAACCCTCTACAGCAGTAGTGCAGACTATCCCAGGCAAGAGACCAGGAGATGAGGAGGGCCCCCCCTGCAGGGATCCCCCCTAATATACAAGCGCAGTCACAAAATTCCAATCAAACTGCAAGTTTACACTTGAGCAACTAAATCCCCCACAGGATACAGAAGTCTACTGCAGTGCGCAAAACCGGCAAGAGACCAGGGGATGAGGAGGGCCCCCCCTGCAGGGATCCCCCCCTGATATACAAGCGCGTTCACAATTCCAATCCACTGTCAGTTTACGCTTGATCAACTAATCCCCCACAGGATAAAGAAGTCTACCGCAGTGCGCAAATGTATATATTGGAATAACTAGCGACGTGGACTTACAATTGAAAAACAGAAAGCCACGGTGACAGCCGGAAACACATGCCCCCCCCAGTTAATACATGCCCCCTGGTTCAGCCCGTCGGCTGCAAGTTTATACTACCACGGGGATAGCTTGTCCTGAAGGCTAACTAGGACCCCCCCTAAGGGACAGAGAACTAACACCGGGGGGGGGGGGGGGCACTGGGTAAAATGCGCCAGGGTGGTATTCCCACAGTGAAAGACTGGGCCTAGAACTTGCTAACACTCCCACTTCGGTACAACCCAGACTGTCTGCGGCCCGAACTACTGCACGTGCCGGCAAACCGTTGTGTGTACAAGTGTCCACACTATGCAATAGCATATGTTTGCCGTAGTAACGCACCTAAATCACACAACTCTTAGTCCTGGCACACCGATGCATGTACACATTAGCCGCCTCATGCAGATCTAGCTTGGTGCTTGCCTGATGCAACATACCTTTCTTGCACAGGGGCACCCAGTTACCGTACACATAGGCAGTATCATGCGGAGTACACTGACGGATGTTCTGGAGTACCACCCACCCCTCAAACAGGTACTCGGTCCCGTGTACATACAGAGAAATCGTATTTCATATCTGCCGGCACTCTGCCCGTACATGCGAGTATATATCATAACTTAAGGTACGTGTAGATTATGCACTAGTGAAGCCATACCCTGCACATTCGTAAAGGTGCATTGTGATAGCGTGCTGTCACAGCAAGATGCAGTCAGGAAGCCGCCCTATAGTATGCAGTTCGCAGACCGGGCCTGCCAGGCACACCCAAGAGAGTGAAAGGGATACTCCCTTTTGCTCCTCCCCAAGCCCGACAACCCAGCATACCTCATCCCCAGTCTATACGCAAAACTCAACTTAATGAAATTAAAGCCCTCTACTGATGAGGGGGGGGGGGAGACCCACAAGTGGAGGAGAACTATCCCTAGACAAGGAGGGGTCCTACCACTGTATTCTAATGCTTGGCGTCTGCTAATGCGCGCAGTGGAGACCTATTACCTGCGGCTGATTGTGTACCAAGCAGGCTGCACGGAAACTAATGAGCAGTCACGACCGCCTGACGTGCATTCTAGAAAAGACCTCTACAGCAAACTGAAGCATGTGTAGCTTGCCTAAGAAGCTCTTTCGATGGAACCCAGGGCCTCATCCACGTAAAGCAAAAGCAGAACCAGTTCGCTACATTCCCCAATACACATTCCTTTCCGTTAAAGCCCTTATGCTACTTGTAGGCAGCGTAAAAGAAAGCAAAATTCATCCTAGTACCTCATTCCGAAGGCAAGGAACATGAGTTAACTAATAAATATACTTTCGGGGCTAAGGAACATTCTAGCTATTTTGAGAATTGGTAGAGTGCGGCATCCACGCGCGTGCCGGAGCCGCAATATCGACCGCCACCCTGGAAGCCGTAGGTCCCCCGAAGGCAGAGATGGTACCAAGGAAAATGGTCCAGCCGGACATGGTCTCTAATGGATCCTGCAGCTGTTGCAAGGATTCTGATGACTACTGGAGTTCCCCAGCGAACGTGCCAGTTGGCTCAACATTCATATGTGAACTGGCGGGAGCGCCGTGATGCCAGTCAGTGTGAAATAGTGCAAGCGTTACACTCAGAGAATCTGCCTAGAGAGGCTCCCGTTAACACTAATGTGTATTTTGATATTCACGTATGAATATGTCACAAAGTCTGCCACTTGAAAACGTGCGTGCAAATCACATGTAAATTAAGCCACCATAACATGCCTGTCCCTCACAAATAATTGGCCCCGAAGCCTGGTGGCTAGATAGTGCATCATTACCCTCAAGCGCGGACATCTCACACACATTGCCTTTGAGAATGGCCGGCCGGACATGAACGCCATTACCCGCGTGCCCCGGACATGGTGAAACGTACTTCCCATGACAATGGTGGCAAGTGGACGCCATAACCCACGTGCGCCGGACAATGTATGAGAATACCGCCCAAGAAAATGGCCGGCTGCCCAGGAGCATGGAGTCTATGCTTCCAGCGGACCGTAAATATATCTCCTTTATCCCCTGATCGATAATTCACTGAGGCATACATGGAAAAATCGTGTAGTAAAGATCCGCCTGCCACCTGTTTAGAACCAGCGCAAGGACCACACGAAACACAAGTACATTGGAACAATAACCAGGAAAAGTTTTCAACAAACCGGTATTACCACTTCCAATAATTCTGCACTCGGTCTCGACACATTAGCGCAAAGCATATTAAACCACCCAAGTGCTCACGGAACGGTACTAAGGACTCCCTGTTGATTAACCATAATTCATTACATTAAATCATAAACAGATATAGGGGTGTCATCACATTAGATCATAAACCAATATAGGAGTACCTAGTGTACTTAGGAACTCGATGACAAAGCCCTGGAGCTGCAAAATTTGGCGAAGCGCCATGCCAAATGGAGAACGCCAAACATATACTGAAGCCTAATTGACGCCCCAAAATACATTTTTGCCCAGGCTCGTGAGTACTGACCCTCAACCCCGCAATACTCTGCTCTACCTTACGTGTGACGAGCGGTCACCCAGAGATGCTAGGCACATGACACATACTGAAGCGTGGGGCACGGCCTTGCGCGCAACTAGGAGCAGGCAGACACGGGAAGCCAAATGCCCGGGGGGGAGAACATGCCTCGGCCCTAACAGAATTATCCCGCATGTGAATCCGCGCGCGTGCCGCCACGCCACGCCACGCCACGCCACGCCACGCCACGCCACGCCACGCCACGCCACGCCACGCCACATCCACACCAGGTAAGGGCAGAAAACAAAACCGCTTTGACCACCAGTTCAGACTATACAGACCATGAGGGCGGCCCCACATTAAGCAGCCCGCATATATCACAAGAATAGCGGCAAACGGCAGCTCCGCGACGACCGAAAGAGAAGGCCGCGTTCGTACACCAAAACCCACATGCGCCGGGCCAAGAAAATGGCCGCACCCTGCCGCCATAGACCACGTGCGCCATAAATTGCGAAACATGCTGAATCGGTCTATAGGAGATAACAAGGCAAACAGGATAACAAGGTGTGGGAAAGGATGCCTCCCTACCAGTAGACAGCACATTTACATGAGTTTGGTATGGCAATGCACCAACTCTGGACTCTAAACATACCACAGAGGTTGGAATTGGCATTATTAAAAGAATGCATCCCTAACCACGCTGACACATCTTAGGAACGTTAGGGAAATGAAAAAGGCGGGGGATCTTGCATTGCAAAACGTGTTTAGCAGTCTTGGCCCCTGTAGAAATGCTTCCGCCCCCACTAGCCACCCACCGTGCCAGTAGTCGTAAAACTTCAGATTACAAGATGACAACGGGCTCGGTGTGTCACCGGAAGGCGACGTTAGGTGAGCTGAGCACAAGTACCCAGCGTGGAGGAAGGGGGGGGTTGCTATCACCGGAAAGGGGTAGGACACAGGGCCCCAAAACCGTAATGACCAATGAGGCGAAACCCGACCTGAAGAAAAGGATGCGTGAGAAATGCAAGGACGGGTCAGACAGAAACGCACCCGTAAGGGTCTCTAGGTGCTGTCGGAAGAATAAGCGCTATTGTCCGGAGCCACTTAGTGCTGGGCTAATCTGCCGCCGGATCCGGGGATCGAACCGTGATCCCCAGATTACCGAGTCAGTCGCCTTAGCCGCGGCGCATACTAAATATTTCGCAAACAATTCACAAACTGCAGATACAAACCTGCAACAAACGAGGTGCTAAGGACCATCTATCTTATGTCTAACGCCACCACGCAGATGTATAGCAGAAGGGAACTGCGCCGAAAACTATACATTAGACTCAAACCGCTGCTACAAACAAAATTGTGAGCACCTTACCCCTATACCGCAATGTGGCCACCCCGTGCCCCTTGTGCCACTCACAATTAACGCTGAGCTACAAGGGAGGGGGCGGGGGGGGGTGAAGACCACCAGGGCAAGCGCTCAAGGGGCAGGCGGGAAACGAGTCTGTAAAGCGACACTTGCGCAAATCATGACAAGGTATGTAGCAGACCACCCACGCAGGATAGATGAAGCACACCAAAAGGCCTCACCCCATAACACAAGGGATGAGCCGGAAACAGATCTGCAAAACAAAATGTGCGTTGGAATAACGCAAAATGCGCAACAATATCATAACGTGGCGCATGAAAGTTGAAAACAAAAATTCCCCTCGGAGGAGGGGGCAAGACTGCCAACTTGTAAATACGGAGGCAAGGTCTAAGGAATCAAAAGCCACCTGAGTATATGTAGCACGGCCCGGGCCACGCCAGGCTGAGCGGGAGCGCAGCAGCAGCAGAAAATTTATGCGAAGCGGGCATGAGCGGGTGCTCCGCAAATCGCATAGTTCTGGCTGTACTTTAAACAAAATAAATAATTTGACAATATGAGGCATCGTCGGGAATCGAACCACGATTCGTTGTTAAGCACTACGTTTTTGCATCCAGCACGGTGAGCCACACATGGGCTCACATCGAAATGCGCCCGGTGCAAGAGCCCACAAAACAATATATCCCTAAATCAGCGAAATAGGAGAAGCATACAAGGCTATCCTGCTTAATAGAATTTTACAATGCATAGAGAAATCACTCCTCACTCAGATCGTGAATTAAGCATGGCGACATGCAGCCAGGATGGAACCACCGTCAAGGACCCACCCGCCCTCGCCATTCACCACGGGAACCCCCCGGGGAGGTGGACGAGGAACCATGTGCCACAACCCGCCAGTCCCAGCCTGACCAGAGTAGGCGAAGGGGAAGAATACATACGTCTGACTCAGGGCCCAGGCCATGCATCCGGAGACTCACTGGCAGTTTCAGATTCAAACTACAGATCAGCCAAATAGGCGAGGGACACAAGGCAATCACGCTCAATAGGACTTCACTATGCACAGTAATCACCCCTCACTCACAATCATACACCAACATGGCGAAAAGCAGCTAGGGAGAGGCCACCGTCCAGCCCCCGGACGTGGAACCAGGCGACCCACCAGCCAGACCCTGCCCGACCGGAGCATGCGGAAAAGGTTACTGTTGTGCATTCAACATTTCATTCCCCAAGTTACACAGCTTGTATTAATTGATATTTGATTCCCCACAAAGCTTCTGCCGAACCCGGGGGAGGGGGGGGGGGGGGGGGACACAAACACAGCCGACCCAGGACATACCCCGGAGTTACACCGGCGTATTATCAGTCCTAAAACCGAGCAACCCCACACGCGCTCACTGAAATAGCTGGGGGGGTTGGGGGGGCGGGCAGGCGGGACCGCTCACCACACACAACCGCCCGGCCTCGGAGGCCCGGGATGGGCGCCAAGACCGACACCAAACGCCACACCGACCCGATCCCCTCACCCGTCTCCTATATCCGTCATCCGCGCAATAGCTCAGGCGTGAGGCCCCCGACACAAACGCCTCGCAACAGGACCGTGGGAGGATAGTTACTCCCGTCCCACTACCGGGTTACCAAACGGGCTCAATCTTTTGCTTTGACCACTGGGAGTGCCCGGTCATTTCAAGATATCCCTTTGCCGTTTCCTAGACCGTGAGACAACCAATGCAAACCCCGAGGGACAAAGAAACGAGTGGACACCTCGCATCCCCACTCACCGTAAACAAAGCAACAGCAACACGTCGGATCTATAACATCGACGCAACCCCGGACCTCAGGACGGCGACCCGAGGAGAAGGAAAGAGAGTCCCGACCGGACCAAAAGAGTGTCCCAACATGGAACTGCGACGTCCGGAGCGGCAAAGAGGCCTCCCCAGCGGGGCAGAGGTCTGATGTACTCCAGACGGCTCCTCCCCGCCGCCCCGGACGTGCATCACTCACCAGTCTCCCCCAACCAGGGAAGACTGCCTCAGGTGAGGCAACAACTGCGTCATGCGGGGGCGGGACAGCCCTCCGTGTCTAGTGGCCCGCCCTCCTTATGGCCACTGCGTGGCCTCGGGCAGGCGCAGTAGCAGAACAACGGGACCCATGCCGCGGGAGCCTGTGATGGTTTTTAAAGCCCCTCCTGGCACTTCAGGATGATGGGAATAGCCGTGCGCCTCGGGGGAATGCTGGGATGTGTAGTCCCCGAGTCATGTGAGGGCCGGTAACCGTGCATGGGCAGGAGGACAGGCGTTGTGGTCCCCTCAGACCAATCAGGCAGCTGGTGAGAGTTTATAAATCAGTAGCAGAACAACGGGATTGGGGTGAAGAGGTGCCATAAGCCACACTCTGTGGGTATCTGACAACCATTTCATGGTAATATGGGGCAGATAGACGGTAGTGGTCCGTTCTCCTCCGTAACTGATATGCGATGTGTACAGCTCAGAATAGTAATTCTGAAACCTCTTGGCCACTTCAGCAGACCCACGTACAGGTTCCCCCGCTCATCCAGCACAAACAGCACGTCATGTTCTTCTTAACTTGGTCTAACTAAAGCTGTCTAGGTGATAGCGCACTCCCCCTCTCCGTAGCATACCTTCTCAAGGGTGTCACCTCATTATGAGCTAGTTCATTATACTAGTCTAACTTAGCCTTGGTATGTGCTAATAATATAGGTTCCACCATCTCCTGATAGGCTTGCTCCAAACCTGCCAAATTGGATTTGAGCTTCAGTAGATGAAACACGTTGGCTATGCTTTATGGAATTGTGGAGTGAATCCATTGATGAAAAAATAAAGTGAAAACTGCATTTGAAAATACATAGCACAGGAGTTGGACAATTCTTCTTTATTGTGCTGATAACTTGTGGACTGTAATATGATAAAGTAATATGTATGTACAAGAGTGCTGAAACCTTTTGCAGTGCAATTTGTTGTGGGACTTGGTCCCACGTTGTGGGGAGTATAGAGGGAAGTACTCCCTGGTTTCGTGCATCTTTTGTTACTTTAGGACACAATTTTTATTTGTTGTGTGCTGTTCTAAGTAGCCTCTGCTTGTGTGTTTTGGTTTTGAGCTCTGTATTCCATCCTAATTTGAACAACAACTGATAGGTACCCGAGACGGCAGGGGGCGAGGCCAAATGAGCTTATGGCAGAGTTTACCACGGCCCTGGGTCTCTCGGATGCGGGGCAGGAGTTACAGGGCGTTCCTACAGAATTTTTCTAATGTGCATGGCAGCCTTTCCCGCATTGACTATTTCCTGACGTACGCGGCCTATGTAGGTAACTTCAGGCGGCCCAGGACGTATCCTCGGTCTATCGGATCATTCTCCGGTAGGGATAGACTTTACTCATGGAGAAAAGCAGCAGAGTCGCACTATAGTTATTAACCCATGGTTGCTTAAAATCCCGGATATCAGGGAGGAGCTCGGGGTGCAGACTGGGTACTTTCTGGAGGAAAACGTGGGGTCGGTAGAGTCGGCACAGACGATATGGGAGGCTTATAAGGTGGTTCTAAAAGGATATGCCCTATCGTTGAAAGTGCATTATGTTGCAAAGCGGCGTGAGATTCTGGCGGAGATGGAGGAAGCCCTTCGGGAGCTTGATGCGGCACATGCGCTCCATCCCTCGGAGGGGGCGCTGCACAGCCTGACGCTCAAGAAGGAGGAATACAAACTTAAGGCTCGGGGGCACATGTTGGCTAAACAGGCGGCTACCCACCACAGGCTGTATGAGCTTGGAGATGGGGCAGGGAAGACTCTGGCATGGCTGGAAAGGAAGGACAAGGTGCGAGGTGGGTGCCCCGATTGACGCCGCCGAGTGGTGAGGTTCTTTACCGCCCAGGCGAAATAGCGGATGCATTTGCTGAATATTTTGAAACAGTGTACTTGCCCTCGACGTCATATACCGTGGAGGATTCACGTCAACTGCTGGCAGAAAGCGACGTACCAACTCTTTCAGACGTCGATAGGGAGGTACTTGATGCGGATCTATCGGATGAGGAGATTCGGAAGGCCATTAGCCAAATTAAATCTGGGAAGGCGATGGGGCCCAATGGCACCCCGGTGGAGTTTCTTAAGGTAGTGGCTTCCCATTTGGTCCCGCACCTGCGAGAAATGTACCAGGAAAGCTAGGAGAAGGGAACTCTACCGCCGTATCAGCGGCAGGCAAGTATTGTGGTAATTCACAAGGCTGGCAAAGCGGTGGATAATTGACGTTCCTACAGGCCGATTTCATTGATCAATGTAGAGGTGAAGGTCTTGGCAAAAGTACTCGCCATGAGGCTGGGAACAGTGATATCCTCCCTTGTGCACCCGGACCAATCCGGTTTTCTACCAGGGAGGAATACGGCTCTTAATATCCGCCGGCTACATAATGTGTTGGCCCGTCAGCGATATCTAGAGGAGGATGCAGTCATACTGTCCCTTGACGCCTCTATGGCGTTTGACTCGATTGAATGGCCCTACATGTTTGAAGTTCTGGAAAGAGCAGGGTTGGGCCCTAAATTCATACGGTGGGTACGGCTACTCTATACAGACATTTTAGGGCAGGTCAGAGTGAACAACTACACATCCAGGCAGTTTCCCCTATGGAGAGGCACCAGACAGGGTTGCCCTCTGTCGCCGCTGCTGTTCTCGCTCATGCTGGAGCCCTTGGCGGCCTGGATACGGCGTGACGTAATGACAAGGGGTCTGCGGTGGTCCCACGAGTAGGAAGATAGAATATCCTTTTATGCAGACGATATATTGTTATACCTTGCGAACCCATACAGGTCCATCCATATGGTCCTCAATATTTTTACAAATTTTGGGAAGTATTCTGGATATGCTATTAATTGGGGCAAGTCGGTGTTATATGTGCTCCATGGACAGACCCCACGCCTCCCGAGAGATTGTGCTTTAATGGTCTCGGAAGATGGATTTAGATATCTGGGAATCTTCGTCGCGCAATTTAACGCCCTTGTTGGCAAGGCTGCGAGCTGACGTCAAACATTGGAGGTCTCTGCCATTGTCATTGGTAGGTCGCACTGCTCTTTTTAAGATGCTGGCCCTTCCACGTTTTTTGTATATTCTCCAAAATTGTCCCCATAAGGTTCTGGCTACCTACTTTACTGCAGTTGAAGGGGAGGTGCGTACGCTACTCTGGGATGGGAAGGCCCCGACGATTGCACTTCAGAAATTGATGAAGGGATGGTATGATGGGGGCATTGCGCTATCTGATATACAGCTGTATTATTGGGCCTCGCAACTGGTAACTGTGAATAGGTGGCGATACGCCCCGCCGGATGACCCGGCATGTGCTCTGGATAGGTATCAGATGGATAGATCCGGTTATCTTGGGGCGCTTTATTCTCAAACTAAGAGGCAACATTTTATAGGTCCCACTCACCACACGTTGCAGATCTGGAGGTTAGCTAATTCCCGTTTACCACAACGGCGTCGCTTTAGTAAGCACGCCTGTCCAACCTATTCGCAGAAACTCTGTATGCTTTGCCACCACCCTGGATTTGACAGGTGGGATATGATTGGTATTTCAACAGTTCGCGACTTGATCAAGAAGGGTAAGATTCTTCGGTTTGAGGAGCTACAGAAGACCTACCGGTTGGCGCCAAGTGAGGTCTTTCGTTGTCTGCAAATTCGCCATGCTTTGATGACGGCGTTCCCCAGTTGTGTAGACATACCGGAATCGTCCCCTCTAGAAGATAGTCTGCTGGATGGGCAGTTGCAAATCAAGGCGATCTCCCTCACCTATAAGAAACTTAGTAATAATATGCCTGATTCCTTCGGGAAGCTTAAAGAGTGGTGGGAGGAGGACCTTGGGACGATTGAGGAGGAGGATTGGAGGCAGGCGCTAATGTCATCTAGAGAGGCTGCCATCACACTTAGATTCCGACTTTTTCAACTTCGTATTTTACACCGCTCATACATGACTGGGGTCACTCTTGTGAAAATATGGGTCCCGGCCAGATGATCTGTGTCTGAAGGGCTGCCGATAGTCTGCTACCTTTTATGATATGGTATGGGAATGCCCGCTGGTGCGGAGCCGATGGGACAGAATCACGACACATATGCACTCCGCGCTGGGAAAACCACTTAATTTGACGCCTCGTTTGGGCTTGCTCAATATATGGGAGGCAACTGACCATACCGAGACAGAGCAGCAGTTTGTAACGTTAGGTTTCACATTATTTAAGAGGGAAATTGAGAGGGGTTGGGGCGGAGCGATGCCTCCTGTAGTGGCGGTCTGGCAAAGGGAGTTAGATAGATGCATGATAGCTGAGAAAGAAGTGTTTGTTGCTAGGGGTGCCCGAAGAAGTGGGACAGGAAATGGTCCAAATGGAACTTATATAGGGGAGAGATTTGAATATTGCCTGTGGTAGAATTGGAATTGCGAAGGCACAGGGATGTGGGGCACTATGTGTTAGATGTATGTTTAGTTGGCCTTGGTCCTTAATACGACACTAAATGTAACTTGCAATGTGAATTGTATGAGAAACAGTGAAATTGTCTGTCATTTTTCCAATAAAAATATATATTTTTTTAACGTTTGCAGGATCAAATCGAAGGCTCTTCTAGATAGGAAACCTACTCACCATAGGCACCACACACAATGCAGAGGCATGGCAACAATAACACTGTCATATCAATAATGAGACCCATAAATGAAATAAGAACATGGCTATAACCGGCCATAAAACTGTAAATTATGGTAGATGAGAATTTCGGTTAAACGTCTGATTGTCATCCACCTGACTTGATGACCCACGTCTAGCCCTGGAGAATTCATGCTGTTTAAGGATTTGTTGCTGAGATTTAGGATATCCTTAAAAATATTGGATTTTCCATTGATAGTTATTCTTAAACGTGCTGAATAAAGCAATGCATAATCTATGTGAAGTCCCTGCTGGTCACGTTTCACCGGCAAGAACTGTTTCCCTGCTTCCTGCACATGTGGGTTGAAATCAGGGGAAATGGAAAGCTCTGCACCGCCATAGTGGGGTGATTGGCGTAGTGCCGCATCCTGATCTCTATTGTTAGGTAAGCATGCTATATTAGGGCAAGGCTTAGCACCCAGGACCAGTTGCGGTGCCAATGACTGATGTGCAGGCTCCACCACAAACATATCGGAGAAGGTTTTGCACCCCAGTAGCTGTAAGAAGTCACTTCACAAAAGACTACATGTTGCCAGTATCTGTGGACTCTGAGTCCAACAATGCAGAGATTATTCAGCCGAGAGGGAGCTCCCAAATCTTCAGTCTTAGTGTATAAGGCTAATAAAGTTTTCACCCTGTTTCTGATTTCCTGTTGTTGGAATCTGCTCATTTTCAGCCACACAATGTCTAAGAGTTCTCTGTGCTTATCAATACACTCTGACATTCTATCCATTCTGTAGGATAACGAATCAATCTTTCCATCTATTTTAGTGAGGATTTATTGCATCATTGTCAAAATTTGGTGTAGGTCATTTCCCAATTCCGGGCCAGAGTTGTCAGGATTTGTTTCAGCTGCTGCGCGCCATCCTCACGTACCCTAGTCTATTTACGTTGTACGAATTGCAATTTGGGTTGAGTTTTGTCAGGTTTTCCCATTTCTGTAAGGATAACGAGAGCCGCTGTCACATTCAAGACCGGAAACCACTCAGCTCTCAATGAGGCGTAAGAGTACTCTGCTAATCTTCTATAAGAGTCTATCTAATCTTCAATAATAGAGCATCTACTGCCTGCAAGCCACCTGTCAATGCAAGCTTGTTGCATTGATGTTCAAACTATTGCAGTAGAAAAAAATCTGTCTGCGGAAAAGCTAAGGCGGATGGGGCACTGCTTCTACACGTTATAACAGGTACCGCAGGCCGTATCTTTGATCCGGGGAAGGGACAACAATAGGGCAGACAATGGCGCAGAGGCCCCTGCAGGAAATATGGTGGGTTCACTGTATCACCAGAGCTGTATAAATGTTAGTGAGTGCAGCAAGCAGATCTTTCCACCATATTATCACGTGTCACTCAGGAGTAGCTGGCACCAGCAATACAAATTAGCAAGCGTGGGGCCACAGTCACAGCTTGAAATCCCAATGCGGATGCCAACTCGGGGCAGTCTCCTAGGATGGGGGGAGTGAGAAGGTAAATCCCTGCGTGCCTTGTCGCCAGCATCAATTTTAGTAATGAAGGGCCGCCTCCTGTACCCACTCTCACAGAGGGGGCCGGCCCTTGACGATTACCGGCAGCTCAGTGTAATTACCTGATGCCCCCATGTACACTGGCCACTCCAATCGGGGATTACAGCCCCTGCGTACAGACCAACACCGTCCTCCACCTGGTGAGTGCAGCACTGCTGCAATGTCCCCGGGGAGGCACCTGCAGCTCACCTCCTTGTGCCGGGTGGCTCCAACAGGGCGCCAGAGCCAACAGTATCACCTCCGCTCCCGCTCAGCAGTGGCGGCTGGCCCATAGGGGCGCCGGCCTACTTGGCAGAATCAACGTGACAGTACACATCAGAAAAACTGCTCCGGCCTGTGCTTCAGCGTTTGACCATGTCTCGTGCACGCACTTGAGGCTGTGAACTTCACAGTCTCAAGTGCGCGCATGAGTCATGGTGAAACGCACAGCGCAGTCAGGCAGTCAGGCACGCAGGCGAGAGCAGCAGGAGTCCAGCAGACTCCGACTGCGCAAGTGAGCTGAGGGCGGTTTCATTTCCGCACCGCCACTCCATTGACATTACACTAGTAGGTATGCTGCGCATGCCTAGTGCAATGCAGGAGTCTAAAGATAGGATCCTGTTGGGCGGTGACGTACATTCGCCCGATGCCCAGTCAAATGGCAGGATCTAGCTGGACTTAGCGCCCCCAGTCGCATCCTGTCTTAGGATTTGCCAACGTCTATGACTCAGAGACGTGGGACCGGCGGAAGAGATGCCTCATCCTGTAAGTTTAAAATGTATTGTTTTTTATTTCATTTAATTAAATGCACCCCCCCCTCCCTCCCCGCGCGTAGGATTTGACTTTCCAAATTCCCTGACAGGGTTTCCATTAGCGTTACAGCTGGCCAGTGAGGAAGAACGTGAGTGAGCACCCCTGATGGAGGGAGACCGAAGAAGGGTCTGAATGATGAGGACAGCGCACGGGAGGAACAGGGGTGAGCGCCTGCAGAACACATAACACCCATGAAAAATACGCTCAGTGTGAGATTTTCGCAGCAGATATACCGGCAGAAGCATTTTCAGGACTCTCACTGTAAACAGAAGAGAAGTGTCCGACGCGAGTTGAAAGTCGTCCCCTGACACTTGGGCAAGCTGACGAGGGAAATTTTGAAGTAAAATTAGAAAGTGTTATTTGCAAGTTACCTAACTGATATTTCAGGAAGGGATTAGCTTAAATGTGAATTATATACACTTTGGTTAAAACGTCGAGCGCACGGTGTATATATATGCAGGTTGCTTTTCCTTCTCGCCCCCCAACAACCCCCCCCTTTCATTGACAACTGCTCAGCCAAAGTGCCTCACTAGTGTCCGTAAAACAGGAAGTGCACATCTCAAGACTAGGCTCACTTTAAGTAGTGCATCAGCCATTGTTCAGACTGAAAAAAGTTGGTTTCGACATTTTAAAACACTCTTTCCCTACCCTGCCATTCTGTGAATTGCAGGCCTGGCTTTAATAGCACAAAAGTGTTAAGCACATCAGACCCAAGACCTCTAAAGAAGCTTTTCTCACTTGTGTTCCATGTCACCATTTCCATGGCATCTTAGCATTGCCACACAACACTTGCAGAGGGAAAATACTGTTTTCCCACAATGACATCTTTCACACTTGAAACTCAGTAGCTCCCCTCTACAGAGCTCCAAGTTCTAAAGTTCGCCCCCCACACTCCTCCCCTTTCATTGAGAACTGCTCAGCCAAAGTGCCTCACTAGTGTCTGTAAAACAGGAAGTGCACATCTCAGGACTATGCCCACTTTAAGTAGTGCATCAGCCATCGAACCTAACTACCGCGACGACCCACCCCAGAGTGAAGTGTAATCCAAGAGCCGGTTCCAGACAGCACCGGGCATCGGGCAGCTGTCAGTGGCACCCTCCCCGCCCCTGCACATGCCCTGACACTAGTCTGTAATGTCACGTGGCTTGTAATCAAAAGGAGCTGCATGCTTGTACCCTATGTGCTCCTTCGGCAGTGCCAATTCGCAGGGTTTCAAAACTCCAGGTGACAAGGCCCCCTTGTTTCTTGCCTATGTGCAGGCGCAGATGTATGCAATAGACCCAACTAAAGACTATGAATAAAATTAACTGCAGAAATAAGCTGTGTAACTTAATATACATGCGCTTGCAGACAAAGCTCCTTCAAAATAAATATTCACCCTGGCCACAGTAGTTTGCAGCCTCAGCACTCCCCGTACTACGACTCCCTCCCCCCCCCCCCCCCCCACCTCCCCCAAACCCTCTTTTGGCGCTTGCTCGCCACCGGTGACAGGACTCATCACAAACTTTTACGCCCACCACTTTCAAATGTCACCAGCCACCACTGCTCTCTGGGCACCAGCCTTCACACAGCTCGCTACTGGGCTTTGGCCTCTGTCCACCCAGAGGGTAGGGCCGCAGTCTGTCTAGGCAACACCTCACATAAAGCGTAGGCCGGACCCATCTGCAGCAGCCCCGCGGGCGATGATTTCCTTTAGATATTACGAGCAAATGTACTCTGCGATTGTTTAGTAAGGACCTTACTAAACAATCGCAGAGCACATTGTGGAGCAGTACCTTCCGCTCTGAACACCCTGGGGTGCCTCATTTGCTCGCAATATCTAAAGGAAATCATTTTTCCTCCTGTAATGCACCGTTTGCTACCTCTTGTATTTTGTTGGCTCACGATTGTCTTTTTTTGCTTCATTTAATGTAACGTTAGCTTTTGTATTTTGTTCACTTGTAATGCTCTCATGTATCAGTTCTGTTCCTATTGGGAAGCGCTGACACCTTCGGGTAAAGTCCGCGCTATATAAAAACGCACAAATAAATAATAAATAAATCGCCCGCGGGGCTGCTGCAGATGGGTCCGGCCTACGCTTTATGTGAGACCTGCGGCCCATGTTGCCTAGACAGACTGCGGCCCTACCCTCTGAGTGCAAGCAGAGTTATTACGAGTCACAGCCACCAAGAAAGCCGGTAGCGTTAACACAGGCCCGGTCGAGCTGGCCGCAGTTTCACGAGCCGTGCCGAGGGCGGGCCGAAGCGGCCGGGCCTGGATGTAAGTAGCGTCCTTGAACCCCGAGCCCTGCGGGGACATGGGCGGCCACTACCCCATTGACGGTTTTCTGGGTGTATATTTGCCTCCCAGTGTGTGTAAGGCAGCAGGGGAGGAAGTAAACTCTGGGCGGGGCAGCCATATATTGGTGTCTCTTCCAGGCTCTACGTGGCCTGGCTGGCAACAACTGAACCGTATGCAGGCCGATCATGCTATAGGGGAGCAGTGAATCTGCGTGTGTGGACGTTTGGGCTTCTGTCTATCACGGTGCTCATAGGCCCTTCCCACCCGGTGTGTGAGGCTGTGGGCCAGGCCCCGCCACCCGGATATGTCTTTTTCTCTCTGCCAGTGGGGGCACTGCCAATAGCCTCCTCTCCTAGGCAGTGGCGGCTGGTGACATTTGAAAGTGGTGGGGCGGAAACTGATAATCATACTGCACCGTAGCGAGCGAGCGTAGCGAGCGAGCCCGAACCCCCTAAGGAGGGTTCGGGGGGATTTCCCCCCGAGAAAATTTTGAAAAAATAGTGGAAAAATGGTGCATTTTCAAGCAAATTTGAGAAAGCAGGAAGGTTAATAAAGCAATTGTGAAAGTGCAGGTATTACATTATTCAAGAGCTTTCATATAACATAGGTAGCTGCTTATTCAGTATAACCACAGAGCTTCATAACTGCACAACTCTATTTACAAGCCACAGAGGCCGTGAGGAGCAACTCTGCTCTGCACGCGCTGTTTGAGGTTTCCGCACCAGTGCACAGTGGCAGCTTGCCTTTCTTCCTTATAGTAAGGAGGGGTGTGCCCGTTCTACCACAGGAAACGGGATTCCCTCTTTCGTTTTCTGTCCAAGTGCTGGTGGTGTGCAGTGGAAGCAGAAATAGACACATTGTCTATTTCTGCTTCCACTGGCACACCACCAGCACACACATGACGTGTTTGCTCTCCAAAATTAGAAAGTGATCTCTGTGCCAACGCTTTCCTCGGGCAAGACGGTGCCAGGCTAAGCGAGAAAAGGCCGCTTTAATGATACAGGTCTGTGCTGCTAATGTGATAACATACAAAACAAAACAGCACCGCCACCAGCGTAATGTTGCCCTAGATCACACTGTGCGACCTAGCTAAGCCTCACATCACATGTGCCATAAATAAAACATGAGCACAAAAACGCTCATTTTCTTGCAGTATCGATTTCTTCGGGATAGGCAAAAGTGACAAAACCGTTCCTATGGACTAAACTTATGGAGCAATGCAATGGTCACACAACATTTTCCAGGTGTAAGTCTGAATTGCATCTGTAAAAAGTGGTAAGTTATGCCTGTATATTTCACACCTGATCAAAAATCTTTACAAAATTGAAACCTATGAATGATATGCACACCTTAGTAACTTACACAGTCATGAGTTGTTACGCAGTTTTAGTTTTAAATTTGTTTCAAAGTTACAATGGTGAATGCTAGCAAGAGCTCATTAAAAACTTGACCAGGAAAATCCCATGCAAACGTAGTGAACACCTTTTCCTTGTGAATTAACTTTTCAAGCTAATCAGCATATGTAAATTACTCCTAAAAAAAACCTGGCGAACAGCTGCAAAAAAGTGGGAAAGCACAAAAATTACCCCAGATTTCACAGTTGATGTGAGGTAAGGGGAGAAAGTTAAGTGAAATATTCAATGAATAAATGTAAAACTTGGAATAAAAAAATTCTATAAATTCCCTAATCAAATATGGGATCAGAAAAACAGGATTATGTGAATCTCCAGAATAGGATTCACCATATAAGGCTTCTAAAAGTTGACTCCAGACTGCAAATGAGGTATTCCGACCTGAACATTACGATGACAAGGCCACCAAAAGTGTGCACAGGGGTACAGAGGACACAGCACTTTAGAGGTATTTTGCAGAGAAGAACGCAGACTGCATCTGCAGTCAAAAAACACTGACGGGTTTCCGACACCCGACATGAGATGGTAACTGAGATGCACTGTGGGACTCATGGGTACAGCTTCCACATTGTTAATAGTGGCAGGTGTCCCATCTGGAGCAGTGGAAGCTGTAGGGCACACTGCATGCCCTCCTATTTCATTCCTTGCATGCTGACTGTATTTTTCTTAAAGCGTCTCAAGCATTATTAAATCACTCAGGGGCAGATTTACTAAGATTTGATGCTGTGTGTGTCACAGAAGTTACGCAAATCAGCTCAAAATCTTTGAGTCTGATTTTCTTTTTAGCGCTAAACTTGTTTAGTGCTGGAAATAATGTGAAACCAGCATTGCATTACTTCACCCATGAACCCCCCCCCAACGTTTTTGACACTAAATCCAAATTACTACAGAAAGTGACAGCGTTAGAAAATAGTGCACCCTTCTACCAGGCGCTATAAAGGAGAAATGCCTTTTTACTCCTTTATTTTGCATGTGGGAAAATGCTTGAAATAAGTCTAAGCATAGTATTTAGTACTGGAAGAGAATCCTTCCAGACCCAGTACAAAACCTATGCTTGATTAACGGAGGCACCCTTGAACTGTGGTCCAAAGGTGTCTCCGTGGGCACGGCAGCGAATTTCAGCACATGCCCTAGGGAGAGGGGAGGCTGAGAGGAGTGCCATATTTCAGTAAATTTGGTGCTCTCATGGTCTCTCATCATGCAGCGCAGCGCAACATTTGCGGCTGCTGCACTGTGATACGTGAGAAATCGGTAAATCTGCCTCTCAGTCCCTTTAAAGGTACAGATAATACTTTTCAAAAATAAATTCTAGTGGGGATTACAAATGCAGGGAATGAAGTCTGCTGTCCCTTCAGACCTAGAGTCACAGGCATTCCGAGGGGATCGCAAACTGCTTCCTGCCTCATATATATGAACGAGGCACTAGGTTTTACCACCTCCGGCTAATTTAGATGTTGTGATGTAACTAATCAGGACCTATGTTCCATCAAATAATGTGACTCAGGACGCAAACCAGACAGTGTGCAAAAACACCAGCTGGTTTGCTAACTACAATTTATACATTGCACCAAAAATGGCAGCCAAGACCCAAGTAAAAAAAATACTAAATCCAAATATATCCAGCAAAATACATCAAAACAAATTAACCATGCAGATTTAAAAGAAAAATACCAACAATAAAAAAACAAAATAAAAGCAAAGCGGGAGATTCCAGAAATCGTTGCATATTTGTACACTTACAGCGAATAGCTCGCAAAAGATTCTTTTGGGTTTTGCCACAATTATTTGTCATCTAATGAGCTGATTAATGAGCATAGACATGGATATACCATGGAGAAATGCAGAAAGCCTTTGAAATTACATAATATTATTATGGAGCTAAAATTTAACATTTTCAAACTATTGGTTAATAACTTGGGCTGAAGAGAAATTCAGTACAGACATGAGATAGGAGAAGGGAGATAAGAAATTTGCAACTCTAATCATATAGAAATTCCCTGAGGAAAAGGAAGCATTATTTACTGACACAAGGCTGCCAAATAAAAAGCGTAAGCATTTTGTCCCGTTGGGTGAAATGTTGATTTCTTACCGTGAAAGTCCTAAAGAATAATCTATGATCTTGTATTAGGATTACAAGCACAAAACCACGTTTGTGTTTTACGAGGTGTGATTACTCAAAAAACATTAGAAAAAACTTCAACAAACTTAATTGAAGCGTCAAAGAGATGATTATTTTCATGATATCCAGGAATTTTGAACACTACCTCCCCCACCACAGTGAGCTCTTCAACACTCCTGACTACCAGGTGCATCCACCTCAGCAAGAGCCCTTTAATGCAGCCTACAACTATACTCACAAACATGGACGTACATTGTGATGAAGTGGCTGTGTCAGTTTGCAGATCGAGCGTGTCACCCTGCTCATAGAGGAGAGGTCGAGGAATGGTGATCAGCATCACAAGTGCCAAAATGAAGGAGGAGCCCCAGGTAGCAAGGCCAACGATGTCACCCTCCCACCCCAAATATGCCTGCATTCTGGATTCCTACTATCTACCGGCTCGACATGACCCCATATATCACTCCTTCCTGCCACTGCGGATGGAACAGAGATTAACAGTAGTATACAGGCAGCCAATACATCCCCTCGGAAACATTTCTGGCTTGCATTTCTTTTCTTGCGGTGATTACTAGACCCAGGTGTCTAAACGCCCTTGTGGCACCGACGTCTCATTCTAGAGGCACGGAGTTCGCCCTGACCAGGCAATAAGATTCATCATGTCACACTGCACCGAGAGGCTCTTCTTGGTACAGGCGATCGAATTACAATCTGCTACCACCATTTTACAATCTGCCAGCAAAAAACACTTATTTGGTTGATATAAAGAGGTCCTGCTCGATTGAAAGACATTAGATCAAATTGAGTGGTTTGGTTAAAATCTGACACCCTGGAGATGCAACCAGCCGTGTGCGTGTGCCTAAACTGCCTTGGTCATGAAAAAAGTCACAGAATGGGAGATGAGTCTTTTAAGGGGGTCACTGCACTGGTCCTCGATTAATCTGTCCAGACAACTGAATGTTACATACTAGAGAGGATTTGTGCGCAATGAAAAATAACTAAGTTAGCACCTTTGCAAGTCTCGGCTTATTTTGTCAGTGCGGTTGAAGAATAAATACAACTTGAAGTGGATTGTGTTTCCGAGCTCGGCCCCCCCCGGAAATGGGGGTGCTGAGCACTCTCTGTCCTCCTGGGTGCTGTCACCCTTACAGAGCTGAGCACTCTCTGTCCTCCTTGGTACTGTCACCCCTACAGAGCTGAGCACTCTCTGTCCTCCTGGGTGCTGTCTCCCTTACAGAGCTGAGCACTCTCTGTCCTCCTGGGTGCTGTCACCCTTACAGAGCTGAGCACTCTCTGTCCTCCTGGGTGCTGTCACCCCTACAGAGCTGAGCACTCTCTGTCCTCCTGGGTGCTGTCACCCTTACAGAGCTGAGCACTCTCTGTCCTCCTGGGTGCTGTCACCCTTACAGAGCTGAGCACTCTCTGTCCTCCTTGGTACTGTCACCTCTACAGAGCTGAGCACTCTCTCTCCTCCTTGGTACTGTCACCTCTACAGAGCTGAACACTCGCTGTCCTCCTGGGTGCTGTCACCCTTACAGAGCTGAGCACTCTCTGTCCTCCTGGGTGCTGTCACCCTTACAGAGCTGAGCACTCTCTGTCCTCCTTGGTACTGTCACCCCTACAGAGCTGAGCACTCTCTTTCCTCCTGGGTGCTGTCACCCCACAGAGCTGAGCACTCTCTGTCCTCCTGGGTGCTGTCACCCCTACAGAGCTGAGCACACTCTGTCCTCCTGGGTGCTGTGGTCACTGCAGGAACATACACTTTTTGGATCATGGCTTCTGTCACCTCTGGAAAAGTCTGCAGCCTGCGTTCTCCAAGGAACTGGCTTCCCAGAAAAAGGTACCCTAATTTGGCCCAAGTCCTGCAATTCATGCTGCACAGACCCCTCCCCCCTCGCCTCTTACTATGAGCCTAATAGTAACCTTCTCCTTTCGTGTACCCATCTACTGTCACCCTTGAGGCTCAACCACGTTCTAGAAAGAATAGCACAATCGCGACATATTGCAATAGTAAATAAAAGGCACCTCTAATGTGGAGGATTTGCATTTACAATGTTTGTGCCCTGCCATGTCGCCTTAAGGGGTAGCATGAAACCTAGCCAATAAGAACATCTCCCTAAAACACCACTGTCCCACCAAAACCCTGCCTGCATGGGTATATGGACACCCACCCCCTCCCCGCCCCCCGTCAGGATCTCCAGTCCGCCCTCTTCACCTCGCCTACCTGTCCCTGGCCATCCGTTCTCCTTCCTCCGGACCTCCCGGCCTTTCTCACGCTGCCGATAATCCATAACTTCTGTAAAGCTGTGCGTCTTCCGGAGCGGGGCCTAACCTATCCGTCCACCCTCACGGAGTTCTCCTCAGCATCCAACACTTTGCAGTAACGTAATGTTTTAAACTTAAAATAAACCACTGGAATGCAACAGCTAGGTATTGCATGTGACTAACTTGTGCCATCGCCATGCTTACTCCTATTCTGCGGAGTGGGTGAGGCGGAGGGGGAGGGCTGGGTACAGACTGGAAGTGGAATAGACGATATGGATCACGCGCGATGAAACCCATGCTAACTGCATGCCTTACTCTTCCCTACTGAGCAATTAAAACCCCTCCCCTCCCGCCAACAGCGCGCCAGGTGCACGTGCGTCGGAGCAGTGCGGGCAGCAGACTTCAATGGACAGGACCTCGCTGAATGGGAATGCTGCAACTGCGTGAAGGACAATAAGGGAACCACATTTCGGCCCCCATTTGGCTGCACAGCCTATTATAAATGAATTTAATGAATTAAATTAGTTTTCCACCGTATACATTTTTTCTTCTTCATTTTAACCATAATCTTTTTCCTTGTTCTTTAGTCGTTTCAATCCATTCAACTCATTATTATGTTATTCAAAAACACAGGAGCAGCGTTGGTTCCACATGCCACGTTTTTAATGTCAATCACCCAATGCATTTCGGGAATTCATCCCTTCTTCGGGGGTTTCTAAAGTACAAAAAAATTGAACTGAATCAGTTCCTTCAACATAATTACATCAGAGACTTGCATCATATTAACATTCTCAATAAAGCGATGAAAACTTTCCAAAAAAGTATTGCTCACACAATTAATTATTTCTTTCCTCATTGCGCGCGTGTCCTATGCTGAAGTTCTAAACTCCCAAACCCTTGCTGATAAAATTGCCTGCTATTACGCACTTTGTTCCATAGCTTGCTGCTAATGTTAGCCCATATGACCCTTCGTTAATCTAAGCCAAACTGAGCTGAAAGACGCACTTACCATGGCATGCGATTGTTAAAATTACTCGTTCAGCCAAAGCTCATGATTAATTGCCAGACTATACTTATGATGGTACGAATGCATTCTGCTTCCCTTCTTCAAACGGGGATGCCTGGATTAAAACCACGTAAATGCGCAGTCCACTTTAAATACCTGCAGCTGCAATGTCACACACTATTAACTCCTTGTGTCACGTGGTTATTAACTTCTGTTGCTTTTCTCTAACGAACTGGAATACAGATTCAATAAATGAATCTGCCCCACAAAGCCTCAGATGGCTGGGAAATCTATGTATAAAACAAAACTATTTCCATGGGTTTGTTTTTCATCTAAAGAGAGCAAACACACTCTACCGTCCTGCTGGGCACGTGACTTTACACCCACCGTCCTAAAAGCGAGTTAACTGTAAAAACGTGATTTATCTCAATGCTCTCAGTGCACCTATAAGGGTTGGTACCATGAACAAAGCAGCAAACCAAAAATGTTAATATCATTCCATTTAATTATACTCATTTGTCATCCTCTGAAGGATGGCAAGCTTAGTCTGCCTTTCTCGGATTCCATCTAGTGACCTGTTGGACATCACATGTTGCGGAGTGGAGCACTCAACCCACTGAGCAATTCTATCGGAGCACTTCTATCGGCTGTGTGACTGTGAGGCACTGACTGGCAATCCGCGCAAAACAACCCCTGTTTCCATCTGAAAACCAAGCAGGCGCAGCAACGTCTGTTTATGAAAGGATGAGGGCTCGGCAGTGGCGGCTGGTGACATTTGAAAGTGGTGGGGCGGAAACTGATAATCATACTGCACCGTAGCGAGCGAGCGTAGCGAGCGAGCCCGAACCCCCTAAGGAGGGTTCGGGGGGATTTCCCCCCGAGAAAATTTTGAAAAAATAGTGGAAAAATGGTGCATTTTCAAGCAAATTTGAGAAAGCAGGAAGGTTAATAAAGCAATTGTGAAAGTGCAGGTATTACATTATTCAAGAGCTTTCATATAACATAGGTAGCTGCTTATTCAGTATAACCACAGAGCTTCATAACTGCACAACTCTATTTACAAGCCACAGAGGCCGTGAGGAGCAACTCTGCTCTGCACGCGCTGTTTGAGGTTTCCGCACCAGTGCACAGTGGCAGCTTGCCTTTCTTCCTTATAGTAAGGAGGGGTGTGCCCGTTCTACCACAGGAAACGGGATTCCCTCTTTCGTTTTCTGTCCAAGTGCTGGTGGTGTGCAGTGGAAGCAGAAATAGACACAGTGTCTATTTCTGCTTCCACTGGCACACCACCAGCACACACATGACGTGTTTGCTCTCCAAAATTAGAAAGTGATCTCTGTGCCAACGCTTTCCTCGGGCAAGACGGTGCCAGGCTAAGCGAGAAAAGGCCGCTTTAATGATACAGGTCTGTGCTGCTAATGTGATAACATACAAAACAAAACAGCACCGCCACCAGCGTAATGTTGCCCTAGATCACACTGTGCGACCTAGCTAAGCCTCACATCACATGTGCCATAAATAAAACATGAGCACAAAAACGCTCATTTTCTTGCAGTATCGATTTCTTCGGGATAGGCAAAAGTGACAAAACCGTTCCTATGGACTAAACTTATGGAGCAATGCAATGGTCACACAACATTTTCCAGGTGTAAGTCTGAATTGCATCTGTAAAAAGTGGTAAGTTATGCCTGTATATTTCACACCTGATCAAAAATCTTTACAAAATTGAAACCTATGAATGATATGCACACCTTAGTAACTTACACAGTCATGAGTTGTTACGCAGTTTTAGTTTTAAATTTGTTTCAAAGTTACAATGGTGAATGCTAGCAAGAGCTCATTAAAAACTTGACCAGGAAAATCCCATGCAAACGTAGTGAACACCTTTTCCTTGTGAATTAACTTTTCAAGCTAATCAGCATATGTAAATTACTCCTAAAAAAAACCTGGCGAACAGCTGCAAAAAAGTGGGAAAGCACAAAAATTACCCCAGATTTCACAGTTGATGTGAGGTAAGGGGAGAAAGTTAAGTGAAATATTCAATGAATAAATGTAAAACTTGGAATAAAAAAATTCTATAAATTCCCTAATCAAATATGGGATCAGAAAAACAGGATTATGTGAATCTCCAGAATAGGATTCACCATATAAGGCTTCTAAAAGTTGACTCCAGACTGCAAATGAGGTATTCCGACCTGAACATTACGATGACAAGGCCACCAAAAGTGTGCACAGGGGTACAGAGGACACAGCACTTTAGAGGTATTTTGCAGAGAAGAACGCAGACTGCATCTGCAGTCAAAAAACACTGACGGGTTTCCGACACCCGACATGAGATGGTAACTGAGATGCACTGTGGGACTCATGGGTACAGCTTCCACATTGTTAATAGTGGCAGGTGTCCCATCTGGAGCAGTGGAAGCTGTAGGGCACACTGCATGCCCTCCTATTTCATTCCTTGCATGCTGACTGTATTTTTCTTAAAGCGTCTCAAGCATTATTAAATCACTCAGGGGCAGATTTACTAAGATTTGATGCTGTGTGTGTCACAGAAGTTACGCAAATCAGCTCAAAATCTTTGAGTCTGATTTTCTTTTTAGCGCTAAACTTGTTTAGTGCTGGAAATAATGTGAAACCAGCATTGCATTACTTCACCCATGAACCCCCCCCCAACGTTTTTGACACTAAATCCAAATTACTACAGAAAGTGACAGCGTTAGAAAATAGTGCACCCTTCTACCAGGCGCTATAAAGGAGAAATGCCTTTTTACTCCTTTATTTTGCATGTGGGAAAATGCTTGAAATAAGTCTAAGCATAGTATTTAGTACTGGAAGAGAATCCTTCCAGACCCAGTACAAAACCTATGCTTGATTAACGGAGGCACCCTTGAACTGTGGTCCAAAGGTGTCTCCGTGGGCACGGCAGCGAATTTCAGCACATGCCCTAGGGAGAGGGGAGGCTGAGAGGAGTGCCATATTTCAGTAAATTTGGTGCTCTCATGGTCTCTCATCATGCAGCGCAGCGCAACATTTGCGGCTGCTGCACTGTGATACGTGAGAAATCGGTAAATCTGCCTCTCAGTCCCTTTAAAGGTACAGATAATACTTTTCAAAAATAAATTCTAGTGGGGATTACAAATGCAGGGAATGAAGTCTGCTGTCCCTTCAGACCTAGAGTCACAGGCATTCCGAGGGGATCGCAAACTGCTTCCTGCCTCATATATATGAACGAGGCACTAGGTTTTACCACCTCCGGCTAATTTAGATGTTGTGATGTAACTAATCAGGACCTATGTTCCATCAAATAATGTGACTCAGGACGCAAACCAGACAGTGTGCAAAAACACCAGCTGGTTTGCTAACTACAATTTATACATTGCACCAAAAATGGCAGCCAAGACCCAAGTAAAAAAAATACTAAATCCAAATATATCCAGCAAAATACATCAAAACAAATTAACCATGCAGATTTAAAAGAAAAATACCAACAATAAAAAAACAAAATAAAAGCAAAGCGGGAGATTCCAGAAATCGTTGCATATTTGTACACTTACAGCGAATAGCTCGCAAAAGATTCTTTTGGGTTTTGCCACAATTATTTGTCATCTAATGAGCTGATTAATGAGCATAGACATGGATATACCATGGAGAAATGCAGAAAGCCTTTGAAATTACATAATATTATTATGGAGCTAAAATTTAACATTTTCAAACTATTGGTTAATAACTTGGGCTGAAGAGAAATTCAGTACAGACATGAGATAGGAGAAGGGAGATAAGAAATTTGCAACTCTAATCATATAGAAATTCCCTGAGGAAAAGGAAGCATTATTTACTGACACAAGGCTGCCAAATAAAAAGCGTAAGCATTTTGTCCCGTTGGGTGAAATGTTGATTTCTTACCGTGAAAGTCCTAAAGAATAATCTATGATCTTGTATTAGGATTACAAGCACAAAACCACGTTTGTGTTTTACGAGGTGTGATTACTCAAAAAACATTAGAAAAAACTTCAACAAACTTAATTGAAGCGTCAAAGAGATGATTATTTTCATGATATCCAGGAATTTTGAACACTACCTCCCCCACCACAGTGAGCTCTTCAACACTCCTGACTACCAGGTGCATCCACCTCAGCAAGAGCCCTTTAATGCAGCCTACAACTATACTCACAAACATGGACGTACATTGTGATGAAGTGGCTGTGTCAGTTTGCAGATCGAGCGTGTCACCCTGCTCATAGAGGAGAGGTCGAGGAATGGTGATCAGCATCACAAGTGCCAAAATGAAGGAGGAGCCCCAGGTAGCAAGGCCAACGATGTCACCCTCCCACCCCAAATATGCCTGCATTCTGGATTCCTACTATCTACCGGCTCGACATGACCCCATATATCACTCCTTCCTGCCACTGCGGATGGAACAGAGATTAACAGTAGTATACAGGCAGCCAATACATCCCCTCGGAAACATTTCTGGCTTGCATTTCTTTTCTTGCGGTGATTACTAGACCCAGGTGTCTAAACGCCCTTGTGGCACCGACGTCTCATTCTAGAGGCACGGAGTTCGCCCTGACCAGGCAATAAGATTCATCATGTCACACTGCACCGAGAGGCTCTTCTTGGTACAGGCGATCGAATTACAATCTGCTACCACCATTTTACAATCTGCCAGCAAAAAACACTTATTTGGTTGATATAAAGAGGTCCTGCTCGATTGAAAGACATTAGATCAAATTGAGTGGTTTGGTTAAAATCTGACACCCTGGAGATGCAACCAGCCGTGTGCGTGTGCCTAAACTGCCTTGGTCATGAAAAAAGTCACAGAATGGGAGATGAGTCTTTTAAGGGGGTCACTGCACTGGTCCTCGATTAATCTGTCCAGACAACTGAATGTTACATACTAGAGAGGATTTGTGCGCAATGAAAAATAACTAAGTTAGCACCTTTGCAAGTCTCGGCTTATTTTGTCAGTGCGGTTGAAGAATAAATACAACTTGAAGTGGATTGTGTTTCCGAGCTCGGCCCCCCCCGGAAATGGGGGTGCTGAGCACTCTCTGTCCTCCTGGGTGCTGTCACCCTTACAGAGCTGAGCACTCTCTGTCCTCCTTGGTACTGTCACCCCTACAGAGCTGAGCACTCTCTGTCCTCCTGGGTGCTGTCTCCCTTACAGAGCTGAGCACTCTCTGTCCTCCTGGGTGCTGTCACCCTTACAGAGCTGAGCACTCTCTGTCCTCCTGGGTGCTGTCACCCCTACAGAGCTGAGCACTCTCTGTCCTCCTGGGTGCTGTCACCCTTACAGAGCTGAGCACTCTCTGTCCTCCTGGGTGCTGTCACCCTTACAGAGCTGAGCACTCTCTGTCCTCCTTGGTACTGTCACCTCTACAGAGCTGAGCACTCTCTCTCCTCCTTGGTACTGTCACCTCTACAGAGCTGAACACTCGCTGTCCTCCTGGGTGCTGTCACCCTTACAGAGCTGAGCACTCTCTGTCCTCCTGGGTGCTGTCACCCTTACAGAGCTGAGCACTCTCTGTCCTCCTTGGTACTGTCACCCCTACAGAGCTGAGCACTCTCTTTCCTCCTGGGTGCTGTCACCCCACAGAGCTGAGCACTCTCTGTCCTCCTGGGTGCTGTCACCCCTACAGAGCTGAGCACACTCTGTCCTCCTGGGTGCTGTGGTCACTGCAGGAACATACACTTTTTGGATCATGGCTTCTGTCACCTCTGGAAAAGTCTGCAGCCTGCGTTCTCCAAGGAACTGGCTTCCCAGAAAAAGGTACCCTAATTTGGCCCAAGTCCTGCAATTCATGCTGCACAGACCCCTCCCCCCTCGCCTCTTACTATGAGCCTAATAGTAACCTTCTCCTTTCGTGTACCCATCTACTGTCACCCTTGAGGCTCAACCACGTTCTAGAAAGAATAGCACAATCGCGACATATTGCAATAGTAAATAAAAGGCACCTCTAATGTGGAGGATTTGCATTTACAATGTTTGTGCCCTGCCATGTCGCCTTAAGGGGTAGCATGAAACCTAGCCAATAAGAACATCTCCCTAAAACACCACTGTCCCACCAAAACCCTGCCTGCATGGGTATATGGACACCCACCCCCTCCCCGCCCCCCGTCAGGATCTCCAGTCCGCCCTCTTCACCTCGCCTACCTGTCCCTGGCCATCCGTTCTCCTTCCTCCGGACCTCCCGGCCTTTCTCACGCTGCCGATAATCCATAACTTCTGTAAAGCTGTGCGTCTTCCGGAGCGGGGCCTAACCTATCCGTCCACCCTCACGGAGTTCTCCTCAGCATCCAACACTTTGCAGTAACGTAATGTTTTAAACTTAAAATAAACCACTGGAATGCAACAGCTAGGTATTGCATGTGACTAACTTGTGCCATCGCCATGCTTACTCCTATTCTGCGGAGTGGGTGAGGCGGAGGGGGAGGGCTGGGTACAGACTGGAAGTGGAATAGACGATATGGATCACGCGCGATGAAACCCATGCTAACTGCATGCCTTACTCTTCCCTACTGAGCAATTAAAACCCCTCCCCTCCCGCCAACAGCGCGCCAGGTGCACGTGCGTCGGAGCAGTGCGGGCAGCAGACTTCAATGGACAGGACCTCGCTGAATGGGAATGCTGCAACTGCGTGAAGGACAATAAGGGAACCACATTTCGGCCCCCATTTGGCTGCACAGCCTATTATAAATGAATTTAATGAATTAAATTAGTTTTCCACCGTATACATTTTTTCTTCTTCATTTTAACCATAATCTTTTTCCTTGTTCTTTAGTCGTTTCAATCCATTCAACTCATTATTATGTTATTCAAAAACACAGGAGCAGCGTTGGTTCCACATGCCACGTTTTTAATGTCAATCACCCAATGCATTTCGGGAATTCATCCCTTCTTCGGGGGTTTCTAAAGTACAAAAAAATTGAACTGAATCAGTTCCTTCAACATAATTACATCAGAGACTTGCATCATATTAACATTCTCAATAAAGCGATGAAAACTTTCCAAAAAAGTATTGCTCACACAATTAATTATTTCTTTCCTCATTGCGCGCGTGTCCTATGCTGAAGTTCTAAACTCCCAAACCCTTGCTGATAAAATTGCCTGCTATTACGCACTTTGTTCCATAGCTTGCTGCTAATGTTAGCCCATATGACCCTTCGTTAATCTAAGCCAAACTGAGCTGAAAGACGCACTTACCATGGCATGCGATTGTTAAAATTACTCGTTCAGCCAAAGCTCATGATTAATTGCCAGACTATACTTATGATGGTACGAATGCATTCTGCTTCCCTTCTTCAAACGGGGATGCCTGGATTAAAACCACGTAAATGCGCAGTCCACTTTAAATACCTGCAGCTGCAATGTCACACACTATTAACTCCTTGTGTCACGTGGTTATTAACTTCTGTTGCTTTTCTCTAACGAACTGGAATACAGATTCAATAAATGAATCTGCCCCACAAAGCCTCAGATGGCTGGGAAATCTATGTATAAAACAAAACTATTTCCATGGGTTTGTTTTTCATCTAAAGAGAGCAAACACACTCTACCGTCCTGCTGGGCACGTGACTTTACACCCACCGTCCTAAAAGCGAGTTAACTGTAAAAACGTGATTTATCTCAATGCTCTCAGTGCACCTATAAGGGTTGGTACCATGAACAAAGCAGCAAACCAAAAATGTTAATATCATTCCATTTAATTATACTCATTTGTCATCCTCTGAAGGATGGCAAGCTTAGTCTGCCTTTCTCGGATTCCATCTAGTGACCTGTTGGACATCACATGTTGCGGAGTGGAGCACTCAACCCACTGAGCAATTCTATCGGAGCACTTCTATCGGCTGTGTGACTGTGAGGCACTGACTGGCAATCCGCGCAAAACAACCCCTGTTTCCATCTGAAAACCAAGCAGGCGCAGCAACGTCTGTTTATGAAAGGATGAGGGCTCGGTCTTTCATCCCACCGTTCCACTCCCTTCCTGATTAATACCTGCTGTTACACTCGGTGTAGCTGCTCGGAGCTTGAGGAGTGAGTGTGAGTGGGCAGGGCCGCAGGGAGAGAACGAGAGGCACGACGAGTGCAGTAGTCAGTCACGACACACAGAAAAGGTCAGGAGGGAATTGGCATTATTTTCCCAAAAAGAAAATCTAAAAACGACTAAGAAGAGTAAGAGAAGCATTATAAAATTATTACCCAGGCCTGAGTGCAATATAATTGCGCCGTCCGGGTCCGCCGTAGGCTAGGCTGTAGGCGCACAATGTCACGGCCATGACGACGAGTCAGGACTGGACTGAGTCACGCACGCTCTCACTGACTAATTCAGCCAATCCTGGCGCAGCCTTAACAGCGCCACTGCGCCAGGATTGGCCCTCGAGCAGGGTAAAATCTGCCCGTAATGAGACCGGGGCACCAGGTCCCTGCCTGTGTCTCAGGGCTAGGTGGGTGGGGGGGGGAGGTCTAATAGGTACTACGCATGCGCAGGCCAGTCTACATTCGGAGTACTCCTGGCTGTCACATGCGTAGTCACCCCGCTCTCATCTAGTGCTCTGGCTGCCTGCCTGACTGTGTGCTCTGACTCTGACTGTCACTCACTCTGTCGCAGCCCCGCCCCCCACGGCCCACTTCCGAAGCAATGCCCGATTCTGTCGGGCTTTTCCGGGCCAGCGCCGAGTCAGTGCGCTTAGATTTATTTAAAGCAATCTCTTTTAAAATTTTTCCTTTTTATCCATGTTTTGGCAGTGACGGGTCGTCCATGGCTAGTGGGGCAACGCCCCAACGCCCCCCATGGACGCACCGCCACTGGTGGGTGCACTACTCTCACAGTCAGTTCAATGCCTGGTGAAGTACCCTGCTGCACGCCCCCTAGGAGCAGTGGCGGTGCGTCCATGGGGGGCGTTGGGGCGTTGCCCCACTAGCCATGGACGACCCGTCACTGCCAAAACATGGATAAATAAGAAAAGTTTTAAAAGAGATTGCTTTAAATAAATCTAAGCGCACTGACTCGGCGCTGGCCCGGAAAAGCCCGACAGAATCGGGCATTGCTTCGGAAGTGGGCCGTGGGGGGCGGGGCTGCGACAGAGTGAGTGACAGTCAGAGTCAGAGCACACAGTCAGGCAGGCAGCCAGAGCACTAGATGAGAGCGGGGTGACTACGCATGTGACAGCCAGGAGTACTCCGAATGTAGACTGGCCTGCGCATGCGTAGTACCTATTAGACCTCCCCCCCCCACCCACCTAGCCCTGAGACACAGGCAGGGACCTGGTGCCCCGGTCTCATTACGGGCAGATTTTACCCTGCTCGAGGGCCAATCCTGGCGCAGTGGCGCTGTTAAGGCTGCGCCAGGATTGGCTGAATTAGTCAGTGAGAGCGTGCGTGACTCAGTCCAGTCCTGACTCGTCGTCATGGCCGTGACATTGTGCGCCTACAGCCTAGCCTACGGCGGACCCGGACGGCGCAATTATATTGCACTCAGGCCTGGGTAATAATTTTATAATGCTTCTCTTACTCTTCTTAGTCGTTTTTAGATTTTCTTTTTGGGAAAATAATGCCAATTCCCTCCTGACCTTTTCTGTGTGTCGTGACTGACTACTGCACTCGTCGTGCCTCTCGTTCTCTCCCTGCGGCCCTGCCCACTCACACTCACTCCTCAAGCTCCGAGCAGCTACACCGAGTGTAACAGCAGGTATTAATCAGGAAGGGAGTGGAACGGTGGGATGAAAGACCGAGCCCTCATCCTTTCATAAACAGACGTTGCTGCGCCTGCTTGGTTTTCAGATGGAAACAGGGGTTGTTTTGCGCGGATTGCCAGTCAGTGCCTCACAGTCACACAGCCGATAGAAGTGCTCCGATAGAATTGCTCAGTGGGTTGAGTGCTCCACTCCGCAACATGTGATGTCCAACAGGTCACTAGATGGAATCCGAGAAAGGCAGACTAAGCTTGCCATCCTTCAGAGGATGACAAATGAGTATAATTAAATGGAATGATATTAACATTTTTGGTTTGCTGCTTTGTTCATGGTACCAACCCTTATAGGTGCACTGAGAGCATTGAGATAAATCACGTTTTTACAGTTAACTCGCTTTTAGGACGGTGGGTGTAAAGTCACGTGCCCAGCAGGACGGTAGAGTGTGTTTGCTCTCTTTAGATGAAAAACAAACCCATGGAAATAGTTTTGTTTTATACATAGATTTCCCAGCCATCTGAGGCTTTGTGGGGCAGATTCATTTATTGAATCTGTATTCCAGTTCGTTAGAGAAAAGCAACAGAAGTTAATAACCACGTGACACAAGGAGTTAATAGTGTGTGACATTGCAGCTGCAGGTATTTAAAGTGGACTGCGCATTTACGTGGTTTTAATCCAGGCATCCCCGTTTGAAGAAGGGAAGCAGAATGCATTCGTACCATCATAAGTATAGTCTGGCAATTAATCATGAGCTTTGGCTGAACGAGTAATTTTAACAATCGCATGCCATGGTAAGTGCGTCTTTCAGCTCAGTTTGGCTTAGATTAACGAAGGGTCATATGGGCTAACATTAGCAGCAAGCTATGGAACAAAGTGCGTAATAGCAGGCAATTTTATCAGCAAGGGTTTGGGAGTTTAGAACTTCAGCATAGGACACGCGCGCAATGAGGAAAGAAATAATTAATTGTGTGAGCAATACTTTTTTGGAAAGTTTTCATCGCTTTATTGAGAATGTTAATATGATGCAAGTCTCTGATGTAATTATGTTGAAGGAACTGATTCAGTTCAATTTTTTTGTACTTTAGAAACCCCCGAAGAAGGGATGAATTCCCGAAATGCATTGGGTGATTGACATTAAAAACGTGGCATGTGGAACCAACGCTGCTCCTGTGTTTTTGAATAACATAATAATGAGTTGAATGGATTGAAACGACTAAAGAACAAGGAAAAAGATTATGGTTAAAATGAAGAAGAAAAAATGTATACGGTGGAAAACTAATTTAATTCATTAAATTCATTTATAATAGGCTGTGCAGCCAAATGGGGGCCGAAATGTGGTTCCCTTATTGTCCTTCACGCAGTTGCAGCATTCCCATTCAGCGAGGTCCTGTCCATTGAAGTCTGCTGCCCGCACTGCTCCGACGCACGTGCACCTGGCGCGCTGTTGGCGGGAGGGGAGGGGTTTTAATTGCTCAGTAGGGAAGAGTAAGGCATGCAGTTAGCATGGGTTTCATCGCGCGTGATCCATATCGTCTATTCCACTTCCAGTCTGTACCCAGCCCTCCCCCTCCGCCTCACCCACTCCGCAGAATAGGAGTAAGCATGGCGATGGCACAAGTTAGTCACATGCAATACCTAGCTGTTGCATTCCAGTGGTTTATTTTAAGTTTAAAACATTACGTTACTGCAAAGTGTTGGATGCTGAGGAGAACTCCGTGAGGGTGGACGGATAGGTTAGGCCCCGCTCCGGAAGACGCACAGCTTTACAGAAGTTATGGATTATCGGCAGCGTGAGAAAGGCCGGGAGGTCCGGAGGAAGGAGAACGGATGGCCAGGGACAGGTAGGCGAGGTGAAGAGGGCGGACTGGAGATCCTGACGGGGGGCGGGGAGGGGGTGGGTGTCCATATACCCATGCAGGCAGGGTTTTGGTGGGACAGTGGTGTTTTAGGGAGATGTTCTTATTGGCTAGGTTTCATGCTACCCCTTAAGGCGACATGGCAGGGCACAAACATTGTAAATGCAAATCCTCCACATTAGAGGTGCCTTTTATTTACTATTGCAATATGTCGCGATTGTGCTATTCTTTCTAGAACGTGGTTGAGCCTCAAGGGTGACAGTAGATGGGTACACGAAAGGAGAAGGTTACTATTAGGCTCATAGTAAGAGGCGAGGGGGGAGGGGTCTGTGCAGCATGAATTGCAGGACTTGGGCCAAATTAGGGTACCTTTTTCTGGGAAGCCAGTTCCTTGGAGAACGCAGGCTGCAGACTTTTCCAGAGGTGACAGAAGCCATGATCCAAAAAGTGTATGTTCCTGCAGTGACCACAGCACCCAGGAGGACAGAGTGTGCTCAGCTCTGTAGGGGTGACAGCACCCAGGAGGACAGAGAGTGCTCAGCTCTGTGGGGTGACAGCACCCAGGAGGAAAGAGAGTGCTCAGCTCTGTAGGGGTGACAGTACCAAGGAGGACAGAGAGTGCTCAGCTCTGTAAGGGTGACAGCACCCAGGAGGACAGAGAGTGCTCAGCTCTGTAAGGGTGACAGCACCCAGGAGGACAGCGAGTGTTCAGCTCTGTAGAGGTGACAGTACCAAGGAGGAGAGAGAGTGCTCAGCTCTGTAGAGGTGACAGTACCAAGGAGGACAGAGAGTGCTCAGCTCTGTAAGGGTGACAGCACCCAGGAGGACAGAGAGTGCTCAGCTCTGTAAGGGTGACAGCACCCAGGAGGACAGAGAGTGCTCAGCTCTGTAGGGGTGACAGCACCCAGGAGGACAGAGAGTGCTCAGCTCTGTAAGGGTGACAGCACCCAGGAGGACAGAGAGTGCTCAGCTCTGTAAGGGAGACAGCACCCAGGAGGACAGAGAGTGCTCAGCTCTGTAGGGGTGACAGTACCAAGGAGGACAGAGAGTGCTCAGCTCTGTAAGGGTGACAGCACCCAGGAGGACAGAGAGTGCTCAGCACCCCCATTTCCGGGGGGGGCCGAGCTCGGAAACACAATCCACTTCAAGTTGTATTTATTCTTCAACCGCACTGACAAAATAAGCCGAGACTTGCAAAGGTGCTAACTTAGTTATTTTTCATTGCGCACAAATCCTCTCTAGTATGTAACATTCAGTTGTCTGGACAGATTAATCGAGGACCAGTGCAGTGACCCCCTTAAAAGACTCATCTCCCATTCTGTGACTTTTTTCATGACCAAGGCAGTTTAGGCACACGCACACGGCTGGTTGCATCTCCAGGGTGTCAGATTTTAACCAAACCACTCAATTTGATCTAATGTCTTTCAATCGAGCAGGACCTCTTTATATCAACCAAATAAGTGTTTTTTGCTGGCAGATTGTAAAATGGTGGTAGCAGATTGTAATTCGATCGCCTGTACCAAGAAGAGCCTCTCGGTGCAGTGTGACATGATGAATCTTATTGCCTGGTCAGGGCGAACTCCGTGCCTCTAGAATGAGACGTCGGTGCCACAAGGGCGTTTAGACACCTGGGTCTAGTAATCACCGCAAGAAAAGAAATGCAAGCCAGAAATGTTTCCGAGGGGATGTATTGGCTGCCTGTATACTACTGTTAATCTCTGTTCCATCCGCAGTGGCAGGAAGGAGTGATATATGGGGTCATGTCGAGCCGGTAGATAGTAGGAATCCAGAATGCAGGCATATTTGGGGTGGGAGGGTGACATCGTTGGCCTTGCTACCTGGGGCTCCTCCTTCATTTTGGCACTTGTGATGCTGATCACCATTCCTCGACCTCTCCTCTATGAGCAGGGTGACACGCTCGATCTGCAAACTGACACAGCCACTTCATCACAATGTACGTCCATGTTTGTGAGTATAGTTGTAGGCTGCATTAAAGGGCTCTTGCTGAGGTGGATGCACCTGGTAGTCAGGAGTGTTGAAGAGCTCACTGTGGTGGGGGAGGTAGTGTTCAAAATTCCTGGATATCATGAAAATAATCATCTCTTTGACGCTTCAATTAAGTTTGTTGAAGTTTTTTCTAATGTTTTTTGAGTAATCACACCTCGTAAAACACAAACGTGGTTTTGTGCTTGTAATCCTAATACAAGATCATAGATTATTCTTTAGGACTTTCACGGTAAGAAATCAACATTTCACCCAACGGGACAAAATGCTTACGCTTTTTATTTGGCAGCCTTGTGTCAGTAAATAATGCTTCCTTTTCCTCAGGGAATTTCTATATGATTAGAGTTGCAAATTTCTTATCTCCCTTCTCCTATCTCATGTCTGTACTGAATTTCTCTTCAGCCCAAGTTATTAACCAATAGTTTGAAAATGTTAAATTTTAGCTCCATAATAATATTATGTAATTTCAAAGGCTTTCTGCATTTCTCCATGGTATATCCATGTCTATGCTCATTAATCAGCTCATTAGATGACAAATAATTGTGGCAAAACCCAAAAGAATCTTTTGCGAGCTATTCGCTGTAAGTGTACAAATATGCAACGATTTCTGGAATCTCCCGCTTTGCTTTTATTTTGTTTTTTTATTGTTGGTATTTTTCTTTTAAATCTGCATGGTTAATTTGTTTTGATGTATTTTGCTGGATATATTTGGATTTAGTATTTTTTTTACTTGGGTCTTGGCTGCCATTTTTGGTGCAATGTATAAATTGTAGTTAGCAAACCAGCTGGTGTTTTTGCACACTGTCTGGTTTGCGTCCTGAGTCACATTATTTGATGGAACATAGGTCCTGATTAGTTACATCACAACATCTAAATTAGCCGGAGGTGGTAAAACCTAGTGCCTCGTTCATATATATGAGGCAGGAAGCAGTTTGCGATCCCCTCGGAATGCCTGTGACTCTAGGTCTGAAGGGACAGCAGACTTCATTCCCTGCATTTGTAATCCCCACTAGAATTTATTTTTGAAAAGTATTATCTGTACCTTTAAAGGGACTGAGAGGCAGATTTACCGATTTCTCACGTATCACAGTGCAGCAGCCGCAAATGTTGCGCTGCGCTGCATGATGAGAGACCATGAGAGCACCAAATTTACTGAAATATGGCACTCCTCTCAGCCTCCCCTCTCCCTAGGGCATGTGCTGAAATTCGCTGCCGTGCCCACGGAGACACCTTTGGACCACAGTTCAAGGGTGCCTCCGTTAATCAAGCATAGGTTTTGTACTGGGTCTGGAAGGATTCTCTTCCAGTACTAAATACTATGCTTAGACTTATTTCAAGCATTTTCCCACATGCAAAATAAAGGAGTAAAAAGGCATTTCTCCTTTATAGCGCCTGGTAGAAGGGTGCACTATTTTCTAACGCTGTCACTTTCTGTAGTAATTTGGATTTAGTGTCAAAAACGTTGGGGGGGGGTTCATGGGTGAAGTAATGCAATGCTGGTTTCACATTATTTCCAGCACTAAACAAGTTTAGCGCTAAAAAGAAAATCAGACTCAAAGATTTTGAGCTGATTTGCGTAACTTCTGTGACACACACAGCATCAAATCTTAGTAAATCTGCCCCTGAGTGATTTAATAATGCTTGAGACGCTTTAAGAAAAATACAGTCAGCATGCAAGGAATGAAATAGGAGGGCATGCAGTGTGCCCTACAGCTTCCACTGCTCCAGATGGGACACCTGCCACTATTAACAATGTGGAAGCTGTACCCATGAGTCCCACAGTGCATCTCAGTTACCATCTCATGTCGGGTGTCGGAAACCCGTCAGTGTTTTTTGACTGCAGATGCAGTCTGCGTTCTTCTCTGCAAAATACCTCTAAAGTGCTGTGTCCTCTGTACCCCTGTGCACACTTTTGGTGGCCTTGTCATCGTAATGTTCAGGTCGGAATACCTCATTTGCAGTCTGGAGTCAACTTTTAGAAGCCTTATATGGTGAATCCTATTCTGGAGATTCACATAATCCTGTTTTTCTGATCCCATATTTGATTAGGGAATTTATAGAATTTTTTTATTCCAAGTTTTACATTTATTCATTGAATATTTCACTTAACTTTCTCCCCTTACCTCACATCAACTGTGAAATCTGGGGTAATTTTTGTGCTTTCCCACTTTTTTGCAGCTGTTCGCCAGGTTTTTTTTAGGAGTAATTTACATATGCTGATTAGCTTGAAAAGTTAATTCACAAGGAAAAGGTGTTCACTACGTTTGCATGGGATTTTCCTGGTCAAGTTTTTAATGAGCTCTTGCTAGCATTCACCATTGTAACTTTGAAACAAATTTAAAACTAAAACTGCGTAACAACTCATGACTGTGTAAGTTACTAAGGTGTGCATATCATTCATAGGTTTCAATTTTGTAAAGATTTTTGATCAGGTGTGAAATATACAGGCATAACTTACCACTTTTTACAGATGCAATTCAGACTTACACCTGGAAAATGTTGTGTGACCATTGCATTGCTCCATAAGTTTAGTCCATAGGAACGGTTTTGTCACTTTTGCCTATCCCGAAGAAATCGATACTGCAAGAAAATGAGCGTTTTTGTGCTCATGTTTTATTTATGGCACATGTGATGTGAGGCTTAGCTAGGTCGCACAGTGTGATCTAGGGCAACATTACGCTGGTGGCGGTGCTGTTTTGTTTTGTATGTTATCACATTAGCAGCACAGACCTGTATCATTAAAGCGGCCTTTTCTCGCTTAGCCTGGCACCGTCTTGCCCGAGGAAAGCGTTGGCACAGAGATCACTTTCTAATTTTGGAGAGCAAACACGTCATGTGTGTGCTGGTGGTGTGCCAGTGGAAGCAGAAATAGACACTGTGTCTATTTCTGCTTCCACTGCACACCACCAGCACTTGGACAGAAAACGAAAGAGGGAATCCCGTTTCCTGTGGTAGAACGGGCACACCCCTCCTTACTATAAGGAAGAAAGGCAAGCTGCCACTGTGCACTGGTGCGGAAACCTCAAACAGCGCGTGCAGAGCAGAGTTGCTCCTCACGGCCTCTGTGGCTTGTAAATAGAGTTGTGCAGTTATGAAGCTCTGTGGTTATACTGAATAAGCAGCTACCTATGTTATATGAAAGCTCTTGAATAATGTAATACCTGCACTTTCACAATTGCTTTATTAACCTTCCTGCTTTCTCAAATTTGCTTGAAAATGCACCATTTTTCCACTATTTTTTCAAAATTTTCTCGGGGGGAAATCCCCCCGAACCCTCCTTAGGGGGTTCGGGCTCGCTCGCTACGCTCGCTCGCTACGGTGCAGTATGATTATCAGTTTCCGCCCCACCACTTTCAAATGTCACCAGCCGCCACTGCCGAGCCCTCATCCTTTCATAAACAGACGTTGCTGCGCCTGCTTGGTTTTCAGATGGAAACAGGGGTTGTTTTGCGCGGATTGCCAGTCAGTGCCTCACAGTCACACAGCCGATAGAAGTGCTCCGATAGAATTGCTCAGTGGGTTGAGTGCTCCACTCCGCAACATGTGATGTCCAACAGGTCACTAGATGGAATCCGAGAAAGGCAGACTAAGCTTGCCATCCTTCAGAGGATGACAAATGAGTATAATTAAATGGAATGATATTAACATTTTTGGTTTGCTGCTTTGTTCATGGTACCAACCCTTATAGGTGCACTGAGAGCATTGAGATAAATCACGTTTTTACAGTTAACTCGCTTTTAGGACGGTGGGTGTAAAGTCACGTGCCCAGCAGGACGGTAGAGTGTGTTTGCTCTCTTTAGATGAAAAACAAACCCATGGAAATAGTTTTGTTTTATACATAGATTTCCCAGCCATCTGAGGCTTTGTGGGGCAGATTCATTTATTGAATCTGTATTCCAGTTCGTTAGAGAAAAGCAACAGAAGTTAATAACCACGTGACACAAGGAGTTAATAGTGTGTGACATTGCAGCTGCAGGTATTTAAAGTGGACTGCGCATTTACGTGGTTTTAATCCAGGCATCCCCGTTTGAAGAAGGGAAGCAGAATGCATTCGTACCATCATAAGTATAGTCTGGCAATTAATCATGAGCTTTGGCTGAACGAGTAATTTTAACAATCGCATGCCATGGTAAGTGCGTCTTTCAGCTCAGTTTGGCTTAGATTAACGAAGGGTCATATGGGCTAACATTAGCAGCAAGCTATGGAACAAAGTGCGTAATAGCAGGCAATTTTATCAGCAAGGGTTTGGGAGTTTAGAACTTCAGCATAGGACACGCGCGCAATGAGGAAAGAAATAATTAATTGTGTGAGCAATACTTTTTTGGAAAGTTTTCATCGCTTTATTGAGAATGTTAATATGATGCAAGTCTCTGATGTAATTATGTTGAAGGAACTGATTCAGTTCAATTTTTTTGTACTTTAGAAACCCCCGAAGAAGGGATGAATTCCCGAAATGCATTGGGTGATTGACATTAAAAACGTGGCATGTGGAACCAACGCTGCTCCTGTGTTTTTGAATAACATAATAATGAGTTGAATGGATTGAAACGACTAAAGAACAAGGAAAAAGATTATGGTTAAAATGAAGAAGAAAAAATGTATACGGTGGAAAACTAATTTAATTCATTAAATTCATTTATAATAGGCTGTGCAGCCAAATGGGGGCCGAAATGTGGTTCCCTTATTGTCCTTCACGCAGTTGCAGCATTCCCATTCAGCGAGGTCCTGTCCATTGAAGTCTGCTGCCCGCACTGCTCCGACGCACGTGCACCTGGCGCGCTGTTGGCGGGAGGGGAGGGGTTTTAATTGCTCAGTAGGGAAGAGTAAGGCATGCAGTTAGCATGGGTTTCATCGCGCGTGATCCATATCGTCTATTCCACTTCCAGTCTGTACCCAGCCCTCCCCCTCCGCCTCACCCACTCCGCAGAATAGGAGTAAGCATGGCGATGGCACAAGTTAGTCACATGCAATACCTAGCTGTTGCATTCCAGTGGTTTATTTTAAGTTTAAAACATTACGTTACTGCAAAGTGTTGGATGCTGAGGAGAACTCCGTGAGGGTGGACGGATAGGTTAGGCCCCGCTCCGGAAGACGCACAGCTTTACAGAAGTTATGGATTATCGGCAGCGTGAGAAAGGCCGGGAGGTCCGGAGGAAGGAGAACGGATGGCCAGGGACAGGTAGGCGAGGTGAAGAGGGCGGACTGGAGATCCTGACGGGGGGCGGGGAGGGGGTGGGTGTCCATATACCCATGCAGGCAGGGTTTTGGTGGGACAGTGGTGTTTTAGGGAGATGTTCTTATTGGCTAGGTTTCATGCTACCCCTTAAGGCGACATGGCAGGGCACAAACATTGTAAATGCAAATCCTCCACATTAGAGGTGCCTTTTATTTACTATTGCAATATGTCGCGATTGTGCTATTCTTTCTAGAACGTGGTTGAGCCTCAAGGGTGACAGTAGATGGGTACACGAAAGGAGAAGGTTACTATTAGGCTCATAGTAAGAGGCGAGGGGGGAGGGGTCTGTGCAGCATGAATTGCAGGACTTGGGCCAAATTAGGGTACCTTTTTCTGGGAAGCCAGTTCCTTGGAGAACGCAGGCTGCAGACTTTTCCAGAGGTGACAGAAGCCATGATCCAAAAAGTGTATGTTCCTGCAGTGACCACAGCACCCAGGAGGACAGAGTGTGCTCAGCTCTGTAGGGGTGACAGCACCCAGGAGGACAGAGAGTGCTCAGCTCTGTGGGGTGACAGCACCCAGGAGGAAAGAGAGTGCTCAGCTCTGTAGGGGTGACAGTACCAAGGAGGACAGAGAGTGCTCAGCTCTGTAAGGGTGACAGCACCCAGGAGGACAGAGAGTGCTCAGCTCTGTAAGGGTGACAGCACCCAGGAGGACAGCGAGTGTTCAGCTCTGTAGAGGTGACAGTACCAAGGAGGAGAGAGAGTGCTCAGCTCTGTAGAGGTGACAGTACCAAGGAGGACAGAGAGTGCTCAGCTCTGTAAGGGTGACAGCACCCAGGAGGACAGAGAGTGCTCAGCTCTGTAAGGGTGACAGCACCCAGGAGGACAGAGAGTGCTCAGCTCTGTAGGGGTGACAGCACCCAGGAGGACAGAGAGTGCTCAGCTCTGTAAGGGTGACAGCACCCAGGAGGACAGAGAGTGCTCAGCTCTGTAAGGGAGACAGCACCCAGGAGGACAGAGAGTGCTCAGCTCTGTAGGGGTGACAGTACCAAGGAGGACAGAGAGTGCTCAGCTCTGTAAGGGTGACAGCACCCAGGAGGACAGAGAGTGCTCAGCACCCCCATTTCCGGGGGGGGCCGAGCTCGGAAACACAATCCACTTCAAGTTGTATTTATTCTTCAACCGCACTGACAAAATAAGCCGAGACTTGCAAAGGTGCTAACTTAGTTATTTTTCATTGCGCACAAATCCTCTCTAGTATGTAACATTCAGTTGTCTGGACAGATTAATCGAGGACCAGTGCAGTGACCCCCTTAAAAGACTCATCTCCCATTCTGTGACTTTTTTCATGACCAAGGCAGTTTAGGCACACGCACACGGCTGGTTGCATCTCCAGGGTGTCAGATTTTAACCAAACCACTCAATTTGATCTAATGTCTTTCAATCGAGCAGGACCTCTTTATATCAACCAAATAAGTGTTTTTTGCTGGCAGATTGTAAAATGGTGGTAGCAGATTGTAATTCGATCGCCTGTACCAAGAAGAGCCTCTCGGTGCAGTGTGACATGATGAATCTTATTGCCTGGTCAGGGCGAACTCCGTGCCTCTAGAATGAGACGTCGGTGCCACAAGGGCGTTTAGACACCTGGGTCTAGTAATCACCGCAAGAAAAGAAATGCAAGCCAGAAATGTTTCCGAGGGGATGTATTGGCTGCCTGTATACTACTGTTAATCTCTGTTCCATCCGCAGTGGCAGGAAGGAGTGATATATGGGGTCATGTCGAGCCGGTAGATAGTAGGAATCCAGAATGCAGGCATATTTGGGGTGGGAGGGTGACATCGTTGGCCTTGCTACCTGGGGCTCCTCCTTCATTTTGGCACTTGTGATGCTGATCACCATTCCTCGACCTCTCCTCTATGAGCAGGGTGACACGCTCGATCTGCAAACTGACACAGCCACTTCATCACAATGTACGTCCATGTTTGTGAGTATAGTTGTAGGCTGCATTAAAGGGCTCTTGCTGAGGTGGATGCACCTGGTAGTCAGGAGTGTTGAAGAGCTCACTGTGGTGGGGGAGGTAGTGTTCAAAATTCCTGGATATCATGAAAATAATCATCTCTTTGACGCTTCAATTAAGTTTGTTGAAGTTTTTTCTAATGTTTTTTGAGTAATCACACCTCGTAAAACACAAACGTGGTTTTGTGCTTGTAATCCTAATACAAGATCATAGATTATTCTTTAGGACTTTCACGGTAAGAAATCAACATTTCACCCAACGGGACAAAATGCTTACGCTTTTTATTTGGCAGCCTTGTGTCAGTAAATAATGCTTCCTTTTCCTCAGGGAATTTCTATATGATTAGAGTTGCAAATTTCTTATCTCCCTTCTCCTATCTCATGTCTGTACTGAATTTCTCTTCAGCCCAAGTTATTAACCAATAGTTTGAAAATGTTAAATTTTAGCTCCATAATAATATTATGTAATTTCAAAGGCTTTCTGCATTTCTCCATGGTATATCCATGTCTATGCTCATTAATCAGCTCATTAGATGACAAATAATTGTGGCAAAACCCAAAAGAATCTTTTGCGAGCTATTCGCTGTAAGTGTACAAATATGCAACGATTTCTGGAATCTCCCGCTTTGCTTTTATTTTGTTTTTTTATTGTTGGTATTTTTCTTTTAAATCTGCATGGTTAATTTGTTTTGATGTATTTTGCTGGATATATTTGGATTTAGTATTTTTTTTACTTGGGTCTTGGCTGCCATTTTTGGTGCAATGTATAAATTGTAGTTAGCAAACCAGCTGGTGTTTTTGCACACTGTCTGGTTTGCGTCCTGAGTCACATTATTTGATGGAACATAGGTCCTGATTAGTTACATCACAACATCTAAATTAGCCGGAGGTGGTAAAACCTAGTGCCTCGTTCATATATATGAGGCAGGAAGCAGTTTGCGATCCCCTCGGAATGCCTGTGACTCTAGGTCTGAAGGGACAGCAGACTTCATTCCCTGCATTTGTAATCCCCACTAGAATTTATTTTTGAAAAGTATTATCTGTACCTTTAAAGGGACTGAGAGGCAGATTTACCGATTTCTCACGTATCACAGTGCAGCAGCCGCAAATGTTGCGCTGCGCTGCATGATGAGAGACCATGAGAGCACCAAATTTACTGAAATATGGCACTCCTCTCAGCCTCCCCTCTCCCTAGGGCATGTGCTGAAATTCGCTGCCGTGCCCACGGAGACACCTTTGGACCACAGTTCAAGGGTGCCTCCGTTAATCAAGCATAGGTTTTGTACTGGGTCTGGAAGGATTCTCTTCCAGTACTAAATACTATGCTTAGACTTATTTCAAGCATTTTCCCACATGCAAAATAAAGGAGTAAAAAGGCATTTCTCCTTTATAGCGCCTGGTAGAAGGGTGCACTATTTTCTAACGCTGTCACTTTCTGTAGTAATTTGGATTTAGTGTCAAAAACGTTGGGGGGGGGTTCATGGGTGAAGTAATGCAATGCTGGTTTCACATTATTTCCAGCACTAAACAAGTTTAGCGCTAAAAAGAAAATCAGACTCAAAGATTTTGAGCTGATTTGCGTAACTTCTGTGACACACACAGCATCAAATCTTAGTAAATCTGCCCCTGAGTGATTTAATAATGCTTGAGACGCTTTAAGAAAAATACAGTCAGCATGCAAGGAATGAAATAGGAGGGCATGCAGTGTGCCCTACAGCTTCCACTGCTCCAGATGGGACACCTGCCACTATTAACAATGTGGAAGCTGTACCCATGAGTCCCACAGTGCATCTCAGTTACCATCTCATGTCGGGTGTCGGAAACCCGTCAGTGTTTTTTGACTGCAGATGCAGTCTGCGTTCTTCTCTGCAAAATACCTCTAAAGTGCTGTGTCCTCTGTACCCCTGTGCACACTTTTGGTGGCCTTGTCATCGTAATGTTCAGGTCGGAATACCTCATTTGCAGTCTGGAGTCAACTTTTAGAAGCCTTATATGGTGAATCCTATTCTGGAGATTCACATAATCCTGTTTTTCTGATCCCATATTTGATTAGGGAATTTATAGAATTTTTTTATTCCAAGTTTTACATTTATTCATTGAATATTTCACTTAACTTTCTCCCCTTACCTCACATCAACTGTGAAATCTGGGGTAATTTTTGTGCTTTCCCACTTTTTTGCAGCTGTTCGCCAGGTTTTTTTTAGGAGTAATTTACATATGCTGATTAGCTTGAAAAGTTAATTCACAAGGAAAAGGTGTTCACTACGTTTGCATGGGATTTTCCTGGTCAAGTTTTTAATGAGCTCTTGCTAGCATTCACCATTGTAACTTTGAAACAAATTTAAAACTAAAACTGCGTAACAACTCATGACTGTGTAAGTTACTAAGGTGTGCATATCATTCATAGGTTTCAATTTTGTAAAGATTTTTGATCAGGTGTGAAATATACAGGCATAACTTACCACTTTTTACAGATGCAATTCAGACTTACACCTGGAAAATGTTGTGTGACCATTGCATTGCTCCATAAGTTTAGTCCATAGGAACGGTTTTGTCACTTTTGCCTATCCCGAAGAAATCGATACTGCAAGAAAATGAGCGTTTTTGTGCTCATGTTTTATTTATGGCACATGTGATGTGAGGCTTAGCTAGGTCGCACAGTGTGATCTAGGGCAACATTACGCTGGTGGCGGTGCTGTTTTGTTTTGTATGTTATCACATTAGCAGCACAGACCTGTATCATTAAAGCGGCCTTTTCTCGCTTAGCCTGGCACCGTCTTGCCCGAGGAAAGCGTTGGCACAGAGATCACTTTCTAATTTTGGAGAGCAAACACGTCATGTGTGTGCTGGTGGTGTGCCAGTGGAAGCAGAAATAGACACTGTGTCTATTTCTGCTTCCACTGCACACCACCAGCACTTGGACAGAAAACGAAAGAGGGAATCCCGTTTCCTGTGGTAGAACGGGCACACCCCTCCTTACTATAAGGAAGAAAGGCAAGCTGCCACTGTGCACTGGTGCGGAAACCTCAAACAGCGCGTGCAGAGCAGAGTTGCTCCTCACGGCCTCTGTGGCTTGTAAATAGAGTTGTGCAGTTATGAAGCTCTGTGGTTATACTGAATAAGCAGCTACCTATGTTATATGAAAGCTCTTGAATAATGTAATACCTGCACTTTCACAATTGCTTTATTAACCTTCCTGCTTTCTCAAATTTGCTTGAAAATGCACCATTTTTCCACTATTTTTTCAAAATTTTCTCGGGGGGAAATCCCCCCGAACCCTCCTTAGGGGGTTCGGGCTCGCTCGCTACGCTCGCTCGCTACGGTGCAGTATGATTATCAGTTTCCGCCCCACCACTTTCAAATGTCACCAGCCGCCACTGCCGAGCCCTCATCCTTTCATAAACAGACGTTGCTGCGCCTGCTTGGTTTTCAGATGGAAACAGGGGTTGTTTTGCGCGGATTGCCAGTCAGTGCCTCACAGTCACACAGCCGATAGAAGTGCTCCGATAGAATTGCTCAGTGGGTTGAGTGCTCCACTCCGCAACATGTGATGTCCAACAGGTCACTAGATGGAATCCGAGAAAGGCAGACTAAGCTTGCCATCCTTCAGAGGATGACAAATGAGTATAATTAAATGGAATGATATTAACATTTTTGGTTTGCTGCTTTGTTCATGGTACCAACCCTTATAGGTGCACTGAGAGCATTGAGATAAATCACGTTTTTACAGTTAACTCGCTTTTAGGACGGTGGGTGTAAAGTCACGTGCCCAGCAGGACGGTAGAGTGTGTTTGCTCTCTTTAGATGAAAAACAAACCCATGGAAATAGTTTTGTTTTATACATAGATTTCCCAGCCATCTGAGGCTTTGTGGGGCAGATTCATTTATTGAATCTGTATTCCAGTTCGTTAGAGAAAAGCAACAGAAGTTAATAACCACGTGACACAAGGAGTTAATAGTGTGTGACATTGCAGCTGCAGGTATTTAAAGTGGACTGCGCATTTACGTGGTTTTAATCCAGGCATCCCCGTTTGAAGAAGGGAAGCAGAATGCATTCGTACCATCATAAGTATAGTCTGGCAATTAATCATGAGCTTTGGCTGAACGAGTAATTTTAACAATCGCATGCCATGGTAAGTGCGTCTTTCAGCTCAGTTTGGCTTAGATTAACGAAGGGTCATATGGGCTAACATTAGCAGCAAGCTATGGAACAAAGTGCGTAATAGCAGGCAATTTTATCAGCAAGGGTTTGGGAGTTTAGAACTTCAGCATAGGACACGCGCGCAATGAGGAAAGAAATAATTAATTGTGTGAGCAATACTTTTTTGGAAAGTTTTCATCGCTTTATTGAGAATGTTAATATGATGCAAGTCTCTGATGTAATTATGTTGAAGGAACTGATTCAGTTCAATTTTTTTGTACTTTAGAAACCCCCGAAGAAGGGATGAATTCCCGAAATGCATTGGGTGATTGACATTAAAAACGTGGCATGTGGAACCAACGCTGCTCCTGTGTTTTTGAATAACATAATAATGAGTTGAATGGATTGAAACGACTAAAGAACAAGGAAAAAGATTATGGTTAAAATGAAGAAGAAAAAATGTATACGGTGGAAAACTAATTTAATTCATTAAATTCATTTATAATAGGCTGTGCAGCCAAATGGGGGCCGAAATGTGGTTCCCTTATTGTCCTTCACGCAGTTGCAGCATTCCCATTCAGCGAGGTCCTGTCCATTGAAGTCTGCTGCCCGCACTGCTCCGACGCACGTGCACCTGGCGCGCTGTTGGCGGGAGGGGAGGGGTTTTAATTGCTCAGTAGGGAAGAGTAAGGCATGCAGTTAGCATGGGTTTCATCGCGCGTGATCCATATCGTCTATTCCACTTCCAGTCTGTACCCAGCCCTCCCCCTCCGCCTCACCCACTCCGCAGAATAGGAGTAAGCATGGCGATGGCACAAGTTAGTCACATGCAATACCTAGCTGTTGCATTCCAGTGGTTTATTTTAAGTTTAAAACATTACGTTACTGCAAAGTGTTGGATGCTGAGGAGAACTCCGTGAGGGTGGACGGATAGGTTAGGCCCCGCTCCGGAAGACGCACAGCTTTACAGAAGTTATGGATTATCGGCAGCGTGAGAAAGGCCGGGAGGTCCGGAGGAAGGAGAACGGATGGCCAGGGACAGGTAGGCGAGGTGAAGAGGGCGGACTGGAGATCCTGACGGGGGGCGGGGAGGGGGTGGGTGTCCATATACCCATGCAGGCAGGGTTTTGGTGGGACAGTGGTGTTTTAGGGAGATGTTCTTATTGGCTAGGTTTCATGCTACCCCTTAAGGCGACATGGCAGGGCACAAACATTGTAAATGCAAATCCTCCACATTAGAGGTGCCTTTTATTTACTATTGCAATATGTCGCGATTGTGCTATTCTTTCTAGAACGTGGTTGAGCCTCAAGGGTGACAGTAGATGGGTACACGAAAGGAGAAGGTTACTATTAGGCTCATAGTAAGAGGCGAGGGGGGAGGGGTCTGTGCAGCATGAATTGCAGGACTTGGGCCAAATTAGGGTACCTTTTTCTGGGAAGCCAGTTCCTTGGAGAACGCAGGCTGCAGACTTTTCCAGAGGTGACAGAAGCCATGATCCAAAAAGTGTATGTTCCTGCAGTGACCACAGCACCCAGGAGGACAGAGTGTGCTCAGCTCTGTAGGGGTGACAGCACCCAGGAGGACAGAGAGTGCTCAGCTCTGTGGGGTGACAGCACCCAGGAGGAAAGAGAGTGCTCAGCTCTGTAGGGGTGACAGTACCAAGGAGGACAGAGAGTGCTCAGCTCTGTAAGGGTGACAGCACCCAGGAGGACAGAGAGTGCTCAGCTCTGTAAGGGTGACAGCACCCAGGAGGACAGCGAGTGTTCAGCTCTGTAGAGGTGACAGTACCAAGGAGGAGAGAGAGTGCTCAGCTCTGTAGAGGTGACAGTACCAAGGAGGACAGAGAGTGCTCAGCTCTGTAAGGGTGACAGCACCCAGGAGGACAGAGAGTGCTCAGCTCTGTAAGGGTGACAGCACCCAGGAGGACAGAGAGTGCTCAGCTCTGTAGGGGTGACAGCACCCAGGAGGACAGAGAGTGCTCAGCTCTGTAAGGGTGACAGCACCCAGGAGGACAGAGAGTGCTCAGCTCTGTAAGGGAGACAGCACCCAGGAGGACAGAGAGTGCTCAGCTCTGTAGGGGTGACAGTACCAAGGAGGACAGAGAGTGCTCAGCTCTGTAAGGGTGACAGCACCCAGGAGGACAGAGAGTGCTCAGCACCCCCATTTCCGGGGGGGGCCGAGCTCGGAAACACAATCCACTTCAAGTTGTATTTATTCTTCAACCGCACTGACAAAATAAGCCGAGACTTGCAAAGGTGCTAACTTAGTTATTTTTCATTGCGCACAAATCCTCTCTAGTATGTAACATTCAGTTGTCTGGACAGATTAATCGAGGACCAGTGCAGTGACCCCCTTAAAAGACTCATCTCCCATTCTGTGACTTTTTTCATGACCAAGGCAGTTTAGGCACACGCACACGGCTGGTTGCATCTCCAGGGTGTCAGATTTTAACCAAACCACTCAATTTGATCTAATGTCTTTCAATCGAGCAGGACCTCTTTATATCAACCAAATAAGTGTTTTTTGCTGGCAGATTGTAAAATGGTGGTAGCAGATTGTAATTCGATCGCCTGTACCAAGAAGAGCCTCTCGGTGCAGTGTGACATGATGAATCTTATTGCCTGGTCAGGGCGAACTCCGTGCCTCTAGAATGAGACGTCGGTGCCACAAGGGCGTTTAGACACCTGGGTCTAGTAATCACCGCAAGAAAAGAAATGCAAGCCAGAAATGTTTCCGAGGGGATGTATTGGCTGCCTGTATACTACTGTTAATCTCTGTTCCATCCGCAGTGGCAGGAAGGAGTGATATATGGGGTCATGTCGAGCCGGTAGATAGTAGGAATCCAGAATGCAGGCATATTTGGGGTGGGAGGGTGACATCGTTGGCCTTGCTACCTGGGGCTCCTCCTTCATTTTGGCACTTGTGATGCTGATCACCATTCCTCGACCTCTCCTCTATGAGCAGGGTGACACGCTCGATCTGCAAACTGACACAGCCACTTCATCACAATGTACGTCCATGTTTGTGAGTATAGTTGTAGGCTGCATTAAAGGGCTCTTGCTGAGGTGGATGCACCTGGTAGTCAGGAGTGTTGAAGAGCTCACTGTGGTGGGGGAGGTAGTGTTCAAAATTCCTGGATATCATGAAAATAATCATCTCTTTGACGCTTCAATTAAGTTTGTTGAAGTTTTTTCTAATGTTTTTTGAGTAATCACACCTCGTAAAACACAAACGTGGTTTTGTGCTTGTAATCCTAATACAAGATCATAGATTATTCTTTAGGACTTTCACGGTAAGAAATCAACATTTCACCCAACGGGACAAAATGCTTACGCTTTTTATTTGGCAGCCTTGTGTCAGTAAATAATGCTTCCTTTTCCTCAGGGAATTTCTATATGATTAGAGTTGCAAATTTCTTATCTCCCTTCTCCTATCTCATGTCTGTACTGAATTTCTCTTCAGCCCAAGTTATTAACCAATAGTTTGAAAATGTTAAATTTTAGCTCCATAATAATATTATGTAATTTCAAAGGCTTTCTGCATTTCTCCATGGTATATCCATGTCTATGCTCATTAATCAGCTCATTAGATGACAAATAATTGTGGCAAAACCCAAAAGAATCTTTTGCGAGCTATTCGCTGTAAGTGTACAAATATGCAACGATTTCTGGAATCTCCCGCTTTGCTTTTATTTTGTTTTTTTATTGTTGGTATTTTTCTTTTAAATCTGCATGGTTAATTTGTTTTGATGTATTTTGCTGGATATATTTGGATTTAGTATTTTTTTTACTTGGGTCTTGGCTGCCATTTTTGGTGCAATGTATAAATTGTAGTTAGCAAACCAGCTGGTGTTTTTGCACACTGTCTGGTTTGCGTCCTGAGTCACATTATTTGATGGAACATAGGTCCTGATTAGTTACATCACAACATCTAAATTAGCCGGAGGTGGTAAAACCTAGTGCCTCGTTCATATATATGAGGCAGGAAGCAGTTTGCGATCCCCTCGGAATGCCTGTGACTCTAGGTCTGAAGGGACAGCAGACTTCATTCCCTGCATTTGTAATCCCCACTAGAATTTATTTTTGAAAAGTATTATCTGTACCTTTAAAGGGACTGAGAGGCAGATTTACCGATTTCTCACGTATCACAGTGCAGCAGCCGCAAATGTTGCGCTGCGCTGCATGATGAGAGACCATGAGAGCACCAAATTTACTGAAATATGGCACTCCTCTCAGCCTCCCCTCTCCCTAGGGCATGTGCTGAAATTCGCTGCCGTGCCCACGGAGACACCTTTGGACCACAGTTCAAGGGTGCCTCCGTTAATCAAGCATAGGTTTTGTACTGGGTCTGGAAGGATTCTCTTCCAGTACTAAATACTATGCTTAGACTTATTTCAAGCATTTTCCCACATGCAAAATAAAGGAGTAAAAAGGCATTTCTCCTTTATAGCGCCTGGTAGAAGGGTGCACTATTTTCTAACGCTGTCACTTTCTGTAGTAATTTGGATTTAGTGTCAAAAACGTTGGGGGGGGGTTCATGGGTGAAGTAATGCAATGCTGGTTTCACATTATTTCCAGCACTAAACAAGTTTAGCGCTAAAAAGAAAATCAGACTCAAAGATTTTGAGCTGATTTGCGTAACTTCTGTGACACACACAGCATCAAATCTTAGTAAATCTGCCCCTGAGTGATTTAATAATGCTTGAGACGCTTTAAGAAAAATACAGTCAGCATGCAAGGAATGAAATAGGAGGGCATGCAGTGTGCCCTACAGCTTCCACTGCTCCAGATGGGACACCTGCCACTATTAACAATGTGGAAGCTGTACCCATGAGTCCCACAGTGCATCTCAGTTACCATCTCATGTCGGGTGTCGGAAACCCGTCAGTGTTTTTTGACTGCAGATGCAGTCTGCGTTCTTCTCTGCAAAATACCTCTAAAGTGCTGTGTCCTCTGTACCCCTGTGCACACTTTTGGTGGCCTTGTCATCGTAATGTTCAGGTCGGAATACCTCATTTGCAGTCTGGAGTCAACTTTTAGAAGCCTTATATGGTGAATCCTATTCTGGAGATTCACATAATCCTGTTTTTCTGATCCCATATTTGATTAGGGAATTTATAGAATTTTTTTATTCCAAGTTTTACATTTATTCATTGAATATTTCACTTAACTTTCTCCCCTTACCTCACATCAACTGTGAAATCTGGGGTAATTTTTGTGCTTTCCCACTTTTTTGCAGCTGTTCGCCAGGTTTTTTTTAGGAGTAATTTACATATGCTGATTAGCTTGAAAAGTTAATTCACAAGGAAAAGGTGTTCACTACGTTTGCATGGGATTTTCCTGGTCAAGTTTTTAATGAGCTCTTGCTAGCATTCACCATTGTAACTTTGAAACAAATTTAAAACTAAAACTGCGTAACAACTCATGACTGTGTAAGTTACTAAGGTGTGCATATCATTCATAGGTTTCAATTTTGTAAAGATTTTTGATCAGGTGTGAAATATACAGGCATAACTTACCACTTTTTACAGATGCAATTCAGACTTACACCTGGAAAATGTTGTGTGACCATTGCATTGCTCCATAAGTTTAGTCCATAGGAACGGTTTTGTCACTTTTGCCTATCCCGAAGAAATCGATACTGCAAGAAAATGAGCGTTTTTGTGCTCATGTTTTATTTATGGCACATGTGATGTGAGGCTTAGCTAGGTCGCACAGTGTGATCTAGGGCAACATTACGCTGGTGGCGGTGCTGTTTTGTTTTGTATGTTATCACATTAGCAGCACAGACCTGTATCATTAAAGCGGCCTTTTCTCGCTTAGCCTGGCACCGTCTTGCCCGAGGAAAGCGTTGGCACAGAGATCACTTTCTAATTTTGGAGAGCAAACACGTCATGTGTGTGCTGGTGGTGTGCCAGTGGAAGCAGAAATAGACACTGTGTCTATTTCTGCTTCCACTGCACACCACCAGCACTTGGACAGAAAACGAAAGAGGGAATCCCGTTTCCTGTGGTAGAACGGGCACACCCCTCCTTACTATAAGGAAGAAAGGCAAGCTGCCACTGTGCACTGGTGCGGAAACCTCAAACAGCGCGTGCAGAGCAGAGTTGCTCCTCACGGCCTCTGTGGCTTGTAAATAGAGTTGTGCAGTTATGAAGCTCTGTGGTTATACTGAATAAGCAGCTACCTATGTTATATGAAAGCTCTTGAATAATGTAATACCTGCACTTTCACAATTGCTTTATTAACCTTCCTGCTTTCTCAAATTTGCTTGAAAATGCACCATTTTTCCACTATTTTTTCAAAATTTTCTCGGGGGGAAATCCCCCCGAACCCTCCTTAGGGGGTTCGGGCTCGCTCGCTACGCTCGCTCGCTACGGTGCAGTATGATTATCAGTTTCCGCCCCACCACTTTCAAATGTCACCAGCCGCCACTGGCACCCACTGTGAACAGAGCAGTGGGACGACTAGGCGCTAAGATGCGGTAGCCAATCAATGGCGTGCACTTGAAAGCCGTTGCATGGGTTTGACTTTTGGCCGTTTTCTTGCGACAGCGGTGGTTGATGGCAGTGAGGAAGCCGATGACAATTAATGAGCTGCACTCACTGGCAGCCAAAGTGCATTCCCCAATGTGTGTATTGCAGTGTGTGTGTCTGAGATTGTGGGCGTGACTCTTACGTCCGTTGGTGAGACCAGTGCTGCGTCGGGGTGCACAGTGGAGTGTATGCTGTCATGTAATCCCAGCTGGGCCTGCACACATGTGCCACAGTTCCGGTAAGAGCCGTGTGTACAGGGTCGTGTAGCTGTCATCTCGGAGCATGTTTGCATGCGGGCATGTGTTGCACCGAGTGCAGTGTTGTCCTCGCATGGCTGTGAGGCAGCGCCTCGCGTGTGGCAGTGTGCAGGGCGGCACAGGACTGTCCTGTCGCTATATGCGCACACTGTGGTGTGCAGGCAGTGGGAGACCTCTTTACACAAAGGGCATGCGGCCGTGTGTTGTTGGGGGGCGTGGGAAGTCAGTGAACATCTATTCAGATCGGGGCACCACTGTGACTGTGAATATGAAAGCAAGGCCCCGCCCTTGGCATGCAGCGCTGCATACGCCACACTGATTTCTGCAAGTTTGACTCAAACTGGCAGAAATCTGGGGGCAGGCCGTCCCGGCCAGTGTTTGACTGTGGACTAAGTAATGGAGCTGCGAGCTGGCAGGGTGGAATCAAATTACATCCATCAACGGTTGCCGTAAAAACTCTACGTAACGTTCCTGTGCAAAAATGTTATTCCCTCTCCCACTCTGCATATAGCCTATTTTTCCACTCTGCTAATTTTGAAATCTTACTAGACTCATAGGAATTGTAATTGTTCCTTCGTGCCACGTTCAATGAGTCTTGTATAGAATGGTACAAAAATGCAGTTTCCAGAAACCATTACCCTCATTTGTGTGTATATATTATTCTCTGCTTGCCTTATGCACTGTTTGTAAAGCGCGTCATGCCACGAGAACACCGCTAATATGTCAGTGTAACCAGCCTTAAGTTCTCACTGCTACTTCCTGTGAGGTGAATGGAACTGCATCCTCGCCCTCCCTTGACAGGATTTGTTTTTCGGTGAAGATTGAAAAAAAAATCTTCTAACTGAAGATAAGGACTGTGCTTATGCTACTCCACTCATTCATCTGTAATAGCTCCCTACTGGTGGCATGGTGTGATCTAATAATAAATAGAGCCTGCCTCTTCAGAAGTTATGCGATATTGGATATTGGTTTTAATGAGTATACAAAAAAAGAACAAAATACCTGCGTCATACTTTCTTAGCATTTTTTTTTTGCAGTGGTGAAAAACGACCGTAGACCATTGGCAGTTGCAATTTTAATGGATGAAAAAATCACAGCCAACGTAGCTTGATCTAAAAAGAAAGTGTGCTCGCCCTTCCTGAATCCACTAATGCCAGTTCTGTGCATTTATCAAGGCAGATGAATGAATCATTCAGGTTTTCTAAAGCTGATTCACGGTGTGCCTCTAAGAGATCTGTCAGGATACATGTAGGTGACACGTGGGTGGGTTGTTCTTAGGATCCAGGGCTCTGGGAGATTCCTTTGAACTTCATGTTGTGTGAAAAAAGTCCACAATGCACGAAACACGCGCCTTAGGCCCCCACCCGAGTCCTATGTATCTCCCGGACAGAAACCATGGTTCTGGCCGATTGTGACATGACCAAGAATGTGGGAACAGCGGATTCTGGTAATCCAGCACCAGGCATTCCACCAGCTAAAACGAAATCGCGGTTGGCCAAAAAAGTTGGAATTACCGAGTTATTAGCAATCAGGAGCACGTTTTATCCCGATCGTCCTGAAATTCACTGTTTTCATTACTAAGCACAGGTCCACAGACGTTTCAAAGAACTGCAGTCTTTTAACATTAAAAGACTTGCTTGTTTGTTTTAGAGGCTGGCACTTTTTCTGATGCTAGCAAAATCAAGCAGGTGTAAGAAATGTTCTTCTTTTCTTTCTAAACTGACATACTCTATAGAGCTCTAACAGCCTGCCTTCCGAAGACAGCCTGCAAACTCCTTAACAACCAAAATCAGGCCTACTTGCAGGAACCTGTCAATGCAGCCCCATCCATCTCAATTTGTCTTTCACAAATGTAGGAGGCGGGAAGAGTAATTAAGGCTCCCTTTTCAGTGTGCAGGCCATTAATAAGTGATACTATCTCTTTAGTCACCTAAAGCCTTTTCTGTCCTTACCTAATCTGTCATGGTTTCCTCCTTGCAGATAGATGAGATGTTTAAATGTTTTGATTAGACAATAAGACTAATTGATGTAAACATGAGCAGGCCCTATTTTGGGTCTATTAGTATATGCGGAAACACCTCTATAAAATATAGAAGAACAGGGTTATTTTTGTATTTTTTTTTTTTTTTTTTTTTTTTTTAAATAAGACTTTATTTGCAGTTGCCAGATCCACAAAATTCTGAAAGCACCACAGAAAGGAAGAACTTATAAACAGTCACAATGGCAACGTATAACACAGCTATTCAGCCGACAACCTTCCGGTCCGGCAGCGAATTTGTAGAATGTGACATCGGGCAGTCAAAATACATCAGCAATTAGTATGTCGTCTTATATATATTTTCTTTTTTTTTTTAACTAGTGTAAAGTACAAAATGCAAACAACTCAAACTTCAGACTTCTGCTGAAAAGGATAGATAGAAATTGTCAGTGTAATCATCCCTAATGACGTAGGTTATGCCCAGATACCTATGATGCGAGCACATTCCCGCCCCAGGAAACTCTATGCGGAACCAGGACTCGAAAGCCCCTCATTCCCCTGGCCAACCGCCCTCCACCCACAGGCCTAATCTTCCAACCCTTCATCCTCGTCCGAGCTATCGCCCTCATCCTCTGAAAGTGGTTCGCACAGGTCCCCTCTATATTTATTCCACGCCATCCAAAGTGCATTCCATTTGCGTGGGTTGGCCCTCATTCTGTACACAGCACGTTCAATCACCATCAGTCTGTCCATAGTTCTACACCACAAAGCCAACGTAGGTGTTTCCGCTACTCCCCACCTTTGCGCGATGTCGCGTTTGGCCACCATAGTTCCAATTGTAACCCATTGCTGTTTCCGACGTGTCAGATCCGTCCCCTCCCATATGTGCAGAAGACACAAACGAGGGTCCGGGGTTAGTGACGTGTCAAGGTGTCGTGTATTTCTATAGGTTCTGATTCGATCCCCCTATTCCTGACCCTATTCTGGTTAAACTTACTAGCTAGTTAACTAACAGTCAGCCCATGAGGCAAGAAATCCCCCATGATGCAGATACCGTTATCTGACGCAGTCACACTACGGCACAGGAACGTGTTATCTGATTAGGTCATAACGCTTGAGATCTAATTAGACAAGCGACATTCCTCCAGCCCCTGATAAGGCATACGACGTTCTCATAACAAATCAAACCTATGACAACCTGGATAATCCGTGCGGCCATTGTTTTGATTTCACAGAGAACTTTAGTAAAGAATGTGCTAACGAGCAAGTCGTATGACATCTTTATTGACGTACCTATGTCCATCCTTACGTCAATCTCGGCACCTTTAAGGTATAAATATTGCCGACCTTGCCCTATGCAAACACACGCGTGGTGACAAGACGGAGCAGCCATACTTGCCGAAGCCGAGAGCAGAAGCAGACCCCGCAGGCAGCAGCCCCGCCTTCCTGACGCGCTGAGAGACGCGCTGCTATCTCAAGCCGAGAGACCCAGCACCGGCGCTTCTGGGCAGCCCTCGCAGGCAGCCTGGAATATCGAGAGCAGAGAAAGATACCATTCCTCATTCATCCTAAATTCCAGGTACAGAACTGAATAACCCCTCCTAGAGAATTCTTTAGTTATTCACTTGGCAAAAACAAACTTAAACTAAACTGTAACTTTCTATTCCCGCCCACGCATTAGACTTAGGTCAGGTACACGGGGTAGGCGTATTTAGAAACACCAGTTGAGCACGTTTAGTCAAATGTATATGTGTATGTAAATATATTTTAATCATTTTAAACATCATATGGCTCAGAAACCATATCAATGTTTTTACAGTATTATTTTATACTATTGCTTCTAATGTATGCACTTTACTTAACTATAAGTATTGCAATAATATCGATCCATTTCTCTTGTACGAGAAAAGAGACTGATCAATAAATAACATCTTTTATTGAACACGCCCGTCTCTTCCTTTTCTCTACATTCTGATGAGACTAAGAATGCACGTACTGACTGAGTAAAATAATTGCCTTGTGCTCACACGACTCTCGAGATTGACTCTTGATTAGGGGAGAGCAAAGTTGTCATGTTCTATGGTTGTCAGAAACTAAATCCCTTCTTGTCTAATCAGGGGAGTTCATCCTTCCTTGAACATTCGAGAAAGTTTCTAGCGAACTCTGAGCTTAGCTGGCAAACCCAAAAATTAAGTCTAGTTTCGACAGTAGTAGACCTAGTTAACGTCTGGCCTAGGCCTTTACTGCTGTAGGTACTATTCCAATGCGCAGAGCCTATTGGGAAAATAGGAGCTACACTACATGGCGCCCAACGCGTTTGGAAAGGGCGATAAAACTAACGTAAGACATTTAGAGTAACTCAGTCGTGCTTTCTCACTCAGACCCCTTTTCCCAAATACTCCAAAGACGTCTGGAGTGGGTGAAAGGATATTATATCCTCCAAAACCTCGCAGGAGGGAACTCCTATGTATGGTTCTTGGTCTAGTCAACGTTGAAGGATAAAACAGTTCCAAAATATTGTGCACCTAATCTCTGTTTCCATAAAGAAACCTGATCTGCAAATAAAAACAATACCATCCTGTCAGTAAAATGGGAGACAGTGATGGAGAAAGAGAGGCAATTAGATTAGCTACTGAAATAGCAGATGCTGATGCTACCATGCAAACAGCAGACCCGGATATAATACTCATCCAGGTCGCCAAAAGGAGATCTATAACCTTAAAACTTATAGAAAATGGACTGACACCTAGAGGTGGCACAGTCATATTCGTAATTGAGGCACACGAATATCGGCAGACAGAGGTATACTATACATGGATACATTTTCCAGCAGCAAATGCTGTAACAAAGTACTTCCACTATTACAAAGTAGAGGAACCTCCTGAAACGTACACTCCTTTCGAGGAGGTGGAAGTACCACTCAAATTCCAAGAGCATTTGCTCTTATTTGATGGCGCCCTAAAACATAATAATCACATTACAAGGCTCGGTCCTTTAGGAAGACCAGGAGCAACGTGGCCGGTCTTAGCCGGATACACACCACATCCAGACATCGACGAGATGACTGCACCAGAGCTATTAATACAGCTAAAACAACTACTAAAAATTCACAGACAATTAGTTCAGTATGTAATGCGGACTTCAACAATTCAGCCAGCGATTAAAATTCCACAGCTGACCCCTCACCAGGGGAACACAAATAAAATCACACCACAGAACATCCAATCCTGCCTAGGTAAAGTTCCAGCTAAACGGGAACAGATACCATTCTGGTTGGCACAGAAAATCACCCAAATAGAGGCGGTGTTTCCTGACACCACCCCATTAGAAAAGCACAGGATTCTGACTATATGTCTCCCAATGGGAATCGCACCACACATTGAGGACTGTGACACTTGGGGTACGGTCTTTGCTTCAATCTACACAAAAACGCACGGTGTTCCATCCATTTCGGTAATACCAGATGTGCTAAAACAAATTCAAGATGAATACGGTCCAGAACCTGCTTTAACTCTTGGTATGAAATTACTGAAAGACTTCAAGCAGGTCTCGGCTATATTACTAGCCAACATAAAGGGTGAAGCAGCAAACGTGGCGATCCGCCAGAGGTTAAAAGAGACAGATATAGCAGACCAACCAGCGGAAATTGCCAGAATCATAGAAAAATCCTATGAAGAACTAGGCAGAGATAGTCTAGGTGGAATACCAGTAAAACCGCAACTGACTACAAGTCCAGAAAAAATATTTTTTAATAATAATTCACCAAAAAAGAACTGGGATGGAAATAAACAATCCAATCCTAAAGAAAAGAAATTCCAGTCCAGAGGAAGGTCTCCTAGGCGAAGAGAGAAATCTCCAAACCCGAGACAAAGGTCACCTCAGAGTGAACCCTCTGGGAATAGATATAACCTTAGAAATAGGGATAATATTAAAAAACCTGATAGATATCAAGACATTGATACACGTCCGTCTCAATCTTTTCAGAATTCCTCGCAGAAATCGGAAAGAAGAGGACGATCAGAAGAGCACGCCAAGTCCAAAGACAAGGAACCTGCTCAACTGAAAAAGAAATCACAATTTCCAAAAAAGAAGGTAGCCAGTATCAAGGTAGTTAACAATGCCGAGAATACTGAGGACACAACTGAAAAACGGAGAATGGGCTCAGACAATGCTAGACAGCGCAGCAGAGGTGAGCATAGCTCGCAAAGTCCTTATGAATCATCTGGAGACAGTGGACACGAATGAATACCTTCAAGTGGAAACTGCAGATACCAGAGTTAGCAAGCCCCACAAAATATACGAGATAACATTACGTATAGAGGGAGATAAGACTAGGAAAATAAGGGGACTATTTTGGGATAACCTATCCAAGGGCTATGACATCCTTCTAGCTGAAAAAGACTGGCCACCGGAGTTTGTCAGGGAGTGCCCTCATGGCGAAGAAGTAATTATGCCTGCCTTCTCGAATCAAATACCGATTCATAAAAAATACACACTTGCTAGAAAGTGGGCAGTGGCCTTAGCACCTGCTTTATATAAAAATCACGTAGGATGGGATGAGGATTCTCCTCCTCACAAAGTCCAGTTAAAATCACAACCTACTGCACAAAGGCAGTACCCAATTAAGCAAGAAGCTAAAAAACAAGTAAATGAAATACTAGATCAGCTAGAATACCAGGGGGTGATTGAAACTTGCACCTCACAAATGAACAATCCTTTGTTTCCGGTCTCCAAACCAGACAATTCGTACCGTCTAGTTTTGGATTACCGACACCTTAACACATGTTGCAAAACTTTTGCAGTGCAAAACTCACACAGTGCTGCACTAATGAATAACATAGTGCGCAAAAAATACAAAACAACCTTGGACATCTCCAACGGATTCTTTTGTCAAAACATAGCACCAGAGAGCAGATATTTAACTGCATTTTCAGTAAATGGCACTCAAAAACAATTCTGTCGGTTAGCCCAGGGGTACAAGAACAGCCCGGGGGTATTCTCAGCGAGAGTAACAGAATTACTACAACTATATGATGATGAAGCATTATCTTATGTCGATGACATTTACTTAACAGATGATGACTTGGAGACTCACTTGAAAAGAGTGAACACCATAATACTTGGTTTCGCTGCAGAGGGTTACAAATTCAACTTCAAAAAGTCCAGAATTGCCCATCTGAAAATCCAGTACGGAGGATATGAATTATCAAGTATTGCCTGGTTAACAGTCTTTTAAGAACTAGAAGAATTAAAAAATCTAAAATATGAAAAAACGTATCCTCTGCCAATCGACATTCTGCCTCTACGACATTACGCCTGTGTAATCTATACAGACGGACATGCTCAACCCTCCGTTTGGGGAGAACATGCATACAATCCCACATGTGAGATTACAAAAGAAGTGTGGCACGGAGGTAAACTAAGACCTCTATTAACAAAATCACACTCAGTAGAAACTAATTCAGAACTACAAACTGAAATATTAGCTTTGAAAATGGCGCTAGATAATGCGGATCGCGAATTCCCGACACTTATAGTGTCAGATTCATATTTCTGCGTCAAAGCATATAACAAGGATTTGCAGACCTGGATTCAGAACGATTACAAAGATGACACGGATGCACCAATAAAGCAGAGACTGCTCTGGGAACAGGTAGCTCTTTTGAAAAAAGAACTACCAAAGACTCACGTGACACACTCACTGAGTCACCAGCGTGATGGCGTTCACGTTGTAGGGAATTCATTGGCTGAAACAGCCGCAGCGGCAGCCAGTAAACCGGCTCCCGTAGATCGAAAAAAGCGTACATTACAATACATTGACGGCGAAACAGTGCTGGCAGTAAAAACGTCATCAAAAGGCGACTGCTCGGCGTTACCGATCAACTATCCACTCAATTACACATACATCATAGATGCAAACTCCATTCCTTTTGCTCGAATCCCTGGAGTGGGGGATAGAGTGATTCCAAACATGGACAGGAGAAACTTGTTAATCGCAGACGCACACATGGGCGAGGGTCTCAGACACCTTAAATTAAAAGATTCTCTGGAAGAATTACAATCACGGTACTGGTGGCCAGGCATGAGCCTGCACTACACCATGTTTGTAAAAAACTGCCCAAACTGCAACAGAGATCGCAGTGGGGAGAGAAGCAGTTTAATACCTCGTCGTATCAAGGCAGATAACATCACCACTAAAAAGAATGGCTTGCGATTAACATATACAGGCTAGTTCCCACTTATAATGTAGATCCACAGCACTCGGCTGACGTCCGGACTGTTATACAAGATTTGCGAGTCTAAATGGCATATACGCTAAGAGCATGCTACGTTCGACCATTTTTTTCTTTTTCTCAGGCAATCCAGCCTGGGGGGGGAAAGAATGGCCAAATGAGCACAGCCCAGCGGGAATCTTCTCACTTCCTTCCTGAGGGTATGGGATGGTGTAAAGAAAAAACCAAGACAGAAAGCAATCTATAATAGAAAGGATATTAGGTTCGGGAGCTGGGTGGGTCAAACATCTAATAAGTGTCCAACGTAGTCTAAATAACTTGCCAAGAAATTCTCTGAAGGGATTCAGTCCGTACGAATTATTATTCGGAACTAGGATGTTGATCTCTGACCTTGATAGTCAGACTTCAGTGGTAACAGAAAAAAGCTTTGATGTCAAAGACCGTTTGGCTATTTTGCAGGACTTAAACAAAACAAGAAAAGACCTGAGCAACATACAGTTGAAAGAACAGCCAACGACCACTGAAGAATCACCACCTGTCCCAGCAAGACCTGTCTGGATTCCAAAAGTCGGGGATCTAGTCAGGGAGAAGATCGCGGTAAAGAAGGAATTTGGGCCTTCTTACAGAAAAGCAGTTCCTGTATTGTCTGTCAACGGGACAAGATCAGTTGTACTACCGCCACTTGCTGGAAAAAAGGAGAACCGAGTTGTATCCATCGACCTGGTAAAACCACAACATGTGGCCGATAACCAACAGTAGGCCAAGTGGACTCCCAATAAGTAGCAGAACACCAAGGTTTGCTACCAGTACAGAGGTCCTATCAAAGAGGCTCATCACATTCGAAACGCCTACAGAAGAACAACAAGGACTATGCAACAATGCAATAGAACTTAGACCTCTGAAAACCCAAATAAAGACATTTAGCAGAGACACACCAATCTATACAGAAGTACCAAGTGAAAATGCAAGAAACAAAAATCCTGAACCAATTGGAACAATTGACAGAACTGCATCCGGTTACTTCATCAACTTCGATGATTCCTCTGAAGGCTTCAGCGAACAAAAGACACAGCCATCATCAAAATCCTTTAAAGACAAAGCGAAGGAACTTTTGAAACAACTGAAAGAAACATATCTAGTTTCTCCATGGATTGAATTTTGGGTGGGTTTTGGTGCATTTATCCTCATACTTTGGCTCATCATGGTATTTACCTTGGGACGCTTCATTGAGGGAAAATATGCTAAAATGGACACAGCAAGTCAGAACATCAACTTGGTCCTCAAACCACACACATCTTCACACGTCGAGAAAAGAGAACTTTCTTCAGAACTTTCTTCAGCCAACTTCACAGCAATTCCAATATCTGGTGGGGTAGCCTGGGACAACACTGACTATGAAATTTATGGTCCGGTAGAGATCCTGAAATATCCACACCAAATCAAGATCTCCTTGAGTGACTTTGCAAAACCAAACTCATTTGCTGATGATTGGGACTTTGAAAGTATAAACAATATGATGTCTGACTTAGTAATGTCTGCTAAATTTACAAAACATGATTATTTGCAGGGTTCTACAAATTATGACAGCATGTACTGCTATAACCATTATGGTAACCATTTCTTGCATAAATCTGCACAACCTAGAAATGTTTTAAATTTTAATCAATGGGAACATTGTGCTACACCTCCAAAAGGGAGCTCTAGAACCGTGTATGGCAAATATTCATATTTTTCAGGTTTTAACATAACTAATGCTGAAACATTTTATTACAAATTGTCAAACAAGACAGGGATGAAAACCATGATAACCAACACAAAATTGATATATTCAGATTCTTTCTTTGAAAAAATGAATACTTTTGGATTTGATTATTGGGACAAACATGTTGATTTGAAAAGTGTTTGGGGTACAAAAGAATGGCAAGTACAGGGTATAGAAGCTTTGTTTAGAGCCTGCATGATCCCAGAACAAATGATATTTTTAAATGACACCGTTCAACAAACCACCTGTCTTGGCTTAGCCAAAATCAAAGATTTAAATAACCTGTCTATTCCAAAGCCAACAATGTTTAGCAATAACTCTGAAACAGATGAAGAAATAGACATAAACCATATACTTAACCAAAACAGAACACATCCTGATTGGAAACAATGGTTGATCTGGCCCACAGATACAAATAACTGTCAAGATAGATTCCTGAATAAAACACAGGGTTTCAAAATGAACAGGCCAGACCCTAGATATCCCCAAAGACATCACCCAGGGATAATAACAACCTACAGTGTGGGCAAATTATGCCTTCAATGGCTACAAACTTCCACACTGCCTGAAATTAAGCAACACCTAACTTTACTTACTGATGGTGCTGACTTGCGTGATTTCATAATGGGACCACGCAAACAGCGTCAAAAGCGTTTCATAGCAGCCTCTGTATATGCAGCATACAATGAGGCCTGGAAGGTTACTCAAATTGAGACAGCAGAAAGAATACGGGAAATTGACCGTATTAATTTGGAAAAATCACTTTCTGTAGTGGACAATGGGTTAATGACTCTGTCCTCCAGAATTTTTTCATTGGACAGCATTGTGTCTTCAGCAATCGATATATTATCGCAAGACTTACTGTTATTACAACATGGTCAGTCACAATTGCGTTCTATTGTACAGCTTGGCTGGACGTTACAAAATCTGCGTTCAGGCTATGTGCCTTGGCGTTTAATCAACACAACGTCACTATTTCAAATCTTTAACCTTACTGATAGACAAATCGGTATGGCGCAGAAGGGTGCTGATTATACAATCTTGAGCATTGAAAAACTAGAAAGATTACCGTTGACAATGTCAGAACGACCTGTCAGTGAATGGATAATCCACGGAATCATAAATATTCCAATCTCAACCTTCAGGTTTCAATACTGCCAAAAATATATACAGGCTGGCATGTACGAGAAATTGGGAAAGGGGTACCTTAAAACAACATGGAACCTGCCCTATTCACATGCATGTATCAGTAACAAAGGACAGAAAGTGTTTCTTAGTGGCATCAATTGTGCTATGTCACTAAGCGGCACGCTTCTGTGTAACGGTATTAGTTTGCACGGAGCCTGTGAAGGGAATTCATACAACCTTTCATGTCACCAGCAAGGCGCACCTGCAACTGAAATAGAACCATTCTTTCAAAGACTCTATAATGGGAGTTACATTCTTATTGTAGACCGCAGATGCTGTAGTCTTATGCCCGGGACTCCTTATCTCGTCACTACGACGGCGAAGGTCAAGTGCTGTGGACGTTCTTTGTTCCCCAGCTCCTTTCCAGACAGGGAGGCGAGGGCATGGCCCAGTTTGAAAATTACTTCTATTCGAATAGACACTTTAAGCAGAATGAAAACAGTGCTTCTTCAGACGCCTACAAGGCTCACGTCATCTAAAGAAACGTATGATCTACAAGTCGCAAGGACGACTGCAGAGATACATACATTATTATCAACTAATTCCCCCGTACATTTCGCGGAAATCCTGAGCGAAATCTTAAATATTTCTGATACCACAGGGGTCTCAAAGGTATTTAAGACAGTATTTTCGATGGCATTAACACCATTCAAAGCCATACTGGGTATTTTTCCAGACTTCGTCCATTCGATTTTTGGCGGACTTCCCCTGATCCTAGGACTAATTGCAGGAATCCTATTCCTAGTCCTTATTTTTCGTTATGGCAACCCATGTCACAGATCAAACTCTCGCGACAATGGAAGATACGATCCTAGCCATTGGATACCGGGACCGGATATCAAAAATCCTGGGACTATCCCGGCTTAGAGACCTAAACATGACTTGGTTTCTATCATTTCGACCAATGTGGCAAAGGTGTGTTTTACCTGTACTAAGGTGTCTGCTATGCGGAGAAGAATGCGTGTTAGACACCTGTCTGACGCTACAATCGGATGCGCCGGTGGATGCAGATACACTGTTGGTTCCTACCAAGGTTCACGCACTGTGCTGCCCTCAAAGGCTGCCAATTCTGATGACGGCATTCCTGGAATCTTCACCACTGCGATTGAAGAGTAGTGAAGTTCAAGATGAAAGCAGCATCGAACAGGTACGACCTTCTGTCAGCAATGCAAATCAGAATGTCAATGGAGACAATCATGCGCATGAATGCATGGTTACCCCTATTTCCGACTTAGAGGAACTTTCCCATGAAGCTGTTGACAGTTTTTTCGAAAGCCTGAATGATATGATGTTCTCTCCGGAACAGAAATAGAGACTTTTGAGTAAACTCGCACACGGCGTTCCCTGAATTCGGCCTTCAACTTTAAAAATAAAGTCACATGAACAAATACAATCCAGTTCACGGACAGCAACTTTTTTCAGCAAGCCCCTAAAATATTTTTCTATATATTTTTTCCCGGGACACTGATTTTCTGCTTAAAGTAAGAGACTATTCCTAGAGAACTAAGATTTCTATTTTAGATACTTTATAGACTTTATAGACTTTAGCTGCCCGCTGGTATGTTCGCAATAGATTTTATGTGATGAAATGGTTTCGACTTTTTTTCTGTATAGCCATATTAAGAGCCATTTCATGTGTATTTCTCATATACCAACAATCAATAATGCATAACAATGCGTGTTCACTTTTGCATTTAATTCATAGCTTAAGTGCATACAATATATATGACTGCAATTTTTCAGTATATTTGAAAATTTCGAAATGCATTTATGTATTTTGGGGTGGTAAGGTATACACTATACTCTATAGTATGTTGTACTATGTTATACTATGCATAGATTAGTAGATATGACCATAGTTAGCGTGGAGTGGGTATCGTGTATTTCTATAGGTTCTGATTCGATCCCCCTATTCCTGACCCTATTCTGGTTAAACTTACTAGCTAGTTAACTAACAGTCAGCCCATGAGGCAAGAAATCCCCCATGATGCAGATACCGTTATCTGACGCAGTCACACTACGGCACAGGAACGTGTTATCTGATTAGGTCATAACGCTTGAGATCTAATTAGACAAGCGACATTCCTCCAGCCCCTGATAAGGCATACGACGTTCTCATAACAAATCAAACCTATGACAACCTGGATAATCCGTGCGGCCATTGTTTTGATTTCACAGAGAACTTTAGTAAAGAATGTGCTAACGAGCAAGTCGTATGACATCTTTATTGACGTACCTATGTCCATCCTTACGTCAATCTCGGCACCTTTAAGGTATAAATATTGCCGACCTTGCCCTATGCAAACACACGCGTGGTGACAAGACGGAGCAGCCATACTTGCCGAAGCCGAGAGCAGAAGCAGACCCCGCAGGCAGCAGCCCCGCCTTCCTGACGCGCTGAGAGACGCGCTGCTATCTCAAGCCGAGAGACCCAGCACCGGCGCTTCTGGGCAGCCCTCGCAGGCAGCCTGGAATATCGAGAGCAGAGAAAGAGATACCATTCCTCATTCATCCTAAATTCCAGGTACAGAACTGAATAACCCCTCCTAGAGAATTCTTTAGTTATTCACTTGGCAAAAACAAACTTAAACTAAACTGTAACTTTCTATTCCCGCCCACGCATTAGACTTAGGTCAGGTACACGGGGTAGGCGTATTTAGAAACACCAGTTGAGCACGTTTAGTCAAATGTATATGTGTATGTAAATATATTTTAATCATTTTAAACATCATATGGCTCAGAAACCATATCAATGTTTTTACAGTATTATTTTATACTATTGCTTCTAATGTATGCACTTTACTTAACTATAAGTATTGCAATAATATCGATCCATTTCTCTTGTACGAGAAAAGAGACTGATCAATAAATAACATCTTTTATTGAACACGCCCGTCTCTTCCTTTTCTCTACATTCTGATGAGACTAAGAATGCACGTACTGACTGAGTAAAATAATTGCCTTGTGCTCACACGACTCTCGAGATTGACTCTTGATTAGGGGAGAGCAAAGTTGTCATGTTCTATGGTTGTCAGAAACTAAATCCCTTCTTGTCTAATCAGGGGAGTTCATCCTTCCTTGAACATTCGAGAAAGTTTCTAGCGAACTCTGAGCTTAGCTGGCAAACCCAAAAATTAAGTCTAGTTTCGACAGTAGTAGACCTAGTTAACGTCTGGCCTAGGCCTTTACTGCTGTAGGTACTATTCCAATGCGCAGAGCCTATTGGGAAAATAGGAGCTACACTACAAAGGGCCTGGGAAATGGTGCGCATGACTTGCTGCCAGTAGGGCGAGATAATCGGGCAACCCCAGAGCGTGTGTAGCAATGTACCGTCCTCCCCACACCCTCTAAGGCAAAGCGGGGTCTCCGCCCTGTGCATTTTGTGCAGTGCGGTCCTGGTGTAGTAGACCCTATGCAGTACTTTAAGCTGTATCAATCGGAACCGGGATGACACACCCGCCTCTCGTGGCGACGCTAGGGCGGTATTCCAGTCAGTCTCGTCCAGGGAGCCTAACTCAGATTCCCACTTCTCCTTCAGTCGCTGCAGGGGATCGGGTAAATTGTTCAGTAACTTGCGATATGTGAGTGATGTAGCGCGTGTAAGCATGTAGTCTGTGAGGAGTCTGTCCTCCAGAGGCGAGGACTCCGGGACAGTAGATCCCGGCTCAATGACCGCCATTAGCGCATGACGTATTTGTATATATCTGTAAGTTTCAGTGGGACTCATCGCATACTGTTGTTGCAGTTGTTGAAAGGGGATCATGCCAGTGGAAGTCCAGAGGTCTCCCACCGTCGAGATGCCAATAGTGTCCCACCGGGTAAAGCCCTTACTCGACCTGAGGCAACCAAGTTGTTTAGTGTCCCACAGTGGAGTGAGTTTGGTTATGACGCCCTTCCATTTAAGCCGTGCCAGTGCCCTGTGCCATATGACGACCGTGTGTTTAGTCGGACCAAGTAGTGTCTTCGCGAGGCTAGGTGTGTAAAGCGGGGCCAGCAAGCTGTGGGTTCCCAGTTGTGTTCTGTCCGAGAAGTACGCCGGGTCACCCTGCGGGGCATGTATCCAGAAATTAATAACTTTGAGCTGTGAGGCCCAGTAGTAGAGCTCCACATTCGGTAAGGCTATACCCCCATCATACCACCCACGGTTGAGCTTAACGTGTGCTATTCTGGGCGGACGTTCTCCCCATAGCAATTCGGTCACCAATGCTGTCACTTTCCGGAAATAGGATGGTGGGATCAGGACAGGGGTGTTTTCCAGTACGTACAGGAGGCGCGGCAGCGCCATCATTTTGAAGAGCGCCGCACGCCCCAGCAGTGTGAGGGGCAAGGTCTTCCAGTGCCGTACATCCGCCCGCAGGCGGTTAAGGGGTGGTGTCAAGTTTAGATCGTGGAACGCATCCGCGTCACCAGTGACCTGAATGCCCAAGTATTTAAAGGAGGTATGGGTTACAACCAGCGGGCAGGTACTAGGGAGGAGCGGTGCTGGGCCTTTCAGTACATAAACCACTGACTTCGTCCAGTTGATCAAGTATCCGGAGTGCAGGCCGTGCGCATCACAGATTGCCAACAAATGAGGAATGCCCACCTCAGGTTGAGACAGGTAAACCAGCATGTCATCGGCATACAGGGATACTCTGTCCTCCCAATCGCCACCCCACGTCAGCCCTTTCAGTAGCGGAGTAGTCCTAATGACGGTAGCCAACGGTTCCAACACTAGGGCGAACAGTAAGGGGGACAGCGGGCACCCCTGACGCGTCCCTCTGGCCAAGGGGATCTCTCGCGAGATGTGGCCATTGGCCGCCACGTGCGCCACTGGCTCTGTGTAAAGCAGTCTGATCCATGAGATAAATTTGGGGCCAAAGCCCATACGAGCCAGAACCGCGAATAAGTACTGCCATTCCACCATGTCAAATGCCATTCTGGCATCCAACGAGAGAATGGCCGCCGGTTCCAATAGCAAGTGGGCTCGCGCCAGCACCCCATGTACACGCCGGAGATTGAGCGCCGTGGCTCCTGTGCGGCATGAAGCCCGACTGATCCGGATGGATCAGATCTTGCAAGTGTGGGGTCAGCCTGTTTGCAATTAACTTTGCCAATATTTTGGCTTCCACATTGAGCAATGAGATGGGGCGGTAGGACGCGCAGTCCGCGGGCGATTTACCCGGTTTCGGGATAGTTACTATGGTCGCCATCCGCTGATCCCGGGGCAGAATCCCCACTCCCCGACACTCTTCAAACATGGCCAGCAGCGGTGAGCACAAGGTGCCCGAGACCGCTTGGAACCACTCAGCTGGAATGCCATTAGGGCCAAGTGCCTTACCCGTACATAAGGCACTAATTGCCGTTCGGAGCTCGTCCTCCGACAGGTCCGCCTCTAATTCAGCCACCGCCTCTGGCGTTAAAGTGGGGACCGGCACGGTCCGCAGCGCTGCCGTCGCCGCCTCAGCGGTAACTGCTGCTAGTGGGGTGTAGACCGACTGATAGTGGTCGGCCAGGATCTCAACAATTGCGGAGGGGCGTGTATGATACGTCCCCTCCGGATCCTGCAATTGTAGAATATGTCTGCTACCCACACTTTTTTTCTCAAGCCAAGCCAGTAGCTTGTTGGCTTTGTCCCCCACATCATAGATTCTTTGCGCGGTCGATGTAATGTTTTCTACTGTCCGTCCCCTGAGGAGATCGTCATGTAGCTGTTGGCTGAGTTGGAGTGAGTGACGCGTAGCGTCCGACGGGTGCGCCATATGGGCCTCGTTAGCTCGCTCCAGTTGAAGCTCCAGAGCTAGCAGTTCGGATTTTTGCTCGCGTTTGTGTCTCGTTATCACAGCAATTGCTTGACCCCGAAACACCGCCTTGTATGCTTCCCACAGGGTCGTGGGGGAGGGCACCGAGCCCGAGTTTTCGGCGAAATAGAGCTTGGTGGCCTTTTTCAAGTCTCTACGGATGCGGGGAATCTTGAGATAGCCGGGGTAGACAGGGTACACTCTCCTACGAGATATCGCTGCACAGGACATGGACATAGTTAAGGGGGAATGGTCTGATATACCCCGGGGCCGTATCCGCACATCCTGTACCGTAAGTCGGCCGCCCGCCAGTGTAAGGAAGTAGTCGATACGGGATAAGCAGTCGTGTGTGGCCGAGTAGTAAGAGTATTGTCGGTCCTCGGGGTGCAAGTGTCGCCATATGTCTATCAGTCCCTGTGCCTCAACAAACTCACTAAACCTGGATAGGCCAGGTGTCTGTGTCCGGGTCGGGAATCTATCATGCAAACCATGGGCCAGCGCGTTGAAATCACCCCCCACCACTAAGTCCCCGTCGGGGAGTTCCAGGAGGAATTTACCCAGGTCTGGAAGCGCCGTCGCATGCAACGCCGGCGGAACATACACCGACACCACATTGACGGAGACTCCCTCCCATTGTCCGCAGGCTGCTGCAAAGCGGCCTGAACGATCAGTCTTAGTAGTTTGCAGAATAAATCGAGATGCTTTTTTTTAGTAAAATGCCAGTCCCACGAGACCCCGTGGTGAAGTCCGAGTGTGCGACCATACGGTACCCCCGTCTATCTAGAGCCTTGTTCGCCGCACCCACCAAATGTGTCTCTTGAAGGAGGATCAGGTCGCAGCGGAGCTGCCGAATGTGTTGAAAAACCAGTCCCCTCTTCACTTTATCCCCCAGACCCCTGACATTCCACGACATGATCTGTAGCGGTGGCACAGGTCCCGCCCCGGGATCATCGATCACGTGATTGGAATGTGACAGTCCTGCCATTGTGTAGTTGCAGATGTGAATCTCTGACCCATGGGGCCCGACAGCGGCACATTCAGTGTGCACCCAATCCCAGGGCGTCCCGCTTGTGTAAGCAGTGGGTGACCCAGTGTCAGTGAAGCAGCACCAGGCCGGACGGCGTGCGCAGCCAGGCACAGTACGACTAATATGGATGTCAGTGTAATCAGCAGAGTCAAACAGTACAAACCAACAATTCGGAACCACCCTCCCTTACCCATAACTCCCCCCCTCCCTGCTTCCCTGCCACACGGACTTAGAACTCCCGCCGCCCCAATTTAGCAGAGTGCTTAAACCCACCCAAGAAAAGGTATAAAGTTACTTGCTCGTTGGGGGTGAGGAATACTCCAAAGTCAGCGACCCCTCTTACCCTCCGCAGAGGCCCTCAGCCCAGGGGCCATGGCAGCCCAGGCAACAGCCTTACCATACAATGAGTCTCGAATCTGCCGGGCCACTAAGAATCGACCTCCAGTTCAGCATCAGTAATGTCTCTGAGTGGTGAGCCCCGTCCGGTCTCGAGGTCGTCCTCACGAACATCGCCATGATCCACCGGATGTTTGTGCTTGGCACCTCGCCCCCGACGTCGGGGCTGGGAGGCTGGCCGCCAGCCGTCCAACCAGTCCCGGCAACCTCCGGATTATCAAAGAACCACGTCCTGTTGTCCGCTACCACACGCAGCCTTGCCGGGAATATCATGGAATATTGGATCTCCCTCCTCCTGAGCTCCTTTTTAATATCCACAAACGTCTTCCTCCGCCTCGCCACCTCCGCTGTGTAGTCCGGGAAGAATGCCACGGTGGAGTTCTGAATCTTAACGGGTGGGGACACCCGTGCCGCCTGTAAGATGGCGTCCCTATCCCGAAAGTTGAAAAGCCTCGCCAAGATCGGTCTAGGCTGGCCACCGGGCACTCTGTGCGCCCTTTCGATTGAGAAGAACGTCGATAGTCCCTTTGGCTGGAGCTGCGTTTGGATGAGCTCCTCTACAAAGAGGTCCGTCGCTCTAACTCCTTCCGACTCCGGAACCCCAAGAATTCGGATGTTGTTCCGCCTGGAGCGCCCCTCCTGGTCATCCAACTTCTCCTTCAGCCTTTTATTCTCAGCCGTGACCGCTTCCATCGCCGTTTGGAGCTCCGAGACATCTTCCACCAGGGATTTTGTGACCAGTTCCAGAGACCCCACTTTTTCAGCCATTTTGTGGAGGTCCGCTCGAATGAGAGTAATTTCCGTGGAAATGGAACCCACCGTAGCCTGTACCTGCGTGAGCGCCCGCATCACGTCATCCAGGGTCGCCTTTTTCGGCCCCGCATTGTCCGACGACCTCGTGGAAGTATGTCGTCCATCCGCCAGAGGGGAGGCCTGTTTGTCACTGGTGTAGCGTTCGATACGCGTCTGGGTCGTACCGCCCTTGGCGCCTTTGCCTGCCATAGCGTCCGCCGCACGGCACCTCAAGCCAGCCGGATGAGTGAGTCGGAGGAGAAGAGGCAGACCCCGGGCACTAGTTCGCCCCTACTGCTGTCGGGGCACTCAGCCGGACGCATGCAGGGAGCACGTACCGGTCAGCAGCGGCGACTCGGCCACACTATACTGGTTTTAACAGGTGCGCTGCCCTGCTGACCGCGCCGTGCCACAGGGACCTCGTCGTGCACAGTTCAGGGTTGCACAAACAAACGACGCCGTCAGCGTCTCCAATCCTTGGGCCCCAGGCTCCGCAGCGGGTCCCCGGCGCACGGATGGGGTGGTCTGGCTCAGCTCCAATTTTCGCGCCTGAGCGACGCAGACCGAGCAACCAGCGTCACTTCGTGGCTCCCTAAGTGTGAGAGGCGGATGGGGGGGGGAGGGGGGGGTGAGTTCCGTAGGCGCCTGCAGCCCCCGCGGGTCTTGTGCTCCCCGGCGGCTGATGCGGAGGGTCCCGCAGTGATCTTCACCAACCGGCACTGCAAGGCGCCCCAGCCCCCTGTTGCCCCCCCGTTACCCCCGTCTCCCCAGCAGCACAGAGTCCTCTGCGCGGCGCTCCTCCACAGCCGGCGCTGACAGTGCGGCTCGCCGAGTTTGACACGGAGGTCTCCTCCAGCCGTGGGTACTTCCGGTCCAGTGCCGCCGGGTAGATCACACTTCCGGTCGGCTGTCCCGTCCACTGGGTTCCCGGGATGCTGGCCTGTGCACCGGGCTCACCGCCACTCGGCTGAAGCTCCGCTCCCCGGCACCCGATTTTCCTCCGGATTCCTGCCGCCTGGAGCGCCCGGCCCCGGGCCTTTGATACCTCCGCTTGAGGTTAAATTCGGTCACGGATCAATGGTCGGATAGACGGAGAGGCCGCTTCGTGATCGGAGCTGGTCCTCTAGGCAGCCGCCATGCTCAGTCGCTAGCCACGCCCCCCCGTTATTTTTGTATTTTAGTTATTCAAGATTAGGTTTACTGGAAATTCATGTGGAGACATTATTCTACTTCTTCTACTCTTAGAGCTGAGATTTTCATGAAAGTCTTATAGTCTGAATTCAGCAGTGTAATAAGACGGAATATATGAAGCTCTGTGGTTATACTGAATAAGCAGCTACCTATGTTATGCCGTGTATTAATGTAATAACTGCACTTTCACAATTGCTTTATTAACCTTCCTGCTTTCTCAAATTTGCTTGAAAATGCACAATTTTTCTTCTCTTTTTTCAAAATGATCTTGGGGGAGGGGGGTTACTCCCCCAAACCCCCCTCATGGGGTTCGGGCTCGCTCGCTACGGTGCAGTATGCAAATCAGTTTGCACCCCACCACTTTCAAATGTCACCAGCCACCCCTGAGTAAGGTGATGTAAAACGGCTGAAGGAGCTCGCCTAACTGGTCGCCATGTTGAGGCCAGGCAAGCCTGCCCCCTCTGGCACCTCGTTTAACAGAAAGGTTTCTCGTCTCCACAAGCAAGGTCCAGGCAAACCTGACTTTCTCGTGCAGGGTCCAACTCTAGCTTAGTGGTTCAGGCGTCAGGCAGCAAGGTAAAGCCTAACGCCTTTCCTATGATGCCCTCCTGTCTGCAAATCTAAACATAGAGGCTTTTGGCAAATTAATATTTTCTTCCGTTAGACTTGCCTTATGTGCAGTAAGTGGCAGCTACCTCCTTGGCTGCTTCACCCATGCATTATGGGTCATGCATAGTTAATCGGATCATGCCGTAAGTTCCTAACTACTTATGGACAGTTTATCCCTAACTATTCAGGATGGCTGGGATTCAGCTACATTTATTATCCAGTCTGGCCGGGACACAATTGATTGATTAGGAGAGGCAACCCATGAGGCACAGGGTCAAGACCGATTTGCAGATGGTCGGGTCTAAACTGGGGAGGCAAGGTGAGCAAAAGAATGATGGATTTAACCCAGAATTCTTGACTGGGGGTGAATGTTTTGATTTGTTCTGCATTCCGTCCATCAATTGTGTGTCTTTTGCTAGGACATGCAACTGGCATAAGTCTGCTTCTTCAATGCCAGGCTTGGATGAGGTCCACAGCCTCTCAGTTAAACCCTCCCATTTCTTGATAAACCACCACACCTTCCACCTCCCATCAGAGTGGCTGACGGAGAACTATATGTCTGTCTTGCGACAAGAAGTGCAGGTGTTTTTTTGGCATAGGGGCAAAAGAGCAGATTCTGTCCTCGGAAGCAAGAACTGAGTGTTGTTCCAACTACTTCCTTGTGCCAAAGAAGGACACATGCCCTTGTCCTATGTTGGATCTTCACCCTCTCATTGCCTTCGTGTGAAAGGACAAAGTCAGGGTGCTCATGCTGTCCCACATTCTGATTGCCCTGGATCACAGATGGCAACATTGGACCTGCAGGACTTATTTCAATATACCCGTCCAACAGGCCCATAGGTGCCATTTGCAATTCATAGTAGATCAGAAGTATTTTCAGTTTGTGATGCTGCATTTTGGCCTCATCAGTGCACCTCTGATATAACCGACTTCTGAGAATGTGCTGCAAATGTCCTGTTTTCCCCTACCTAGATAACAGGATCTTGGCTGTAGGCTCACCCCAAGTAGTCATAGACCACCTCCAGACGGTGCGAGACTCACTAACATTTAGGTTCACTATTAAAGATCAGACCTGACCATTCATATGAGCCATCCTAGATATGGTGCAATTTTGTGTTTTTGTCCTGGAACAAAGAGACCAAGACATTGGGGTTGTGCTCCAGATCTTTCAGCCTCAGTCCTGGATCTCAGTGAAGTGGCTCTCATTATTCTGACCACCCGCTGGATGACAATGATAGGTGGCAAATGTGGACTCTGCAGTGAGATTTTATGTCTCTGGGCACAGCTCCAAGGAACTTATCTGATTCCATCTAGTTTTCAGAGGAGACTTAAAATGATCTGCAGTGGTGGCTTCTAGACTGATGGCAGACCCCTCTCTTCCACTCACCTAGAGCCGATGGTGGTGATGGAAACATTGCTATGAGGTTGGGGTGGCCATGTGGGAGAGGTGGAGATCAGAGGATCTTTTCTCTGCAAATTGATTCAAGGAAGTTATCTGCAGTGTAGGAAGCTGGATCTGTACCAAAAAAGCTATAGTGTGCAGGGAGTGGCCAGAGGTATAACCGAGGCTAAATTAGGTAAGTACTAACCACTTGTGAGAAAGAGCCCTCTTTCTGCATGGTTGCCTCCACCTTTTGTTGAACTGCTGATGTGCTTTGACTGAGTGTGCCCTGGGCTCCTGACAATCAGGTACCCAGGGCCTATGTTCTTTCACTAAAACTGCATTGAAGACCAAACCCAATTGGCACTTTCTGGCCAAAAGTCAGTCCCTGGTAAATGGTACCACAGGTACCCAGGTCACTGTGACCAGTGTGGTAAATAAATAAATAATACCTCTCTTTTTGACTAGACATATATCATAACAGATAGCTCAATAAATAAGAGTCAAGATTCGAGGTAGTAGGAGTTTTTGCAGGTTTAATACAGCATAAGGACAGGAACAGGACAACCTGCATAGGAATAGGATGACAGGGCCCAGCAGCTGCTGGGGCTGGATCTGGGATGAGCGCGCTGACTTTTAATAACAATACATGAGCATATATACATAACGCAAACACATAGCATTACATTGCAGTAGGCGTAGCAGTGGGTGGAGCAGAAGGCGTGACGCGTAGCAGTCGCGAAAGATAAGGGGGAAAAAGAGGTGTAACTGGGCGTATACATAGACATGTGATGCAAACGTAACAGAATATGTCATGAATGGGGCGGAAACCATGGAGGGGGCTACCTAAGGAGCCGGGACCTCTAACCTGATGGTGCGCGCAAACTAGCAATGACGTATCACTAGGAGAAGCTGGGGGCTATGAACTCTGTGCTAGGAGCAGAGACTGAAGTCTGGAGAGTCAGGGCGACATGTACCTAAACAGTATCTAGTATCTGATGTTTAGAGAACATGTTGATATAAACTAGAAGTCAGGAGAGGAAAGGCTAACTTGATTCTAAGACTGGACCATGCATTATTCTACATGTAGTGCGTGATGAAGAATATTAAATGACCATTAAATGCAGTATTTCTCTAACGTGGAGACATGAAGGCTAGACAATGACGGAAACTATTGATGCAGTTCAGTAGCTTAGGAATGCAGAGAAGGAGGACTGGACTGATAACTGGAACTATAACATACTTTTGGCAGACTCAGAGGCTGAGCCAGGCTGGACCGGGCACTGCGAGGCAGGAAGTAAGTGAAGGGTCGAGGATACAGGTGGGGGCTGTATCGCTCCTCAGCGAGGCTTCAGGAGACAGGAGCTGAATCTGGTGTCCAGGCCCTTTTGAGGCCTAGAAACGGGGACTTTATAATAGAATAACGTGCACACTGAGAAACGTGGCAACGTAGCTTTACATAGGCCTGATATTCGTAGTATTCACGAGAACTGGAAACTGGCATACTAGAAGTGGACACAACTATAATTGCGTCATTAATCGAACATGGGGAATGCATATGCATATTTAATCATGCACACATAACATATGATGGATGACACGTAGGGACACAGAACATGGCAAAATTTACTTTTCCACATTCCCTCCTTGTCACTACGTTTCCATCAGGAAACATCAATTTTCATGATACCGTCTATCATTTCATACAGTATCATTTGCTCGTCTCGAATTATCCTGGAACGGGATTTAGAACGGGGCTTGGGACTAGGAATACAAGAGGTAGCACAAATGCCGCAAATCGCAGGGCCACATTGTATACAGAGGCAGCAGCTGAATATGATCGCTACTGCAATACCTAGAAAGGACAATATTTTCCATCCCCATGCGGAAATTATATTCCAGAACCAACCGGACCATGTCCAGGTGCCTGGATCTTGGTGTATCAGATGGGCAATTTTATGGAGTCTGGTTATAGCTGAATAAACAGACGGTGCGTTATTTGGAATGAAAATGCAGCAACTAGATCCGATGACTCTACAGGCCCCGCCCCTATCGGCCAGTATGACGTCAAGGACGAGACGATTCTGTAAAACGACAAATCTCATAGCAGATTGCTCTTCGGTTAAGTTACCTAGAGCAGAGGCAGTCTCATTTACTACAGCTTCGAGGGTTCTGGTTAACCTACGGATCAGTTTACTATTCTGGATAGGTCCTATAAAGAAAAAGAAACCTCTGTTGAAATCTGTATACTGTTCTAGAGCAGTTTCAGTATAATCGACAATTGGGGACTCCCTTTTATGTCTAACGTGTACTAGATGTGTGTTTCTATGATAATCAGGTGGGGCTAGGAAAACTGGTGGCAGTAGGAAGGCAATGTAACAGGTTCCCTCCCAATCGAGGGGCAGACGAACATATGCGGTTTGACCACAAATAAAATAAGAATGACGTGAAGCTTTGAAAATAGATTTCCCACTGTCACTATACTTGACAATAGTAGTACATTCACTATGTCCTACATGTACAGAACCATAATTTCGGACACATAATTCGCCTTTGACTGGTAGTACTGAAATAGCAGGTAAGTCTGGAGTAGTATCAGACTGAACATTCAAGACCATGAAATTCGACGAATAATTACCTAAATTATACACTTCATTTTCTAGATCTAAACCTGTTCTGTGGGGAAGACCTTGCTTGTCTGGAAAACATGTACTGTTAAGAAAAGACATATCTGTTGAGGATGACGTTAACGTGGACCATGCTCCACACGAACCATTATGTGAAAATGGATAAGGAAAAAGTGGCAGGACTCCCTTCGGTGTCTGGAAAGGGGGGAGTCGACCACACACCCAACAATTAGTGGCATTGCTGGTCTGGTGTGAGTAATGTAACATGCGGATAAATGAGTTATTTCGCATAGCGAGGCGGTAAGAGAGTTCATGAGGAGGCAGATCACTAAATGTGTGCTCTACTGTAGCATTAGCAGACTTATTTACATGAGGAACTGGAAGATACAGGTAAAATGCATAACTGGTGCAGGAAATCATAAGGCTGAGAAACAATATGAAACATAGAAAAACGATACATCGGATTGAGTTTTGACTAACTCTCTCACTATGGGGGTCTATTTTATACATGTCAGAAACAGTCTAACCGTTTCACCTAGGGGAGGACTTAGACAATCAAACTGACTGACTTATTTTACTAGACCGGAGTTTTAGCTTGTACTCCTGTTGCGGAGTTTTCTCTAACAGGGAAGGGTTTGTAGCAATGTCTTTTGCGGGACAGTCCTTGAGAACAATATTTTGGCAATCCTTCAAATCCTGGGAAATGTTCTTTAAGACGGGTTTCAGTCCATTAAAAAGTTTAACATGAGAAAGGTGTACCCAGCCTTTGCGTCCTTCCAACTTCACGGCTGTACGGGTGGTGAGGAGGACCTGTCGGGGCTCTTTCCAACGAGGCTCCAGCGGACTTGATCTGTCAAAGTTGCGGACCATCACCATGGATCCTGGAACGATTTCGTGCGGTGCCACCTCGGTATTGTCTGGAAATGCGGCAGCAACCTGTGAACGACATGAGTTGAGGGCAGACATCAAGGAAGCTAGGTAATCTGTCAGCATATTACTTGAAACATCGGTAATACTTCGGGGTCTAGGTGTACCCCACATGTTAGGGGGGCGGCCGAAAACGACCTCATACGGGGACAGACCTGATCTGGAATGTGCGACCATGCGCATATAAAATAAAGCGACTGGCAGAGCTACTAGCCAGTCCACACCTTTCTCTTTACACACTTTTGCAATACGGATTTTCAGGGTCTGGTTATGTCTCTCTACGAGACCGGCTGCTTCAGGATGGCGTACACAATGGAACTTCCACTGGTACCCTAACAAAAGGGAAACATGCTTCATGAGTTCAGATGGGAATGGCTGACCGTTATCAGAATATACGACTCTAGGGAGTCCATAACGGGGGAAGAACTCACGAACCAACTGCTTGGCAGTGGTCGCGGCTGTGTAATCTGGGACTTGATATGCTTCTGTCCACCTGGACAAAGCGCATACAACTACAAGGACATACTTGAAACCTCGACATCGCTCCATCTGAATATAATCCATCTGGAGGACTTCAAAAGGGTGGTCAGGGGGCTGGAATCCACCTTGTTCCACCGGGACACTTTTACCTGGATTAAACTGACAACATATCATACAGGTACGGACTTTCTGCTTGGCTGCAGCTCGTAAATGCTTGTTGAACCAAATGTTCTGGATACTGTCTAACATAGCTTTTTCTCCTAAATGTGCTGGACTATGTGCGGTATTAATAATGACTTGAACCATAGAGTCGGGGAGAAACCATGTGGCTCTACCCTTCGTTAACCATCCTTGATCTGTCTGGACCCCTCCTTGTTCGGACCATTTCTTGATTTCTTCGGGAGTAGCGTGTAACTGGATATCTATGACATCTTGTGTAGGGTCCTTAACTGTCATGCATGTAATCGGATCTGGAGTATGTGTCTGATTAACTTGAATGTCTGGAGTCTGTGCTGTAAGCTTGGCTGTGCGATCTGCTAGATCATTACCTTGGGAAATAATGTCAGTAACTTTCGTATGTGCTTTGCACTTCATGATAGCAATAGATGTCGGTAAATGTATGGCATCTAACAGAGCTTGAATAAGGAGACCATGCTGAATCTTGGTTCCATGAGAAGTCATGAAACCTCTCTCCTGCCAGAGCACTCCGAAGTCGTGTACAACTCCAAATGCGTAACGTGAATCTGTGTAAACATTAACTTTCAAGTTCTTGGCGTGTATACAGGCTTGTGTCAGAGCAACTAGCTCTGCTGCTTGAGCGGACAGGGTATCAATACGGTGTGTTTCAATAACTTCGGTGTCAGTAGTCACTGCATACGCGGCGACTAGTTCTCCTGTACTAGTTCTCATACATGAACCATCCACATAAAGTGTCAGGTCGGGATCTAATAACGGAATATCTGTCAGATCTTGTCTTGGCTTAGTCATAATGTTAACTACTTCCACACAGTCGTGTGTGGCAGGATTTGAATTAACTGATGGTAACAGTGTAGCAGGATTCAGGATGTTGCAGCGTCTGATTTCTATGTGTGGCTGGAACAGTGTCAGTTCATAACCTGTCAAACGTGCAATTGTCAAGTGCTGAGTTTGTGTTCGGTTTAAAAGAACTTCCACGGAATGTGGAACTTGTACTGTCAAGGAGTGTCCTAAGACTATGGAATCACTTTGTCTGATAGCTAGTGCTGTGGCTGCAACTGACTTGAGGCACGCAGGCAGAGCCTGGGCTACAGGATCTAATGTGCTCGAAAAATAAGCACAGGGCTTGTATTGTCCTGCTTGATCTTGTGTGAGAACAGATAATGCTGTACCTTCACGTTCAGTAACGAAAAGTGTAAAAGGCTTACTGTAGTTCGGTGTAGCTAGAACTGGAGCTTGGCATAGGGCTTTCTTTAACTCATTGAAACTAAGTGTATGTTCAGATGTCCAAGGGAGGACAGTCGCTACGGCTGCCTCCTGTGTCGTTAACTGTATCAGTGGTTTGGCTAGAAATGCATACTGAGGAATCCATTGTCTGCAGTAAGAAGTAAGGCCGATAAAAGCACGTACCTCCTTCTGGGTCTTGGGCTGAGGAAGACTCGCTATTAACTGGATACGGTCTGGTGTCAACTGCCTACCCCTCTTGGACAGTAAGTGTCCTAAGTAGACCACTTGCTGGACACAGAATTGAAGCTTAGAAGGGGACACCTTGTGTCCCATCTCGGCTAGGAAATACAAAACTGTCAGGGATGCTCGCTCGCAAGCACGTTCAGAACGGGCTGTGATCAGTAGATCATCGACATACTGGAGCAGGGCAGTGTCAGTTGGCATGTGAATGTTGTCTAGTTGTCTCTTGAGTGCTTGACTGTAAATACTAGGACTTTCTGTGAAACCTTGAGGAGCTCGTGTAAACATATAGCTCCTTCCATTTAAACAAAATCCGAAAAGGAACTGGCTGTCTGGATGAATAGGAACACTGAAAAATGCGTTCTTGAGGTCTATGACAGTGAAGAACGTGGCTTCGGAATCAATGGCCGTTAATAGGGAAGAGATATCTGGGACAACTGGGTACTGAGGAATAATACATTTATTAAGCTCTCGTAGGTCAATGACTAATCGATATACTGGGGGTGCATTTGGATCAGTACGTTTCATGACTGGAATGATCGGAGAATTACATACATTGGAGTCAGTTTCTACAACCACTCCCTGAGCAATAAGCTCGTCAATAATTTTGGATAAGGCTGCTACAGCCTCAGGTGGCAATCTGTACTGTCTGATTCGTGGTAACACTACACCTGGCTTGAGAGTCACACGATAGGGTGTGATTTGCATGTAACCTACATCAGTTGGACCTTGCGCCCATAAATGCTGCGGAACATTGGACAGTCTTGAATCAAAATCTCGTAATACATAGTGACCCTTAAAGTCACGTAGGAACAATCGTATTCCCTCTGGGGAACAGCATATAACTGCACCTAACTCTTTCAGTGTCTTAATGCCTAATAGGTTTTCTGGACATGACTTAGTAAGTAACAGATCAGTAGTGCGGGACAATGGACCTACTTCTAGAGTAACTGGCTTTGAAATCTCATTTACGATAGGTTTTCCTGAAAATCCAAGGGAAACATTTCTTGAGCCTGAGAGCGGAGCCCCTGGAACTTCGGCGTGACTAATTGTGGTCCTACTTGCCCCTGTATCAATCAAAAACTTTCTGTCTTTCCCTAATACTTGACTATGAACATAGTGACCTTCTTGATCTACAGGTATCTCGATGAGAGGCAAGCCTACCTCCCTCTCTAGGCTGTTTCATGAATACTGCTGGTACTCTGGATACTCAGACTGTGCATACTGGTACATCTGCGATGTAACATGCTGTGTTGCAGCGATAGGCTGCGGTGCTGTAACTGTCTGTGGTGCATTCTGTGGCTGAGGAATCTGTGAAACTTGTTCTTGTCTAGGCGGACGTGGTCTTTCTTTAGTCTTACCAGTAGCTATGTTGTGTTTCAGAACTGCACACTCATTTATAAAATGACCTGGCTGTTTACAATAATTGCAATTCCCTTTAACGGGAGCTGCAGGATGACTGGCTTGATTCGGACCCCTCTTCTGACTGTCTTGAGGAACAGATTGTGCAACTAGTACTTTCATTTTCGTGTCTTTCATACGTTTTCTCTCGTGTTCTTGTTCTTCTCTGATTCTATTCTGGTGGTATTGGAGCATTTGCAACATCTGGGACGGGGTGTTAGCTTGCCAGGTACTTTCGACTTTCAAAACTCGATTTTTAATTTGTGGACTTGAATTCTCGACTAATTTAGTAACAAAAAGGTGAGGGTATGACTCACTACTTGTCTTGAGGCCACTGTTGATACTGAAACACTTTTCAAATCTAGAATAAAAATCACTAATATCCTCATCTTGCTTTTGTTTACAAGCTGAGATTGCATCCCAGTCTTCTTTTCTAGTTGTCAATAATCTGGGTAAAACTTGAATCAATAATTCTGGTAATTCTTTACATTTATCTCCAAGACCGGTACCTGGTACTCGTGCCTTATCTTCAGCTTCTAGAACTGCCCAATCGATCTTTTCCTCTCCCACCTCCCATTCTTTTTCCTTGAGCTTTTCATACACCCCTGCGGGCAGCAGAACCTTTAACATTTTGATTATATCTGGATATGTGTATTCTCCCATACGGAGCATGTCTTTTAATTCTCTATGGAACCCTGCTGGATCTTTGTCATGACAGGGAATTAATTTCTTCATCTCGAGGAGTTCCATCTTTGTAATTGGAGTGTAAACAAACACTCGCTGCATTTCGCCACCCGTTCCTTTAACTGGGTGGACTTCTCGTAACGGATTCTGTCTCTCCATGTAAAATGGTTTACCTTCTGGAGGTGAGACATGAACAAAATGCGGGTTCAGAAACGTTCTATATTTGTGACGCTGTTCTAGAATGACACTAATTAAATCGGTACCTAGACCTTTCCATCTATACTGGAGTAACTCGTTCAGGACATCATGTAACAGGCCTGGATCAGAGTGTTGACCCTCATACAAAGTAATGAGGTGCTGGATCATATACATACCCACCAGTCGTTGCTCGGCTGGGGGCATTTTCAGAAACATTTGTGCCACTATTTCGTCTGGAAAAGTGGTAGAATCAGTAATCCATCGGACTGCTGATCGGGCTAGTTCTTGTTCATGCATGGTACTTAACTCACTGTAACCGATTCGTGATTTCAGAATGTGATCGGTAGCTTGAAACACTTGTTCTAGTGAACCTTGTTCTGGTGCTGGAGAATGAAAAATAGACTTGTGTTCTAGGCGTAAATGGCGATCTGGAAATCTAGATTTTCCTACATACGCTATTCTGGCGGGATTCTCGTCCTCTACCTCTTCAGTATCAGAGTTACTTTCTTTCTCGCTTACTTGTGCTGCTTTACGCTGTTCGTGTATCTTTATTATTTCTCTACGGATTTTCTTGTACATACTCTCCACAGCACCGACGGTCTTGTGCTTACCCTCGGCTATATTATCACTCCACCTTGTCAGGGTTTTCATTTCGGCCGGATCTTTAGACGGGTAATCTTGTTCTCTTATTAGACAATTGATCAGAAACTTTAATATCATGAGCTGGATCTCGGCTTTCCTTTGAGACATGGCCTCGCTAATACTTTCTGGATCATCCCCTGTACGGATGAAACGATATATTCTGTCTAGATCTTCTTTCATATTCGGTAAGGTGACTAGATACTCGGCCACCTTTCTTACGCGAAATGAATATAAAACCATATTATCCTCGCCTGGGACTGGATCATAGCCGCATTCGGCAAGGGATTTTCTTATTTCTGCTACAGTCTGATGTCTGGGCGTACGCTGTGACGCTTGTGCATGTAATTCGGCTGTCGTTAAACGCTTGTGTGGCGGCGGGGTTTGAGGAGGACCTCCCCCTGCGGCCCCTAAACTGGAGTCGTCTACTGAGGCTCTTCGTCCTGGCAGAGTGGGAAATGGAAATGCAGGCTGGACTTGTATGGCGGGCTGGACCGGGGGTACCGTAACAGGTACTCCGGTGTCTGGAGGAGCGGGAAGTGCCTGATTTACAGGGACTGGCGGAGCGCGAACAGGATTTGCATATTCTGGGACTGTGTCGTCCAAATAGGACGAAATAAAAATATCAGCTGCGGTCTGTTTGTGACGTAGCTTGGTCGGAACTAATGGTGGCGGAAAATTACTGGATGCCTCTGGGGTCGCTTTTGGCAAGCCCTCGGCAAGGAGAGGATACATACCCCTAATAAGGGCATGCCTCTGTCTGTCTGACTGTTCGGCTTTGACTTGTTCACCAATCTCGATTAGTTCTTTTTCTTGTGCTCGTTCTAAGGATTCTCTACTTAATTCTGACTTTCTGATTTCCTTTTCAGTTCTTTTATGAGATTCTTTACGCCATAACTCGATGGCATCTTTCTGTGACCGTCTGGCTTTCTTTTTCCATAATGCTTCTTCTACTCGCATGATGCACTCGGCATCCCATGTACCCGATACGGGCCATCTATACTTTTCTTCTAACTGTTTGGTATACTCTACCCATAAATCTAGATACAATATGGCGCTTATGCCATGCTTCTGATACATAAAGTGACCTGGACTGTCCCTCGGCGGAACAGGAACTGCTTCTTCTAACAAACCCTTTCTAGTTTTTAACTGACGTAATCTCGAAAAGAGAGACATTGTAAACTTGAATCGGAACACAATACAATACACGAGAAACAATAACAACTGGGAAAACAATTCAGGCATACCACGACATTGGAAATACATTGAACAACATCATAACATAACAGTTCGGACAGAATATTACCTGGAATACTGAGAACAGAAACACAAGAATTTCTCGAGAACGGAACAGACTAGAGTTTACTGGATGCACTGCTGAAACAGTACGGAACATACCGGTCCCATAAAGGGACGCATCAAGACCCGTATCCACCTAGGTGAACACTTCGTTTGTGAGTCTGTGTACCACCAACCCACGGACCAGAGTCAATTTAGATTGACCCTGTCTAGATACTACCCCAGTAATGGTACTCACCGGGCAGCAAGAACGGAAAGCCTCGGACTGGACTGGACTGCTACGACGACGGACGACGAACTTCGGACTTCAGTTACGGGTGGACCTCCGGATACCTCGGACCTTGAACTCTTGGCTTGGGCTCTGGTCGGGACTCGCCGCGTTCCTCCACCGTCTCGTTTGGATGCTGGACCGCCTCCTCCATCTCCTCCGTGGGCCTGAGGGATACTTGAAGCAGAAATATCTGCCGGTGCACAGAAGAGTTCCGTCACGACTGCAGAGGGTCAGGGGGTCGGCGTGGCTTCACCGACGCGTGGGGAAAGGGCAAGTCCCTGTTCGGGCGCCATTATGTGGTAAATAAATAAATAATACCTCTCTTTTTGACTAGACATATATCATAACAGATAGCTCAATAAATAAGAGTCAAGATTCGAGGTAGTAGGAGTTTTTGCAGGTTTAATACAGCATAAGGACAGGAACAGGACAACCTGCATAGGAATAGGATGACAGGGCCCAGCAGCTGCTGGGGCTGGATCTGGGATGAGCGCGCTGACTTTTAATAACAATACATGAGCATATATACATAACGCAAACACATAGCATTACATTGCAGTAGGCGTAGCAGTGGGTGGAGCAGAAGGCGTGACGCGTAGCAGTCGCGAAAGATAAGGGGGAAAAAGAGGTGTAACTGGGCGTATACATAGACATGTGATGCAAACGTAACAGAATATGTCATGAATGGGGCGGAAACCATGGAGGGGGCTACCTAAGGAGCCGGGACCTCTAACCTGATGGTGCGCGCAAACTAGCAATGACGTATCACTAGGAGAAGCTGGGGGCTATGAACTCTGTGCTAGGAGCAGAGACTGAAGTCTGGAGAGTCAGGGCGACATGTACCTAAACAGTATCTAGTATCTGATGTTTAGAGAACATGTTGATATAAACTAGAAGTCAGGAGAGGAAAGGCTAACTTGATTCTAAGACTGGACCATGCATTATTCTACATGTAGTGCGTGATGAAGAATATTAAATGACCATTAAATGCAGTATTTCTCTAACGTGGAGACATGAAGGCTAGACAATGACGGAAACTATTGATGCAGTTCAGTAGCTTAGGAATGCAGAGAAGGAGGACTGGACTGATAACTGGAACTATAACATACTTTTGGCAGACTCAGAGGCTGAGCCAGGCTGGACCGGGCACTGCGAGGCAGGAAGTAAGTGAAGGGTCGAGGATACAGGTGGGGGCTGTATCGCTCCTCAGCGAGGCTTCAGGAGACAGGAGCTGAATCTGGTGTCCAGGCCCTTTTGAGGCCTAGAAACGGGGACTTTATAATAGAATAACGTGCACACTGAGAAACGTGGCAACGTAGCTTTACATAGGCCTGATATTCGTAGTATTCACGAGAACTGGAAACTGGCATACTAGAAGTGGACACAACTATAATTGCGTCATTAATCGAACATGGGGAATGCATATGCATATTTAATCATGCACACATAACATATGATGGATGACACGTAGGGACACAGAACATGGCAAAATTTACTTTTCCACACCAGGGAAGGCCTCGAAGGGCTGCAGCGCTTATTGTGCCACCCTTAGAGGTCCTGTACCTTTACACTCACACACTGCCTTTGCAGACTGCGTATTTTGGTGCAGAACAAAGTGAAGAGTCAACATGGCACACTTCCCTGTGTGCCATGCCTACAACAGACTGCCCTGGCACAGATGAGTCACCCCTCTAGCTGGGTGCACTATACCAGTGGTAAGTCTACAGGTGCAGGAGCCATGTACTCCTACAGTGTCCAAGTCAATTCTTAGACATTGTAAGTGCAGTGCTGACATTAAGAGTATATGGTGCTGGGAGTTTGTCATTACGAACTCCACAGTACCATAATGGCTGCACTGAAAACTGAGAAGTTTGGCATCAAACTTCTCAGCACATTAAACCCACAATGATGCCAGTGTGTGATTTAATGAAAAATTCACACAGAGGGCATCTTAGAGGTGCCCCCTAAAAATGACCTACCACTAGTGTCCAGGTTGAGTGGTTGCTTTCAGCTGCCACCACAAAACATGTTTCTGGACCCTTGGGTTGAAAGCCTGCTGCTCTCGGGGGCCTGAAACAATGCACTTTCTGGGACGAGGTGCCAAGCCTCCTCCCCCCCAGGATGAGCAGGGTCCATGAAGGGGAAGCCTCAAAGGCTTGTCGCCTTTGTGAGCTTCCCCAGGCCTGTTGCTGCTTTCAGGAACTGGCCTTCACCGGGTCTGACCCCAACTTTCGTCAAGAGCACCGGCCTGAAAAACAAGTGAGGAAGAGAGGTGTACCCACCTTTGCCAATCCCACCCTTCAGGTGGGGGAGGCGAGGTGAAGCACAGCTCTCAGTCTCCACCCTCTTGCAGATGGGGGGACCCAGCCAACCAGAGTGTGGCCTATGCCCCCCTTCCCCTGGAGGGTGGCATATCTGATAGAAACACATTAGTGATAGATTCCTTACCTTAGAATTACCCTCAGGCATCAGACTGGATCTGGAAAGTTTTCGTCAGCAGTACCCCTGCGCTTCAGAAGATGGAGTTGAGCAGCTCCGCGTCCGTCGTTGGCGTTGTGGTCCCCGAGATGACGTTTCGGCAGCTACTTAGACATTGTCCTCGCAAGCTGACGTCAGTTCTTTCCTATTCTGCGCCAGCAAGCGCAGATCGGGAGAGAGCGGTACCCCCAGTCACTTTTTGAATGAGTTTTTCCAAGGCTTTTTGTCTCTATTTTTTTTAGTCGAGCTGCTCCTAGTGCAGTAGGGATGCCCAGCTTCAAGACCTGCGGGGACTGTCATCGGGTGATGGCGGTGACGGACCCGCACCGCTTGTGTCTTTACTGCCTGGAGCGCGACCATGACTCCATGTCGTGCTCCGACTGCTGGGCCATGGCACTGAATACTTTGCGGGAGCGGTCCCGAAAGTTGATAGAATTCCGTCAGTCGGCTCCGCGGCGCTCAAGGTCCCGGTCCCGTTGGAGGTTGAGCTGCCGGTCGTGGAGCCGCCACCACCGTTCATCGGGATCGAAGTCTTCGCACTCTGGGTCAGGTAAGATGAAGCGTTCTAAGAAGTCAAAGAAGTGCCATCGCTCTCAGACTTCCCCTCGCCCGTTGCGGCTGAGGGTGCGGGTGGAGCCTCTCCCTCTGCTACGGCAGAACCTACGCAGTCGTGGATGACCTACCCGGGTCCGTCGGCGACTCCGGCCCAGCTGCATGATTTTCTATAAGCCATGGCTTGCGTCTTTGGGCCGTTGGGCCCCGCAAGTGCGCCTTACGGCCCTGTGGGCCCGACTGGGGATTCTAGCCCTTTAGTGCCGTCGGCTCTGGCCCCGGCACCACAGGACCCCCATGGATCTGGGACTGAATCCCGGTTGACGCCGGTTGACCTTGTGAGACCTCCACCGATGTATACCACACCGGCACCACCGCCGACGTCACCTGGCCCACTGGACAACGCCGCCCCCGGTTTTAGCCCCAATGTGGATACGGCGCCGGACCGGTGTCACTCAATTCCGATGCCGATGGTGAATTTGATCCCTATGTCCATCCTCCTTATTTTCGGCCTGTTTATCAGCCTTCGGAGGAGGGGTCTGAGGACCCTCTCACAGCACAATGGGAGTTTGACCCGGACTGGGCAGAGGAGTTGGGGAATGTGAGTGGTCTTGATACCTTTCCTGACCTTGGCATGCTGTCTCCTCCTACCGTGGTGACGGAGAAAGGTGCAAGTTACGCAGTGGTGTTGCATAGGGCGGCCGAGGCCCTCCACCTCAAGCTCCCCACAGTGGCCGTCAGGACTAACTTCCTGACAGAAGTGCTTCTGCTGGCAGCTACCTCTTCGGAGCCACTGCTGCCTTTTAACAATGCACTTTCAGACGTTCTTTTGGGCACCTGGTACAGGCCCAACACAGGGGCTCCTGTGGATAGGAAAGTGGCTCAACGCCATCGCCCAGCCCTGGGCGACCCCTTTTGCTTTCCCAACACCCCACCCCATGTAGCTTGGTTGTCCAAGCCTCTGCATCCCCAAGCGCATTCCCTACTGCACCACCGGACAGGGAATCCAAGAAACTGGAGCATTTCGTTAATAGGATTTTTTCTTCCGCCAGCTGCGGTCTGTGAACTCTGCATGCCTCTTGAGCAGTTATTGCCACTCTGTGTGGGATAGGGTGGCTCACGTGCTGCCTCAATGTCCGTGGAGGCCCAGACAGTGCTCTCTCAAGTTATTGCTGAAGAGAGGGATGCAGCCAAGTTCACTATTTGTAGTGGCCTTCACACCACCGACTTGCTGGGCAGGGCCATTTTCACAATGGTGGCGATTCGTCGCCACACCTGGCTGAGGAAAAATGTTTTTTCTGGGGATGTCCAGATCAGTTTGATGGACATGCCCTTTGATGGCTATCACCTTTTCGGCGAGAAAGCAGATAGTGGGTTGGAGCGCTTTAAGGACTCGTGGGCTATGGCTAAATCCTTGGGCCTTTCCACCACGCACCCTCCTCTGCCTTCTGCTTTTCGCTCCTTTCGTGGCTATGGAATGGGCGCCCGACACATTGGTTTCAGAGCCACAGGCCTGCACAGCAACAGTCTCAGCGCGGCCACGGACGTGGGACCCGCTGGGTCAAGGTGCCAGCAGGCAGGTCAGTCCACCTCCACCCCAGCCACCATTGCCTCCAAACCTTCCTAGTCCGGTTTTCCAGGCCCATCAAACGCCAGTGGGCAGCAGGATTCGCCATCCCCTCCCCCACTGGCGCACCATCACTTTGGCCAGGTGGGTTTTACAAATGATGCGAAGGCGGTACTCCCTCCCCTTCGAGACTACCTCTCCAGCCATGCCACCCCAGTACCGCCGCATGTCAGGATATCACTTGGCACTTCTTCAACAGGAAGTCGCGGCCCTCTTGGCCAAGGGGGCCATAAAGAGAGTTCCTGCGCCAGAAGTAGGACATGGTTGTTACTCCCATAACTTTCTCGTGCCCAAGAAGGACCAGGGCCTGCGTCCTATCTTGGACCTCAGGGACGTCAATCGCTTCCTCCAGAAGGAGAAGTTCAAAATGTTAATTCTGGCTCAGGCCTTGTCTGCCCTCGACCCTGGAGACTGGATGGTAGCGTTTGACCTGGAGGATGTAAATTTCCACATCCCCATCCTGCCGGCCCACCGGCGTTACCTGCGGTTTACGTTAGGCCATTAGCACTTTCAGTTTACCGTGCTCCCCTTTGGCCTGAACAGCGCCCCTCGGGTGTTCATGAAATTGATGGCGGTGGTCGCAGCTCATCTGCGCAGATAAGAGGTTCCAGTCTTCCCCCTATCTCGACGACTGGCTGTTGAAGGCGGGCTCGCCCCGGACAGTCCTCTCCCACCTCCAGACTACGGCCAACCTCCTGCATTTTCTGGGGTTCTCAATCAATGTGCCGAAGTCGCACCTGATTCCCTCTCAGAAGCTCCTCTTCATCGGAGCAGTTATGGATACAACGCACTTTTGGGTCTTTCCTCCCGAACGGCGAGTCCAGGATATTCAGGCTCTGATTCCGATCTTTCAGCCTCTATCCTGGGTTTTGGTCAAGATGACCCTGAGGCTGCTGGACCTCATGGCCTCCTGCATGCCAGATGGCATATGCGGGCTTAGCAGTGGGACCTGAAGTTCCAGTGGGCGCAGCATCAGGGAAACCTGTCCAATTACGTCCAGATCTCGGAGGGCACTGCACAATAATTGCAGTGGTGGCTCACGAACCAGCATTGAGTCAGGGGCAGATCCCTCTCCCTCTCCCTCTCTCTTCCCCAACCGGAGCACACAGAGGTGACGGATGCGTCCCTTCTGGGATGCGGCGGCCACATGGAGATAAGAGGCCTCTGGTCTCCGGCAGAGTCCAGGCTCCAAATCAACCTTTTGGAGCTCTGGGCGATCCTACTTGCACTGAGGCATTCCTTCCCTCTGTCAAGGGAAGAGTAGTGCAGGTGTTCACAGAGAACACCACCGCCATGTGGTACTGCAACAAACAGGGTGGGGTGGGGTCGTGGACCCTATGTCAGGAGGCCCTGCGCCTCTGGACATGGCTGGAACATCAGGGCATTTCCCTGGTGGTTCAACACCTGGCAGGTTCACTGAACGCCAGGGCGGACAAACTCAGCCGCAGGAGCATGATGGATCACGAATGGTGTCTTCACTTGGAGGTGGCGCAAGGTCTCTTTCAACAGTGGGGAGAACCTTGGTTAGATCTATTCGCCAATGTCAGCAGTTCAGTGCATTGGAATTTCCAAGGCGGCACTCGCGAGGCGATGCTTTTCGTCGCGAGTGGAGTTGCAGTCTGTTGTATGCCTTTCCGCCTATACCACTTCTCCCCAGAGTGCTGAAGAAAATCAGGCGCGACTGGGCCCAAGTCATTCATGTGGCTCTGGACTGGGCTCGAAGAGTTTGGTATCCCGAGCTACTCAGTATGACCATTGATCCCCCGATCCGACTGCCTCTTTGGGAGGATCTTCTGTCCTAGCAGCAGGGGACGGTCCTCCACCCCAACCTGCCCATTCCCCACCTCCTTGCGTGGAGATTGAGCGGCGGCAGTTGATTCCTTTCGACTTGCCTCCTGAAGTCTGTGATGTCATTCTGGCAGCCAGGCGTCCCTCCACTAAGTTGGTATACGCCTGCAGTTAGAACAAGTTTGTGGCGTGGTGCACAGCAAAGGCTGTGGATCCCCTTTCTGCCCCTCTTTCAGAAGTCCTTCTGTTCCTTCTTTCTTTGGCCCATCGGGGTTCTGCTCTGGACACTATCGAGGGCTACCTTTCAGCTATTTCAGCCTTTCTTAGGCTTCCTGATCAGCCCTCTCTTTTCAAGTCCCCTGTTGTAAATAGATTCCTCAAAGGCATTACTCATCTTTTCCCTCCTATTCCCTTCGTAATGCCACAGTGGGACTTGAACCTGGTTCTCACATATTTAATGTGCGCTCCCTTTGAGCCTCTGCACTACTGTCCTCTTCGTCTGTTAACTTTAAAGACTGCTTTCCTGGTTGCCATCACCTCTGCTAAGAGAGTGAGTGAGCTCAAGGCTCTTTCTTGCAAACCTCCTTTTCTGTCTGTCCATCCAGACAAGGTTGTGCTCAGAACGCGTCCATCCTTTCTGCCAAAGGTTGTCACTGCCTTTCACATCGGGCAGACCATCACTTTTCCCACCTTTCCGCCTGCTTCCAGAGAGGAAGAGAGGCTCCACCGTCTGGACCCAAAATGTGCGCTCTCATTTTACCTGAATCGCACACAACAGTTCCAAGTAGATGACCAGCTCTTTGTTTGCCAAGTAGGTGCCAAAAAAGGTTGGGCCGTACACAAGCAGACTATATCCCGATGGGTCATCTTGTGTATTAAAGCCTGTTATTCTCTGGCAAAAAAGGAATCTCCGGTGGGGCTGCGTGCCCATTCCACCAGGGCGACGCCTGGCACTGTGGCATTGGGACGTGATGTCCCCTTACAAGACATCTGTCAGGCAGATCACATCACCCCCCCACCCCCTCCCATTTGAGTCAACTTTATTGCTTCCTTTTGCCAAGAGGGTTGAGTTCAAGGCCCTGTATTTTGCCTTCAGAGCCTTAAGGGGTATAGGGGCTAACTATCTCAGGAATAGGCTCAGCATGTACCAGCAGGAGAGAGTCTTGAGATCTAAACACCCACGACTCCTTCACATTCCGAGGCTTGCCAAAGAGCGATGAGGTGGCAGGTCATTCTCGGTACGGACAGCTAAGATCTGGACTAACCTGTCTACCCACATACGCATGGCCGAGATGGAACAGGGATTCTGGTAAGATTAAAAACATGGCTCTTCAGTCAAGTGTAGATTATGCTGGCCAGTCTATTCTTCATTCTTGCTTTGAGCGCCGAGACGCCACAGTTGAGGTAGCCGCCCGCTGTGCAAATGGCTTTGATTGAAACATTACAAGCAGGTAGATTGTTGACCCGCATAACCAACCCCAGTGGACAGATCATGACACAACTTCCCACCAAAAGTCCACCTCATGACAGAGGAGGAACTGGGCAGGTGGGATTTAAGCAACAAAGTAGTGCTGGGGCATGAGTAGCGGTCACTGGATCCCAGGAGTCATCTTCAGGACCATACCCTCTCCAGGAAAGTAAATATCGCAACCTGCCATGCTGTCGTCTGATGGCCTTGATGGCCCGCACTTCAAATTCACATTGTCCCTGAACAAGTAAAGGTGGTGACCGGGTAGTACGAACAGAAGGGGGGGGGGGAGGGGGGTAGTTAAGTGACGAGGTATGAAATACCCGATGCATTCTTAGAGTTTTTGACAGCTGCAACTGGAAGGTCAACCGATTCAGAACAGATTGAATTGTGAATGGACAAACAAATCTGGGATGAAACTGTATATTAGAGATTTGTTGCGGAAAGCAAGAACCTATATCCAACGTGATAAAAGGGACTGGGTTGCCTCCTGCAATCAGCAAACGTCTTATATTTTGTTTTGGCTGTCATGACATTATGATGAATGTGTTGTGCCAACTTGCAAGTCTGCTGCACTTGTGTGTTAAGAAATGGCACATTAGGGGCCTTCTGAGGGTACCATAACGGTAGGAAACAGGGTGGAACCCTTAGTGTAAAATGGTGGCGTATACGGAAGCTTTACAGAGATTGTTATAAGCAAATTCTACATCTCACAACAAATTCACCCATGACTTTTGAGGGTCTGAAGAGCTGCAACAACATAAAATCTGTTTGAAATTCTGGTTGACACGTTCCATCTGCCCATTGGTCTTGGGGTGGAAACCGATTGACAATTGGTTAGTAATATTAAAAAGTGGAAGACCAAGCATTCCAAACTTTCGCAGTGAACTGTGGACCCCGATCTGAAATGATTGCTAGGGACAGCTTGTGTAACCCGACGACATTAGTTAGGAATAAGATGACCACTGTGGCTGCACTTAGTTGACCTGCACAGGCAATACAATGGGCCATCTTTGACAGCCTATCCACTAGCACTGAATATTTCCATGCTCAACTGGTAAGGTTGTAATGAAGTCTAGAGAGAGAAAGAGATCCTCCCACACTCTCTGAAGAGTGGGTAAGAGCTGTAGATAACCTCTCGATCAGCTTTAGCCCTACCACAACTGCTACAATTGTTGACATACTCAATTATGTCCCACCTATAGCTTAGCCACCCGAAATTCCTGTTTATTAGTTCCAATGTTCTTGCTTGACCTAGATGTCCTGCCATAGGGTGGTCATGGCACCACAGTAGGGCTTGCCTTTGTAGTCTTTTGGTGAGCACATACAGCCTTTGTTGCTGAAAAGGGAGATTTTCAATTATGGACCGCAGAGGATCTTCGGGCTTCCGGGAGGCTAACTGTTGCATGGGCATGGCACGCTTACTTGGTTAAGAAAAACCTCTAATTGGATGGCCCCTATAATGTGCTTTTTTGGAATGATCGTGAACTCAGTGACTGAGCAGGGTTTCAGTTCAGTAGGATAACAGGATACAGCATCATCTTTGTTATTGGCGATCCGGGGTCGAAAAGTAATCACAAAATTAAATTCTGGAAAAAATAAGGTCCAACATAACTGTCTAGGAGAAAGTATGGGCGCATTGCAAAACAAATTGCAGATTGCAGTGATCGGTGTATACAGTGATAGGCCCCAAATAAGAAATGTTGTGATTCCTTGAATACTTGTCTGATGGCTAATGTAGGAAAATTCACTGAACAAACAAGGGCATATGTAAATTGAGAATGGACAGGTAGTACCACGGGAGAAGAACAACAGTAAATTCATACTGCATCTAAGGATATGGTCTGGTTCCACATGTTATATTGTTTTTGATGGTTTGTAGTTTGAATGAGACAGAATGTATGAACTATAACTGATTGTAGTATGAATGTGAGTTTAATATTTTACTATGAGTAAAATGCCGGGTGGCTTGCTAATAATTATAAAAGGGTCTTGTACTGTGTATATTATTTTTGAACAGAAAATCAAAACCCTATCATGTTGCTGCCTGTTATGATCACAGGTTCTAAGAATGTTAGGAGAGAGCTAATCAATTTGTTAAGGAATCATTCAGTGCTTTTAAAAATTGTGAAAAATATCACATCAATATTCTAACTAGTGTCACAAATTGCTACTACTACAAGATCAAATATATGTAAAAAGTAATTTTATTAAGTTCCTCCCGTTGGGTTACAATCTAATGCACATCAAATTTCTAATACTTTAAAATACGTCATTATCTCAGTTGGACAATGGCATAAAGTACAATAAAAGTTATTAATAAAACAACATAAAATACAAAAACAGGCGACACGGCGATTCGGTGTTTGTCAATTTTTCACCTTCATCATGACAAGTGTGTGTACCAGCTCAACAAATAAAAACAGTATTTTTAGATATCTCTACAAATGTGACACAATTTATTCTCAAATAAATATTAGAAAAACCTTTTCATGTAATTCATTTATTGCCTCCTGCTCTCCTCTAAAAACAATCATCCACAATTTATTCCAAATCTTAAAAGGCAATCCTTCATGGATTGCTCTCTCGTAGTTAGATCTTGCGCTAAAACATTATCAATATTCACAAAAATGTCGTGTGGCTTAAAAGATACCCTATAGAGCCTTCATTTTATGCCAACAGTACTTTTTACGCACTAGGTACCTTTTATAGTTCTTTTGGGAATATGCTTCATCAATTACAATATCCCCCTGGTTTATTTTCTTATTCACTGACTCTATAAATGTAGAGCCTTTAGGAAAAAACAAGTTGATAGATAGAATTAAAAGTGAAATTTTATCTTTTGCTGAAATATCTCCTCTACATATAATTAACTAACTTCATTACCTTTTAATGATAGAAATAATGAATGTCCGGTATGTTGGAACCACCGTCTTTTTGATTTGGTATTATGATGGTAGGGATATTCTTATGTCCAAGGAATATCTGGTGAAACAATTATGTCCTTCAATTAAGACATGTAGCTCCACTATCATGATCTATGCTCATTTTTATAAAACAAATTTACTCAGCCACGTTTTTCGCTTTTCAAAAAACAATGTTTTACAAGGTGCCGAGACTTTGATTGTGTCTCTTGCAACAAAGTGGTATACATGTGTCATTGGATATCCAAAAAGTATTGACATATCTGTCTTCAAATTCAGTATACATATATATGAATACTCTTAGTCTAAATGGGAACTCATATTTGGACTTGTTGGTGCACCGTCAGTCACCTACATTAATACACCTCAACCCTTTGGTTTCCTGGCCTTTATGCGCCATCTAGTATCCCCTTTAATGCCTCATTTGTTTTATAATTAATATAGGACTTATTCGGAAATTTGCAGTTTAATAGCTGTATGTAATTTAAATTAACTTGTAAACTGGCTGTCTGTTTGTCAGCTAATCCGACGTCATTTAGTTAAGGAGTCTGCCGTTTTCCTCCTTACCAATACGTAATGGAGCCGTGCGCTATCAGCCTAGATTTCTAACTATTTATTAACACAATCTACTAGTTTCTCATTCAAATGACCCGTATAGGGCAGTCGGAATAGTTAAGGTTTCCCCTTGGGCTGCTGTTAAAAAAATAGTGGGCGGTCTAGTAATATAGGAGAAGGGGTCCCCTCTTACCTGCGGTTATCAGTGCGGCCTCCCTGTTCCAACGTACCGGGCAATTCACGTTCAATTTCCTTGTTATTCTCGGACGCTATATGTACTGCCGCTACTACCTTTAACCCGGAAGTTATAATCAACTCATATTATGTTTTTAAGGCAATTAAACTGTCAAACCCAATTCGTTGCTTGACAATAACATACTACGGCTGTCTATTACTCATAATGCTTACTTTCTTTCTTATTCTAATTCGATTTTTATGTTGTTTCACTGACCCGGAAGTAAAAAATATGCATACTCCCGACGAGACGGACTATTTACCTAATGAAGTTGTTTTAGTTAGATCTCAAAGTGAGGAGAGGTTACCCCAAATCATTTTGCCACAATCTTAATTATTAAACTGCCTTTCGCATGTTTAACGTGCTAACCCTAGTTTCGCTCTTTGACACCTTCGTGTAAAAATGGCGGCCATCTTGGGTAGGGATGCAGCCTGTGTTGCAACTCTCTCGATTTGTCAAACACCATCTATTGTTTAGAGAGCTTTGATGGATGGCTGTAATTGGCATCCCCTTTCATTTATGTTGTTATAATGATTACTTTTACATTTTGTCAAACCTCCAGGCTCTCTTTAACATCATATTTTGCAATCGCAATGCCCCCCCCATACAACAATAATGATACGATCTGTATATAACTATTATTGCAGTTCACATATGACACCATAGAGCATATTCATTTACATATAGTGACAACTATTTGCATAAAACTACACATATCCCTTTATCTTTCATCCTATACAGAATTGATCAACAGCATTCAAAATGAATTTTAATCTCTTTATGGACATAAACCGTGAACCCATTGTTATTGGTGATGTTACAACCCATCTCCTCTATAATCCTATGAAGTTAATGATACATCAATATTCATATTCATATTGTCTATATCGTGATAGTATATTAAAAATTTCTTGCAATTCAATCCTACATCGCATTAACATCAGCTAGTCTATGTGATATGCGTCTATTAACACTTTACCTTCAGTCTTCTACAAATTATACTCCCTATTATTTAACTATATGTGGAGTATTTTATCGCATGTTACCCAATGGTCAATGGACCTTCACGTTATGTAGTGATCATTCTATATCAACATTTCTAAAAACAGAATATCAGAAAGTATATTCGCTTGGGAATGTTCTTATCAAATGATAAGTTTTTCCCATTCTTCTTTATTGTTAAGTCCGGTTCTGTAGGTATTAAAAAGAGACATATAAAATTGTTCTCTTTTTTTTCCTTTTCAATTCATGATTTCCTCCTCTGATACTATGTTTGGTCACTTCAATGCCACACCACTTTAGATCCTCTATTGTGTGTTTACAGTTGATCCAATGTTCAACAAGGGGTGCTGTTCTTTTTTTTGTCCTAATGGCAGATTTATGCTCAGTAATTCTTGTTTTGATCTCCCTCGATGTTTCCCCTATGTAGCCTTTGTTACATGGGCAAACTATCAGGTAGATCAGATCTTTTGTTCTGCAGTTAATGAAACTTTTTACTTTGTGGGAGATCCCATTGTGAGTTACTTCTGTTCCTTTTATTAGACTGTTGCAGTTAGTGCACATGCAACATGCAAAGTTGCCAGTTGGTAAGGGAGTGTTATTGATAGTATTCTGTTTCTGCACTTTGTCTTCCCTAAATGTGTGAACCAGGCTATTCCTACTTGTTCTGTTTCTCCTAAAACTAAACATTGGTTTTGGAATTTTCGAACCTGTACCTTCATTTAGCAGAGACCAATTTCTGTTAATAATGTTCTTAACCTTGTTGCAAGCACAACTGTAGTTTGTGACGAAGATAAGTCTATCTTTAGTCTTATCTTCCTTCCTCAAATTCTTAGTAAACAGTGTCTCCCTGTCATAGTACTTAAACATCGAGGGAGATCAAAACAAGAATTACTGAGCATAAATCTGCCATTAGGACAAAAAAAAGAACAGCACCCCTTGTTGAACATTGGATCAACTGTAAACACACAATAGAGGATCTAAAGTGGTGCGGCATTGAAGTGACCCAACATAGTATCAGAGGAGGAAATCATGAATTGAAAAGGAAAAAAAGAGAACAATTTTATATGTCTCTTTTTAATACCTACAGAACCGGACTTAACAATAAAGAAGAATGGGAAAAACGTATCATTTGATAAGAACATTCCCAAGCGAATATACTTTCTGATATTCTGTTTTTAGAAATGTTGACATAGAATGATCACTACATAACGTGAAGGTCCATTGACCATTGGGTAACATGCGATAAAATACTCCACATATAGTTAAATAATAGGGAGTATAATTTGTAGAAGACTGAAGGTAAAGTGTTAATAGATGCATATCACATAGACTAGCTGATGTTAATGCGATGTAGGATTGAATTGCAAGAAATGTTTAATATACTATCACGATATAGACAATATGAATATGAATATTGATGTATCATTAACTTCTTAGCATTATAGAGGAGATGGGTTGTAACATCACCAATAACAATGGGTTCACGATTTATGTCCATAAAGAGATTAAAATTCATTTTGAATGCTGTTGATCAATTCTGTATATGATGAAAGATAAAGGGATATGTGTAGTTTTATGCAAATAGTTGTCACTATATGTAAATGAATATGCTCTATGGGGTCATATGTGAACTGCAATACTAGTTATATACAGATCGTATCATTATTGTTGTATGGGGGCATTGCGATTGCAAAATATGATGTTAAAGAGAGCCTGGAGGTTTGACAAAACGTAAAAGTAATCATTATAACAACATAAATGAAAGGGGATGCCAATTACAGCCATCCATCAAAGCTCTCTAAACAATAGATGGTGTTTGACAAATTGAGAGAGTTGCAACACAGGCTGCATCCCTACCCAAGATGGCCGCCATTTTTACACGAAGATGTCAAAGAGCGAAACTAGGGTTAGCACGTTAAACATGCGAAAGACAGTTTAATAATTAAGATTGTGGCAAAATGATTTGGGGTAACCTCTCCTCACTTTGAGATCTAACTAAAACAACTTGATTAGGTAAATAGACCGTCTCGTCGGGAGTATGTATATTTTTTACTTCCGGGTCAGTGAAACAACATACAAATCGAATTAGAATAAGAAAGAAAGTAAGCATTATGAGTAATAGACAGACGTAGTATTTTATTGTCAAGCAACGAATTGGGGTTGACAGTTTAATCGCCTTAAAAACATAATATAAAGAATACGAGTCGATTATAACTTCCGGGTTAAAGGTAGTAGTGGCAGTACATATAGCGTCCGAGAATAACAAGGAAATTGAATGTGAATTGCTCGGTACGTTGGAACAGGGAGGCCGCACTGATAACAGCAGGTAAGAGGGGACCCCTTCTCCTATATTACTAGACCGCCCACTATTTGTTTAATAGCAGCCCAGGGGGAAACCTTAACTATTCCGACTGCCCTATACGGGTCATTTGAATGAGAAACTAGTAGATTGTGTTAATAAATAGTTAGAAATCTAGGCTGATAGCGCACGGCTCCATTACTTATTGGTAAGTGGGAAAACGGCAGACTCCGTAACTAAATGCCGTCGGATTAGCTGACAGACAGCCAGTTTACAAGTTAATTTAAATTACATACAGCTATAAAACCACAAATTTCCGAATAAGTCCTATACTATTATAAAACAAATGAGGCATTGAAGGGGATACTAGATGGCGCATAAAGGCCAGGAAACCAAAGGGTTGAGGTGTATTAATGTAGGTGACAGACGGTGCACCAACAAGTCCAAATAGGAGTTCTCATTTAGACTAAGAGTATTCATATATATGTATACTGAATTTGAAGACAGATATGTCAATACTTTTTGGATATCCAATGACACATGTATACCACTTTGTTGCAGGAGACACAATCAAAGTCTCGGCACCTTGTAAAACTTTGTTTTTTGAAAAGCGAAAAACGAGGCTGAGTAAATTTGTTTTATAAAAATGAGCATAGATCATGATAGTGGAGCTACATGTCTTAATTGAAGGACATAATTGTTTCACCAAATATTCCTTGGACATAAGAATATCCCTACCATCATAATACCACATCAAAAAGACGGTGGTTCCAACATACCGGACATTCATTATTTCTATCATTAAAAGGTAATGAAGTTAGTTAATTATATGTAGAGGAGATATTTCAGCAAAAGATAAAATTTTACTTTTAATTTTATCTATCAATTTGTTTTTTCCTAAAGGCTCAACATTTATAGAGTCATTGAATAAGAAAATAAACCAGGGGGATATTGTAATTGATGAAGCATATTCCCAAAAGAACTATAAAAGGTACCTAGTGCGTAAAAAGTACTGTTGGCATAAGATGAAGGCTCTATAGGGTATCTTTTAAGCCACATGACATTTTTGTGAATATTGATAATGTTGTAGCGCAAGATCTAACTACGAGAGAGCAATCCATGAAGGATTGCCTTTTAAGATTTGGAATAAATTGTGGATGATGATTGTTTTTAGGAGGAGAGCAGGAGGCAATAAATTAATTACATAAAAAGGTTTTTCTAATATTTATTTGAGAATAAATTATGTCACATTTGTAGAGATATCTACAAATACTGTTGTTATTTGTAGATCTGGTACACACACTTGTCCTGATGAAGGTGAAAAATTGACAAACACCGAAACGCCGCGTCGACTGTTTTTGTATTTTATGTTGTTTTATTAATAACTTTTATTGTACTTTATGCCATTGTCCAACTGAGATAATGACGTATTTTAAAGTATTAGAAATTTGATGTGCATTAGATTGTAACTCAACGGGAGGAACTTAATAAAATTACCTTTTTTATATATATTTGATCTTGTAGTAGTAGCAATTTGTGACACTAGTTAGAATATTGATGTGATATTTTTCACAATTTTTAAAAGCACTGAATGATTCCTTAAAACATTGATTTGCTCTCTCCTAACATTCTTAGAACCTGTGATCATAACAGGCAGCAACATGATAGGGTTTTGATTTTCTGTATCTATCTACCCCCTCCCTAACCAATACTTTTAGGGGTATCTTCCTATTTTCTGAATATATTATTTTTGTGACATGTGTGATCTAAGCTTCTAATGATAAAGCATGATTATGTACTTATAAAGTATGAGTTTTTTTTAAAACTGAGAATTCTATAAAGAAATATACAGTTGAGTAATAAATAACTTTACTGCGAATTTTTTGGCTCAAGAGTTTATCATTAAATTCAGTAATGAGTAATTCCAAGGTTATTAGGTGGAGTTGGCAGATTTGTTTGTGTTTAGGGAAGGGCCCCTTTTTGACATGATCACCCCTACTTTTTGCCTGGTATCTGATGCAATTTTGATTGAAGTGTGCAGGGTGCCTGCTAAACAGGTCCTCAATGCCAGTGCACTTTCCCTAAAACTCGGTACCTGTTCAATTGTGCTCCACTTTGGCAAGGCCTTTTGCACCCCTGTCAGCACCTAGTGAATGGCACCCCTGGTACCTAGGGCATGGGTACTAAAGATGGTCCCCAAGAGCTGTAGCATGTCTTGTGCCACACTAAAGGACCACCACCAAACTCACGCAGCCTGCCATTGCAGGCTGCATAAAATGGTGCAGACAAAACGGAAAACACAACATGGCACACTTCCTGTGTGCCTTGCCCACAAAGCTGCATGCAATATATGTAGGTCTCCCCTTCAGCAAGCCTTATAGCCCTAAGGCAGGGTGCATTATACTATATATGAGGACAGATCTGCATGAGCAGATATGCCCCTGTGCTTTCTAGTTCAATTGCTAGATAGTATAAGTGAACAGGCAAGCTATGTTTAGCATATGTAGTGGACAGCTACATGATGGTTTCTCTGAAACCGATGGAGTTTGGTATCAAACACCTTGTCCTAATAAATCTCTACTGATGCCAGTAGTGGATTTCTTAAGATATTCATCCAGAAGGCACCTTAGAGATGGCCCCTAAAAAGATTACCAGCCTCTTAGTGTGTTGGTTGGCTGGTATAATCCAGTCTGCCACCACAGACGTTTCTGACCCTCTGCAGATGAAAGCCAGCGCTCTGATGCTAGAAACTATGCCTGCTCCGGAGGAAGGTGTTCACACCTCCCTCAGCAGTATGGCAAGTGAATCTGCAGCGTGATAAACAATGGGAGAGTAAGGGTTTCATTGTGGGATTGTACTTCCAGTCCCCTAGGTTCATATATTTACGAAACAAAGAGAGAGTATCCCCAGAACACAGTGTCCTAGTGATCAAAAATGGATGGAGAGAGATGCAGAAAAAGAAAGAATTCTTTCTTTTTTTATAAACCCCTCACTCACCAACCTAGTTGGGGGACATGCTTCATCATCGCGGTCCACCTGAGTGACCAAGTGCCACTCAGGTGTGCTTCGACGCCTGTAACTACAGCGGAGCTGGTTTTCATGAATTGTGAAAGTGTATTGTAAGTGAGTGACTCAACAGAATGCCGGACCGTGTACTTACGGTTCAGCGCCCTTACAGCCTTCTGTGTAAGACAAAAAATGGGAAGTGAGGGGGTTTATAAAAAAAGAAAGAATTCTTTCTTTTTCTGCATCTCTCTCCATCCTTTTTTGATCACTAGGACACTGTGTCCTGGGGATACTCTCTCTTTGTTTCGTAAATTACTGAATCTGCATACCAAGGCCAGGGACTTCAAAGCCCATGCCACCTTTGATATGTTCTCCTAACTTCCCCCAGACCTAGGAGATGCCACACCCTTCCGTGAGGCCCATTTAGCACCAGGACAAACGGGAAATTAGCTGTGCAAGCAGGAGCGGTGTATTACCAGGCCAGTCACCCCCCTAATGTGGGCTGCCTGATGTGCCCCACGAAAGAAGGGTTCTACCATTTAGATTTGTGGAAGTAGTAATTCTGGGACAGGGTATAATCACTTCTCAGAGGAACGGGTCATACAGGCTGTGATGTGACCCCAAAGGTGATTAGTCCATTGGCGATTACCTTTCAATCCCCTTAAAACCCCTAAATTGAATATTTAGGTGGCCCCCTGACACCAAGAACTCTGATTCGTCTGACTGAAGAAAGAAGAGCAGAAAGAAGCGTGAAGTGGGACTGCTGGAGGACTTTGGTGCCAAACCCTGCCTGCTCCTGTCTCGACAATTGCGACACACTGACTTGTCCTGCAGCTGTGCATCCTCCAAAAGCCTTGTAGGTCCTCCAGCACTTCACCAAGCCATCAGCATCTCCCTTGAAGTGGAGGAGCCACTTCCCTGCAACCACTGACTGCAACATCCGGTTCCCTGTTCTGTTATTCACTCGCTGGGTCCAGCGATGCAGCAGTCACCCAGGAGGAGGTTACCATGCTCCAAGAGGTCAGACCAATCTAAGAAAAAAGGAGATAAGGAGGGTCTAGAGGGGTTAGTTTACTGACCCCAACATCTCAATAGCCCAACTGAAATATCATAACAACGAAATGAGATGTCTGGTCAAAATAAATGTGTGTACTGAACTGGAATCTAAGGGCATGATGGGATCGTATAGCAACCAAGTGAAATAACACAGGGCTGAGAAACTCCCATCAGACCACCCTATTGGCGGAATCTCGTCATGTGGGATACGAATAGTAAATCCAAACCTCGCCCAACCCATCAGTTGATGGTGCAGAGATGGATTACTGAGGTGGAACTCTAGCCACAGTGTAGTTCAGATGATGCTGATGGAGTGCAGTGCTGTGAATGTGAGAGTGAAATATAAAATTGACTACTAAGGCAAAAAATAAAGTTTAATAAGGATTGTCCTAGTGCCAAAGTTTAAAATAACGCCAAATAGTGTGAAATTATGACTATGTTGTGGCGCTGTGCAATGAGGTCAACATGTTTCAGCCGTATGGAACAACCTGTCCGGCTTTCTTCAGGACCCAGATGGAATAGCTACTGCAAAAAATATAAGTGAGTGCAAATATAGGAATTTTTAGTATTTTGCATACATGATTCAAATACTCCTACCAGGAACTTGGATCCCCAATGTTAAATGGTGGGATTGAATTAGTTGTCCTTTCCTGAAAAAGAGAGGAAAACAGTGCACAAGAAATATAGTATGGTTCTATACAATGATCCCAAAATGACAAAAAGAGAAACAGTACAGAAAACACAAAAGTAACGAAGAGATGTCTCTTCGTTTAACAGAAGGCTCAAGTCCTTCTGATATCTAATCTTATTCAGATGATAGTTTTATTAATATAGTACTCACCCAGCATTGTGTGGGAAAATACCTCACCTCACCCCGCAACCGCTCGGGAAAATGAGGCCCCGCTCTGTTATGTAGAAATGAGAAATTGAGGACACAGTCAATGTTGCATTTGCTGTGTCCAACTGTATTGTACAACCATTTCTATGTTATTTTATATATAAAAAGAACCCAGATGCTACAAAAAGACTCTCCCTCCATGAACCACGAGGCTGTGGCCTCACTAGGGGCATGAAACAATTCTCATAAAGCCATGTCAAGTAAAAACCAGAGGCAAAAGATAATAAATAATAAAGAGTTAAAGTAATAAACATCCCAGATCTTTATATTAGTAAAGTCAATGGAGGATTATTCAAGAGTTGGTCAAAAATAGGGAGCTCAAAGGTCTCTTGGTGCCAGTCCTACTCCTTGAGAGAAACTGAAGAGCCTATCTGACCGTCGGTACCCCTCTCCGACGTCCAAGAGGAAGGGGAGGTACCGGAAAAAGCGTCAACGCGCTTTATATAGCGTGCCTAATTGGAGAATTAACCTAAATTAGGCTCTTAATTACTGCCAAATGCCGGCCGCCTAATGATATCTGCGGTTGTGTGAAGGGCCGGCCGCTATTTTGTTAGCGCATGCGTTGTCTCAGTTTATAACGGCGCATGCTTAAGGGTGTGTTTAGTATAAAGCGCGCATGCGCAAAAGTGTAGTGCACTCAGCTTGCGCTTTGCCGAGGCGCATGCGCATGTAGAGTACACGCATCTAGTGCAAGTATGCGCTTGATGGATTGCATTACTGAACCCTTGATTTAGTAGAGACAGGGCAAATCGTGTATCAAGCAAAATAAGCCCGATATCTATGTCAATGTCTCGATGTTTAATGTTGTAAGGAGACCACAGAGCACAACAAAGCGGCAGGTCAACACAGCATTGCTTAGTGTACTGCAATTCAACCATAGTGTAACCGTAGTTCACACTTCATACCTCAAGATGCCTTTTAAAAAAACAGATGTAAATGGTGTCCTGCCCAAAGTGGGCTAATAAAGGACTAATGCTCTGGAATTACAGGCAGGCATTACTTACAAGGTATAGATGTAACTGTACAGTTCAGACATGAATGATATATTAATTATCTGGCAGAAGAAAATGGTGTCTGGCAGAAATAAACAATTACCATCATGCCAATCAAAAATTAGTGATGTAACACAAAGGCACATGTATAGGTCGAATGTGACTTACAGTGATGTCCAAGGTATGTCATCATTCAATCCCTTGCTGTCACTTTTAAGCTTAAAAATCCATTTCTGTTCCTTCACAAATAGGAATCTGGACACATCGCTAATGTGAGGTGGAATGTAGGGGTGTTCAAGGATCACCCACCTCAAGTCTTCAGCCGTATGTTTCTGGGACAGAAAATGATTGGTCAATCTTGTAGATTGCTTGTGACATCGGATGGTGCTTTTGTGTTCACCAATCCTTATTTTGATTTTACGGGTGGTGTATCCAATGTATCTAAGTGAGCAAGGGCAGGTGATCATGTAAATGACTCTCTCGGAGTTGCAATTTGTATGGTTTTTAAGAAGCCAAGTTTTTCCTATACCCAAGTCCACTCTGTCTGTTTTGTACGTCTGAGGACAGGCACTACAAGAGCCACAAGGGTAGTGGCCCTGTATCGGAGGCAAATTCCAAAGTGTGGTAGTCCTGTCCATGATTTGCGCTCTTGGTCTTGTATGGACCAGGCTATCCCGTAGGTTTGGGGCTCTTTTGAAGGAGAATGAAGGGAATAGAACGTTGGTGTCCGCTATGTTCAATATCTTCCAATGTCTCCGTACTGTTTTTTGGATTTTATTAGAGAGCACACTGAAAGTACTAACAAAGTTAAGCCTACCCAACGGTGGTTTCTCAGGTCGCCTGTCCAAAAGCGCTTCCCGGTTGTTATTGGATGCGCGTTTCCGTGCTTTTTTAACAAGATGTTTCGGATAATGTCGTTCCTGTAGCTGTGAAGAAAGCTTGGTCGCATGTTTTTCAAACAATTCTCTGGAGGAGCAATTTCTTCTAAGCTGGAGGAACTGACTCACGGGAAGATTCTCACGCAATGCTCGTGGGTGATGACTGTTAAACACGAGTAGAGAGTTTCTAGCCATTGGTTTAGTGTAAAGTTCACATTGTAATCTACCTTCTGTAAAAATTAAAATATCCAGGAAGGGAAGTTGCTCATGACTGAACTCTACGGTGAATTTCAGGTATTGATTCTGATCATTAAGCCAGCTATGGAATGCTTGGATCTCTGAAGGGGAGCCTCGCCAAACCAACAGAATGTCATCAATGTATCTCTTCCATAGCAACACCTGATGGAAATAAGGGTTGCTATGGTTGACAACATGCTCCTGTTCAAATTGATGGACATAGAGGTTGGCGAGGCTCGGGGCAAAAATACTCCCCATGGATGTTCCGGAGATTTGGAGAAAAAACTGATCCTCAAATTTAAAGAAGTTTTCCATCATAGCTAGTTTCACACATTCCATAATAAAATTGACAGGAGTGATGCTGTCCAGATCACGCGAGGATAGGAGGTGTCCAATGGTTTCAAGGGTCTCCTCCTGCGGGATACAGGTGTAAAGGGATTCCACGTCTAAACTGACCAGCAGGTCAGTCTCGACGTTGAATTCCATGTCAGGTAGGAGTCTAAGGACATCTGTTGTATCCTGTAAATAGGTGGGCATTTCCTTGACAAGGGGTCTGAGAAAGAAGTCCACAAATGTAGAGAGTGGTTCCAAAAGGGAACCAATCCCTGAGATGATAGGGCGTCCCGGTGGTGGTCTAGTGGCTTTATGTATCTTAGGGAGACAGTAGAAGCCCAAAAAAGCCTGTAAAATCAAAATAAGGATTGGTGAACACAAAAGCACCATCCGATGTCACAAGCAATCTACAAGATTGACCAATCATGTTCTGTCCCAGAAACATACGGCTGAAGACTTGAGGTGGGTGATCCTTGAACACCCCTACATTCCACCTCACATTAGCGATGTGTCCAGATTCCTATTTGTGAAGGAACAGAAATGGATTTTTAAGCTTAAAAGTGACAGCAAGGGATTGAATGATGACATACCTTGGACATCACTGTAAGTCACATTCGACCTATACATGTGCCTTTGTGTTACATCACTAATTTTTGATTGGCATGATGGTAATTGTTTATTTCTGCCAGACACCATTTTCGTCTGCCAGATAATTAATATATCATTCATGTCTGAACTGTACAGTTACATCTATACCTTGTAAGTAATGCCTGCCTGTAATTCCAGAGCATCAGTCCTTTATTAGCCCACTTTGGGCAGGACACCATTTACATCTGTTTTTTTAAAAGGCATCTTGAGGTATGAAGTGTGAACTACGGTTACACTATGGTTGAATTGCAGTACACTAAGCAATGCTGTGTTGACCTGCCGCTTTGTTGTGCTCTGTGGTCTCCTTACAACATTAAACATCGAGACTGATGGGTTGGGCGAGGTTTGGATTTACTATTCGTATCCCACATGACGAGATTCCGCCATAAGGGTGGTCTGATGGGAGTTTCTCAGCCCAGTGTTATTTCATTTGGTTGCTGTCAGACCAATCTACCCACTAAGTGTGAAGATGCCAGGACCAACCAGAGCTTCCCTGAAACGAGACCTGGGGTACCGGACCCCTTGCAACAACCAAAGCTTATTTGAGTCCAATCTTGACTCCACTGCTGCAAAGCCTGAGCAGTCCATGACGTCCGCACCGCAGAGGCTAGCACCGAGAGTGGCTCAGCTGTCCTGTTATGTCCCCCATTGAAGGTCTAACTGAACTGTGGGTGCCTTTGATGCATAGGCACAGCCGACCAAAACACTGCACCCAAGCTCCCCGCTTGGGTCCACAACAACTGACAGTGCTTCCCTGCTCCCAGGACCCCCACTAACAGAGCTCCCATTGGGAGCTCCCCGACTTGTCCTAAAGTCCCCTTTTGCAGCCTGTTTCTAGGCGGTCCCCATCTTTTCCTACCGTGTAGCAAGCAAGGCTTATTGGTTTAAGCCCGTTCAGACTCGCCCCCTGGGAGGCACTGCTTTGGTATTCATTCAAAAGGTGAGGAATCTCCAGTTAGAAGTATTTATCAGAACGAGTTACTTACCTTTGGTAACGTTCTTACTGGTAGATATCTTCCCCGTTCGGTGAACTAGGGCCTTTTCCACCTAAAAAGGTTACAAGTATAGAAATCTTTACACTGGTCACAGCCAATTTTCTGTTGGACTCTACCTCTGGGGGCGTGGACAGCCTAGACAGCTACTAAAGTCCAGGGGGCATATTACCTAGCAATAGCGATATTTATCGCTAAGCAGGGTTAGCGGGAATAATTTTATCGCCGCGCTACGACGATTTTTATCGCTGAGATACCTTGCTATCATCAAGGTTTATCTCAGAAACGATAAAAATCATTCGAAATGCGTGAATATCGCTGGAAATACAGCGATATTCACACATTATCGTGACAATGCTCTTAGCCATGTTATCCACCTCCCATTGGATAACATGGCTAAGAACTGCTCTCGGCAGGTGTTAGCTTTTGGAGATATTCGCGCTTAGCGCGAATATTTCCAAAACTACGCCTTTGTAGGTAATAGGAGATAGCGATGTTAGCGACTGTTTTCAGTCGCTAACATCTTGGCACGCCCACTTTGCATGTCATTAGCGATAATTATCGCTGACATGCAAAGTGGGCCCCTAAATGCCCGCTATCACCTACAAGCTGTCGCTAACTGGTGTTAGCGACAGCTTGGTAAAATAGGGCGATAAAATTATCGCCGCATTAGCGGGAAAAAGTCCCGCTAAAGCGGCGATAATGGCCCTTGATAATATGCCCCCAGGTACGTGAGTGGCGCCTCTATGCAGATCTGTGCAGGAGATGAAAGATGTCAGTACAGACGCACACAACACCACCCGCTGGCACGCTTGGGGTACTCCTTGAAAAATGTCTGGATCCAGACTGACAAGTGGAGAATTTTCTAAAGGTAAGGAATCTGATGTTAAAAACAGTATCTAGCAGAAAGAGTGTTAGCAAAGGTAAACTGTTTATCTGTGCACATCATCATCGTCTTAGTATAATACAGACTGCTGGAATTGCAAGTAGCCAAAATGCAGTTGTTTGAAATTATCACTAGTCAGAGCTTCATAGTAGACACTCCTAATATTTCACACTAAACGCGCCCAGGCTGCATAACAACACTAAAGTACAGTCTATGCTACACCATTTAGCAAAAGCTTTATTCAGGTTATTAGACATCGTGGTACTGAAGCATTGCTAATCTCGCCCTTCTCCCTTTTGATATACCTGAATTCCTCTTTTGTATTGGGAATATCTTTTGAAAATCGTCCTACCCATGCACAACGTAATTTGGAAAGATAATATTTTGTAAGCCTTCTAAAGGCTGGGAAGTTACAGCAAAAGCCTGCTATGGTCCTTTAAACAATGGAGTGGATAATCATGTTCTGATTAACTGGAAGTCAAGGCTAAAGGGACATACCCCCATCTCGGTCTCCAATTCTTTTTGTTTAATCTGTTCATTGTATTTGGATATATGTGATACATGTTACAAACATACAAAATATTTGCAGAACCAGTAGGAATTTTCAAGAATCAAATTATTCCAGGCAATATATCTGTATATGAGCAGATGCCAGATACACTGTCCCGATCCGTGCACCGTAATGACTCGCGTCCAATACAACAAATGTATAATGTCGATCCCGGCTTTTTACCATTTCAATATATAATTAAATTACAGGTGCCTTATTGGCATACATATTTGTTCCACATACCCATTTCTAATGACCCCTTTCGGCTATGCTGTAGTGTCCAGGTTAGTGATGAAACTACCATACATGTAACAGTAAAACTTACAAGAGCAACTCATAAGAAAAAGAGGGAAGGGCAAGGTAGGCCAGGGTGAGGGGCGTGGTGGTGGGGGGGGGGGGGGGAGGGGGTAGAGTTGATCGACGCCTGCTAGAATAATGCCATTTTCACAAGTTTAAATGTGTCATCCTCAGTATCCTAATACTACATGCAGGTCCAGTGTGCGTGATGTGCGTTGCGTGTTCAACATCAATTATTGTCAAGTCACATTACGACTTGCACGTAGACTAGATTAGTTGGTGCTAGGAATGCCTGGGGGGTTGTCCGGAGTTATTGTTACTTGAAGCACTGTCAGAATTGTGTTCCAGGCTGTTGAAATGGGGTACTTGCGCAGTCCTAACATGTCTCCCCTTATCAATGAGACAGCCTCAGCCCAATTCAGCATAGATTGGGACCAGGCTTTAAGCGAGGGGGGGGGAGGGTGAAGGGGGGTGGGGGGAGTCTTCTACTTTCCATCAACGTGTGACGAGTCTTTTGGCCACCACTAAACCCAGGTCTAAAAATCTAGAGGAGGCTTTGTGTTTCTTATTCTTGGGAAATCTCCCTGTATTGCAGGCCTCCCATGTACTTGGCAAAACACTATCTGTGCTTGTGGTCAACCAATGAATCACTCCATGCCAGTAACATTGTAGTTTGGGGCATGACCATAACATATGTAGGAGATCGCCTTCTATAATTTTGCAGCAATGGCAACAAGCATCCGCTCTTTTAAATTACCTATTGATTTTATCCGGGGATAGATATGCTTTGTGGACTATATAGAATTGAATCAGACTAAATCATGCATTTCTGGGAATCTGTCTAGGGCTCCCCAGCAACATGGCCCACTCTTTGGGCATACACGGTCGCCCCAACTCCGCCTCCCACCTATTGCGCAGGGGCATTAAGTAAGTCATAGTGTGTTCGCGGATTGATTCTGCAAAGCATTTTATAAGGTGCTGCCCTGTACCCATCACATGGATATACTGCATCAGGAGATGCATTGGGGGTTCCTACGAGATACTGCCCCAGTGATTCCCCAGCATGGCCATCCAGGCAGCGTGATTTAAACATTTTCCAGGGGGGGGGGAACGCCCTCCTCTTCAGTCAGGGAAAGGAAAGGCTGCAACACACCCTCCATATATAGGTCTCCCAGTGTGTGTACATCAGCGTTGTGCTAGTCTGAGTTCTGTCGTTCTAACTCTGCCTCCCTCTTTCGGCATTCCTAATAATGGGATAATAACTGTATTGTGGGCGCATGTTGTGGGACATGTCTGGTAAGATGCAGAGCTCTACGGAAGCATTTCTGAGCTATCTGTACTAGGAGGGGAAGTGATGTATGTGACCTGGTGCATGGTTTAAAAATATAAAAGAGTCTTATCATGATTTCCCCCAGTGCATGCCCAATCCTGACAGCGTAGCAAATCATTTGAGTGTGTCAAATATGATTGGGGGTATCGCCTGTAGATCCCTAATGTAAAGCAAGATATCCTCTGCATAGAGCGAAATTGAGTGCGTCTCCGCCCCTAGCTGTATGCCCCAGTGGTCTGCTGATTGTCGCAGTGCTATACCCAAGGGCTCTAAAGCCTGGTAGAAAATTAGTAAGGAAAGGGGGGGAACCCCTGTCTAGTTACTCTCCCTACTGGTATGGGCCTCGAAAATAAAGTTTCCAAGCGGACGGCAGGTGCTCCATATAATTGTTTAACTAAACTTAAAAAGTATAGCCCAAATCCAAATCTTCGCAACACCGCAAACATATAAAGCCACTCCACTGTATCAAAGGCTTTCTCTAAATCCAATACTAGGCAGCCTGCTGCCGGCCATACAGCCGTAGCGCTGTGCATTACCCAAAAAAGTCTGCGTATTTTTATAGAGCTGTTGCGAGCTGGGACAAACCCATTCTGATCCAGATGGACCAGATGCGGGGTGATGGGCGCCAATTGGCCTGCCAGAACACCTAATACTTTGTAATTCCCATTTAACAGCACCAGGGGTCAATAGGCACTTGTGTATGTGGGAAATATGTCCGGTTTTGGAAGTGTGATCAAGGTAGCTTCTGTCAGAGAAGCTGGGAGGGAGGAACTTTCTAACCCTTCCGTGTGCACCCCAAGAAGCTTCCGGCTTAGGAGTTCGGCGTATGTCTTATAAGATTCTTGGGGAAACCTGTCCGATCTTGGGACTTTGCCAGACAGCAGTGCTCACATTGTGCCTTTCACTTCCTCCAGCGTAAGCAGTGTATCCAATTTTCTGCGCTGTTCGGGTGTGAGAGTGGGGAAGGTAAGACCATCAAGAAAGGAATGCATGTCTTTTTCAGGGATGCTTAAGGCAGATCTATATAGTACAGTGAAATACATGGTCAGTTCCCTGTGAATTTCATGCTGTGCATACTCGAGTCCGCCTTCTGGAGACCAGAGTGCAGTGATTGGGCCTATGGCCTGATCTTGTTTGATCAACCAGGCCAGTAAGGCCTCGAATCGATCAGCCTTAGCATGTGCTGTCGCTGAGTGTTCTGCGAAGTTCAAACACCTCTGGTTTTCTAGGAGTTCTGTGTGTTTTTTGCGCACATTTAATAGCGGGATGGAGTCTGAGGCGTCCTCTATCGCCCGTGATTCTTTTGTCAATAGATCCTTTTCCACTACCAGCAGTTCCGATTCTATTAGTCGCCAAGCCGCAGCCCAACCCCAGTCACTTTCCACGTAATGTAACCATGGCAGCCCACTCCACATAGTGGATGAAGCAGTCCCGGTATTGTGTGTGAAGTATTCACTGATGGCCTCCCCTATTGAGTCTCGAAAGAATGGGCCCTAAAGCATTGCCGGCTGTAACCACCATATAGGGATGTCAGGAGTCTCACATTGCCATGCCAGTGTAACGTACTGTGCTTTGTGGTCAGAATCTGGACGACTCTGGTAGTTCGAAACTGTTATGTAAGGAAGTAAGGAAGGTGAACTTGGGAATCTATCTAATCGCACATGTAAGTCATGAGGCACGGAGTAAAAGGAATATATCCTCCCTCCAGGGTTACGATGCCTCCAAACATCGATCAGGTCCCACCTCTGTGCCCATCCTCTCAGTACCATGGAATTGGTTGTGGCAGTGGCACATCTGAGAGGGGGGGATCCATCTAAGACAGAGTCCATGACGTTGCAGAAATCCCCTCTGATCAGCTACAGTATGTCGCACCATTTTGTTAATATTTGGGAGAGCGATCTAGGTAAGTGACATTTGTCTGTATCTGGGGCATATACATTACCTAGCAAAATATAATGCCCATCCAGCCTGCCTCTTAAAAACACGTATCTGACATCTCTGTCGGCAAGGACCTCCTCCTTTATCGCGAATGGTGTGCCCGGGCTAATCCACATTAAGGCCCCTTGTGCAAATAATGAATAATCAGTGGCATACACCTTACCCTTCCATATTCTTTGCAGCCTGACAATTTTGACCCTATTAAGTGTGCCTCTTGCAAGAGGGGAATGCGCACATTGTGTCTCTTGAGGTAAGAATAGACCACATATCTGTGGGATGGTGTTCGGAGATCCCACACATTCCAGGTGACTATCGTATGATCTCGCACGGCACTACGTTATGCAGAAGTGAAATGTAACCCGACCTGTGCATGCAGACGTGTGTGAATCGGCAGAACGCTGTATCATTGCCCATTCCCCCTAGGAAAGCCTCTACAACTAAAGGGAAAAGTAGATGAGCCAACATGGCAGTAGGAAAACATTACCAGAGCGTCCCCCATAAACAAAGGGTGCTACCCAACCTCTGACGGAAAAGAAACTGTCCGTGTAACCAACTGGTTCCTTTTATAAGGGAAAAATGTATGGGAGTGTAAGGCTGTGCCGTGCATGCCACTAAAAAGTCCCCAGGTGTCTCATATCTGTGCGTGCGTGTAACAATGTGTACAGTTGAAATAACCCTCAGGCACTGTGTGCAGGCCTAAGTGCGGTACCAAATGTGCAAACCTCCCAGTATAGTAAACAAAGCAAGAGTAACAATACCAAATGTCATTGGGGTGCAGTCCTTTAGGTAGCTCATGGTCTCATGGTGCCAGCACCGTGACCCCAGCATTTATACAATACCAACAGCAGTCTGTGATGTGACATCAGGCATTCGCAGCGATACAACGTCTGATATTCCTGCTGCTGACGAGCCCTCATCCTCCGAGAAGTGTATCTGGGTTCCCGATTTGCTGTGTCTGCACCTTCAGCTATCCGCTCTGCCACTAGAACCACCTCCTGTGGCTCCTGTCTGATTTGGTCCGGGCCAGGTGCTGCTGATAGTCCGGTAATCTGTCTCCTGGATCGTCGACAACGATTCCTCATTCACCTTGCCTCACCATTCCAGGTGCCTGGTATGCCCTTCGGCGAGGACCCAAGAACAGGTCCATGGTTTCCAACCAGTCCCAGGTGTCTTGTGAATTGTCAAAGAATCTCGTTTTCCCATCAGATACCACTCCGTCTTGCCAGAAAGAGCAATTAATATGCAATGTCCAGTTGTCTTAGCTTCTTTTTAACTTGCAGGAAAGATCCCCTTTGATTCTGGACCTTAATTGTGAAGTCTGGGAAAAAGAGGACCTTTACGTTGTTAAACTTTACCTCGGATATCTTCCTGGTTCCCTGCAGGATCATATCTCTGTCCCTAAAGTGTAGCAATTCAAATATAAGTGGACGCAGCCAGTGCCTGGCGCCAGTCTCCTACCTGGGATGCGGTGTGCACGTTCTATGGTGAAAAGGGGTGAAAAGGAGAAGGAGGGTAGAATATCCTTAAGCCATTGTTCCAGTAAGGCTACTGCATCCTGATCTTCCATTCCCTCGGCAGTCCAATCAGGCAGACATTGTTCGTCCTGGAGCAACCCTCTGTATCTTCCACTCAATCTTCCACATAGCGTATTCTGACCTCATGTGCTTTTTGTTGCTTCTCCAAGAAGTCAGTGGCGGGCTTCAGTTCTTTAATATCTTGTTCCACAGCAGCAACTCATTTTCCAGTGATCCACATGCAGGAGCGTATGATCAAGCGCAACTTTGTCCATTTTGGATTTCATCGACTCTCCGGATCGCTCTATGGCATTCAAGATGGCATCTAATCGATCATTCGGGTGGCCCTGCTGTGTTAGTGGTTGCATTTGCTCCATGTCTACACGGCCTGCAACCTGCGAGAAGGCCTTCGACCCCGCTCCTTTAGTGCGGCCCATCTGTCCAGCAAGGCAGTCCAGTTTACACCAGTTGTCAAGGTGCTCATGGCAGGAGAAAACAGTACAATATGAGAAGACTTCAAGATTCACTGTGCTGTGCCTTCAGTAGGAAGTGCGGTCAGAGACAGCTCTATGTGCAGGTCCAGCACTGTGCTGCTCACCGCGACAGATGCGTGACAGGGGGTAACTTATCATGGTCTGACTCCGTCAGTGCTTCAGTCTCCAAGGCCCAAAGCTTGGGACAGTCAGGCGACTCTGACAAGGGCTTTTTTCGGTTCACCGATCTTCACTCTAAAATGAGTTAGAGCCAGCAGTGACGTAGGCACGGCCGTCCGCTATTGCACGGGTGGCCCACTACTGTATTCTGTCCCTATTACGCAGCTCCTTTATATCTCCAGTCCAGCGCCCAGTGTCCTGTAATGGTGAATCACAGGCCGCTCCCTTCTCCAGCACACCATGGTCCCGACTATCAATCCCTCCTCTGGGTCAAGCACACTTTGCAATAGTCCTCTGTGCAAGGATGTCTGCAGGCTGGGGCCCTCTTCTTTTGTTCCCACCTACAGTTACCTTTGTTTGTGTGCGTCACTGTGGCCGATAATTTGCTTTACTTCAAGCCCAGGCCATACCCAGGGTAGTGGCTGTTACAGCAATACCCCTCAGGCCTTCTCCCAACTATTCTTCACCTTGTCGTGGCTCCACCGTATTCACCCGAGTGCTCTTCACCTTATCATGCACTTGCCTCTTTAGTTTCAGGTCTCAGCGCCACCCAAGGAGTTCAAGCAATTGTTGCTCGTCCAGGCCGGGCACCAGTATCATGCACTCGCCGCTTTAGTGTCAGGCCTCAGCGCTGCCCAAGGCCTGTCTTCTGCGCCTACACATCCCGTGGGCTCAAACGCTTGTTGCTCTTCCCAACAGGACCCCTGTATCGACGCTGCGTTTTCTCTCGGGACGTACAGGCAACATCAGTCTTCTCTCAAGGCTCGCCAGCTCGCTCCTTTGCCTACATAGACTCCGGTTATAGCCAGTGCATGCAGGCCTAGGCCGGGCCTCTACTGGGTTCCAACGCAATTGCGGGATATGCCGATTTGCCAATCCTTCCTCTTACCGGGCAGTGCTGCTCATGGTTTCTTTTATGTCGCCAGGTCGGGAACCCACAACGCCAGTTAGCTGTATTGCGGGGCTCACCGGCAGCAACTTCAGTCGTTCTTGGTGCTCTAGCCAGCACACAGCCTTATGCACATTGCCGCCTCAATTGGTTCGAGCGGGCCCAGGCCAAGGCCGCCCCAAGGCCGCAGTCTATTAGAGTCTCAGCGCCACTCATCCTTTCTCTCAGCGGGCGGCGTTATTTGCGGCTTCTTCTGCTACTTGCTCCTCCGTTGTGTAACCCTTGCTCTGTCACCTCCTCTATTAGCCCGATTGGGCCCAGGCCCGGGCCGCTCCCAAGGCCACGGCAAACTACCCGCGTCACAGCGCCACCCATACCTTCTCTTACCAGGCAACGCTGGAAGTCCAGCCCCGCAGTACGTCTTTCTTGGCGGTCAAGAGGGCTTTGCGCGACGAAGGGCTGCAGTACTCCCTTAATGTTTCCGGCACGACTACGGATAGCTTTAGTTGGCAAGACTCACTTGTGTGATGATCCAAGGAGGCCTGGAACTGGATTGAATCTTACAAACTGGCCGCGGACCGGCAGAGCAACTAAACATACCTGCCACGGGGGACCAGAGCCTGCGAAGGACGCAGCGCACAAGGCGTTGCCACACTGTCCTGCAGGCGCCTAGTGCTTACCAGACGGAGAAAGAGAGTTTGGCCGCATTGCGGGTGGTGTCAGAGCTCTTACAGGATTGTCAACTGTCGTTTGGAGCAGACACTGGGTCAGAAAAGGTGTCGGATGGCTCCGCTTCTGAGTAGTCCAGTGCTGACAGTGTTAAATTGCTGCATGTTACCACCGGGAACCACTGATGGAATTATTTGACTGCTTTATTGCCTTGTTCTAATTCTGCTTCACTCTTTCTCTTCCTCTTTTTCTGTTGCTTGCCCACTTCATTAACCTGCCGATGTTGCATTGACATTTCTTGCACTGATGGGCTGTTGGAGGGGTGGGGGGGGTCTGTGTCAGTTGTGGTTTGCCCTCGGATGCGGGGCATTGTGTACTGTTTGGGGCATGGCGCTGCTCTGTTAGTGGTACCAGAGCGAGATGACGCCAGTTCACAGCCGCCTCCCCCCCTTGATCCCCTGTAGTTGCTAGAGGGTACTGTGCGTTTAGCTAGTTTGGATGGGGACTAGTGTTTTAGTGCCTGTTCTGGGGCGGGGGAGTTGGGGGTTTTTCTTTTTCTTTGTATTGGGTTGGGAAGTTCAGGGGCCTCGGCGTGTCACTATTGGGAGCCCACTTGGGTGCTGTACAATGTTGCATCACGGGGTCACTACTTGAATTGAAATGTTTATCATCTCGTCCTGCAGCGTAGATGGAGGGGGTCAGATCTTCTACAAAATGTATTTTGCTTTCGCGCGAGGAGTGTTGATCTGGGTAAGGGTGGGGGGTGCCTCTCCAAAAGGTGCAACAGCTAGCAGACCCGGAGGGGACGTATGTAGTGGTTGCGGGTCGCCTCAATGGCAGGGATGTTGTGCCGAGTAGTATCTATGCGCCCAACACTGAACAGCCGGACTTTTTTATTCAACTGTCTGGGAAGCTGGCATCCTATCTGACTGGCTCAGTGAATATGGGCGAGGATTTTAACTCTATCCCTGATATTTCCTTTGATAAGTTGCATTCGCCTCTCCCTGATGCACTTATCCATAAGGTCTCTAAGGCCAGAAGAGATTGGCAACTTCGGTGGGGATTGGTCCACACCTGGCGGGCACTCCACCAGGGGGAGTGCGATTATTCTTTCTTCTCAGCGCTACACAAGCTCCATGTTAGATGCGATACTGTGTTCCCCATACATACATGCGGTAGTTAAAAATAGTGAATACCTCACTAGAACATTGTCAATCATAATCCACTACTCCTAAGGTTTCATTGGTCCCAGGCATGCCCCGCAACCCCAACTTGGCGCTTAAACACAGAACTCCTAGAAGATCAGGTCTTTCAGGAGGTGGTGGGAGCCCCAATATTTCCTCGAACGCTGGTACGGTGTCCTCGACTGCTGTGGAGTGGGATGCCTTTAAGGTCGTGCTAAGGGGTTACTGTATTGCTAACATGGTAGGGGGTGAATAAGACACTACTTCAAGATAGAGACTGCGGATCAGCGCTTGCGCACAGCAGAATGCACTCGGCCCGAGCAACCTAGCGGGCAGCAGGACTTGTTGGAGGCGGTCTCTGTGCAGGTTGAAAGGCTGCACTGTTTTGATTATAAAAGCTATATAGAGCGCGCACACGCAGATCGTGATAAATCCGGTGCGTAGTTGGCTTGATTAGCCAACCCCACCAAACAGGGGACGGTCGGAATTGTGTAGCCCGACGGGGGAAACTTTATTATACCCAGCAGGGGATTCATGATCAGTTTCTTGCCTACTATACGGATCTTTATCAGAGTACGCAACGCTGAATGATGACGTCCTTGGAAAGTTTTTTTACTATAGCGGACCTTCCACACCTTGATAGGGTGCAAGCCGAACTCCAAGGTCAGGATATAACAGTAGGAGAAGTTAGGGGAGCGATAAACATATGGCGCAGAAAAAGACCCCTGGGGCCGATGGACTGCCGATCGAGTTTTATGTGACCTATAGGACCGCTTACCGCCCGCTAACCATGCTCACCACTGATAAGATCCGGAGTCGGATCCTAGCGACTCGATTGCTCCCGCACATAGTTCACTTAGTGCACAGGTATCAGGTGGGATTCATCCCGACACGGAACACAGCCATCAATGTGAGGCGCCTATTTCACATATTGGCTTGGGCAATACTTTTGTGGCTTGGACGGCAATGTTATACAAATATTCCACTGCTCGGGTTAAGACGGGTGGCCTGATCTTGGATGCTTGTGCTGTGAGCCGCGGGATGCGGCAGGGATGTCCGCTCCCCCCTCTGCTGTTTGCCCTGGCCATGGAGCCTCTAGCGGCCCAGGCCGGGATGGGCAGCGCTACCCGGGGCTCAGAGTGTGTGGCTGTATTCAATACATTGCACTTTATGCCGGTGATCTGCTCATGTTTCTAGCAAATACGACTGACGCCCTCTTCGGGGCGAAGTGTTTACTCCAGGATTGTGAGGCTGTTGCGGTACTCAAGGTGAATTGGGCGAAGTCTTGCCTGTTCGCCACTGCCCCATCGGATGAGGGTCCTTTATTTGCTGACGGTGTGCAGTAGGAGTATCGTTGCTCGACGTACCTTGGGACCCGCATTTATCATATGCCAGCCGACCTACTGGAAGGCAATGTGGGTAGAGCCATCCGGAGTCTTAAATGTATCCTGGAATTTTGGGGGACATTACCTCTCTCGGTAGCAGGCCGAGGCCCTTCTTAAAATGGTGGCTCTCCCCAGGTTATTATATTATTTTTTAACCCTACAAGTCTGGATACCTGCGTCGATTTTTAAACAATTTCAATCAATGATCACGGGTTTTCTCTGGGCGGCTGGCAGGCGACGGGTGGAGCTGAAAACACTAATGAGGCAGAAGGCTGATTGTGGCCTGGAGGTGCCTGGCTTTGAGACATATTATGTGGCAGCCCAATTACAGTGGCCTACTCAAGCGGTAACGCTGGAATTTCGGTGACCGGCTGAGCGGGATGGAGAGCTGGTTCCAGGACAGGTGCAGTTTTGTATTATTTTACAGTTGCCATTACGGCTCCAGACCCTTACTAATGAGTTACGGACGTTTGGACTTTGCTGGAACAGGAGTCAGCGAAGGGCGCAGATTGCACATCCCGATGCCCCGGAGATCCCTTTAGCCATGTTTACTGCTCTCCCACATGGGGTCAACTGGGCTGCGCTGACTGACTGGGGGGGAAAAGGGTCTGTATACGTTAGGGGATTTATATGAGGATAGTACCCTCCTCCCCTTCGATGTATTGCAGGATAGGTATGACCTCCCCCGTGGGGGCATTTTGCTTCACTCGGCTCGGGTCTCAGCCATCCAAAGGCACTGGAGAGAGAAGTTGTCTGAACCACGGACCTCCATGGCTTGTCAGAACGTTGTAATGGCGTCAGGGACCTTTAAAGCAGTTACTTGCCTATATAGGCGTATGACGCGCAAGGCGCTGACTTCGTTGCGGGCACTGCTGCAAAAATGGGAGGAGGACTTAGGCAAAGTGATCCCAGAGAAGGTGTGGGCCAAATTGGTTGAGAGAGCATAGAAAAGTACTAGAAATGCCTGTTTCCAGCTAGTGCACTTTTTCATACTGCATAGGGCATACCTCACCCCAGCTAAAATGAACACACACTTCAATACGGACACAGCGCTGTGCCCACAATGCAACACGGAGGGTGCGGATTTCCGCCATATGACGTGTGACTGTCCCCAACTTGGGACGTATTGGGAGGAGGTGGTTTCGCTATTGTGTGATAATACTGAGAGGGAGATAGAACCCGCTATAGGCCCTTGCTTGCTGCACTGGTTTCCCCACACATCCAAGATCAAGATCACTAGCAAATTTTGAGATTTGGGTCTTCTTCTGACCAAAAGAAACATTACAGCACATGGGAAGTCTAGGCAGGGCCCCAGCGTTCAGAGGTGGAGAGCTGATCTCCTAAAATGAGCGGAATGCGAGGGCACAGTTACATTGCAGCTAGCTAGCCGAGCGAAAAGTGACAAAGCTTTGGGGGCTGCGAGGGCCTAGGAAGAAATGGTGATCCTATTGAAAGCCCCGGACACTGATTTAGATGTGGACTCTACGGCTGGTGACCCGGCTATTTCGCCCCGACCACTGTATATTCCATACCTGGCTGTCTGTACCTATCATGTCCCGAAATGTACCCATCACTATCGTTGCAGTATTCCTTGGTATACATCCCATGTTACCAGTTTTGCAAACTTTTGTTCCCCATCCTGATGCTCCTACAATTACTCTGTGTGACACGCCGAGGAGGAGAAGGAGGGATAAGAGGGTGTGGGGGAGGGGGGGAGGGTTTAGGATCATTTTGTTTTTTTTGTCCTGTGGCTACGGTATTGCTCTTATGTCTCTCATTAATCATTGATTGTTGCTGCACCGATTCTTCCTCATTCATCTGGTTGTCACCTGGTGCTATTATCGTGGGGATTGGCACACAAACCTGTTACCTGTGCCTATGTAACTTGCTTTTGGATGCGATCAGTGATTGTTATTGACTAATGAGCTCCTGTTAGCCTTTGTATCCTGATTAGGTCTGGATACGTTTGTTTGGAATTAATAAAAATATATTTTAAAAAAAATAATCAGTGCATCAGGCAGGGTTGCCGACAATGTTAATAAGCCTTCATCAATTTGGAATGCCTCTACATGGGTGAGACATAGCAGCCATAGCTGCAATGCACATGGAACCAAGGTATTAATATCAGTAATATGTATCCCCAGTGCTGCCTGACTTATCACTCAAATAGCCACTGTAAATATATATTGGAAATTATGAGGTTTCAAAATACACACATTTTTTGTCTTGAATCCACACTTACATTTTGTTCAACGTAGATTAATTCAACCAACCAAAAGTGTCTAATTTAGTAGGTTGGGCTGCACACAGGAGAGCTACTCACAGGTAGGTGGAGAGCTACTCGTTGGAGAAACCTGATCTAAGATCACAGTTATCACCATTAAGATTGTGATTTGACAACGTGTGCTCGCCAGTGCAAGGTGAGTGAACATTTTCCACAGTGTCCAGAAGCAATCCAGGTATAATTCCAGACATACTGCCTATCTGGATAATAACGGGCTCAATCTGACATTCACTCATAATATTGTGTCACAGACTGTTCTCACTGACAAGGTAGGGCAAAGATCTGATTGAGGTCTTATGCCATTATGTAGATGTGGTTAAAATGGTCAGATGTTCACAGTGTACATATTGTGCCCCAATATAGGGCGCAGTTGCCTTGCTTTAAAATAAAATACACAAAAAAATCGAATTGTATCAGCTAATGTATCAATGTGTTATGATGATACCCCTGCAATAATGTACGGGTCGGCATGTTGTCAACTGTTGATTGGGTCTCGGCAAATATATTATCTCAGTTGGTCAGGAACCAGTTATTTTCCTTAGATAATTTTTTTTTAAACTGGTTATATTCACTGTGTGGCCTGTTCCTTCATCTTCTGTATGTCAAATTCACACGCAATGTTTGGTTCACACAACTCCAGTTAATACTCTTCTATGACCCTTTCTCTGTTTTGTTAGATTTAGAAGTTGTGGTTCTACATTTGTATGAAAATACAACGCAAATCCACATGCAGCTATTGATAAATTGCCTTTTACTCTGCAATTCCGTTTATATAAAGTTTATTTAAATAAATATACAGTTTACATGCATGGGAATGAAGTAAGATGCAAATGCACAAACAGGTATCACTGTGACGAAGGATGCCGATTATGGGGCTCACTGCATGTCCTCACTGGAGTATCTTCGTTTTAGGTTTGTATTCAAGTTTTTACATCCTCCAGGCTCAAAATAAACTCGTATTCCTCTGTTGGAAAGGAAAAGACAAAACAGGTTATTAAGGCATTTCACATTCCTAGCTTTATTCCGCTCCATGTACCAAAGTCTATGATGAAAGGTGTGACGCCTTCAATACAAGGTGATGGACAAGATCTGTATAGATTGTTGCTACAGTGGAAACACATTGTGCAATCTATTGTACTATCTTAATCAAGCCCACAAGCGTGAATAGTTCACCTCTTTAGAAGAAATGATTAGGGATCAAATGTTAGTGGGAGGAATCAAATTTGATTTTTACAAAGGTTAGCTTAGGAAAGGTGCACACAAAGAGTACGATAAAGGAGTGCAGCAACCATACATCCCACAGAATCGCAAAACTGTATATTTTTTTCTTTCATTTTAGTACTAACTCAATGACCAGCATTGTCTGAGCCTAGTGACTTGTGCAAAGGGGACTACCTTTTGTCAGTGGTTGAACGGACAACCTGGACCTTGTGAAGAGTGCCATGTTCTTGAGGGGTCCGCCTGTTGCAGTCTGTTCTTGATAATACCTTTTCAGCTCTGTCAGTGGGATGAATCGCTTGGTCATGCGCACAAACTGAACATCCACCTGGGAAAAGAGATAAAAAGAAAACGGTTGTGTATGTTTGGCATTATAATTTCTTTTGGAAACCACCTGTGCAACACCAATAAAATAGATTTGGTGCACAGGCTTCATATTTAGAAATGAATAGTTTTAAACCATTGCTATTCCTTACCATGAACCATCTGGGGTTCTCCTGCTGACTGGTGGGATCATAGTGAGCATCTTTCTTGTCAAACTGCGTGTGATCCACGTAAGCTTCCTTCACAATCTGAAAACAAAAGAACAGTGCTATAAGGAAGGCAAGGCACAAAGGTTCTACAACAAGTGCAATTATAGTGGAAATTGGCCTAAAGCTAAGCTTACAACTTGGCGGATGGGAAGAGAGTGAGTGATGGCTCACGCTCTTGATAAGCCTATCGTCATCAGGGAAGAAAGGGATAGGTCATTTTGCGCTTTCGAAAAATATCTGAATCTTTGCATCGGATCAAGTGCCAAAGCTAGCAAATGCGCATGAGACATAGAATAACTCTTTCATATCTGTGTGTATTTTGCCTTTGTAAAGAAACGGAGCAATTATCACCCTTGACAAGAACTTATCAATGGAGGCCCACATCAAAAACTCTGCAAAAAGTGCTCTTTTCTCTCTAAAACACCTCAAGAAATTGAAACCTTTTCTACACCACGACGACCCCAATACAGTAGTCCAATCCCTAGTTCTCTCTAAAATCCACTATGGGAACGCCATCCTTACAGGGACTCCAAAAGCTCACCTAGCCCCTCTAAGGGCAGTGCTAAACATGTCTGCTCAACTCGTATCTGGAGTTAAAAAATTTGAACACATCACTCCAGCTCTCAACTGCCTCAATTGGCTTCCCATGGAAGGGAGATGTATCTATAAACTGGCCTGCATCACACACAAAACCCTTCACTCTCCTGCCCCCAACTACCTAAATAAAACTGATAAGAGCAGGTCAATCCAGAACGCTGAGAAGCTCCAACTCTCTCCTTCTTATTCCTCCGAAAATGAAAAAAATAAAAACCACCCAATACAGATCGTTTTCTGGCAACGCTCCCAGGATATGGAACACTCTCCCTGGAGTCCTCAGATGCAACCCCTCCTTCTCCTGTTTCAAAAGGGACCTGAAACTCCATCTCCTAAACAAATACTTTCAGGACCAACGTCAACTTACCTAGACTACTATATCCGAGTTGTCTCCTCTCTCCCTGGACATTCAAGGATAGTGGGTGACCGGACTATGTCATTCTCACCTGTTTCTTTTTATTGCCCTCTCCCCTCCGCTGCACTGCATAGTTATTTCCCATGCTGTATTTTTTCCTTTGGTTTGCTTCCTTACTGCCGGCCTACTATGTAATGTAATGTCCTCCTGCTGTTTACTGTGTGTATGTAAAGCGCTCTGATACCTAGGGGTTAAGCTAGCGCTATATATACTTTTAAAAATAAAGTAATCAAGGGCAAGATATCCACTGTACGACATGTAGGTCTTGTCACTAAAAAGTGAAAACCATCCACACACAGTCCAGTTTTGCAGACGCTCCAGGCTATATTATCTTTATGCAGCTGAAAAGCCAGTGACGCTTGTGTGGTTTCCGGAAGCAATTTGCTTCAGGCAGAAACACAAGGTGAATTAATATTCAGGCTAGTTAAATGAGATTACTTCTTATTTTTAAGTGATACGATCCTTTCTTATGAAAAACATGCATACGCTAGGAGAAGATCAAGATTTACAGTACCTTGAAAAGTGTGGCCGGGACATGGTTTGGGGCTGGAGTCAAAGTGGGAAGTAGCATAGAAACTACTTTGAACCGGAAAAAAACCCAAAACGGTCACCTATAGTGTTTGGGAGAGAGACCTGGATGTCCCTTTGAGGGGGAGGGCGTGGGCAAAGAGGGACCTTTGAGAGGACCGGGACTGAGACCAAGGGCACACCATAATGCATTGTGAGGGAGAAAATTGACTTACTAGAGTTGATGGGAAGGAGGTAAAACAATTGCATGGAAACACCACCCTCTCCAAACGCAGGGAAGAGGCAGGATCCAGCTTATTGGGGTGGAAGCCTACAATCCAGTTTACAAGCCTTGGGAGAGAGGCCAACAATGTGCTGGGGCAGTTGACGGAGACTCTAGACTAGAGTATGCCTCCGAGGATGGGGTAGGAACAGAGTGTACACTGCTGGGATCAGGAGTAAGGGCAAATCAATCGTGAAGGAACAGGAGCTGGTAGAATTAGGACGTAAGCAAGGACATACAGAAATTATATGAAAGACAAACCATCAGAGCTTGTAGTGTGTTGATTTTTTTTTAGCAGAAACTAATGGGGGCAGTTGTGCTGTAAGGACCGTGTACAATAAGCAGATTTTTTTTTTTGCTTAACAAGGGATGCATTGAGACGGCTCAGACCATCTCTCTAATGTCTCAGCACCCCTTTCTGTGCATCCTTAACCTGCTCTCACTCTCGCCATTTCTCAGTGACTACTACTTCTCGATGACTGTTTTAACCCTTTTTTAACCACCAACCTCTTCTCTATGGCGCTCCCAATTGTATGTTCTCTGCTTTCCTTAGTCCCACCTCTACGTCATCTTAGCCCACCACATGGGTCTCTCTATCTCGTATGTAAAACCTTGGTCTTACAAAATATCCAAATTGCATATACTCCAACGATTTGCTTCATTGCAACACGCCTAAACTCACAATATGCTGAAGGACACAACATTTTTTTCAGACACTGAAGTTGATCCCCTGTTGCTTGTAGTGGATCTGCCGGAAATATCCAGTTAAGTCCTGCAGAAAGAGCAGCAGATCTCACCTTCATTATGCCTGCTATCCCCGGCTCCTTGCAGTTACTGTGGTAGAAAAACACCTCCTGGCCAATCTTCATATCCTTCATAAAGTTCCTCGCCTGCAAAGGGTGATAAGAACAAGTATAGAGATGGGGAAGGGCTGAAAGGTAGTAGCTCGCTGAGGAAGGGTGTCAACACTATCACGGTTACATTTTGGCTGCTCAGTTATGTGACACCCACAGAAAGCAGGTTTCTCACCAGGAAACGAAAACATTATTCTGAACCGTGGAATATCCATTGCTGTGAAAGACCAGGACAGTAAATAAGCTAGGTATGAACTAATCTGTCAGCCTCCCAAAATAGTAATTAGAAGAAAGGAAAGGGGCCCCCCCCGCACGAATGGGCGGAGCGCCGGCCCCCTCCTTCCCCTGACCTTGATCGGTGGTGGGGCGTGCCCCCGCCATGTCTTGATGACGCGGCGGGCGCGCCCCACCGCCGATTGGTGCCGGCTCCCCCAGTTGACCCAGAAGCAATAGAATTGCTTCCGGTTCAAAAGGGGGGGAGCTAAGGGGCGGACCAGTTGCGACTGGTCTGCCCCGAGGGGGTTAAAAGGCCGGGGAGTGCGGGAGGCGTCCTCCTGTTCCCACGCTCCCCAGGCTTGCCCTTTGCCCCCAGCCTCCGCGAAGCTGCAAACAATTTTCTGTTATTTATTTTTCAGCCCGAGAGCCCACGTGGGCAGAAAGCGACCAGTGGACCCCGGATCCGGCGCATCCGAGGGTGCGTGTTGGTGTATCATTGCGAGAGGAACAACGGGAGCAGCGAGGCAGCAGAGCGGGCAGGGACATGCAGTGAAGCCCAATGGTGTAATTGGCAAAGGCTTCCAGGGATCGGAGCGTGGAGAAAGTCGGGGAGCCTACGCTCTACACTGGTAACACTCGGAAGATTCCGGTAAGAGCGTGGGGGGCGTGCACATGAAGCCGGGCCGAGCAGAGCACTCGGGATCTGTGTTCCAGCTGGGGAGCAACAGCTTTTACTATATGTTATGCTAATTCAGTCAACCTAAAAGCGGTACTGAGCCAGGAAGATCAAAAGGAGTGAAGCAATCGAGAGTAGGATTGATAATTACAACACAGGAAACTTCAGGTCAAATATACGTAATCCTATTCAAAGAGAACTTGAACAGTAGAAAAACTACCAGTGTGTGCATTGTTAAACGGGCGGCAGCGGCGAACCGTGCGTTGTGGAAAGCGGAACAGGGTCGGGCGGGGTTAAATACTTGGAAGCAGGGTCGGCCCTGGGTAGTACTTGGATGGGAGACCGCATTGGACATACCAGGTGCTGCAGTTGCTTAAAAAAATAACACAACAGTTATAAACAGACTGCGGCATGCCAGAGGGGTGTGAGGGCTACACAGGCGCAGTTTTAAATGCGAAATTAGCAAATTGAGAATTTTTACAGGCAAAGTTCGTAACATACACATTCATAGTCTAGTCTGGTGTGTGTTGGACGCTTGCGCTATTTAACTGTCGCTCAAGTGAAGGGCTAGGATACCTAGTCTGAGGGTATCCCTTACATTGGAACTACAAACTCAGACTTTTTTCCTTTTAATGACTGCTGCTAGAGTGCAGAGTGATACGGTTGAATAAGTTATTGGTTTTGTGTGGCTAATCTCGTTTTTTCATCATAGGTCTTCATTGAGGGGGACATTGCTTGCAGTGCAGACGTGGACATTGCTTGCGGTGCCAACGAGGAACGTGGGACAACGCAATCAGGGGACAAAGGCAGGCCTGCACTTCACTGCTTCTGGTGGGCCGCCGGGCTAGAGTGCGCTCGCCCAACACTCAGGCTAGCTGGTGTGTCGCGGTCACAGTTGCGTGGTGCTTACGGCCAGTCTTTGTACTCCCAACTTGGTCCAGGTAAAACCGGGTCAGGCCCTGGTGGGTACAGGAATACATCGTGCTCGCAGGGTTATCACAAGTGTAGGTGGTTGAACCAGTTGTGAGTATGGCCAGTAGACGTGGCGCAAAGCATTCCCGCGTGGAACATATGCTGCAGAGTATGGTGCGTAGTATGGCAGAGATGGACAGGAGATGGGGGAAGGTGGACCAGATAGGAAAAAGCGTGGCTGAGCTCAGGCAGAGGTTAGATGATCAGGCTGGGCTGTCTAGGAGGCCCAAGCGAACGATAGTGCCCCCGCAGCCCAGGGGGGAACTGGATCCACTACCCAAGCGGGCCAGGGCCAAGCAGGGTAGTGGTCCGGTCCCGAAGCAACAGGGGGAGGAGGGTCCTTCTGGGGGGTGTCCCTGAAGGGAGGCTGATGCCACCAGTGGTCCCTATACCTACTCCCCAAACCCCGGCCATTATACCTGTAACACAGGTGTTGGCACCGGCGCACCAGCTGCGCTGGTGCCAACACCAAGCACAGTGCCTCTGGTGGTCCCAGCGGTAGTCCCGGTGGTACCCATAATTAACCCTGCACCTGTCCCGGTCACAAACACGGCAGCCCCCATCCCGGTATTAGCACCTCCAGGGGTTGGTCAGGTCCCTCCGGAGATGGGAGCACAGATAGCGGCACTTCTCCCTCGGCTAGGGATAGGGGGGATGTTACCATCTTCAGTAGGTGCAAAGGAGGTGGGGGAGGATCCTTTGGCGGAGGCGCAGAAGATGGTGGCAAGGATCATGACTGCCCCAGGTAACGGGTGGGGGGTGGGGGGGGGGCAAGTGTGCCTATTCCTCCACAAGCAGCATGTCCAGGCAGCAACTCTGGAAAGGACAAGATGGTGGAACCACCACGAGCCGGGGAAAGTGGTAAGGATGTGGCATTACCTGTGCTGGTGAAGGTACTATACCCTCCAACAGCCCTTTTGGCCGGCACGGGGGGGGGGGGGGTGGCACGGCCCCTACCTAAGACAGGGAGCAGTGGGTGACGAAAAGGGGTGTGCTGGGATTTTAACAAGTGATCGTGCACCAGGGCACAATGCACTTGCAAGTTCAGGCACTCATGTTCCATTTGTAACCAACCTTCCCACCCAGAAACAACTTGCCGCAATAAAGGTAACACCTCTGGAAACAGAGGTAGAAAGAAACAGGACTAGGGAGGGAGGACGGATGGTGTCGCATTCACTCATTGACGTTCTGGCTATGACTCCTTGGCTGAACAAGTACCCTGACCATGCCTCTGATGTTACAAGAAGGTTTTTTTCAGGGCTTTAGGATCCCAGCGGTGGGATACACCGGAACAGCAGAGTGTAGGAACCAACTATCTGTTAGGGACAACCCAGATGTGGCAGCGACAAAAATTGCTAAGGAGCTGCGCCTAGGTAGGATAGCGGGTCCTTTCAATCACATCCCTGTGTCTAATTTTGTTTGCTCACCTCGCGGCGTGGTGCCAAAGAAGGAGGAGGACGAGTTCAGGCTAATTCATAACCTGTCAGCACCTAGGGGCGCATCATTAAATGACGCCATCAATGAAGACATTTGTAGCGTTAAGTATGCATCCTTTGACCACACGGTGGATATGTTGAGGACTCTGGGACCTGGAGCCTTGTTGGCAAAGTCAGACATTGAATCTGCTTTTCGGCTACTGCCGGTTCATCCCATGGATCAGCATTTGCTAGGTTTCTCTTTTCAGGGCAAATTCTATATGGATAAGTGTATGCCCGTGGGTTGTTCTGTTTCCTGCGCCTACTTTGAGAAATGTAGTTCTTTTTTAGAATGGGGTTTTAGGCAAACGACAGGACATCACCATGTCATGCATTACCTGGATGACTTTCTCTTTCTCGGGTCGGAGGGCTCGCAGGAGTGTGCGTGGCAATTGCAGGAATTTTGCGTGCTCATGCAGGCTTTTGGGGTCCCGCTGGCGCCTTGGAAAACTGTGGGTCCAGCAACCACATTGGAATTCTTAGGCATAGAATTGGACTCAGTTAAGGGTTGTTTTAGGTTACCAAAAGATAAAATCACGAACTTTAGAGCAGCTCTCCAGCAATGTTTGTCCAAAGACAAAGTGACATTACATCAGCTACAACAGACTGTGGGCCAGTTGAATTTCGCACTACGAGTGATATCCATGGCAAGTCCAATCTCCAGCTCACTCTCGCAGACCATGACGGGTCTGCGGGAGAAACACCATCGCACGAGACTGCCGGCCGAGGTCCGCCAAGACATGCGGATTTGGATCTCATTTCTGGAGGGCTTCAACGGCAGGGTAGTGTGGTACGGTCCCCCCACTACGTCTGCAGAGTTAGGTTTATGGACTGACGCTGCGGGCAGTGTGGGATTTGGCGCCATACTTGGAAACAAGTTGGTGGCACAACAGTGGCCGGTTTGGTGGAAGGAGTGCGGCCTGACAACTAATATCGTTTTCCTGGAGCTATTTCCAATCTGGGTTGCCTGAACAGTGTGGCCTGATCAGTTGTGTAATCAATCAGTAATCTTCTGGTCGGATAACATGACGGTAGTTGAATGTATCAATCAGCAGGCGGCGCGGTGTAAATTGATACTTCGCCTACTGAAAGAAATTGTGCTGGTTTGCATGAAACTCAACATACAGTTTAGGGCCAAACATATACCAGGGGTGTTAAATAATGCAGCTGACGCACTCTCTCGCTCTAAGATGCAGATATTCAGGGAACATCTACCATCCGCAGAGGTGATGCCTACACACTTCCCAGCAACACTCTGGCAAATTGGTGCCCCCAGCTACAGAACCTCGTGGCAGCTAGCCTAGCGCCCAGGACCAAAACCGCTTACGAAGAGGCGTTTTTGTCTTATTGCTCTTTTTTGGGACAGGATTGGGCAGAGAGATGGGATCAGGCAGGGAATTTCACTCCGTACCTAGATGCATTACATAAGGAAGGGCGCTCCGCGGCTACAGCTAGCCGGCACGTGGCAGCGGTTTCTTTCTTTGCTCAGATCAGGGGGGCCAAAGATCCCACAAATAGTTTCATCGTGAGGAAGGCACTAAAGGGGTGGCGGCGCCTCCAAGCAACCACCACGGACACAAGACAACCGATAGGTTTAGAACGGCAACATTATTGAATGCCTTGTCTGGCATCTGCAGTTCATCAGGGGAGGTACTGCTGTTCAGAGCCGCCTTTACATTAGCCTTTTAAAGGGCATTCCGGTTAGGGGAACTGGTGGCTAGCAATAAGCAGGACCTGCTAGGTGGACTCCAGCTTGAACACACAAGGATAGTAGTTGATACACTGTTAATTACCATACAAAAGTCAAAGACTGATCAGGAGGCCCGTGGGGATGGGCTGGTACTCCATCGGGCAAGGACTAATCCTTGCTGCCCAGTGTTGTATGTAGACGCCTTCATCAAACAGAGAGCAGGCGCAGTGGGGGGAGCATTGTTAATGCATGCAGATGGAACCCCACTTACCAGGTTTCAATTCCAAAGGGTATTGACTATGACAATTGACAGGGCTGGTTTAAATCCAAAAGATTTTGGGACACACTCATTCCGAATAGGGGCTGCCACTGAAGCAACTGTTAGAGGGTTACACACTAGCAGTGTGAAAAGAATCGGGAGATGGCCTTCCAACTGTTACAAGCGTTATGTGCGGCTGCACATGCTGTGAGGGTGGCAGGATATTTACGCTGACGCCTGTCTTGTTTGTCTGCTTGTATTTCAGTTTCTTGAGCCTGTCACGCAGGGCGGAAACTGCAGTTGGACCATCACCAGCAAGTATCGTCATCATGGCGGACCCAGGCACAGATAAAGGAGACACAAGTTGTATAGGTTGTTGTTCACTCTTTTGTGAAACGTGTTAAATCTGTTTTCTTTGCAGGTAACTATAGACAGAGGGCGGAACAGGGAGGTTTCAGGGTTTCCTTTCATGGTAGGGGGGTCTCTACCTCAGTCAGTTTAGGGGGTTCTTTACGGAGTTGCTCGATAGACACACCCCGCCACCCACAGTTGTTATCTTACATTTGGGCGGAAACGATCTGGTAGAATTGGGCAGGAGGGTCCTGATGGAAGAGATAATCTCAGAGGTAAGCTGGTTAGCTAAAACACGCCAAGGCTGCACCATAGTTTGGTCACAGATGAATCCTAGACTCAGATGGAGGGGGGGGGGACTCTGTTAAAGCATTGAATCACTCGGTAAAGAGGATCAACAACAAGATAGAGAAATTATTCTGGTCACCTCAATTGCAGAACTTACCACATGGGTGTGTCAGTGGGGAACAGTTCTTCTTACAAGATGGGGTCCATCTGACTAGGGCGGGCAACAAAGTATTTCTGGAGAACATCTTGGCATGGCTAGGGGGGTTCTAGGTAAGCATGACCTTGCAGAGTAGGAGGATAGGGGGTGGCCAGATAGTCGGGCAACTATGCTGGCATGTGGCAGTAAGGTCATGATCGGTGAGGAGTCAATTTAAGGTCCTTAGGGGGCGGCGCCATTCTTGAATGGGGCCACCCAGGGGGAGGGACAAGTGGTCTCTCCTAGAACTCCAGGTCCGGTACATCTGCTTGGTTGGATGGGTACGGGAGAGGGGGAAGTCACGCTCTCTTTGGGCTGGTTAGCCACCCCGGACGTGCACTATGATGTCATTAAACGGCGCAGAGTGCAAGGGCCCCCCTTTGGTTAATGGAGTTCATTGAGCATACGGGGGTAACCGGGGGGGGGGGGGGGGGGGGGAGTACCCTCTAGGTAAACGGGCCCTCTGCGCTTGCGCACTCATACGTGAGGGCGTAGCTGGCTGATCAGGATCTGACACCGGTTAGCGACCTTGCCGTAGGCCCAAAAATAGGTTATGCAGAAAAATTAATAATGTGTGATTATGATCCAAAAATTATTAGATTCGGTTAGGAAACATTTTGCATTAGAAATTTCTTAAGGTTAGCCCTTTGAAACCTGTCTACATGGATTGTAATCTAATGTCAGTAGTTTTTTCTGCATAAATGATTGTGTAAATATTGTTTATTTCAAATGTTTACATTTGTTTTCATGTTTTAATAAATACAGCCGGGGGGGTCGCGAGACCCCCCCGCCTTCCAAAGAAACTCCTTTCATGTCCAATTTCTATATAATTGTGGGGGTGCATAAGACGGGGAAGGGGGATGGTCGGTAGTCCCTGACCATACTAAGGTTACTTAGGGTCTCCCCTTTTTGGGTATCGAGGGACAGTATGTTCTAATACTGGCATTCAGTAGGTGAAAATGGTACGCACCATAGTAGATTTCAAGGAGTGACCTGCGTGTTTCGCAGACACACAGGCAGGCACATGCGCACAGCAGATCTTCCCAAAAAGAATTCTTTAGCTCAGAAATGAAGCAGCGGACACTACAATATATTTGTTGGACACCGAGGGAAGAGTTTGGTACACAGTAATGAAATAGGCATTCTTTGCAACCCATTATCTCGAGTCTTGGTTAAACTTAGCTTTAAAACTGAAATTGCTCCTTCCTAGTAAATGAAGCAAGGACGCCGATTTCTGCTCGGTGCACGCAATAACTGCAAGTTTTGTTTTAAAACAAAAAAGAAAGATTAAGCAAAAACATATGCGTTCATGCAGATAAGATAGCTCTGTCCGGTTAACTCGTTTCCGGGAAGTAGCACCCAACACGAAGTCCTCCTAAAACTGCATACAAAAAAGTGGTGAAATATATGGTGTGCGTGTGGTTCGGTGACAACAGTTTGACAGTTAATGCTGTGTCAAAGCTCTGACCAGAAGTGGTGTTGCATGTCTTTAATAAACATCTCAAGTGCCTAACTATGGCACTCCCTTTTCTGCCTGCTGAAAGTTTGACGTGGGAAAGAGAAGCTGGAGGAACCTCAAGCGTAGGAAGCCCCGCCTGCTGCATTAGGTGCCTGCAGTCGCTATGTCAGGGTCCATCGGTGCGGCCTGCGGGGATGTTCGGCGAAGGCCTGACTATTCATTAGAGAGCAGGAGGAGGCAGAGGCTCAAATGTGGCTGGAGCCGCCCAAGCTGCCCGATGACTGTGGTCACACTGGAGAGCCCAGAAAGTGAATCCTCTCTTTGGTTGCACAAATTGTATGTAAGGGTTGGAGAGAGGAAGGGGAGGGGGGAGGGAGAGAGAGAGAGAGAGAGAGAGAGAGAGAGAGAGAGAGAGAGAGAGAGAGAGAGAGAGAGAGAGAGAATGAATGAATGTTGAAAATGCTGGGCAGGCGTGGTTTGTGGGTAGCGGTTGTCGTCTGTGTAGACACCTTAAATCGAACAGTAACTCCACTTGCATAAGAACTGTGGCTGACTTGTGTTTGACCAAAAGACTGATCATGTGTTTTTCCATCGTGCATTCAAAGGAAACGAGCCTCGCATCTGCAAATGAGGACTGCATATCTTTTCCGATTATGAAGAGGAGACTTACACTGATGTGTAAAAGAAAGAACAGCATTTTAAGATTACACTGTTTCAGATACTGATGTATATCTAACCTTCAACGAGCCCGCACAAAGTCTCAACAGTAGATAAATATAACCTAATAGGATTCCTTTACAATTGCAAAAATGAAATAATTTATTATAAGAACCAAATTATTAATATCATTTTAAAGGTTGAAACTTCAAACAATGTAGCCGAATTAATGACAAGTACAATTATAAAGCTAGGTTGCCCACTTCGGGTAACTGAACTAATGGATACAGAGAAAACAAGCATTTGAAATGCAATCGGCCTCACATTTGTTTGAGTTAGAGCTATTTGTTATGTAAATGACAATGTCTTTTACCTATGTGTTTTGGTTTGGAGTGGATGTATTGAGTTTGAAGCGGAATTATGTGGGTTGAATTGGAATTGTTACTTGTGGAATTGTGTGGGGTGGAAATGTGTGTATATAGTGTATATGTGTAGTGGAATTAAGTGGCATGTTGAATAGATAGGGGCGAGAGCTGCACAGAATAGATAGAAAGGAAGATAGAGGGATAGGTAGTTTGTGCACAAAGCGGTGAATAAACTGCAGACAGAGGAGCAGAAAGGGGAGAGCAAGCCATAGACGCTTAAAGAGGGTGCTGGTGTATGTAGAAGACACCCCAAGAAGAGGAGAAGAGTGTGATTTTGAGGGATAGAAATCTGGAAAAGGCATCCGAAACAAACTGTGCTTGAAGACCTTAAGTGAACCTATATGAGAGAGGCAGGAACAGTGTTTGAGAAAATTTGAAAGAGGTGTGAGAGAGCACAAGGGAAAGAGACAAATAGGAGGGACACCAGAGGATGGGGAGAATGAAGGAGGTACAGGAAGGTAGCATGTACATTCAGTAAGCTAATTGCTTGTGCTGTGGAATATTCTGGTTTCCTTTCCAACAGCATGATGCATGCTGGGACTTTTAGGCCCTACTTAAGAGTTAAACACAAACTAAAATTCCAACCATCTGGCTGAAGTGCACCGTCGCTACATGGGATCAGTGAAGGAAAATGCCCAGTTTGTGCCTGACATTTGATGCACTTTGAAATGATGTGCCTTGTCTCCCTGCCAATCAGCTTTCCCGGGCCTGTGTTCTTTCCCAAATCTGTACCTTTGTATCCACCAGTGGCACGTCTCTGGTCAGAGGTAAGTCCCTTGTAAAAGGTATCATAGGGACCAAGGGCACTGTGACCAGGGAAGGCCTCTAAGGGCTGCAGCACCTATGGTGCCACCCTTAGAGACCCTGCGACCTTCACACTGACACAGTCTCATTGCAGGCTACGTATTTTGGTGTAGAGAAAAGTGAAGTCCACTTGGCGCACATCCCTGTGTGCCATGCCTGCCATCCACTGCCTAGGCAAGTCACCCCTCTAGCAGGGTGCACTAGCCCTCAGGTGAGGGTACAGTTGCATAAGCACTGTACCCCTACAGTGTCTAAGTCCATTCTTAGACATTGTAAGTGCAATAAAGCCATAAAGAGTATGGTCTGGGAGTTGGCCATTACGAACTCTACAGCTCCATAATGGCTTTACTGAAACCTGGGAAGTTTGGTAGGAAACTTCTCAGCACATTAAACACGAACTGATGTCCAAGAGAATTGGGCCCCAATAAAACCCATTCAGCCAAAGGTTTGCATTCCCAAGAAATATCCCAAAGCTAGATATCACATGCAGATAGGTACACTTAACAAGTCAGGACACAACGTGCACACCGCACATAGCGATCACACACCTCTCACACCAGCCATCTGGACACATACACACTGGCCCATACTTATCTCTCATCAAGGTCGAGAGCCACCTGTGTCCTTGTCAGATACGTACAGGGGATTGATTTATGACTAAGATGCTCTTTTGGAATGTAGAGAACATTTTATTGTACCGTATGAACTGTATAAATTGACGTAACACTACTTTAAATGCATCTCATTCCATCATCCTCGTGAAGGCGTTGCCATGGTTCTCTTCAAAGTAATGGCGTATATGGTTGCCCTGTTCCTCGTGGAAGACTGGGTCTTGAAGGTAGTCGTGCTGAAGTCGGCTGGTAGGAATCTGTGGTCTAGGGGATGCCAAATGAATATCTATATAGTGCGCATCGTGATCTGAAATCATGCTGCCCAAGTAATCTCAGCAGTCCAAAACGGGTGCTAGCGAGGTCAAACATAGAAAGCAATTAAGGCGCACATGAAGACTATGAGGCACAGAATAAAACAAGCATATTTTATGGGTAGGGTTAAGCACCTGACAAGCGTCTGCAAAAGTCCATTGCTGCACTCAACAGTGTAGTCATGCTGTTTGTGCAAGGGGGGGGGGGAACTCAGAAAGAAAGGATGTTACTTGTCTTGATGGATGTCTAAAGCGCAGGTGTAATCTCCGCCAAGTATCCAGGGAGATGCAGTTTTATGGGTTAGGATAGAGGAGAGGGCATCCTAAAAGTCTCCCTTACCTGAATTGGGAGCATGAATGTATAACAAGGAGCAGGGGGCAACCATTGTTGCACCCCTCCAGAAAAACATAACGGCCTTCAGTGTCAATGGTAGTGTTTAGGACCTGGTAATGAACATTAGATCGGACTCCGATCAGGACGACGCGGGCGTACGTAGAATATGTAGCTGCATAGAAATGTCCCCTCCAACATTTACGCAAATGTTCAACCTTGTCTTGTGTGGTATGAGTCTATTGTAGGAGGAATATGTGTGCATGTTGGCTCTTGACATAAGAATATATTGTGTATCTCTTGCAAGCAGTGTACATACCCAGCAAATTCAGTGTCAGAAGACGAATTGTGTCATGTGAAGTCTGCATAATGAGCGCGTAATATAGGGATAGCAAGGAGGAGGGAGGTCTTCGCTTCGTTCATTTATGTTGTGACTCTGCGAACTTCGCCTGTTTGGATTGAATGCTTAGAATCCGCGGTGTTGTGTAGGGGGTGTAGGAATGGTACTGGATATGGGATCCACAGAAATTGGGTGAGTGTAACAAGTGAGACCTACTGCAGCTGCAGTTTGCCCAAACAGAATGATTAAGTTAAATTTGGGAGTTCAAAGCAGTTAGAGGGGTATGGGGTCCAAGATGGAGGTGCCCTGGTGAGAAAATTATGTGGGCTAAAAGAGGGTGCAGTAGCTGCCAGGGGGGGGGGGGGGGCAATGGAAGGAGAGTCAGGAAGAGTGTGTACAGTTGGAGCGCAATGTGCTGGATAGTGTAGTGTCAGCATACATATGGTGCACTGCAACAATCATAGTATGACATAGGAGTAAACAACTCCACATTTGATTCAAATGAAGGTGCCCGATGGTGTCAGGATCTTGGACTGTCACGAGGAGCTCCGTCGCGAGTCAGAAAGGAGCGTGTCGTCATCGGGTGTACAGAGGTGGGGGGCCCTTTTTGTCATCGGTGGCAATGTTGTTAGGTGCAATGTCCGCAGCATTATGCAGGGTCCGCTTCCTATCCACAAGGATTTGTTCTAGGTTCAGGGCACTGGCGTAACAATACTCGAGGGGGCCTCCCTGCAAGGCTCTTGGAGAGGCCCCCTCCGGGCTCAATACGGAGCTCTACAGCCAGAGAGCTGTCCTGAGGGGGCCCCCTGGAGCTTGAAGCCCCCCGCACCGCAGGGGCTGCAGGGGCCTGTGTTACGCCCCTGGTTCAGGGGTGTCATCGTGGATGAACGCTGGGTACTTTGAGTGCAGAATCGATTAGGTTTCTTTCGTCTTGATTTAGGTAGGGTAGAGGAAGGCCTAGGGTGGGCCGGGGCTGCATGATCATAGTGTTGCTCTGCCTAGTCACCAGCCTCCTTCGGATCGGTGATAAAAGAGGGTAGTATCGTTTGCAATGATTTTGATGCGGCTTGGAAACAGGAGTTTGTACTGGACCTCTTGCAGGCAGAGTTGACGCTTGACCAAGGAAGGATGATCTTTGTTGAGGAACCGCTTTGGTATAATCCAGGAAGAGCATAATCACCTTGTCTTCCACACTGAGCAGGCCCGCTAGGCAAGCCATCCTGAAGATGGTGTCCAGTCACTGAAGTGAAGGAGTTTAGCTAACATAGGCTGGGGAGGAGATGCGCCCTCTCTATGCATGAAAATTGAAGTGAGTTCTGATGCCGGGGCTATGGTTTTGAACCAGGTCTCGAGGTACTGAATAGGGTCATGACCTAAAAAACTCCCTCCAGCTGGCCCGGGATGCGCACATTGCTCCTATCTGATCTTCCTTCAATGTCTTCAGCCCAGTCTTGTAGTTGGTGGATCTGATCTTGTAGTTCACGGATGGTCCACTGGTTGTCAGTAACAAAAGGGAGCAGGTTTGCCAGTTGTTTCTCCCCATCCGACACCTTGTCGGAAAGCTTGCAGTGATCATCGTAAAGGAAGCGGAGATCAGTGATCAGAGCATTGAAGCGCGTTTCCATCGTTAGTGTTTATGGCAGCTAGCACGTGGACAATTTGTCAATGGGAGGTGCCGGATGTGAGAGGTCGCCTGGGAGGTTTTCAGAGAGGACACTGGGTGGGGGGGGAGGGTCTGGTGTTTGGGTCGGGCTGGTGCAGCCGCCGTGGCTGATCGGAGTCTGCTCATGCCTTGGGACGTCAGGGAGGTTTGCCTAAAGGGCACTCAGGCAAGTTGGAGTCTAAGGTAGCCTGCAAAGTCAGGAGGGTAATGTTAATCCATGGAGATGAAGGCAGGAAGATGGTCCCTGGAAGGTAAGGCAAGGAATGTCGGGCCAGAGTTGATGGCCAGGAGCAAGAGGCCTCTAAGGGGGGCCTTTGGGAGCACTCCCACCACATGCCCCGATATGAGCGCCGAGGCGGGGGAGTGGGCATCGACACAGGTGAGGTTCAAGGTGCCAGGTCTGTGGGCACTGAGCTGCCCTGAACGGTGGTTGGAGCCCTCCGTTGTGATGCGGGGGTCACTGGCCCTGTTCAGCAGTCCACTAGAGTGCAACACCGTGCTGGTGGGTTAAGGGGGAAGATCCCCACCCATCGGTTGAGTTGTGTGGACACCCGCGGCCCCTCACAATGTCACCAAGACCGTCCGTCATCCGGCGTGATGCCTAGAGCTGGTCCCTGTAGTTCGAAAGGCATCCAGGTCCCACAGCGTGCTCCAGTAGTATCGCCAATGCGGGGGTCCCACTTACTCCAGACAGGCCACTATAGGGGTTTCCAAATAGCCTTTCCCCAGGTGACTGTTGCGAGCCCCGCATGCGCTCCGAATTGAACGCCAAGGCGGGGCGTAGGGGAGGCGCCGATAGCAGGAGTCCAGCAGAAGGAGAGATGAGGGAGCTGGTGAAGGCCAGGATAAACCAGACACGCAACAGACAGGCAGCGCTGACCGTAGTAGGGTTTTGGTGCCCGCCCCCCGGTTTATCGCATGGTTTTATCAGGAGGTGAAGGGGGTGCCCCGACGTGCGACCCCTTTTGGATGCCGACGGGGGGGTGGGGTGGGGGGGGTGTCTTCAGGGACAGCCCAGGCCAGTAAGAGGTGAGGGGGTGAAGGGGGAGGCCAGTGCGGAGTGGCTCACCTGACGTTTGCTGCCAGGCCTCTCCGGAGCCCTGCCTCACAGCTTGTTATTGTGGTCAGTGTGTCTATCGAGGGACTGCCGGGGTGGGAGTAGGAGAGGAGATAGGCAACCAGGGGGGCCTAGAGGATGACAGGGCGGGGATAGTAAAGTCGCAACACCAAGAACCCGGGGGAAAATCCCCCCCCAGAGAGCACACCTACAGAGCACTAACAATGAGACTCATTAAGCAGCAGGGGCGCAGATAAAAAATGGTGAGGGGGACAGTCACTGACCAGCACCGGTGGACGCCACGGACCAAGGGCCGGCAGGGAGCGTGGGAGAGGTAGCGCTGCTGGGGTGGGAGCAGGAGAGGAGATAGGCAACCAATGGGGCCCAAATGTCGATAGGGCGGGATGTGGCTGGCCTTAAATCCCAAAACTCCGATAGGAGAGTCTGGCAACGAGAGGCGCCCTCCAACCAACTTTCAACCTTAGGGGCAGGACGCCGACCCAAAGACATGGCCACCCTGCGCCTAGCGAGCACCAGGAACATCGAGATCAAGCAGCGAGAAGCATCAGGACAGAATTTAATGAAGCCGAGGAGACACAAGGGGGGGTCTGGGCATACAGCCGCACCGGTGATGCCGGAAATGGTGGCACACACCACCCGCCACAACTCGTAGACCTTAGGACAGAGCCACGCTAAGTGAGCAAAGTCCACAGCGGGGGCAGCACAGCGCACACAAGAATCCCCGGGGGTGAGCCCAAGCCGGTGGAGCTGCACTGGGGTGCGATAAAACCTGTGGAAGTACTTGAAGTGGATCAGGCGGAGCCAGTAATTCGGAGAAAGCTTTTTGGTTTGACCACAGCAATAGAGCCAGTCGGCCTCCGAGATGTCAATATCTAGGTCCGCGCTCCACGCTTCCCACGCCAGAGCCGAAGAGGGGCAACAGGGCAAAAGCGTACAGTTTGGTGACCAACTTGTGCGGTGACGAGGAAGTGTATATGAAAGCCAAGGCCGGAAAGGTAGGCAGGGGTTGTGGGAAGGTGGGGTGCAGTTTCCGGCATGTAGCGCGCAATTGATAGAATAAGATCGTATCCTGCATTGTCGGAGACTCGGGAAGCGAGTAAAAGGAGTTCTCAAGGTAAAGATCGGCCACAGTCTTCAGGCCCAATCGCGCCACATGACGGGACATGCTGGACGACTGAAGGGATGGGAAATCCGGATGGTTCATAATTGGCATAGCATTGGCAGAGAGACCAGAAAGCCGGCGCAGGCAAGACCATGGCCAGCGCAGCGTCTCGACCGTGTCAACCTCTGCCCGGGGACGCGCCGCGGGCGCAAAAGAGCAGTGGACAGCGGCCAGGGGGAAGCGACATCAGTCTCCACCGCGACATGGGGCTGATAGGGGGTAGGATGAATCCAAAAATGCAGGAAGCTAGCCTGGGCACATAAGGCGTAGAGCCGAAAGTCAGGCGCACCCAATCCACCAGCAGACATGGGTAGAGTGAGGATATCGTAGGCCACCCTGGGTTGCCCCCCCGCCCACACAAGTGAGATGACTAGAGAACGCAGTTTACGAAAGAAATGTGAAGTGAGGGGGATAGGTATGTTCAAGAAGAGCTAGAGGAATTTAGGGAGGACCACAGGCCAGAGACAACGGCACTCGGCTCCATGAAGGGATCCGGGATTCAAGTCAGTCCACCGCCCGCCCAAAGTTCGACCTCCAAAGTCATCCAAGTCCCTGCTCAGCCAGATGCCCAAGTAACGCGTGGGGCCGGATGCCCACTCAAACGTGGAGTCAGGAACGAAGGAGACAGTGGCATCAGTCAAGGGGAAAAGAGCAGACTTACTCCAGTTTACCTGGATGCCCGAGAGTCCGCCAAATCGTATAACCTCCCGGACTAGGGGGCTAAGGTTTTCCTGGGGATGGCGGACATATAGAGTAATATCGTCCGCATACATAGAGACAAAGAGGGAGTGGGACGAGAAACCAATGCCTCTGTGAGTATGGTGCTGCCGTAATCTGGTGGCCAGGGGCTCCATCGCGATAGCAAAAAGCATGGGCGATAACGGACACCCCTGACGAGTGCCCCGGGTAATGTTGATGGGGTCGGACACCTGGCCATTTATGCGGAGACGGGCAGTTGGACTGGTGTAAAGGAGTTTAATATTACGCAAACAGTGAGCACTAAATCCCATACGCGGCAAAATGTAGAATAGGAAAAGCCACTCCAACGTATCAAACGCCTTAGTGGCGTCGAGTAGGGCGGCCACGGCTGGTAAGTTAGGATTAATTTGATGTAAGACGGAGAAGATGGTGCGAAGATTATGTGAGGTTGCCCTACCAGTTATGAAGCCAGACTGATCAGGGAGAGCGATGGTAGGCATCAATAAAAGAAGACGGGAAGCGATCAATTTGGCAAAGATTTTGTTATCAATATTTATAAGGGAAAGTGGGCGATAGGAATCTCGGCGGTCGGCAGGCTTGTCAGGTTTAAGGAGCAGGGTTATCAAAGCCTCATGCAGGGATGGCGGGAAAATGCCTGTGCCAAAAGACTCGTACATAGCCGCCAGATGCGGTTGCAGGATGGCAGCGAACGATTTATAAAACGAGGCAGGCAGGCCATCAAGATCTGGTGCCTTGTCACTAGGAAGGCTGCCAATGGCTGCCAATATTTCTTCCCTGGAAAAAGGCTCATCCAGGAATTTTCGATGGTGGTCTTTGAGCCAGACGAGGGCAATGGACTCGAAATATTGATCAAACTCCTCCTGAGGCAAAGGAGTACCAGCAGAATAGAGGTGAGAGTTAAAGTCGAGAAAACTGGACTGTATTTCTGCCGGGAGGTGGTCCTATCCAGATCACCATCACTGAGAGCCGTTATGTAGGAGGTTGCGCGTGGGGGGCGCAGGAGGTTTACAAGGGTACACCCGGGGCGGTTCCCCTCCCCGAAGCGACGAGCCCGACCCTCCCTGCCAAGGAAAGACAGTTTGCAGCCGGCCTCATCCGAGAAGTCGGTATGCTTCTGACGTAGCAGCGCCAGAGTCTCAGGGCTAGGGCACGCCACCTGGGCGGCATCTAGATCCTTAATCTCCTCCTCAAGTTTAGCCAGGGTGGAGCGAATAGATCGGAGAACGCCCGCCTGTTTGGAAATACATTCACCCCGGATGACAACCTTGAAACCCTCCCATAGGGTGGAGGCAGAGTCAACGGAACCTGCGTTGAGATAGAAATAGTTGGTGATCGCGGTTTGGATTTCCGCACAGAACACCGAATCCCTGAGGGCATTGGGAGAAAGGCGCCAAGTAAAGGCCCGACGCTGGGCATGCTAGACGGCCTACCTACAGAATATTGTAGCCCCTTTGCTAGCAACCTGGCACCTCGAATTGCGAAAATGTATAATGACGCCCTAAAATCTGGGGAGCTGCCACTCTCTCTCTGGGTGCCATTGTTGCTTTCTATTCCTAAACCGGACTGAGACCCCACTTGTGTATCCTGTTATCCTACTTCCATACTAGGAGCAGACTATAATATAGCGGAGCAAGTTTTGTCCAGTAGAAATGCTCCGGTCCTTTCAGAACTCATCCATCCAGACCAAAATGGATTCGTCCGGGGACGTAGTACCTCACAAACTATTAGGCGTCTGTTTCGTATCCAAGATCAGGTGCAGGGGCAGTTTCCCCATGTAGCATTCCAAGTGCTTGTCTTGGAGAAAGCGTTTGACTCGTTGACGTGGGAGTACCTATTCTAGGTCTTAAATCAAATGTGTGTCGGCAAACTCCTTCTGGCTTATATGCAGCTGTTATATACTAAACCTCTCTCGAGTCCGGTTGGGAATTTATATTTCATCCACGGTTCCATGAGGGCGTGGCATCTTACAGGGCTGGCCCCTTTGCCCCCCTGCTATTTGCAATGGCCATGGCGCCAATTGCAATTTGTCTATCGAGAGATGGCAAATCCTGGGGTATACCTCTCGCGGACAGAACGCATGCGGTGTCACTGTACGCTGACGACTTGCTTCTGTACCTTCAGTATGTCCTCTCAGACCTATCCCCTATTTAAGATGTGCTCCAGGCCTTTGCAAGAAACGCAGACTTCAAGGTCAATTGAGGAAAGTCCTCTGTCTTTCGCTTACACCAGTCTTCGCCCCACAATAGATATACCTGGGGGATCACCGCATTGCTGGCGGAATTCTGCCATCAAATACCTGGGGGTTTGCCTCTACCACTCGCCGACATCTCTTTGAGGGCAATCTAAGACCTGTGCTGACGGAATCAAAATGACAAGTGCAATTCTGGGAGAAGTTTTCTATGGCCACCACGGGGAAGATTGCTTTGACGAAGATGGTAATCTTAGCCAGGCTTTTGTACTAGTGGACAAACCTACAAGTGGTGCCTCCTCTTGACCTCTTCCATGAAATAGACATGTTGCTGGGAGAGCTTATTTGGGGAAATAGCCGCCGCTGCAAAGCTCTGAAAAAAACTTTAGTTGCCTACTGGGAAGGGCGTCTGGGTGCCCAATTGTTCTGAGGCCCACTACCTGGCAGCACAACTGCAATGAGTGACCAGGTGGCTACAAAGCTGCAACCTGGAGGAAACGTACCATGGTCCACAGCCTCTGACAACTGCCACAATCCGGGGCTTCCTAAGGTTACACCCAACTCCATGCAATCCTTCCAGGTGCAGGTTGCCCGCAAATGCCTCACCAGAGTTCAACTCCTTACGTGGTGCATCCCTCCATATGCCCCGGGATTCCCATTGCTAGGCCTTCCACGATAAACTGGGACATATTTGGCGGTGGAACTACATGGCTGGCAGGATCGTTTACTGACCACAGCCAGTGACCTTTTCTCTGAAGGCCACCTCCTTTCCTTTGAGCAGCTCCAGGTTGACTATGACCTCCTCCTGGGACAGTTCCTCACATTCAGTCAATTGCATAATACATATCATACCCTGTGGTCCACGCAAGATGAGGAGCCACCGTCCTGCAGGTGTTGCTTAGTATGGGGAGGGCCGTTACTTCATCACATGGATCGAAGGAGCAATCCAAAGTCATACAGGTGCTTCCCTAGGGCCCATAGGTGCCACATTGGAGGATGATGTGGGATGAGTGCTGAGCGACACTGAGTGGGGACGGGCTATAGAATTTCCTCAACAGGTCTCTGGAAACGCCAGATTTAAGAATATACAATTTTCCATACTTTATTGCACATACCTTCCCCTACGCAGTTGAACCTCTATTTCCTCACGGCAGACCTACGATGCCCCTGTTGTAATTCAAGGGATGCAGATCTCCATCATATGTTATGGTCCTGCTCTGATGGACTTCTGGTAGGGGGTACATGAGGCACTGTAGGAGGTCACATAACTCAATGATATATACACTAGGGAAGCTGGTGTCCTGGGTATCTTCAAACGCAAGAAGAGTTCCACAGTATGGTCTCGCTTTGAGGGAGTAGCCCTCTTACTCACTAAGCGAGCACTTACCATTCAGTGGGGGGCTCCAGCTACCCTGCCGGTGGCAGAATGGCAGGGCTTGGTGCATAAATGGGGTAAGGCGGAAGGTGAAGCCCTACGATATGGAGAGGCATGCCACCAGCCCAAGCGCTCAATCTCACAAGAACGGGAGACCCTTTAAACACAGTTTTTGCTCCCTGATTATCTCCCCCACGATAACCCAACAGACCTGAGGAGGTCCAGGCAGGCAGTCCTACACAGCACATCATCGCTAATAGGGTCCTTGTACCCTTATCCACCTATCCTCCTTTGCCCCCAGACAGTGCAGAGACTATCTATGGGCTTTTGCCCCCAGTCTCTCATAGCTGCTACCACTGTGCCATTCATACTGCTATGCCCTAGACACTACTTCACACCTGACCCTGTCTCTACCCAACTTCGTGGCCCTCCCTTAGTTGCAGACTCAATCCGCTGGGTACTTGTAAATTGATGTCATTATGTGTTCAGTTTGGTATACATTAATGTAAGGCGGGTTGTTCTTACGCCTCTAAACTTGAACAGTCTCAGCTATGCTCAGGAAACTTTAGGCATTATTGTATTGCATGTTCATTGCTCATTCTTGTAATTACCTACCCTGGGATTCCTTTTGTACTACTGTATTCATGTTTATTGAATAACTTCAATGACTTTTTTTTTTTTAAAAGAGGAGGTCCGGCGTAAGCTTTCTGAAGGGTAATTCATATTAAATCCTTCCTGCAGACGCCGAACCATTTGACAGCTGAAGTGCAGAAACAGATCCAATACACTTTTGAGAAGGCAGATCTGAAGACGTCTAAGGGAGAAGACGGAGGAGCAACAAGGCATAGCGAGAATGCCATAGGCCAAGAAAGGCCAGAACATGATGAAATTGAGGATTGGATCTTCAAAGCAGTGATCACCGGTTGGCATTTCTCCTTTCTTTCCAAAAGAACCCCCCCCCCCCCATGTTCTGGTGCGTTGCCACCTCACACAAAGGTCGCACCAAGACCCGTTGTAACCAAGCTAATTCACTTCCTTGATAATGCAATATTATGAGATACCCGAAAGGCTGCACACCTCCAGACAGATAAGAAGCTTATGGTGTTTCCCAACTACAATCTAATGATTCAATAGCATGGAGCTTCTTTCATAGGAGTAAACTTGAAGCTCTGAGCAATGTGATTGAGGTGAACTCTCCTCTTTTTCACCAAGCCGACAGTAATCCTTGACCAAATGGCTTTCTTCTTCATGGAGCTGGAGGCGCACAGGACTGTGTAGAGCAACAGAAGCTGCATTTGGAGAAATGGGAACAATACAAAAGAAGGCTAAGACGAAAGGAATAGGATGCCCGAGGCAAAATTCAGCCCAAACGGATAGCAGCTCCTACACTTGAGTAAGCTTAAGAGGCTAAGGATGCAGCATTGATGGCAGACGCAACCCTTTAATTTGCAACTACTTACAAAACATCAGATTCAACTGAGGCAAGGGTAAAAGGCAAATCTGAATGATCTCCTAGGATTGAGGAAGACATGAACCTTCCTAAGATAAGCAGGCCCCAGTTGGCTGAGGATTACTTATGAGTGCACTACGACACAGCAGGACCCCGAACAGAAGACTATGGTTAACATCCTGAGGTGGGATGCAAGATGAGTAGGAGGTGCTGGCAAAAGTAACTCATTTGTGCAAGTCCATTTTAAGTCTAGGACATCTGGTCAAGAAACGTCACGTGCATGCATACACACATTATGATGAGATGAGGAGTGCATTCTGTAATCTTACAAGAAGCCCATCTCACAAAAAAGTGATAAACTGCAGCATAAAAGTGGGTTGGGGGTATTAGGAGGCAGGGGATAAGAATATTTCACAACCTATTTGGCATACGCCAGGGTAGTCTTGTGGGTAAGTTCTACGGTCCACAATTTAGCAAAGAAACCACAAATCGAACCAGAAGGCAGATATGTCCAGGTTAGTAGGAGACAAGTACATTGCAGGAGAATTCCATTGCTGGGTCTAGATCTCCCCAGCACTGGCCAAACCATACACATATAGGTAATTTCCTCATTAGTGTCAACGATGTTCTTTGAACCTCTCCTAATCAAAGGTAATTTAACTGTGTTATGAACATTACTCTCGACAGTAATTTCCTCTTTTGCTGGGGTCCCTCGTAGGTAGACTGGCTGAAAAAGCAAAGTGCGTGGGCTACAGGTTGGGGCCTCGCATAAGCTTGGAGATCTGCTCATCTTGAAGGGGTATATTCTCAATACTCCCCTGTATATGTTTTGTATACCTGAATAGATCTGTTTTTGTTGGGTCATCTCACCTTCAGGGCTCAAAATCTAGAACGGAGGCTAAAACACTTTCTGACTCTGCTCTTGACAACACAGTGGGGGAAGAGCTCTGACTAGAATTCCCACAAGGCACTAACAACCATCTGATTTATAAGATACGCTGTACAGAAATGCAGAATATATAACCTATTATATTAACACCAACAAAAACTCTACAGATAATGTACAAAAAGAGTCTGAGGCATTCATATATATATATCTATATAAGTGCCATATGTCTTACGTGACTCATATTTGAAGTACAATTGAATATGTTAGACTAGAGAATACAGCAGTAGGACCAGAGTTAGCCACAATCTCATACACAAAAGGCAGCTTCATACTGATCCCCAAAACAGTTTGGGTTTAATGATTACAGCAGAGACTAACTTTGCTACACTCAGAGGGAGCCAGATCAGGATGCCTGTTAGCCAGACAAATGTGTACCAAAGGACAGTACACAGTCACAACAACCAATTAAGTATTTACATCAAATTACCAACAGTTGCACATGCAAACTGAAGTTAACAAAATAGAAATCTGTGATAATTACGAGTATGCTGCTAGGTTACCCAAACGGAGACAGGATCAAAAGATGGACATGGACCCCCTGATCACATTGGCAGAGATCAATTTTTCCGTAGACCAACTAGCCATGGGGAACACTCTTGTCAGCGTTGGTCCACCCTTCTAGTTTTACAAAGTGTATCAGAATAAGCACTCAGAATGTCAGTTAAATCTGTATAAAGCTGCTGACCAGGCAGGTGTGCTTCCATTTACAAGTAGAGCGGCGATTTTCGTAATGTAGTCCAAGCCAGTCCAAGACTTACTAGATCGGGCATCCTACTGTCCACATTAAACCGAGATTGTAAAATATTGAACAAAATAATAAAAAACAGAACGCAAAGGCTTTCCCTCACCTCACCCAGACCAAAGTGGCTTCGGTTCAGGCAAGAGTACTTCCACAAATATTGGCAGACTTTTCATCTGATGGACACAATACCAATCAATAGCATATTCGCAGCAGTGACCTCCATTAACATGAGAAAGTATTCAATATCCTCTTTTGGAATTACCTCATTCAAATCCTAAAGAGATGGACTTCAGCAGAGATATCAGGCTATGGATTAGAATATTATACTCAGCTTTGTGAACGTGTGGAGTGATGCCCTTGGTAGCTTGTCAGATGTTCAGGACAGGTACCCCACGCGCTAATGCAGTAGAAGCAGTCTTTGCCCTGGTGGAGTGAGCCCACAAGCCCTCTGGGGGTTCATTCTTCACCAATGCATTGCATATTTTTATGCAGAGTACTATTCGTATGAAGATGGTTAGTTTCTGCACAGCCTTGCACTTCTTCGCTCTAGTGAACCTAATGAAGAGCTGATCATCCACCCGGTGATCTTTGGTGTGATCAATATAGAATGACAGAGCTCTTTTTTGGCCCAAACAATGAAGTCTCTACTCCTCCTTCTACTAATGAGGTTGGGAGTATAAGGCAGGCAGTGTAATCCTCTGGCCAATGTGAAAAGGGGAGGTCACCTCAGAAGAAAAGAAGCACGCATCCGAAGAAGTTGGTGTATGGAGGCTAGACCGACAGAGCCTGAAGTTCACCAACCCTACTGTTCGATCTAATGTCCACCAGCAACACCATCTTCAGATTCAGAAGCGACAGAGGGCAGCTATGCAGGGGCTCAAAGAAAGAACACACAAGGAAAGTAGGGACCAAACTGTAGTCCTATCGGGCCTTAACAAAGGGAGTAGGCATGAACAAATGTTGCAAACCTTTCAAAAATTGAGTCACAAAAGGTGGCTTAAATAGGGAAGGTCGGTCTGGCAGCCACAAGAACGCTGAGATGGCTGACAAATAACCTTTAACGGAGCCCAGAGCAAGCCCTTGTCAGGCTAAAGAAACAATCAACAACAAAACCTCAGCAGGAGGTGCAATAAGGGGTTCCACATGGCTAGAGGACCAATCCATAAACTTATTCCAACCGAAGGTGTAGACAGTTTTAGTGGAAGGATGTCTGATTGCCAAGATGACACAACATTCAACTGGGTGATTTTTATGGTATGTGGCGCTTGTGGACTTGCCTCGCACTGTGCGTCAATTTCTATATTGTTTCACCTGCGTGCTCAAAGAGGAGGAAGAATTCAGCCCAACTTCTCCAAACCAGATTTACTTGGATCAGACAAATAACCTGCACAGCTCTAGCGCACGCAAAAACATTAGTACAATGGTAGAGAGTGAGAACCTTTGTAGTGCTTATATTTCTTTTTATTTTCGGCCCATTGGCCCCTTCCTCAGATTTTCAGCGTATACTCGCTTGCTCCACACTGGGGTGTGATTACACAACAAATTCAGTTTACAAACACAATTTTAACAAAAATTTCGAGTGCGCCAACACTGAAGAAGTCGTGAGGCACTCCCTCTTGCTATGAAACACATGCTAGCTGGCTATAAAAACAAAGGAAGAGGCCAATGAGCCAAAAAAAGGAAATATAAGAACTACAACTTGTTCACTCTCTACCATTGTACTTAGATTATTGCGTGTGCTAGAGTTGTAAAGGTTTACTGCCAAAATGACATCATAAACTTCAGGAGGGAAATCGAAAACCCTCAACTGTCGCCACTCAATCTCCATGCATGAAGGTGGATATATCACAGGTTCGGGTGCAAGACTCTGCCCTGCTGTTGCAACAGGAGATCCTCCCAAAAAGGCAGCCTGACCAGAGGACATATGCTCATGGTCAGCAGTTTGTGATACCATACTCTGTGCCCACTCCAGAGTTATTAGGATGGCTTGGGCCGTTAGGTCCTGATCTTCTTGGGAACTCGCCGCAGGAGTGGTGTCAGCGGAAAGGCATACAGGAGTTCAAAGAACCACTTGAGGCAGAACGTGTCTGAGTGAGAGTCACCTTGGTAACTCCAGCATGCAGAACTACTGACATTGCGCGTTCCCAATGGTGGCTAATAGATAAAACTATGGTTCTCCCCACGCTCAGAACAGACCTTACACCACCTCTGGATGTAGACGCCATTCTTGATCCGGGAGCTACTTACTGTTGAGTTCGTCCACCCTGCCGTTCAGAGACCCTACCAGGTGTTGTATGACCAGGAAAATGTCCTGACATTCCAGCCATGTCTAAAGGCACAGAGCCTACTGGCACAGGGTCCACAACACCACTCCACCATGTTGGTTGCAATACTACATGTCGGTTGTTTTGTCCGTGAACACCTTAACCAGCTGTTTGCTAGATTGAAGGAATGCTTTCAATGCCAAGTGAATCACCCTCAGCTCCAAAAGACTGAGTTGGAGCAGAGTCCTCTGATCTCCACCTCTCCCAGATCGCTGCCCCAACCCAGGAGTGATGCATCTGTCACTGCTGTTAGCTCAGAGTGGGGAAGGGAGAGGGGTCTGCTGCTGACCCAATTGTGGTTTGTCAGCCACCACTGAAGATCTTTTGCACTCCCTTCTGATATCTGGACCAGGTTGGAGAGTCTTCCCTGATGCTGTGCCCACTGGGACTTCAGGTCCCACTGCAGAGCCCACATATGCTAGCAGGCATACTTTACTAGCAGGATGCAGAAGGTCATGAGACCCACCAGCCTCATAGTCTTACCGAAATCCATGATAGAGGCCGAAACATTGGCATCATAGCCTGAATATTCCCAACTTGCCCCTACGGTAGATAGGCATAGAACTACACCGTGTTCAGAATGGCTCAGTTTAAAGGAATAGTCTGAGAGGGAGTCAGGTGTGACTTCAGCACATTGATAGTGAACCCGGCGAATGCCAAACGTTCGCTGTGGTCTGGAGGTGGGTGCCGACTGTGTGGGGAGAGACCACCTTCAACGCCCAATCACTGAGCTAGGGGAAGACTGTCATCCTTAACCTCCACAGATGGGCTGCAGCCATCACCATTACTTTTGTGAACATCCGAGGCACGCTGGTGAGGCCAAATGGAAACACAGCAAGCTGAAAATGGTTGTGGACCACCGTGAACCACACGCAACGCCTGTGGGCCAGCAGGACAGGGATGTGGACATAAGCATCCTGCAGATCCAGTGATACCATCCAGTCTCCATGATCCAGGGCAGGCAGGACCTGAGCCAATGTGAGCATCTTGAATCTCTTTTTTAGTAAGTAGTTGAAAGGGCATAAGTCTAGTGAAGGGCGGAGGCCTCCATATTCTTCTTCGGCACCAAGAAGCAGCCGTAATAATAGCCACACCCTATCCCTGGAGTGAGCACCCACTTGATGCTTCCTTTGGCTAAAAGAGCCTTCGGTTCCTGTTGAAGCAACAAATGATGGTAGCATTGTTCCAGATCCAGAGGACCCAACTGGCATTGAGGGCGATCCCGCTGATTGGAATCTCAAAGTCCACGGACCCCAAAGACACTTCAGAGGAGTCAGTGGCCAAAGATGGCATGCACTTCATCATAAAATTCTTAAAGTGTTGGTGGGCGTTGCTACACCGCCAGGAAACTTAGGGTGGCGTGGAGCAGGCTCTGACACAGACTCTGCAGGTGGAAAGCAGGAGCGCAGCCTGAAAGCACAATATCAAGAAGGCGAAGTTCAAGAGCACTTTGACCTCTTGTACTTTTTTGACTTACCCGACTTCGATGAGTAAGTCTTTGAAAGGGAAAACGATCGGCCATGGGAACGGCACAGGAAACAGCCCAAAGATCTTCCCCATGAATGAAAATAGGAATAGGAGCAGCACAGAGCCTTTTTCTGCCAAGCAACCAGGAGCTTCATCACACGCTCGTGAATCGCCTTTTGGTTCATCCACTTGCACTTCATGCAGACCTTGTAGTCATGACATGACCTCAGGCACAAGAAACAAACCAGGTGGGTATCGGACACAGACAGCTACCTGTGACAATCCCCACAAAACTTAAACCCTGAAGGTTTAGCAGGGGACATAATTCTTTATCCACACTGGGAGGAAAGCTCAAAAGTGTCAGCAAAAAGTTTAAAAGTTGGTCAAATAGGGAACAAGGTAGCTCTCCAGATTCGCGCGGATGGTGGGGAACGAGAAGAACTGATGTCAGCTCGCTGGGGTGGTCCCTGTATAGGCATTGCAACATTTTTCTTGACGCAGAGCCGAACAATGCCATCTGCTGGTGCGTAGACATACTTGCTCAAGATTTTCTGCTTATAGTCTAATGCCTGGCAAATGTCCTATGGTGAGGAATCTGTGGATGTAAGTCTCTATCAGAAATATGCATTACAAAAAAGTTGCTAAAAACTTGATAGACAACCACTAATAGAACAATTAAGGACAATTGTGGAGAAGTGTGGCTCAGGGGTTAGAGGCAGCAGACCCGGAAGCTGAGATCGGTCCTGGACCAGGGTTCAATTCCCCGCCTCGGCGGGTCTTAGGCTAAAAATTCCACGGACTCGATAATTCTCGCCCCGGTGCCTCCACGACTCTCGGGTTCACACTCTGCGACTCTGGGCAATAGCTTGCTTAATCTCCACAACGGCCCCTCGCGGCGGGATGCCTGACTTTCACCTTGTGGATACCCTGATATCTCACAGGGGAATACCAGGACGGGTTCCCTAAGCAAGCGCCGGGAAACCCACTGCGGGTAGCTGTGCGCTATATAAGCTCAACTACATTTACATTTACAAGGGCAATATTTCTGCCAACATTAACATATGTTCTGGAAGCACCCTATTGGCTATATGGAGCTCAATGTAATTTATTCAGATCACTGTTTAGATGGGCATGGTCTGCAAATCAGGAACAAATTTGACTGACAGGATGACCGCCTTGTGTTCCAAGGATCGCTTCTAAGGGTTTGGTTTAGGATAAAACAAGCAAATGAGGGGTGTTTTAGAGAATTTTTAAAACAAGAGTTACACTCACACATGCTAGGAATGAAGCACCCTGCCAAATCCTTGTAAGTGCAAGTTATGATAGCAAACAATCTTGGGTCTATCACCATCTTTTTTTAGGGTAGAAATATGCAGTATTTACGGCTTCGCTTTGACCTGTTTGACTTACGCGAGATTCAGCAAATGTGGAAATACAAACAATAAGATTATAGGTGCCAATTCTAACTGCAGTATAACTGAAAACGTTTAGCTCATGTAATTTGTTGTCCAAATTTTACATGTAAGCACACAAGATTTTTATTTCAATCGATACGCCGACAATGTCTAGAACATAAAAGTTGCATACATTTAACTTCTGCTCAATGAAGAACTATATTTGGCTTGGATCATGCCATGCCTCAGAGATCCTACCATGTCACCTGCTCCATATGGGTAGGGTTCTTGACACCTTTCTGAAGTAGCATTGGGTAGCACATCCAGACACCTTTGTTGTTTTTAGTGGACACCAGGACTCTGCACTACATGCACGATACCGCCGGGAACGGGTTGGAAAAAAAAGTCCCCTATGTCAACCAATTTGTCTAAAACTCAATCCCTTTGCAAGATGAGGCTGAAGGTTAGGATCCAGGTCACTGTACTCTGCAGGGAGGTGTACACCACATAAAAGCATAGGGATGTAAATCTCCATTTCGTAGATATACCCACCAGCCAATTTTGCCAATGAAGTCAAGTGCATGCCCTGTGCATAGGTACAGTCTGGAACTACACCCACACTGTTACGAGTAGTCAAACCCAACCACATAGCCCCCGCCCCCAAGGTGAAAGGGAGCCTTGAGAACACACTCAAAGGAAGGTCCATCTGCTGTGTCAAGTTAGTCTACTGTGCCATGCCTTGTATGTTTGCTCTCGGTGTCTCTGTGCACCTACACTGGGGAATACACATTTTTGTTGTTAATGGGGAGTATATCCCCTTGAGCAAACAGAAGAAGTGCTCCCAGTACATGAATATGAATCGAAATGAGGGTAAATAAGCTGTGAAGGATTCAACTCTTAACGCCTCTCGAGGGATCCCTCGATGCAAGACATTGTATTTTGCTGAAAGGCATATATTTAGCATAAAGAAAAACGTGATGAGAAAGCTACAATTTGTGTGAAATCTAGAATCTTTTTCACTTTCCAAATTCCTCACCTGGTAATTCCTGACTCCGTCCCAGCATGCAGTCTGATGAGGCTGAGCCTTCAAATCTTCAATCCCAAACTGTCCAATCAAAAGGAACTGTGATTAGTTGTGCAACATCCAATTAGAGCCAGTACATGGGCAGGGACATATATGCAGTGATGCCACACAATGAACATTTAAGCTGTAGGTACCATCAAAAAAGTAGTAAATAATAAAAACAACATCAGCATAATTTCAATCAAAAAGTAATTAGTTATCCCAGGACCAGCTGCTTGTACTGAGAAGCCTGATCCTCTAGACTGATGTATTGTTTTTCATGTTGGGAACTACACTATAGATATCTTTGTAGAGGAGAATAAGACCCTTTTAAAAACCCTGATGTTTACCTCCTGAAGCCCAGTTCAGTATGAACAGTGATGGTACTAGTATTATCAAGATTCCTCAACAATTTTTTTTAAAAACCGTTTTCATATCCGAGACAAGCGTGGTCCTACTGTAGGCCAGTGTCTCCCTCTAATAAGTACTTCTACTGATGTGCCATCACATTTCTTTCAACAGTTTTTTTTCGGCTCTTAAACTGGAGAAAGTGAACTCCATTTTGATAAAACCATTCCTTTTTATTAAACCAATATGGGCTTGTGTATCCATTGTTCTTAATCACATGATGATAAACTTCTTTTCCCACCATTCCTTGTAACCACTATTAGACTCAGTTGAGTGTGCCACTTGGGGCACTAATATAGATATTTCAAACTCTTTCATATCCCCAGATTTTCCCCTGTAAATATAGCTGTGGTCTAGGCTTTACATTTACGTACCTCGATGGCTGGCTAAGTTGCCCCACTTTTTTTTTACACAAATATTTATTGATGTTTTACGGACATATGATCACAGGTTACATGCATATTCGTGTTTTGAGCACTTGAAACAATCATTTTAGCATACATTTATGTTTTTACTTGCTGTTCATGCTTATGTGTACTGTATGATAGTAAACATGATGTTATATCATTTGAGGAGTCATATCCCTATACATTCAATTGGTGTTTCTCTTGAGGAAGCATGACTATATTCCAAATTGTATATTAGTCCTGTTTTTGTGAACCTGTTCAGTACTGTAATCCAATAACCGTGCCTCGTAAATATGAACTGTATATGACAACCTAAACTGGTATTTTATTGGCATGGCATTTTCTTTTAAAATCTACACTGCACCCCCCCCCCCTACAAACGTACTTGGTCGGCTGGGTGGATTGGTACATTTGTATATTATAGAGAGGCCATTAACTGAAGGAGAGGGAGGAAAGGACTGAGACAGAAAACAGTTCCATTCAGGCGTTGCCATGTCGACCCACTTCCATATTTTGAAACAAATTTAAATGTGGCTCTGCATCGATGGCACAAGAGGATATTGTTTTTATCCATGTGGTTTGCCAATTTGGTAGTAGAAGCAACTATAATTCTAAGTTGTCAGACACGCTGTCCAGCTTCATGCCGTTCAACAGCATATTAGATTTTAAATATTTGTTAATTTACAAACATTTTTTTTCCTGGTGCTAATAGTAAGATTTAATAGGCAACAAAAGTGGGAGAATCTGTTTAATACTTTTTGAAGTCCTAAAGGTGTGTAAGAAATTAGATGGGAGTCATCAGCTAATGGTCACGTTCGTATCGTAACCACACAAAGAACCGGAGTCACCAACAACGTTGACTCAATGAGTAAAAACGCCATTTTGTTTAAAGTGACAATACAGTAATAGCAGCCTTGATTGAAACCTTTAGTTACTGAAACGGACTCAATTGCCCCACCCCTTGTATCTCTTAAATGTTGCAAGCCTTGCGATCATATGATATTGCGCGGGTCATGGAAAGGAGCGGTATCATACAGTATCTTTCACAGTTTGTAGCTAAAAACACTATCAAATCAAATGTGGACTTCAAGACAACACTGAGATGTATAGTAAAGTTCTCATTAAGGCAGCATACTTCTGAATGAAGAGATGGTAAAAAAGACCTAATTTATGGTATTAATTATCCTCCTAAAGCCAGTCTGATCTCGGCTCTTCAGAGCACTACAACTTTACTGTTGCAAAAATTGTAGGTTCATGAAATAATGAAAATAAAAAAGAATAGGCGTGTCCACATCTTTAAAATGCATATTAAGTGTAACATGAAACACTGGTTATTTCCAGATCTTATAACTAGCAGGAAAAACCTTTTACAGGTTTATAGATTTTTTTTTACGCAATCCAGAAACCTTGTTGTCGACATATTATCCAGCGGTAATGAATACTCTAGATTAGTAACTGCTACTCCACCCAAATGACCACCACCTTTAACATCATTTAACATAGGAATTATAAGCTTAGGTCTATTAGAGTAACTAAACTAGAAAGATTAAGGCTGATGTGAACAGATAAGTGGTTGCTTTCTGGAGGCAACTCTCCAAAGGAAGCAAATGGCTTCACATTTTTTATTTACATCCATTGTAAGCCATTCTTGTTGAGCATGCACCCTGGCTAAATGGTGAATTTTCAAAAACCAATAAGTATTCGTATTGTTCTATTTAGCATTCATTGGAGCTTCACTATTAGGTAGCTGGACACAAATAAAAAGACTTCGATACTGTGGTAAATAAATAAATAATTACCGGTACTATTTTTCTATGCATTAATTAAAAAGGATAGCTCAATAAATAAGAGGCAGAATCCGGGGTATCTGAGTCATATTGGCTTTAATTAGATGGCTCGAGCCAATGGACCATCGGGTTCCATCACCTGCAAAGGTTCAGGAAGGGACAGACACAGGACAAAGGGAAAAGAAAAGCCTAATGTCATATTAACATCATACAGTATATATAGTAAAACAGTACAATTGCATTGAATACAGTAGGCGTAACAAGTGACAAACGAAAGATAAGAACACATGGGCGTGAAAAGAAGGCGTGCACAGGGCGTGCACGGAGGCATGTGATGTAAACGTCACAGAAGTGTCATAAAGGGGTGGATACATGGAGGGGGCTTCACGGGCAGCTGGAACCTTTAACCTACTGGTGCGCGCAAACGGGCCATGACGTGTAACTGGGGAGAGCTGGGGGCTTTGACTTCTGGCACTAGAAGAGGAGACTAAAGTCTGGGATGTCAGGACGACATGTACCTATAGCATATCTGATATCTCGTGTTTGGAGAACATGTTGATAGAATCTAAAAGTCATCAGGGCAAAGGCTACTTGTCACTAAGGCTAGTGCATGCATATATTTCTTTATGTATTGCGTGTGCTATGAATCTTCTATGGACATTAATTCAGTAATTCTCTTGCATGGAGACAGGAAGACTAGACTTATAGATGAAGATGTTTATGCGGTTCGTTAGCTAGGAATGCGAAGCCGGGGAGCTGAACAGATAACTAGAGGCATAACATATTCTTGGCAGACAGGCAGGCAGGCCAGGCCGGGCACCGCGCTGCTTGGCAAATAGTAAGTGAAGGGTCAGGGATGCGGGAGGGGCTGCATCACTCCTCAGAGTGGTTTCAGGAGACTCGAGGCTTGAATCTGGTGTCCGGGCCCTGTGAGGCCTAGAAACGGGGACAACTCGATGATTTAACGTGTACGATGTAAAGACGTTGGCAACATAAGCCTAATACTTGTTGCTTTCAGGAGGGACTGGATAACTGACATACTATCGTTGGACACAACTGTAATTGCGTCTTTATTCGGACAAGAGGGTAAATATGCATATCGATCATGCACATACAACATACGATGGGGAACACGTAGGGACACATGACAGGGCAAAATTCAATTTTCCTCAATACAATAGATTTGGGATATCATCAAAGTCTAAGTCTGGACTCCGTGTTTAGCACAGTGCCCTATTTAGATATGGTATATGAATGATGATCAGCTGTTCAGGTGAGAGCTTGGATCGGTTATTCAAAAGAATCTTTAACTAAAAACTATCCATATACATCTTTATATGGATTCTGCAGCAGGAGCAGTTGGCTGGCTCGAGTCAGGTCACAAACTAAATGGTAGTCAGTCTAAATGTATACTGCCCAAAAGCAGAAAAGCCAGCTGCCTTTCATCCAGGCTTTCACCAGTAGCTGACAACCCTCTATCCATTTAGCTTCTTGAGCATTTGTATGCAAGTCTAAGAAGATCTAGTTATTGCTGACATTCCGATTTTGAACAGAGTGGACAGAGAGCATGAGATATTTACAATATTTTCATAGCAACATGATTAGAGCTTGATATTATTCTGGCACCTTTTTGCAAATTTATTGTTAAGTAAATCACAATAATAAAGTATTTGTTAATTAAGTACTAGTGTCAAGATTTTATGTGATTGTTATTTGAACTCTACCAGTGAAGATTAGCAAAGACGCAACTTAATGGTGTGGTTCAAGTAAAAATCTGTGTTAATATTGGCATGTTAAATATATGTTCTGGATCCCAACTTTGGGCATTAGACTTTATACGGTTGAGTGCGCAATAATGCACAGCAAACAAAAATATTATACTTTAAGAAACAATGCAGAAAACTCCTAGCAGCACAGTTGAAAGCTAAAATTACTTCTAAGAGGGTTCAATAACCCCTAGATGTGAAGGGAGAGGTCATTATAGAAGACAGTGCTACTGTATTAAACTTAAGGAAATTCTGTGAGTCCTTGTACCAGAGAATAAACGTGGCAACAGGACGTTGACGGGTTCCTTCAACCCGACCGCACGTATAAATTACTGGAGGCCAGGAAAACTGACCTAGGTAAATCCATCACCAAAGGCGAGGTCATTTCTGCTATTCAAACAGGTAAAGGCACCAGGGCCGGATGGATTCACAGTCGTTTTCAATAAACATTTCTGTGAGAACCTAATTCTATCCTTACGAGATTGCAGAATAGCTTTGGAGACACTCAAGAGATCATGAAAACAATAAAAGAAGCAAACTTAGCACTTATTCTGAAAATTGGGAAAGAACCAACACTATGCACCTCTTACAGATCCATGTCCTTGTTAAATATAGATATAAAGATCTTCAACATTCTAGCGATGAGATTAGGCAATCTTCTGCCAGGTCTAATTAACAGCCAATCTGCCTTTATCCCAGGTCAACTGCCTCACATCCTGGAAAATACCCAGAGGGAGTGCAAGATTGACCTAATGCTCTAATTGAAGGCTGAAAAGGCGTTCAGAGTGGCCTGGATGTTGGTGGAGGGACTCATCGGGGCATGGGTTTTGGTAACTACTTTTTGAATTGGGCATTGGATATTTACCTGTCACTAAGGGCATGTATCTGAGCCAACAGACTGACTTCAACTACCTTCAAAATAGAAAGGAGCACCAGATAGGGCTGGTAATTCTCCCCACTCATCTTGGCGCTCACTATGGCATTAGGAACAGAAAAGAAATTAGAAAGGTGGTGATGGGATGGGCCGCCCATAAACTAACCATGATTGTGGGTGACGTTCTGGTGTCAATATAATAACCTGTTGAATCCTGCACCCACTCCTGGAGCAGCTGGAAAGATATAGATCTGTCATGGGATTTAAGGTCCGTACAGCAAAATCTGCGGCCCTCTGCTAAATCCACAGTCAAACCAGAAAGCAGTATTGCAGACAATATGGAGGCAAGACCATAAACATCTTGAGAATTTAATTGGATCATTTCATTCACCAAGTAGTCAAAGTAAACTATGCCCAATTACAGAAAGATTTACAAAGGGATTTTTTTTTTTATAAATCTTTTTATTATTTTTAAAACAAGAAAATAAACAGACATATCCGGTGCCATATATACATACAATGATAATAGGGTGGATTGGTACAGGAACAGGATAGACATAGTGCAACAGAAAATCATCGAGAGGCCCGCGCTATTGTATACAAAATAAGATTTGCATCAGTATAATCGATAAACAGTTTAGAGGCGGATCCTCAAAACCCTCCCACCCATTAAATCAAAGCAACAGGAGAGTCATGGCAACCAGATACTAGAATTTAAGGATCAAAGTCAGGATATTTTGCCAATATTACGAGTAAAAGAAAGGCTAAGAAAAAAATTGAGAAAAAGGGAAAAAACCATATGGGCGATAACAAAAAGAAAACAATAAACCCATCCCCCCACCCTGCACCCCTGCAAACGGCTATCGCCTAACCCCCAGTAGCAGCGTGCCTGTCGCCCCAACTAACTAAGTTCTAAAAGAAGAGAACTACAAAAGTAGAAAAGTGGAGGAGGGCAGATTCGTACGGGCTCCCGGTCACCCCTCCCCCCCCGCCAGAACCAAGAATCCCCAGATTGAAATCAAGAAATCTATCGGATAACAAATATTCATCGCAATAAGGGAAACTTCAAACACCGCCCAGCCTTTCAAAAGCACAAGTTTAGCAGATCCCGTGTCCATCGATACTTGAGGTCAAACCCAGTCTTTCAATATCATCCTTGCCCCTTCCGATCAAACGTGTGAGCCTCCTCCGGACAAACCCCTTCTTCAACAGGACAGTCCGAGTACAAAGAAACTGCAATAATAATCAGAGCAGGACACAGCAGGAGAACGAAAGTGCAGTGAACACGGTCAGGTCCAGAGACTACCCTCTCCGTTACGAACTCCCAGCGTTGAGCCGTCCGCCATCCGAGCGGCGCCGATGTATAGGGGAGTGACGCAGTTTCAGTCCGATTACAGTTCTCATCAAAAGTCTCTGGAGGGGGAACATCAATTAGTCCTTCCATAGTCGGCAATGATCGTAGGCTTAACAATCCATGTGTGGCATCGAGCTTGTTCTCACCGCCCAAAACACTGGTCAAAGGCGCCGACACCTCCCATAGTACGGGGTCTGCTTCCTCCATCAAAGCGGCCATATTGGGTATCTCGGTCTTTCCCGTTTCTGGTGGTGGAGTAGGGTCCGGTCCAATTCGTACAATCTCAGACAAGCGAGCTACCATCTTCTGAATGCGGCCTTCGACGTACACATGAACTGACTCTATGGCAGTGGCGTCACTAGGGGGGTGCGGGGGGTGCGGCCCGCACCGGGTGACACCAGCACATGGGGGTGACACCAATCTGGTTGTGCTGTGTTGGCCAAACTTTGCAGCCTCGCGCCTCTGCCATTAAATGGGCGCTGCCGTCCTTTCAGAAGACTTCCTCACTCGCGCTCCGGTGGAATTTTATGACCAGAACCTTTCATTACTTAATACTGAAGGGTGTATAATCTCGCCCAGTGTCTGCTAAATTTGATTGGTAAAGGTTTATAATAGTAGCGGTTTAAGCTTAGTCATCATAATAAGCTGCCTGCCAGTGCCCGGACGTTCACACACAGTCTAGTGTCTTCTTTGTGCAATACACAGTACTTTTCAGGGGCCCTGCGCCAAGCAGCATAGTTGAAGTCGCACTCTTGTCAGTGGTGACAGAGTAGCGATAGTGTCACTTATAGTCCATTGAAATGTCACTCAATTACCCTGAAATTATGATTATGTCACACACATAAGCAATCTAAAACCTTGGCCATGCATGGAGCTGAAAAAGCGTGTCCTGCTCAAATAAAAAAAACATACGGCAGCAGCCTTATGCACTTCCGGCCACACGGGTCACTTTTACAGCATAGGACTTAAAGCACAGACCTACTCCAGGTGGGCTCATGGAGGGCTTAGGAGAAATTGACTCATGAGGGAAGGAGGGAGGAAGTGATTGTTCAGCCATGTGCAATCTGTTCTTGGTGTTCCACATAAATGCATAGAATGTTCACGTATGCCCAGACTGAATCATTTCAGAGTGTGATTCCAAACCCCACAAATGCTTTTACATCCTGAATCAGGAAGTGAACTGGGAGGTAAAAAATGTGTATCTTCACATGGTTCCTGACCTCTTTCTCTGCTAGATACTGTTGATGAGTCACATTTAGAAACCAGTTTCTCAGTGTATGTGTTTACTCTATTGTATTGTATTGTAATTGCATTTATATAGCGCTTACTACTCCTGACGAGGCGTCAAAGTCCTTTTTTGGCAATGAACACGATTTATGGTTCATTAGGTCACCGTGTTTAGTTTCTCAGCTGCAGGCGCACAACCTGACTGTTCTTTGCATGAGATCATGGACGCAGAAGGGCGCATTCTCTTTGCTGGACCCTACAATGGTCTGCAGTTGTTATCTGGAGGAAGGGGTGACACGCCTTTGCTCAGCTGTGACATAACTGCGTGAAAGACTCAACGAGGAATCAGTAAACCATCACGGATTGGAGAGACACGGTAAACTCAAGTAGTGAAACGCTCCCCGCAGTTTAACAACCATGCCGCTCCCCTCCCCGGAATCACTGTTAAGAGTGGACTCTGCAGCCAATCAGCACTTCGGTTGGCTGAGGTGAAAGGGATACTTCAATCCTAGATCACCCTCTACACAGTACGAGTCCCACACACTCCTAGAAAATGTTTAGACATATAACTGGCTCTCTGTCGACCCAGAAGTAGTGACAATACGGAGAAATGTTAATCACTGTTAAAAAATCAATACTGGACAGCAGGTTGCCTTCACGGGCGGGCCTTGTAAACTGAAGTTACGAGCAACTGAGCCAGCATTTTACATCAGCGGAGCAAAGCGGTTCTGTCATTCTGTGCTTTAGCCGAACACTGCTGAGGAAGGAACCTTCTGTTTCCATAGAATTCTTTACACTGCAAAATGTAGTTTTCCCCACCTTTTGCGCTAGCAGCACTGCCCCATCAGCCAAGCCTGGTAGGGGAGTACTGTAAGGAAAAGGCCTTGGGGGCTTGTGGCGGAGCCCCGGGGGCACCAAGAAGACCTGCTTCCTGGTCTCTTCCTCTGTTGCCGGTGTAAGGAAGGACTTTATATTCCGATGGCCCGGGACTGTGGAGGGGAACTCGGATGCAAGGAGGTGAAAGCAGGAGAGCCGAGGAGGATGACCACCAGGTAGGCGTGCCGGACGAATCAGCCTGGTCTCTGTCACAGAGGAGGTCCATGGGGTAAGTCATGAGGGGGTGACACCATGAGTTACTCGCACTGGGTGACACCAACCCTAGTGACGCCCCTGCTCTATGGCTGCCAACACAGTTCGTGGTGATGGGTCACTCTCGGTCAGTGCCACCGCTCCTCGCTCGGTGTCGGTCATGATGGCTTCCCCCAGCGAGCTCGATCTCTCAGAGGGGGACAGGCGAATAGGGAACAGACGACTGCAGAGGGGGACTTATCAGTTGTTTCGATAATATCCTGGGTCCACCACCGCAGGCGGAGACCCCAACCCAGCGAACCCCAGTGGGCCCATTACCGGGTCACCGGGCAGGACCCCCGTCCACAGCTGCAATCGTGGGTCGTCACTCCTCCTTCGACCTTCACCAAGGCAGCCGAACGTCTTCCACATCAGTCCGAAAAAATAAAAAAATAAATGTTTCCACCCCGGTTGACCGGACCCAATCACACCACCACAGCCGATGTTGTTTAACTGTAACCCGGGTGGGCCAGTACTCGAGACCCCGGCTTCCAAGCAGATCTAGGCCGCAAACTTCCACTCGACATATCTTCGTCTGCCCAACAGGTAGAAATCTCGGGATAGCACCGTTCGGGTCAAGGCAGGTTCATACACACAGTGGCTGGGCGCAAGGACAGGATAAATGACAGGATTTTCAGGCGGGAGTCGGAGGTCGGCGGAGCTGGGAGCCTACGCGGCCATCTTGGTTGCTAGCGTAGCTCCTCCCCCTACAAAGGGATTTTTAAAGCTGAACACTTCAGAGCCACTCTTGCTTGAGATAGGTAGCTACATTTGTTTTTCGATAACCAACTTTATTGAGATTTATTGACAGGAAAAAAACAGCACTGGTCAGTTCTTCCCAAGCATGATACATTAACTTTGCAGTCGCATTTGGTTGTATACGATGCACACTGTGGTCTGTGCAGACTGGAATTCTCATACAATGACAAAATTCCCTCTACCCGACCTTACCCAACCATTAGCCCCACACCGACCATGCTTGGCTGGACATCCCCTGGCTACGTACAGTGGCCTTTCTTGTGCCGCACACCACTCAATGCCTCTGTGCCATTTGACTACACTAGGTGGGGTAGGGTTTTTCCATGCGGCCGCGATGTCTCGTTTGGCCACCATAATGGCAGTACCCAAAAAGAGTTTGTCCGCCAGGGACCCGTCTAGGACGTCCATGACTCCCAGGAGCAAGTTCAAGGGACTGCGTGGTACCTCCCATCCCAGAACGTCAGTCAGTTCGGAGACCAGTGTCTCCCAATATGGGCTGAGGTGGGGACATACCCTTACTATGTGGTAGAAGTCTGCCGGTTCTGACCCACAGCGGGTGCAGGACGGAGTGGCGAGCAGCCCCGCTCGGTTGAGGGGACATGGGGTGAGGTATGCACAATGGAGATAGTACAGTTTGACCATACGGCGCCTAGCTGAAATGGTAATGTTTTTTTTTAATAATGGATGTGTACGGGGGCTGCACTCACTTAATCAATGTTTTGAATGTTTATCCAATATGTGTGCTGCGCTAGATTAGTGCCTGCTCACTGCGTGATAACAAAGTATATGGCCTGGTACAAAAACCAGGACTCTAGCGCGCACAAACAATAATTCAAATTCTCCAATAGTAAATTCAAGTTTGATTTTCTCTCATCATCAACAGTATAGCATCACAAATTCATTTGAATATCATTCGATATCATATAGTATTATATGCTCAATCAACAAATAAAAATGTTCCGTTATAAAATACATAAATCATATAATGTGTTCAACACAATTAAATAAAACCCAACCCAATGCATTTCGGGGCAAGAGCCCCTTCATCAGGGGTCTGTTACAAAAGAAAAAAGAGAGAAAGAGAAAGAAAACTGAGTTACTTCTGATGCTTGTGTGGTCTATATCATTTCTGTATGCTAGGTTGCTTAACGGTTCTTACCACAAATATAAGGTCTCATAGCCAATCGTGGATTGGATGATTATCATTCATGCGACTGCGAATGGTCTAGAGGGTGAATAAATAATAAAATAATCGGCACTTGCGTTTAGGTAAACACAAGTACCCGTGGGTACTTATAAAAAGTGCAGTTTACCTGAATCTTCACGTGTGTGCGAACTGTAATGAAAAAGTGCATAATATTCAAGGTTAGGAGAAACCTTAAAAAAAACGTGCTCTGCGCGATGTTTACAAAGGTATATAGTGGTGCTCACCTGGATTGAAATAGTTATAAGCAGTAAATCCTGTGAAATTTAAAAAGAAATCTAATGAGCATCATTTAATGCATTAACGTTTTCTGTTAATGACTATGCTCTCCTGAATAAGAAAATCGAGTTTACCTGCTGACCTTTAGGCAGCGTATATCTCCGTCGTTTAGTTAGTTGACCCGTCGCACTGCAGATAGATAAAATGAAGATCTTCAAAGAACGGTTCCCGTGAGCCCGGGATATTAATAAAGATCTAAGTATCTGCTCTAAACTTAGAGGTTACCATTAAACGCGAGGTCGTCTCCGTGAATACAGCCTCATCACGCGTCTACATCGACCGAGTCTAATCCTTTCTCTGTTGCTTATTTGCTTGTTGTTACGAGTGTAGCAATAAAAGAAGGACTCCTTAATGTTGTGATTAGACCGACGCCATTACTAAACGTTGCAGATTCATACTCGCTCGATAGTGAAAGATGCGAGATCTCACTATAGTTCATGAGGTGTATGTCAGGAGTGTGATAATAGAAAAGAGAATAAACATAAAAAAGAAAAAAAGAAAATAAAACAAATTATGACAGCTATAAAAAATAACAACATAACACAGCAGTCATTATTTGCATTTTCCGGCCTATTTACAATCTTATGCGATAAGAGTGATCACTCAGCATATTACCCATTTACTAGCTAGGTGTTGTTTGTTTATGTTTGTGAATTGTGGTCAGTGTGTAATTGTGTCTATTGAGCACTCGTATCACTGCGAGGGTCCTGTGGTTTGAATGTTTATAAAAAAAAAGCCATGAAATGGGCCCTACTGAGAGTAGATAAACCCGAAGAGCAAAAATATCTGATCATGCAATTATTAGAATTCTGTTTGGAGAACAGTTACTTCACATGGCTTAATGACTACTACATCCAGCTCACCGGGACGGCAATGGGATTTCCGGGGGCATGTATTTATGGTAATATATTCATGGCAAAATTCGAATTAGACTACATTCTTGAAGATTGTACCTGGCAGGAAGGCCTTGTATACTACAAACGTTATATCGATGATGTTTTCTTAATTTGGAGACGGTCAACCCTGGAACTCAAGCAGAACATTGAGAGCTTGAATCTAGCCAACCCGAGGATTCAATTCACACATAACATCAGTGCAACATCCTTACCATTTCTGGATGTGATGGTAGAAATAGTTGATGGCTCAATCCAAACAAGACTCTACAAAAAAGCAACTGATAAGAACACGGCTTTACTTTATGGCAGCTTTCATCCGGCTGCTCTAATTAACAATCTTCCCATTTCTCAGTTTATGAGGATAAAACGGATATCATCGGATGAAGTACAATGCGAGAGAAGTTTGGAAGAACAAAAACATAGATATCTAGACAGGGGATACCCCAAAAAATTGCTAGAAGCACACATGGATAAAATCAAAGCAATCCCAAGGAATGATCTTTTGCAAAAGAAACCAAAACTAGCCAATAAAAGGATGGTCTTTGTATCTAAGTATTCTACAGCGTCTAGAGACATAAAAAGAATAATTTTAAAAAGATGGGAGATCTTACAAGTGGAAAAAGATTTTGGTACACTGTTCACCGATAAGCCCCTGTTTGCTTATAAAAGAGCACAAAATTTGAAGGAGTTATTAAACCAACCTCTAAGAGATGGGAGACAGCCACAAGAAGCATACAAAGGAACAACTAGATGCTTTAACTGTAAGAATTGCAACAATGCCATATTGGGGAATACTTTACTAGATCCACGTACAGGTGAAAAAATACCATTGAGGCACACTAGGAATTGTAACTCAGAACATGTGGTATATTCAAATAAATGCCCATGTGGACTCTTGTACGTCGGGAAAACTGACAGAAAAATAAAAGTGCGATTATCTGAGCACAAAAGTCGGATTCGCAACAAAAACTGCACCTTTCCGTTGGCTAAACACTGGATCAACACAGGGCACACTTTAGCTCAACTCAGATTTCAAATTATTGAGCTGATCCCACAGCCACTAGGCCAAGACAATGCGAAGACCCTTCTCCAGAGGGAAGCCTTTTGGATTCGTAAACTACAAACTTTGACCCCCAATGGGCTCAATGATAAAATGGAAATGATTTTTTTTTTTTTATAAACATTCAAACCACAGGACCCTTGAGGGATTCAACCTCGCAGTGATACGAGTGCTCAATAGACACAATTACACACTGACCACAATTCACAAACATAAACAAACAACACCTAGCTAGTAAATGGGTAATATGCTGAGTGATCACTCTTATCGCATAAGATTGTAAATAGGCAGGAAAATGCAAATAATGACTGCTGTGTTATGTTGTTATTTTTTATAGCTGTCATAATTTGTTTTATTTTATTTTTTTATTTTTTATGTTTATTCTCTTTTCTATTATCACACTCCTGACATACACCTCATGAACTATAGTGAGATCTCGCATCTTTCACTATCGAGCGAGTATGAATCTGCAACGTTTAGTAATGGCGTCGGTCTAATCACAACATTAAGGAGTCCTTCTTTTATTGCTACACTCGTAACAACGAGCAAATAAGCAACAGAGAAAGGATTAGACTCGGTCGATGTAGACGCGTGATGAGGCTGTATTCACGGAGACGACCTCGCGTTTAACGGTAAGCTCTAAGTTTAGAGCAGATACTTAGATCTTTATTAATATCCCACGGGAACCGTTCTTTGAAGATCTTCATTTTTTCTATCTGCAGTGCGACGGGTCAACTAACTAAACGACGGAGATATACGCTGCCTAAAGGTCAGCAGGTAAACTCGATTTTCTTATTCAGGAGAGCATAGTCATTAACAGAAAATGTTAATGCATTAAATGATGCTCATTAGATTTCTTTTTAAATTTCACAGGATTGACTGCTTATAACTATTTCAATCCAGGTGAGCACCACTATATACCTTTGTAAACATCGCGCAGAGCACTTTTTTTAAGGTTTCTCCTAACCTTGAATATTATGTCCTTTTTCATTACAGTTTGCACACATGTGAAGATTCAGGTAAACTGCACTTTTTATAAGTACCCACGGGTACTTGTGTTTACCTAAACGCAAGTGGCGATATGTTTATTTTATTATTTATTCACCCTCTAGACCATTCGCAGTCGCATGAATGATAATCATCCAATCCACGATTGGCTATGAGACCTTATATTTGTGGTAAGAACCGTTAAGCAACCTAGCATACAGAAATGATATAGACCACACAAGCATCAGAAGTAACTCAGTTTTCTTTCTCTTTCTCTCTTTTTTCTTTTGTAACAGACCCCTGACGAAGGGGCTCTTGCCCCGAAATGCATTGGGTTGGGTTTTATTTAATTGTGTTGAACACATTATATGATTTATGTATTTTATAACGGAACATTTTTATTTGTTGATTGAGCATATAATACTATATGATATCGAATGATATTCAAATTAATTTGTGATGCTATACTGTTGATGATGAGATAAAATCAAACTTGAATTTACTATTGGAGAATTTGAATTATTGTTTGTGCGCGCTAGAGCAATGTTTTTTTTGAGCCATCAGGGCATCATGCCAATCCTAGTCTTCCAACGGGCCCAACCATGCCTCCCATTGGTGTCTTAGCGAGTTAAGTGTGATTGGGCTGTTGTTGGTCAATGAGGTGTAGATCCTCGATATCCCACCCTTTCCCAGATTACCCATCTTGATTTGGGCCTCCAGAGAACTGAATTCTGGAAGCGAAGTGCCTGTGGGTATGTGCGAGGTCAGTGCATGGCGAAGCTGTAGGTATTTGTAAAACTGTGACGGGTGAAGGGAGTAGATGGTCTGTAGGTCTTGGAAAGAATGTATGCGGTCCCCTTTCAATCTGTCACCAAACTGTGATACACAGATTAGGTCCCATTTCTTGAAGCCTTCTAATGTCCCCACCTCCCTAAGCCTAGCGCCGTGCCACAGAGTTTAGTGTCCCAGTGTATATAGCGTAAGGCGGAACGCCAAGCAAGTAAGACCGCCCGAGTCACTGTGGGTAGTGCAGTAGGTATTGGGTCATTGTCTGGATCTGGGACAGACCCAGCCCCTCCAGTTCAACCCTGTAGGCCGGGTTTGGACCAGCCACCATTGACCCAGTTGCGCAGGACTAGTAGGCCAGTTGCCAGGTAGTACAAGTAGAGATTGGTCATACCCATGCTTCCATCAAAAGGCGGTATTTGGCAGTGGGCAAGGGCCATACCCAGCCTCGAATTGCCTCAAAGGAACGTTGTGGCAAGACTGTCCAGCTCCCTGAACCATCTTCGCGGGAGATGAAACTGGGTGTTCTGGATGATATACGGGAAACGAGGAGGATCATAATTTTCAACAGGGCAATTGTCCCCATGGGGTTGACTGGGAGAGTCTGCCAACCACGGAGGTCCTCTTTGGTTTCCTTGACTAGCGGGGTAAGGATGAGTGACCATGCCAGGTCTGGGAGCAGCACGACACAAATACCGAAGTACTTAAATGACTGACATCATATGGGGAGAGTTGACTGCCAGTCAATGCACTCCCCTGATAAGTGAAGGGGCACTAAAGTCGATTTGGCAGGGTTCAGATACAGGCCTGACACCTGCTCAAAGGTGCGGAGGAGCTGTAGGCATCTTGGGCCTGGCCATGCTGGGTCAGCTAGGAAGAGCAGGACATCATCCACGTAAAGAGCAATTCAGTCCTCATGCGAACCCTGCCATCTCCATCCCTGGATTTGTTCAGCCGTCCGAATGAGGGACAATAGTGGCTCCATCTCGAGGGCAAAGAGGAGGGGTGATAGGGGACATCCCTGCCTCGTCCCTCTTCTGATAGGAAACATCCCAGAAAGGGCTCCGTTGATGAGCACCCGTGCCATGGGTCTGGAGTACAGGGCTCGGACCAAGTGATGGAAGCGATGGCCCATACCTGCTGCGCTTAGCACGTCCTCCAGGTATCGCCAATCGACCGTATCAAAGGCTTTCTCGAAGTCAATTAGCAGGAGCGCTAAATAAGGGGAGAGTAGATGGCGGTGCGCTAGGGCCAGATGAAGGCGTCAAAGGCAATATCTCAAACTGCGCGAGGGCATGAAGCTGCACTGGGTGGACAAGTTTGCAGAGGACTGGTCTTAGTCATTGGGCTAGGATCGTAGCATATATTTTAACTTCTGTATTTATTAAAGAAATTGGACGATTGTCCGAACAGGATGGTGAAGGGGGATGACGACCACAATTGCTACATCCTTTTCTTTTTTTTTTTCTTGGCATTTATAAGACTTACAAAGTCAACATTAAATAAGAAAATTGACCGTTGCACAACAACATCCATTTTCCAGCCTAAACACAGTATAATAGATTACAAAGATAGACATTTTATGATACTTACAGTACATGCATTTAGTCAATCTGGTACGATTTTAAATAGTCGACTAAATATATCCAATAATCTCTGGGCCTTGAGCTCGCTGGCAGTTCCTCCTCATACGTCAACAGGTGCTACATCGGTTTCTGGAGGGAATGCCCCTGTCTCTGCTACTTCGGCATAGAGGCCATGGAGGTGGGGTATTAGTAGATCTCGGTATGAGGCGTAATACTCCTATGGGAAGTCATTTGGCCCGGGCGTCTATCCGGCAACAACCAGGGAGATGGTCTGTCCTATTTCCATCCACGTGAGGGAGAGGTCTAGACTGGCCACTTCGGATTTAAGGAGCCGGGGGAGTTGGATCGCCCCTAACCCGGACCGGACATTGCAGGAGCTGGGGTCTCGGGCCGGGCTGCTGAGTAAAGCCGAGAGTAATAGTCGGCGAAGGCTTGGGCGACAGAGGTTGGTGCTCAGTGAGTGACGCCTGAGGTCTTGGATCTCTGGGACTATACGCTTCACCAAGGAGTAGGATGTCAGCCTATGGAGTATCTTTCCGTTTTTGTCTCCCCTACCATATACGCGGGCAATTGAGGACCTCCAAGGCAGTTTTGCAGAGTCCAGTAACAGTTGTTTGATTTCATCTCTCTGTAGCACGAGCTGCCTCTTTCCCCTGTCACGTGTGGTTTCGGATGAGGCCTGCTCCAGGCGGGTCGCTTGGGCTTCGAGGAGGGGGAGTCGGCTATCCTGCGCCAATCGCTTGGCTTTAAGCTGTCCCCTAGCGAAGCTTTAGATGGTGGCCTTGCTGGCCTCCCAGAGAGTGCCCGGGGAAGGGACTGTGTTTTGGTTAGAGAGAAAGTATTGTTGAAGTTTGTCTCCAACCGCCTTTCGGAATTTGCAATCTTTGAGGAACCAGGCGGTCAGCCTCCAGATGGGGTGTAGTGTGCCTGCAGGGTCCCCTAGTATGAGGAGAAGCAGCGAGTGGTTTGAGATGCACCGGGGGAGGATGCTAATGTCTGAAGCACTTCGGCACTCGGGGCAGGCATGAAGACCATGTCGATACGTGCGTGGTGCACCATGCAGGTGTGAGTATATTGGGAAGTTCTGGGGTTCCATTTCTTCCAGACGTCGCATATGCCCAGGTGAGCCGCCCATTCTGTCAGTCTCTTTGCACATGGAGTCCTGTTTGGGGAGGGTGTGCCTGTGATGTCTAGGTTTTGCTGCATAACCAGATTGAAGTTGCACCTGATCACTGTCAAGCCCAGGGGTAAGGAAGATCTACTGTCGCTAGCAGCTTTCAGGGTGGTTATTAGGGTAGCCAGAGGCACGTAAAATGACACTAGGTTGATGACCGCTCCACCCAATGTCCCGGTCAGGGCCACAAAGTGGCCGTGCGGGGAAACGTCATTTACAACGCGGTGTTTACACTGCACGACCTTTTCCACGCAGCTATTACAACGCAAGTCGTTACTATGACTTGCGCTGGATGGCACTGTGGGATAAGGAATGTTGTACTTTTATATTCCAACACCTTCCCTACTGTTACGGGGACTGGTGTTGGAATATAAAATTATAAAATTCCTAAATCCCGCCCTCCAACGCAAGTCGTTGTAACGACTTGCGTTGTAAAATCTGCTATGTCAAGTACCGCGATCTAAAAGATCGCGTTGTACTGACATATATCCGGCCGTGCGGGTCTCCAGTCACATTAGTAGGTACGAAGGGGAGGGCGTGCCCAGGAAGGATTGCTACCCCACGCGAGCCATGTTCAAAACCAGTGTGCCAGACCGTCAAACCCATGTCTTGTGCGGAAGGGACAGTGGTTACCCAGAACGTTTGTCTCTTGGAGCAGAAGGGCGTCGGAAGTGTGTCTGTGGGTGTATCTCAGGACTGCTATGCACTTAACCCTGTCTAAAAGGCCACTGGCGTTCCAAGATAGGACTCGGAGTGTTCCCCCTTATATGGTGTATACGTCATGGTCGGCGTATGGACCCAGGGGGAACATGATGCTGCTGGCCTGGAGGGTCGGTCGGACAGGTCTGTGGGTAGGCATGTGTGGAGGCCTAATTGTCTGGCACGAGAGCCGTGTGTGTGCTTGTTCAGAGTGAGAGATTGAGTGCTGCGGTTGTTTAACGAAGATAAAACAGAACTTGGGACAACGGTCCCGAACCCTCCCCCCTACCCTATACTTCAGGAATGGAAGCATCTGTCGCCCTGATAACAGTGGTTCTAACAGAACTAAACTACAGAACTTAGTATGGAAGCTGCGTGGTGGACCCCTCCATATATCAGGATATATTCATCTCAACGATTGAATCCAGTTGGATACATCGGCACTTCTGGACAGTTCAGCCTGGTTTCCCGGGTAGTTTCCACTATGCGCGTATCAGCTCGGATTGTGGTCTGCTTGTCTTTAGATTGTCAGGTTTCGGGAGAGATTAGGGTCCGTGGACCCAGTGTTATGACTGGCAGCAGCGGGCCAGGCAGACAGACCTCTTCAAGCACCTCGACCCATGCGGGAGTGGGTGCACCGCCTCCGGGACTAGGGGCTTGCAGGCGGCACAATGCCAGATCGGGGCAAATGGGGAGTGTGCTCCTTAGTCAACCAGGACCAGGCCGACTAAGGTGATTCAAAGAAGTGGGTTTTGTCTTGGAAAATGACCTAGAGGCGGGCAGGGAAAAGCAGCCTGTATTGGAGGTTAAGTGCACATAATTTCTGTTGGACCTCTGTGTAGGATCGCTGCTGGGCCTGTACTTCCCTGGTGTAGTCTTGGAAAATTATTATATTGTGTCTTTGATAGGTCAGCGTTGCTTGAGACCGGGCCATTTGTAGGATTGTATCCCTATCCTTGAAATTGAGAATCCTACAAATAATTGGCCGGTGGGGGGCACCCGGAAGTGGCTTGGGTGCCAGCCATCGATTGGCCCACTCCACTGCGAACCATGCCCACATTGCACCCTCTGGTATCCAAGACCCGATCCAGTTCTCATTAAGGGTCACCATTTGGCCATGTTCTGCCCTTTCGGGAAAGCCCACAAATTGGTGGTTGTTGCGCCTCGTTCAGTTTTCTGCATCTTTAGCCCTCTTATGCAGTTCCTTCGTGTGGGATCGAAGTTGCAAGACTTGTTCTTTCAACTGGTGTACTTCGTCCTCAACCGGGGAAGGACGGGATTCGGCTTCCAATATGCCGGCCGTGGCATTGGGGAGGTCTTGCCTTATGAGGGCCATGTCAATTCGTACCTTGCCTATTTTGTTTTCAACAGAAGCCTACAAACAGCATATGGCCTGGAACATTGCGTTAAGGTCTCCTTCTCGGAGGGGATTTTTCTCACTGATGGCTTCGGCAGGTCCGGGCTGTTGTAGTGTATTGGACGATTCTGATTTGTGTCGTGGGTTGCTTCGTTCCTCTGTCTTCCCCCATGATGAATGGAAGTTAGGGCCATTCTGGGGCCACCTGGCCAGCCGCTGTTCGGAGATGTAGAACTGATCGTAGGCATGTCCCCTGTCAGTCATGGGGGTTCATATCTGGATCTCTTCAGAGAGGGGGGCGTGTGGTCGGGTGCATCTTTCGCACCTTCAGACGAGCGGAAGCCCCCTTGGTCGCCCCCCCCGGGAGTAAGGCCAGGGCTTCTGAGGACCCCGGACTCTCAGCCGATGTGTGCGTTCTCTGGGGAGGGGGCTCCTGACTAGCAACTGACGAGCGGAAGCCCCCTTGGTCGCCCCCCCGGGGAGTAAGGCCAGGGCTTCTGAGGACCCCGGACTCTCAGCCGATGTGTGCGTTCTCTGGGGAGGGGGCTCCTGACTAGCAACTCTCCTATTTCTTCCTTCATGTGGTAGTCTTTCAGGGGGTGCTGAGGGGGTGGCAGTCTTTTTACTATTTCCTCTCAGATCTGCCTCTTCATTTGAGATAGCCTCACATTGACGTGGAATTTCTATTCGTCTTGTGTTGTGGAAGAGCCAATACTAAGCTAGACCTGGCTTCTCCCCGGGGGGGGGGGGGGGGGGGGGCGCTGGAAATGTCGCACTCCCTTTGGCTGCGCCCAGGCCACAGTGTCTGGTGCTCTCTCTTTCTTTCTTCGGTCTTCATCTGACCACAGCGGGGGGGGGGGCGGAAGGGCTCCTACCTCCGGTGTAGCATTATTGCTGTTGTGGGGCCAAGTGCCTCTCTGTAGAGTGCACCCAACCAGACTACGGAATGCCTTATGGTTTCTTCCTCGATGGTTTCTTGTCCACCACCAGTGCGGGTCCCACGCTGCGCGCCTAGCGGAGGGGGGGCTACCTCTACTGCAGGTCTCTCCTTGAGGCCGTCCCCAGGGCAGCTCCGCGTCTGCTTCCTCGAGGTGTATTGGGCCTTAGGGTACTGTATTCAGAGCCTCAATATCTCCTCCCAGGCTTGCACCAGTGCTGGGGAAGCAGAGGCCCACTTTGTAACTCCCAAACTATCCTCGGGTTGGGTAGCAGACACTGTCTGGTGCACCAGTCCTCCTGCGCTGCAGTGGGAACAGGTACGGGCCCATGCTTCTCAATCATGTCCAGGCCGGACACTCATCAGTGTCTGATAGCGGATCGGGGGGCTCCTGGACTCTGCCATCCTCTGAGCCGGTCCAAGGTCTCTTGGGGGGGTCCTCCGTGTCCCGCCGCTGTAACTCAGAGTTGCAAGGCAGGCTCCGTCGCCTTGCTGGCCTGTCCCCTCATGCTACCTGCTCTCCACCCCTTAGAGGCGTTTTCAGTGTCAGGCAGGGTGGGGGGAAATAAAAAACAGGAGGAAATTTCTTTAACCCCTTGCGTGCTGCCGTCACCCGTCGCAAGCACTACTTTCGTAGTGCTGCGCACGACCAACGGCCAACGCGGCCCTGCCCGCTCAAGGAAACGCCCACACCGCGGCAGAATTACCGCCGTGGTTAATGGGTTAAATAACTGCATTTGTCAACATACATTTGTGGTACAATGCTAATATTTGTCAGTGGATGTACCGTTATGTAATATTTGGCAACTTAAATAGCTAAAACATGACAGACATCAAAGTATGAGTGCGCATCTACCATTTAAATAAATATGAAAATGTACAGTTTTACAACTACGTTTATACACAAAACACAAAATAAATATAGATACATACAGATAAAATGGCCCAAAAATAAATATGGATAAATACAGATGGAAATAAAAACATTTTTTTTAAAAATACCATAAAACCGGGAGCCCTAATTATAATCCTCATCTACCACATGAGCCACAGGTTATTGTGGGACACAGTGGCAGACGAGAGGGTTGACAACATTCCCATCACCCTTCAGACTGCTATGTTTCCACCCAGAGTTCACTCCGGGCCAACTGCAAAACACATTTCCAAAGTGGAAGGAAAATAAATGTGTGATGGTATTGTCCCTATTTTTAAATTGCAGAATCAAACAATTTGAGCATCTCTAATGCCAATACAACCACCTGAAACAGAAAGGGTGTCCTAATTCCGGGTGAAACACAGGGTCATACAGCACGGGATTTGAGAAGAGGCCCCAGGGCAACGGACTACTTTTAAGAAATAGATAAAAGGAGTCATTAACAACAAACACATCATGACAGCCATTTGCAAACACCTGTTAAGCATAACCCACGCCACAAGACACCAGCTCAAATTAATTGAAAGCAGGAATTAGGAAGGACTCTAACAGGTAGGGAATGGGAGAGGCTACATTCAGGGCAAGAACAGCATGCATCTGTAAAATAAGAGAAACTCAATATAAACTCCTAACCTATTGGTATATAACCTACAAAGAATAGCAGAATGTGATAGGTTGACAAGGAACACATGTTGAAGATGTAGAGCAATGGGTACCCTCTCTCACCTGCTATGGCACTGCCCTAACCTGAGTCAGTACTAGGAGTAGATTATTAGTGAATTAGAATCAGAGAGGCAAGGACCCGATCCATGCAGCAGCCATATCTTCACACCTCAACACAAAGATCCAATCGCCAGAATCTCCCACTGGACCTCCAGCTATCTCCTCTCCCTCACAGGGCACAATGGTCTTGGCAAGCAGGTGGGCGCTGGTGTTCCAGGCTCAGGTGGTCTTGAAGTCCCTGCGTGATGTCCCCTCATTTTGGGGCGGCGCCCTCGAGCTCCCCTTCTTGTAGTCCATTTTCAGACACCAAATATGATTTACAGTCTGAGTCTTTGAAGTTTTTGTTAGAAGTCCGCTTCTTTTTGGAGTTCCCTCTCCTCTGCCCTCTCTTCTCCCAGAAAAAAAGTCTGTCACAGCAGGAGTGAAACCAAATCTGATAGCCCCACAACACAGGCCATGGCAGGGAGTATAAATTCACACCTGGATGTTAGCCACAGTGATATGCGTAACAAAAGGTTACCCCAGGGCCTCAGACTTAATCTTTATGATTCTCTTATCAGACCCATTTCCTTCCTGGGAGAGAGGAGTCAGATACCAGGCCCCTTTCCCCTAACCTCTCTCTGTATCAAAGCGCACAATTTGAAGTGTACTGAAGAACTTGGCTCTCCCTTCCCTCCAGTGCGTCTCAGCCTGTTTACAGGCATGCAGCAATCTACAAATCGGTCTGAGGGGATTCCTCTACAATCTCGCCTCATGTTCCTCCAGTCTGGGCCCCTTGTTCTCCCAAATTGGAACCCAGACTCTTCCGTGTATTGTAGCATTCACAGGCACATATAAACCCAGCACATACATATTACATCACTCCACACCAAACCGATGTAGCCCAACAGTGAATTAAGCACACATCAGCAAAACGTTGAATGAGTGAGCCTCTAGACCTCATTCAGGTGACACAGGTAAAAAAAGACCTGTTCACACTTACTGATCACTATATGGTATGCTCCCACCACATCGCTCATGTGCTTAACTCCTGTTAAAAGCAGCGGCCTTTCACCACTATGAAGGTAGCGCTCTGGGTGCCCCTCCTAGTCCAAAAAGATCACAGTCCATGAGACAGACCTATGTTACACCGCACACGAATGATGTGTGTTCGCCCATGACAACAAAAATCAACATTAGGGTTCCAAACATCATTACAGCTACGGCACTCAGGGCAGAGGTGCAATTCCATCACCATGCGAGGGACCTTTCCTTTCCAACAAACAGTTAAGAAACTAAACTAAAGATACGTTCTCTGTTACATTTGCATGTGTTAATGGAAAGGACTGTATTTCTGTATTCATCTGAATTATGTAGAATAATAAGACCAAAGCTGAAGCTTTTTCTCAGCACAACTTGACAATTACGCAATGGGTCTCAGTCTGGCATTCTTACTTGATACCTTCAGATGGACAAAACATAGAATATTTACTGACAATGCAATAGCCCTCTGCTGCAGGAGTGTGGAAAAGCGAGAAAGAAAAAGACCGCAACCCAGTAGACTTCCGAGTACATGAACCAACCAAGTAGGCAATGGAGCTTTGGGTTGTGCTAATCCTTTCGGAAAACTGTTTGATTTTTTAAAATTTGTATTCATCTGAGAGAGGTATTACACCCATTGCTTATTCATTATACAACGTCAATTACTTCCATTAACATCGTAATTAATTTCCTATTTTAAAAAGAGGTTCAGGTAATGACAGATCAAAAATAAATACAAACTTAATTGTTCCCCAGTTTTCCATAATCCTGGTATATTTACCCTACCCCAAGCAACCAATTTGTTATTGGGAACCACAGTTTCCTCCCCCCACCTTTTGGCCTGATGACCCTTACATTCGTAAAGTGCTTGTTCCAATTTATAGATGGCAATTAAACGGGCCAACCACTCATGGAACCCAGGGGGCTCCGAGTCCTTCCATCTGGTTGCGATTATTAGCCTGATAACCGTGACTGAGATAAATACAATACCGATCTGGCCTCAGTCCAGCCCTATACTGTTATCATGCCCCACCATCATAAGCGAGGGGGTTAGGCCCACACTTCTGCCCAAAATCTTCTCCCAAAATGTTTCCAATTCCCTTTTTAACGGGTCTAACTTGGAGCAGCCATAAAACATATTTACGCCTCTGCTGGTCCGATCCCCACACCTGGGGCATTTATCATCCCCCCTTTTCCCCCAATTGAATAGTTGGCAGGGGTTTAATATAGGTTAAAAATAGTCTTCAAATGTGGCACCTTTAGGTTAGCTGGTAGAAGCATTCTTTTTGCCAGCATCAATGACATATCTATATCTATATCTTCATTTTCTAAACTGCTGGCCCATTTCATCTCAGTTTTCTCCATATCATCAGGGGCTTCCTCCATCATAATACCATACAACCATATAAATGTGTTTTTTTACAGATAGATCCCCCCAGAGTCTCAAGCAATGGAATCTTTGCACTTGAAATCACCTGCCCCCATTTACAAAAGAATCCCTTAAATTGTAGGTATTTAAAATAATGCCTGTCGGGGATTCCATACTCTCTCTGCAAGTCGGGAAAAATATATAGTTTTTTTTTTATTTCAAAAAACCTTTATTGATGATTAGCACGGTACATCAGTGTGATAAACAACAGCAAAGTAACTGTTGGAGCAATAAACAAAAGATTGACACCTTCCCATGCCTTCGGCTCAAATATACATGAATTGAAAGGGAATGAAAAACAATACAATATATCCCCATCCCCTAAACAACCTATGTGCAATGTATAGACAATAAAGAAAAAGCACCGTACTGAAGTACAATCCATGACACTTAAAGCAACAGGCGAATGCGATATTCTAACACATTACATGTGACTGCAGTGGGCATGCAATGACTACACTTAAAGAAAAGACGACTCCCTCATAGTGTTGGCTGGCATCCTGGTATATCTATTGCGGTTGCAACACAATCCTAGCACAACACCCCCAATACCACCTACTTCCGTGAGTTACTTTGGGGAATTCGCCCCGAACTTCAGCAGGCTTACACCACTGGCGCAGACGGTGGGGCACGGGGTGAGCAATCTGTCGTCATCTCATCTTGCTCCTCCCCCTTGCCCCATCCGCCTCCCGCCCAAGGAGGTAAGAGGTGAATGGACCCCAGATATCCTTTGGTCACGACTTTAGGGGCAACAGCTCTGCGTATGAGTGCAGGTGATCCTGGCAAGTGGACAAAGTGTGAATCCAGGATTTGAATTTAGGGGCGCGGCCCCTCCCCCATCTGCACGCCACAAGGCGTTTGGCCAGTAGCAAGCTCATGGCCAAAAACCTATGGACCGTGGTGACGCTTTGTGTTAGGCTCAGCAGGGCCATAAGCGGGCACTGTTCTATCGTGACCTTTAACATGTCAGAGAGGCCTTCGAAGACCTGTGTCCAATAGTCTGCCACTCTAGGGCAGGTCCATGCCAGGTGTAGAAAACCTGCCTCTACTTCCCCGCAGCCCTCACATCGTGTGTTGACTCTGAGGTGAAATCTATGCAGTTTAACAGGGGTGTAGTACAGTCGATGAAGGAATTTAAAGTGAATGAGGCGTAGCCGACTATTACTTGTAAGTCTATCCGTCTGGGCACAACTGAGTACCCACTGGTCATCCGTCAGTGGTTCTGCCAGGTCGGCATCCCAGGCCTTCCCGGCTCGTAGAATATGAACAGATGTCGTGTTCTGCATGTGTTTATACAGGACAGAGACGACATGCCGGGGGGGGCTCTTGTTGCAGAATAGCGTGAAGAGGCGCGAGAGTATCCGGCTCGTCAGGGAAGATAGGGGTGTCAGCTCTGACACTCTGCCGGAGTCGGGTATATAAGAATGTGTCCATTATTGGGGGGGGGGGGTGCGCTCCGAAGAACTGCCCCATGGTGCGGAATTGGCCCCCAGTGTATAGGTCCCCCCAAGTATGATATTGCAGTTTAGTCAGCATTCTGCGGCAGATCTCCTCACACATCACCTGCAACCTGGGATCGTTCAATAGGGGCATCCTAGGGGAGTATAAAAAGGGGTGCCCCAGAACTTGAGTGAGCTCTCGCCATGCCAGCACTGTGCAATCAACAGTGGATGGATCATTTACCCTCTCCCCCACAGGCGAGAATAGATAGCTTGCCGGGGGTGTCGGTGCCATATAACCATCTTCTACTGCCAGGTGGGCCATATACGGGGGGGGGGGTGGGTGGGTCCAGTATGCTGCAAAGTGGGCTGGTGCGGTGTAATAATAGTGTTCAAAATTAGGAACTTCAAACCCACCGTGAGTATATGGGAGCATCAGTGTATCTAGGCTAAGTCTCGCCTGTTTCCCTCCCCATATGAGCCGTGTGAGTTGGGTCCTAAGTGTGCGAAAGAAAAAACTCCCTGGGTGGTATGGGATGTTGGTGAACAGGTACAGCAGGTTGGGTAGAATTACCATCTTGATTAGTGAGATTCTGCACGCCATAGAAAGAGGCAAGTGTATCCATTTAGTAATGTTGTCAGTTATCTTATCCATGGCCGCCCCATAATTAGCTCTCATCAATGCATCTTTATTTCTCGTAATACGGATGCCCAGGTACTTTACCTCGTCTGATTCCCAGAGTAGGGGGTAGTCCAGTTGGTGTGGCTGTGTATTATCAGTAAGGGGGACTATAGCAGACTTGGACCAACTAATTTGTACACCAGAAATTACGCCAAATTTTGTGATTGCACGCAGTATCGGGTTGAGGTTTTCCTGCGGCTTTTTGACGTATAGCGTCATATCGTCTGCCTCTAGGGAAAATAACAGTTGCCTGGCTGGGTAGACCAATGCCCTATTTTTATGGTGCTGTGTGAGTTTTGCTGCTAAAGGTTCGATGGCTAGGGCGAAGAGAACTGGGGATAATGGACATCCCTGCCTGGTGCCCTTGAAATGGGGAAAGGGGAGAGATCTTGCTCCGTTTAGCAGCACCGTCGCTGTCGGTCGACAGTACAACAGCTGAATCCAGTGTAGGAAGGTGAAAGGAAGTCCATGTACTCCAATGTACCGAGCAGGTAGTCCCACTCTAGCAAGTCAAACACCTTGGTGGCGTCGAGGAACACCGCCACCGCCTCACAGGTAGGATCAATATCCTGCAGGACGGTGGCTAGGGTCCTGAGGTTGTGCGAAGTAGAGCAATTGGGTATGAAACCCGCCTGGTCAGGCAGTACCAGTCTCTCCATTAATAGGTTAAGTCTGGTCGCAAAGGACCTTTGCCAATATTTTAGTGTCACAGTTTAATAAAGACAAGGGGCGGTATGAATCACACAGCAATGGGGACTTCCATGGTTTAAGTAGTGAGGTTATTAGGGCCTCCCTCATAGTTTGGGGCAAGCACCCTTCTTCTAATGACGCATAAAGCACGTCCTTCAGGATGGGAGCTAGTAGGTGAGCGTAGGTTTTGTAAAATTCGATTGGGAGGCCATCTGACCCCGGGGCCCGTCCCGATTTCATATGCATGATGGCATCCGTGATTTCATCAAGTTCCAAATCTAAATTAAGGAACTTTTGTTGTGTATCACCCAGCCAGGCAAGTGCGGTATCCGAAAAGTAGGCGGGCAGATCGAGTGGAGCACCCCTTTGAGAGGAGTACAGTGCACTGTAGTGTTCCCTAAACGTACTGAGTAGGTCCGGGAGTGTCCTATGTGTGTTGCCGGATGTGTCTTGGATTTCTGTGATATAGTTAGAAAATGTAGGGGGCGTGGTAGCGTTAGCTAGCGCTTTCCCCGGTCGGTCCCCCTCACCATAAATGCGTGCCACTTGTGGTTTCCCCCGGAATTGGCCATCTCTATCCGCAAGCTGCTCATAATCCGTGACCTTGTCCCGCATTTGGGCCTTTATTGAATTATCATCAGGACTGTGAGTTAAGGCGTCCTCTAAATCAAGGAGCTCCTTCTCTAGCTTGTGGAGATCGGTTCGTAGTGATTTGAGTACACTTCCACCTTTAGCTATGCTCCACCCCCTTGCTGCGACTTTGAACGCCTCCCAGACCGTCGTGATGCTAGATTCAGAATTTAAATTGCGGTCGAAGAAGTCCTGAATATCGTGTTCTATCTCAGCCTTGAATGCTGAGTCGGTGAGATGATGTGGGTTGAGGCGCCAATTTAAATACGGGGAGCTGTCTAGAGGGGGTTGTAGCTCTACAATCACCGGAGAGTGATCCGAATATGTGCGGGCTAGATGGTGCGTGCAGCCCAGCCAGTGTATCATGTCTGCAGGGATAAATACATAGTCAAGCCTAGCCCAGGTGGAACGGACCGCCGAGAAGTGTGTGCCCTCCTTAAGTGCAGGGTGTTTGTACCTCCAGGAATCTATCAGACAGTTACTATCAATAATGTCGCTAACTGTTCTTTGCGTTAGGGTGTAGTGGGCCGGGGAAGCTCTAGATCTGTCGATCTGGGGTCGCAGTGCTGTATTAAAATCTCCCCCCCAAATTACATAAGGGATACCTAACGTTTGAATTTTACCCCACAACATCAGCAGGGTAAGGGGATCATCTGTGTTAGGGCCATAATAGTTGGCGAACACCACGTCATGCGAGTGGAGTCTACCCCAAAGGAGGCAAAACCTGCCGCCACTATCAGAATCAGAACCAATGGGGGCAAATGCCACTCCACGCTTAACTAGTATGGACACCCCTTTAGAATAGCTGGACTAGGACGCAAAGCATCTGTGGGAGGCCCATCGCGAGGCAAATCGTGGGTTGGTCTCGGGGGTAAGTGAGTTTCTTGCAGGAGAGCAATCTTGATAGCATGCCTGTCTAAGTAAGCAATCACCCGCCTGCGCTTCCTAGGGTCATTGAGGCCTCGCACATTCCACGACGCCACCTTAATGTTCCGGGTGGTGCCTGCTCTATCCGACGATTCCATTGCAGCAAAAACTCTTTGTAGCATATATTGCGAGTCATAATTGTCTGTACTTCATGCAGCATATCTACCAGAACTCCTCCTCCCCCCTCCCACACCGGATTCCCCAACTTGCCGGGTATGATAGTCCCACCACCCTCACATATCTGTCCCCTTAACCTCTGAACAGACAATTTCAACATTAACTTGAGGGTTCACCCGTTATGGGAAACACTAGGGGCCCACGCCATGCCATCTCTTCTCCCCTGTTGCACCCACCCACCACAACGCCGGTTAGGCGAGTAGCTTCTGTGGGGTGGGGAAGAGTGACCGGGCAGACCTTAGTACAGTCATAATGGCAGCAGGAATAAATCGAGAAAAACAACGAATAACTGTGGGTCAGAAACAAAATATAACTATGAGTATGTGGCTACCTAAGAGTATGTTTTAAGAGTGTAAAATGAAAACATACTCAAGGACAATCACCCTTTGTGAAAATATGTCCATCAGTTACGTATTCTGTACCGCCCAGTACATCATTTGGTCTACTCCACAGTAGGTAGTCCTTTATATATCTCCTCAGATAGTAATCGGAGACAGTTGTTAGATACAGATGTCTGGTGATTGTTGGTTCGGTCGTAACTGGGAGCAGTGCATTAGTGATAAGTGAAAAATAAATGTGTGTTAAATAAAATTGGATAGTGCAAGCAATATAACTTTATTCTGGAGACAAGCACATCCAATGCTAAAATCAATCAAGTGCAAAAAAGTCAGATGGTTCAAACAAATAACTACTGACTGGGTAATTTGGTCGACATGTTTCTGCGGACAATTAAAGGCCACACATTGTACCTGCCGCTTCCTCAGGACCCATTAACTTAATTGCTACTGCTTAAACGCACAAAAATATACAAAAAGGGACATACATGAACAGAAATACTACATGTCACCTGTTCATCTCAGTAGATGAGGAAGCGGCAGGTACAATGAGTGTCGCGCTTTACAATAACCATAAATAAATAAATAAATAAATAAATAAATATCTCCCACTATCCTCAAGCCAAGCTGTTCCCATTGTTTCCAAATAGCATAATAGAACGCCGGTGGGGAAAAGGATGATCGCCAAATAGGTGTATACCTTGTAAATTTCCCAATACTCAAGTGTTTTTGGATTTTTCCCCAAGTTTTCTAGGCGTTCCTAATGATTTTGAATCATACCTTTTTAAAGTAACTGGGTTCAAGCTGGCGAAGCAACAGTGCTCTAGCACCTTCCCCAAGTGCCAACTCAACTCATAAATTGTTGGGAGACCCTCAGCCCCTACAATTCTGTCTCTACCATCCTTTTCAAAGAAGAGTATAGTCATATACTGTAGTAGTGCTGCCCAGTGATAAAAAGTGAGATTAGGAGCGGCCCAACCACCCTGTGTTTGCGGCAAAGTATTCCAGCTTATCCCTCTCGTCCCCCCCTGCCCTCTTCATTTTGAGACCTCACCTGCGGACTTCCCCGAGGGCCCTGTTCCTCCTCAGTGTAAAGGTCTTGATAAAATTTATGAAACACAGTACCTATGTCCACTGGATCTGTATATGTGACCCCTCCGCTTTTTATTGAAGATATCTGGCTCTTTGCCAATTTTTGTCTAGTCTTTAGAGCAAGAAGTCTCCCTACTGTTTCCCCAAACTCATACCTCCCGGCCCTGTGAGTCTGATATCCTGCTGCTGCTATCTGAGAATAATACAAGCCTATCTCAGCTTTAGTTACAGTAATATCTAGCTGCGTCGTAGCCATGTCCCCCCGAGCAATGTCTTAGTGAGGTGTTCTTTTTCCAAGTCCCAAAGCTTGGCTCGCAACTGCTTACTCGTCAGCTCCTGTTGTGTTTTTTGTGTGAGACAAAGCTGACCATCTCCCCCCTCAGCCCTGCCTTGAACGCATCCCATACCATATTGCGCGAGGCGCTATTTCTATTCGTATTAAAGAAATCTATTATCCACTTTTTAAAGTGTCCAACAAACTCCTGGTCTACCAACAACTTCCAATCACATGTCCATTGGCACTGCTGCAATTGCATTTGCTGAATCTTTATCTCTAAAATCAGGGGATTACGATCTGACATTATTTTCTGCAATATTTCTATCCCTGCCCCACCCAAAATCTGGTTTGCGATAAAATAATCCAACCGGACATATTTCTTATGTGGGCATGAAAAATAGGTGTCATGACTTTTCATAAATGATGACAAAGCTCTGTATACTTTGGGCTTCCGTCCTTGATATCTGCTTGACACAGAGCTCCCAACTCCTAAATGAATATTAAAATCCCCACGCATAATCAGGGGTGTGGGCCAGGACGCAAGCTCTAGTTCCAATTCCTCTAACAACTTTGGCTCATCCGGATTTGAGCCATAGACCGTACCTATCGTTATTCTCAATACTAGTTCTACCAAATCCCATCTTCCACCGGCATCAACCAACCTCCGTTTGACTGATCCTTTTTTGTTCTTGGCTAAAATGGCCACCCCTCTGATGTTGGAACTGAGTACCCCTTTGCTGTGAATAGCCCCCTTTCATCCCATGGTATATGCGTCTCTTGGAGACAGACAATATCCCTGGCGATAGATTTTATCATCTACATAACCCTAGACCGCTTGTTCCTATCCACTAAACCCTCTACGTTGACAGAGCAAATAGTCATCTTACCCATTTGGTATTAATGAGTGATCCTTCTTAATTTTAACTTCAAGCCTCTTCCTCCAACCCTGGAGGGGACAATTTATTCCAAGTTCTGTCATTATCCTTGTTTGTTTCCAATCTTGCTTTGATACCTTGCTGATTTCCACTCTGAGTTTTTTACCCCACTTTTCCCCGTGCCCCCACCCAAAGAAAATACTTAGCCTTCCATCCCCTTACCTCCCCTCTCCCCCACCCCCTTACCTCCCCTCTCCCCTGCCTACCCTGGCCCCTCCCTTCCTCCCCCCCCCCTTCGGGAAGAATCCAGACCACACCAGGAAGCAAGATAGCAGCCCTCTGAAGCCATTATAGCGAACGTGCCACCATAACACCGTGAAATGGACCTGGAAGGATGGGGAGACACAAAGGATTAACCCCTTCGGTACTGTGGACGGCCCCTGGCCATCCCACGTGACAGTGGGCGTGTGCGGAGGACGGCCTGGGGCAGTCCGAACCCCGCCCACTGTTTAAAACACCCGAACCGCTGCAGAATTCGCGCCGCGGTCAATGGGTTAAAGGTTTGTACATATCGGCAGGAACTTGATGACCCTGGATGCCGTGATCTTCAGCGCCATCGCCGACTCCCGATCAAGGTTTGAAAGCTGCCCGGGTTGTCCTGTTACAGGAATGCTGTGCGGTGCTCGATCGGCCAACAGAGCTGGTCCTCCCCTATACAGGTTGTCGGCGCTGCTGAGCGAGAACAACCACATGGATGTGCCCCAAGACGGTCAATGCCACAAAGGGGAAACCTGCTGTGACCCAGACAGTAGATCCGGCTGGCGGCAAAGGCAGACAAGGTTCCAAACGGACGCTTCTCTCAGTGAGGCCAGCGCCGGAGAATGAGCCGGCAACAGAGAAAGGAAGAGGTGGGGTTTCCTCAGGACGACTCCTCCTGGGTGCCACAGTGTTGGAGCTGCTGTGTGCTCAGAGTAGAAAAAAAGCTGTAGCTGCAGCAGAGGCAATAGGTTTCTCCCAAGGATTGGTGCGAGGGAGCGGACCAGTGGCTACTGAAGATGACGGTCTTCACACAAGTATGGTGGAAGAGCTACACTCTGGGACCCAGAGTGTAAGTACTTTAAAAGAGAGAGATGTATTGAACCCTACTATTGCTAAAACATCGGGCATAAGTCAACAGGTGGGACTGGGACATGACAGATTATCTTTAAATCAGAATGATATGAATGAGGGAGCACAGCAAACAGGAGGAGGAGAGCCAAGGGGGAACACAACGGGTAAAGGCCCCCCAGTTTCTTAAAATAAAGGCACTTCACATACAAATCTTGAGGCTGAGATAGACCCTAGCGACTGCTTTTCCCCCCCCTCTCTGATGGCCCAGAATGGCTGTCTGCTCAGGATCGTCTATCGCCTCAAGATAAAATGACAGCGACCCAGATGTGGCTGGGGACTCCCTCTTTATGACAGCATGACGGACTGGGAGAAAGAAAACATCACATGATGTGGGCCGCTAGCTTGAAATGAGACTATTCCCTAACTGATCTGTAAACACCGTCCAAACTACAACACCGCAGGGAGCCCTCGGTTTACATCCTCCGACTCTAGAAACCGTACTTCAAACAATTATGCAACATCGGGAAGAGACCCGGGCAGATGCCCGCAAAGGCCAGAGTACAGCAAGGAAAGTACAGGGTGCAGTAAGAAAATTGACTAAAACCTGCAATACTATAGGGGAGCGCCTGACAGAGCTCAAAACCAGAATCTGCAATGTCGAGACGGAGGTGGCTGACAAACTTACACAATCTAAAGTTCAAGAGAAGCAGATCACAGAAATCTAATGGAAATTGGAGGACAGTGAGAACCGCCAGCGGCGTAATAACCTGAGGGTCCTGGGAATCCCAGAAGGGAAGGAGGAAACAGACATCAGGAGCTGTATGCTAAATCTCTTTCAGCAAGCATTCCCAGAGCTTTCGGACTGAATTGGCAGCAAGAGGTCCAACGAGTTCACAGAACACCGTTTACCCTGAGACATCCTATCAGCGAAGGGGCCAAGCCTAGGGCTGTCCTGTTTTTTGGGGGAACTTTCTTTTAAGGCAGGCGGTATTTGAAAAACCTAGACCCAAGGCCAGGAGAAATGTAGGTGATGTCTCATTTTTTGTTACACCGGACTTTAGTCATGCCACCATCGAGAGAAGGTGGCGACTTCAGCAGTTAATTAAACGCTTCCAGGATAAGGGTGCCAATGCATTCCTGAACAATCCAGCTTCCCTAAAAATAGTCTGGCACCGGGCAACAAGGTTTTTTATGTCAGAGGTAAAAGCCAAAGTGTTTTTGACAGGGCTACCAGGATGGCATCTGGGTATTTCTATTCTCAGTCGGCAAGGGGGGGGGGGGGCTGCGCTCTGTTTTTCTCTTTTTTTTTTGTCTCCCTTTCCTTTTTTTCCTCTCTTTTTCTCCTTACTATTGCAATATAGCATGCATAACGGTTCATGGTGTTGGCAATTCGCTTTTCATCTTTCAAAACTGCTTGATTTTCAGTGGCTAAAATGTGAAGGCCATCCCCAACACAGAGATTACAGAAGGCCCTCTTGGGGGTCTGAAAATGGGTTTGTGAAGGATAATATTGCGATTACCATGAGCATCAGAAAACACATTTTACAAGAAAGAAAGATAATTCAGAGAACCATCACATTTTGATTGAAAAATGTGTAAAGATTCTGCAGAGGAGGGAGACAAGTTCACAAATTCTGTTGGCACCCAGGAATATGGTGTTATGTTCCTTGTCACCAATTGTTTGTCACAAGATGTCATTGTACTCATGACAAGTGAGCAGGAACAGATAATCCCTCACTTAAGTCAGAAACCTGACAACATTTCATGCTTGGGAAACACATGAGGTAGCCTATTCAAATGCTTCTTTATTACGTCTTTCTGGATGACGACAACACTCCCATTAGAATGTTAATAGGCACCAAATACATTCTGGATAGATCAGTCTGATTGCCCCTTTTAGCCTGCAAGGAAACAGAGGCCAACATAATCCTTAGTAAAACAGAACTTCTTTTTCATGAGATCAGTAACTAAAGTAAATCCATTTGGGCATCAGGATTGAGATTTTTGAATTACATTGCCCCTTCAGCTGAAAAGTAGTGCTCTGCCCCAGTACTGATTTCATGTTGTTGTATTTAGCAACGCTAAGTGCCACCACATTGGTTTGGGCAAATCTTGCATTAGTGGCTTCTCTTGGGCGGAAGTGGTGCCAGGAGGCATATTACAATTTCCAAAACACTTTTTCTTTTTATAATTTGACAACGAATGCTGGAATTGCTTGCCATACAGCAGCGGTGAGCGTATTTATGTTTTAAACATTACATCTTTCAGAATTAAAACGAACAGCGGTTAAAATGTGTGAATGGAAAGCACCTGTGAAAATAATAGAGTTATTTAATAACCACTGAGCAATTTATTAGCAAATACTACACACCGCTACTATAATTGGCAGTCTAGAATCAAAGACAAAAGAACATTCACATTGGTGTAGCATGGTGCAAAGTAACACTATCCATCAGCCAGCACTCTTTTTTAATAATCTGGGGAATCCACCTATGAGATTGAAGAATTGACACAGAGTGTTTGAAAATTATCTAGTGGCAATAGATGGGAAAAAATATGTACCTAATAGAAAAAAGCAGTAATGTTTGGTTTACTTGCTAATGCCAGGCAAGACATTTTTGACAATCTACCGAGATTTGAACGTTTACCTGGCCAATTAACACTATTGAAGGAGTATCGCCAATAACACCATTGAATGAGAATGAAGAAGCAGTCAAATGCATGGAAAAACTGTTTGATGAGGAACTTAATGAGATGGTAGAGAGACATAGTTTCTACATGCGTAAACAAGCTATACAGGAAAACAGATTGCAGCATTACGAGTGCTTGCTGCCTATTGTGAATTCAAAGAAATGGCTGATGTTTATATCAGAGACCAATTTGTATTTCATTGTCTCTCAAAGAAGATACAAGAGAGATTATTAGCTTGCAGAAACCAGGCGTTCCATGAGGCTACAGATATTGCCAAGGGGATGAACGATCAATGTTGTCTACTAAAGTTTTAGCTAGTGAAAGTTCTCAAACTTCAACTGCTTATGCTTTACTTGACAAATAGTAATATAAAGGCAAACAAACTGACTAGTTCAAAATAATAAGTTTAACACAAAAATAATATTTATATGTTATAAGTGTGGTTCTAGGTGTCCTCGGGGGGACTTTCCAAGTTTTCCAGCAGTAGGCAAAACATGTATTAAGTGTTGTATTTAGGAATATTGTGGTACAGTATGTAAAAGTACAAAAGTTAATTTTCAGACCAATGTTAAAGTTAATGCATTGGAAGAAATTGATAAAGAAATGTGTTCGACCATGGTTCTTACTGTGGAGGATTCTACTGGAAGATTTAGGACCCCGTTAGGACCGGTACATATTGGTGAAGTGTAACGGAGTGTTATGGCTAACTCAGGTTCACCCAAACTTTTTATAGGTTCTGGAGAGACACTTTTACAAAAACAAATATTTAAATTCAAAAGTATTTGGAGAATTTGACATTAGCAAGTTAGGGTACTTTGAAGACTCATTAGAATTTAAAGGTAGAAAAAGAAAGGAACATAGTTGGTTGGAAAGATCTGGGTAGACTGAGTATAATTTTGAAACCAGGTACACCAGATCCCATAGTCCTTGTTGAATTACCTGTATCTTACGTGTGTGAGGAAGTAGGTTTTGATGTAGAGGAGGTTTTGAGAAACAAATATGAATGTTTTTGCTGACCACTTTTGATGCGTAAGAGATTTTGAACATGCAATCAAAATAAAAGACAAAGCAAATTCCTTTTGCTCATGAAGTTAGACCAGTACTACTAACTGTAAGGAATAAATTAAAAGATTTGTTGGATTAATTTTTCAGAGAGGCTATTATTGAACCAACGGACTCCTCTGAGTGGGTTTCGGCTGTAGTAATTACTAAAAAAGAAATCTGGAGAAGTTGGATAATGTGCGGACTTGAGATCACTCAATAAAAATATAGAGGATAGCTATCCACTTCCAAAGATTCAAGAGATATAGGCAGCAACAATTGGTTACAAATATATTTAATTAATAGATCTCAAGTCAGCATATTATCAGATGAGATTGTCTAAGGAGTCCAAAAATTACACTACGTAACACCATTTAGTGCTTACAGGAATGTAAGGCTACCCTTCTGGTTAGCTTCTGCTGCAAGCGTTTTACAGAAATTAATGGATGTGTTATTTAAAGATGAAAGAGGGGCCAGAAATTTCAGGATGACATGTTGGTTCATGCAGGAAGTATCCATGAACATAATGTTACTTTTAATAAAGTACTAACAGAAGAAATGTATGACTGTTTCAAAGCCCAAGCGTAAGTTCTTACAGAATAATACTGAATAGCTGGGACACACATTAACTACAGATGACATAAACCCGAAGGATGATTTAGTTAGGGCCATCAGGCAGGCACCTAGTCCACAAGACAAAGATGCACTTAAGTAATTAATAGGTCTAAGTGAATATTATTCACAATTTATTTCAGGATATGCAATAATTGTGGAACCTATGTGTAAATTACTGAGAAAAGAGATTACGTTTGAGTGGGGAATTGAACAGGAAAATTAATTTAAAGAAACAAAGAATGCTATTGTAACAGCACCTGCTCTACACCCATATGATTTCAACCAGAGAAACATAATAACTTTATGTCAAATGCTATAGGCATAGGAGCGATTTTTAGTCAGATTAAATTTGTCAAGGAACACACAGTAGCATTTATTTTCAGAAAATTACAGGATGCTGAACATTTCTACAGTACCATTGAAAAAGAAACACTGGCAGGCATTTGGGGAGATGAAAAGCTAAAAACTTATTTGTGGGGTAAAGAATGAAAAATTTCCTAGCTAACATAACGGAAAATTTCAATTCTATTGAGGACTCGGAGGCGAGGATTGTGCCTTCGTTCTTCACTTTATTTGAATAGCAGCGATAAGAATAACAAAGACTACGTTTGCCATGAACCAAAGGGAAAGGTGGTGGAAAAACGATAAACACATGGTAACATCCAATCCTGAACAGAGAACCAGTGTCCAATCAGGAACCTTCTAGACCAATATAGTCCTTTGCTAGTTTCCCCTCTTCCTCTTTCGGAGCGCGAAGACAGCCCAATCCTTCTCTTCAGACGTCCTACTTGTGAACATCAGAACCTAAAAAGAACAAGGACACATTACTGGGAGAACCAAACTGCTAAAGCCTGCAAAGGAAGCATGAAGCAGTACACTTGAACACAGCAATCGTATTACATGCAATCAAACTGAAGTAAAGTACTTACTGTAGAATGGGGAGGCATCTCCTCCTGGAGCATAGGGCGGGATAATCCTCGCCTCCGAGTCCTTAAGAGAATTGAAACTTTCCGTTACGTTAGCAAGGACATTTTTAATTCCATGTCAGGACTGGAGGCGATGATTATGTTTGTTTAAAGCTTGCCCACAACCAACTGAGCCATATAAAGCACCGGCTTGAAGTAGAACCTCTTAAAAGGTTGTGTCCGAAGACCAATAATGCCGTATTGAGGATATCCTCCAAGCGGGCCCCCAAGCCGAATGTCTTCGAAGCCATAGCTCCTCGAGCGGAATGCGCCCCAAAGTGATGTAAACTGATGCCAGCCTCTTGCATCACCCAGCAAACCCAGCTGGCGACGGTCGGCGACAAAACTGCTTTAAAGGGTTTCCGGAGCGCAATAAGGAGTTTGCGCTCACCTGGAGGGCGGAGCTGCTCCGTCATTTCTACGTATGCCTTGAGGCATTTGACCACACAAAGTTTCAGGGAGTCCGGGAACTCCGGATAGGAGATAACCCTAGAATAGCATTTTGTGTGGCGTAGTAGAGTGATGGTCACCCCAACAGGGGTAAACATCCTCCTGGTGATATCAGGGCACGGACATCCAAAACTCGTCTGCAAGAAGTTAGACACAGGAGCATGGTCAACTTCGCAGAAAGCTCCTTTCTGGAGACAACCGGTTAGGTTGCCAGGATAGAAAAAGGTTGAGAGCCTGATTAACATCCCAGAGAGCAGAGTAACGCGGATCTGGAGGCAAGGACAGATGAATGCCACGCAGAAGCCTGCAAACCATAGGGTGTTCGCCCACAGACGACCCATTCAGCGAAAGAGGCCAGATGAAATGGCCGATCTGAAAGTGTTGATGGACCTGTAGACCAAACCGCCAGAAGCTAGTTGGGCCAGAAAACTCACTACGTGACCAACGTCTTGGACCACAAGATCGAAACCCCGTTGCAAACACCAATGATACCATCTGCCCCATGCAGATTTGTACCTCTTGATGGTATTATCCGCCCAAGCCTTGAAGATGAAACTCTCAGCCTCCAGCGAAAGTCCCGGGACTTCCCAATGACCCGTGAAATCCACCACACCATGGGCCACAGCGAATTCGACAACACCAGGGAATGAGGAACTCTCTCTGGGCTCGTGAGGAGAGCTGGAACCAAGGGGAGTAGGATTGGAAAATCCCAAGAAAGTTCCAGAAGAACTGGAAACCAGACTTGCGACCTCCAAAGTGGAGTGATTATGACTAGGTCCGCAAGTTGCCGGCGTGTGATCATCGCGAAGGGACGGAACGCATACCCCTGCTCTAGAAACGCACCTGTGGTAGCTGCTAGGGGATCCGGCCTCCAACTGAAAAATCGCAGTCTTACGATCCAGTCTGGACGCAAACAGATCCGCGGAGAAAAGTCCCCAGTGACCGTTCAACCTGGCAAAAATGGACTGATCCAACCTCCAAAGGCTGGAGTCCCGAAATTGGCGAGATTGAAAGTCTGCTTCCACATAGTCTCACCCAGGCAGATATTCTGCTGTGACTGAGATCTGGCTGTCCAGGCAGTACTGCCAAAAAACTCGCTGCCAGATCCGAGAGGGCTTGCGACCAGGTACCTCCCAGGTGGTTCACGTAACGGACCGCTGAGACGTTGCCCGTTTTCAGGAGCACGCACAACTGCACAGAGTCCCTCGTCCAGCAACGTACAGCAAAGGACCCCACCAGAAGTTCCAGGAAATTTTTACGCAACTTCTGCTCTTCGGGTGATCACAACCCTCATGTAGAACGGTCTCCGCACCTGGCACCGCAGCCAAGCCTGCTGGCATCTGATTCGATTACGAGATCTGGGGCGGAGCCGAAAATTGCTCGCCAGTTCCAGGCTTCCATATGATCCAACCACCAATGAATCTCTGCCCTCACTTCGGCTGACAATGGGACCTTGTGAGAATATGGATACCCTTTGCGAAGGAAGTATGCCTTGAAGCGTTGCAGCGACCTGTAGTGGAGCGGACCCGGGAAGACTGCTTGTATTGAAGCGGACAGGAGGCCCACCACCCGGGCCAGCTGACGGAGGGACACCTGTTTGGCCAGAACGCGACGCAACTTGTGGCGGATCTTGGTGATCTTCCTGGCTGGAAGGCCGAAGGTAGATGCTGTGGAGTCTATGCCATCAGTTGACGGGGGCAGGAAGCCATCAGCAGAATGTAGTCTAGATACACAATCATTGTGACCCCTCAAGCTCTCAAGAACTCAACCACCTTGGTGAAGCACCAGGGAGCTGAAGAGAGCCCGAAAGGAAAACGTGAACTCGTAAATGAGGTGACGCCAGGCAAACTGTAGGAACCGCCGATGAGGTGGAAAAATCGGGATCACCAATTAGGCGTCCTTGAGGTCCAAGCGGACCATCCAATCGTGAGGGCGTAACACGTCCTGAAGGAGGTGGATCCCCTCCATCTTGAAATGGCGGTGAACCAGCCATTGGTTGAATTAGCTTAAATGTATGACCGGGCTCTTGCCACCGTCAGTTTTGTCAACCACGAAAATATAGCTTAAAAAACCCCTGGGATGGAGGGAGGTAAGGGAGATGGAGCCCTTGTGGAGGAGGGATGCCACTTTGTCGTTCAACAAGGCTGCGTCTTGTACAGAAAATTGTATGGGTCGAGGGGCGGATCTCTGAACTGGATTCCCTACAAACTCTATATAAAATCCCTGCACTATTTGGAGCACCCAGGCATCGTGTGTGATGGACAACCAAGCCTGATAACAACCTGCCAACTTCCCCCCAATTTTTAGTGGGGAAGAAGGGAAAACACTCACCAGGGCTTGAGGTAGAAGCTCCTCCTGTGAATCCTTTCCCTTTCCCGCGGCGTCCTCTCGTGGGATAAAAGTTCCCGAAGACTGGTCTTGATATCGTCCGAGCCTCTGTTGCTGGTGTGATGGGATTGACGGCCGTTCGAGCTGCCCCTGCCTCGGCCGGCCCTGTGAAAAACTCGTGGGAAAACCTTCTTTATGGTGGACTGGGCCTTGTCTAACGACGTGAAGGTTTTGACAAATTTGCAGAGCCCCTTCAGAAGAGGCCACCCTGAGAAACGGCACCCACCTCCGAGTCCGCCAGGTCCCCTAACTTTGGGTCGATCTTGATAAGGAGGGACCGGCGACGCTCGGTGGAGAGGGCACAATTTGCGTTGCCCAAAAAATTACTACTCTCTGTGCCCAGTCGGACAGGGTCTCAGGAGAAACGATGGAGCCGGACTCCTTAGCCTCCTCTGCCATATCGAGGATCTTGGTAATGGATCCGATTGCATCCAGGAGCTTATCCTGGCACGCCCTCCACGATCTGTCGATCCCCTTCTTAGGTTACCTGATGAACTTCTGAAGGAAAGTTGACATGCGGGGGTCAGGGCTACCTTTCCCTCTAGGGAGGGACGGGGACACTCCGCCCTTATGCAATTGCGGGCTTCTTTTTCTCGGAGGGCGGCGGATGTGCTCACTTACACACATAGCGACCTTCTCGGCCGGGGTTCACTCTGAGGAACGGGGGTGGACGATGTTGTTAGGGTCGAGTATGTCAGAGGTGACCTGGGAGGCTTGGGATGGGTGGGACGGAAGTCTGGGTCTCGAAGGACCGGAGCCAGGGTCCCAAGCCGCGCCCGGTCAGTAGACGGAAGGGCCTGCGCGAGGGAGGGGGAAGTGTGTCATGTAGGCCGCGTCGCCTGGTTATCCACAAAAGCCTGCCTCAAATGCGTCCAAATCTACCCCTTGTTCACGGGGGCGTTTAGATGGCGGAGAGCCAAGGGTTTCTGGGACCAAAGGGCCCATAGGCGGAGGGGGGGCAGCAATCCTCTACTGAAGCCGCTCAAACGCCTGCTCTATTTGGTGGGAGAGCCTGTCCTCTAAAGGAGAGATAGCCAGATCCACCGCCGGGTAGATTGAAGAATCTACCACCTCATAAAAGGCATCCCCCCCAAGGAGCGTCTGCAAGGGGGTTTTCCTCCTCTTGGAAATCTTTGTAGTACTCCATGGTGCCGGGTCACAGGGGAAAGCGTTTGCCTGTGGGAAACCCACTGGGCCGATAATGATGGACTAGGTTGTAAGGGATGGATGGCAGCCTAAAGTATGAGCGGCTGTCCTGCATTGCTTTTCGGGGTTCTAGCCCCAGGGGACAAAGGTGCTCGCTTGGAAATTTAAATATTTAAATGTAGCTTGTCAAATCACCCTGTCTAGGGTGAAAACTGGTCCTGGTTGCGTCCCCTACAAGGCCTTTACTGGCCAATACAAGACCTCAGAGAGGCGTTCAGAGGGAGATACGGACTCTGAATCCGTAGGAATCGGGCAGGAAACAGAGCGTTACCAACCAGGAAAGATTAGAGGCGCCGCCGCTCCTTAGAGACCCATACCGGGCGATCACTTCAGACCAGTGGCTCTGTTGTATTGAAAACAGCGCGCGGCGTTTGAATTCCTTGGCTGTTGGATCAAACACCGGCATGCCCTGCCGCGTCTCCTAGCGGTAGGAGGTCCACAGAGCAATAGCCGGCGAGGAACAAGAAAACCCCGTTCCCGTGGCACAAAGACCACTAGCGCAGCACACGCGCTGCAAAGAAGGAAACGGCGCGAGTACACAAATAACACAAGAGAAAATAATTTCTTCAGAAATGATACATCGCGCTCGATCAGATAACAGCACAAAGCAAACAAATGAACCAGCGCTAGCGCGCACGAGTGTAAATCAGTATCAAACTACAAACAAAGCGCTAAGCAGTAAAGAAAACTGAAGAGCACTTCTCTGGTTGCGTAGCAGCGAAGAAAGAGGAAGAGGGGATACTAGCAAAGGACTATGTTGGTCTAGTAGGCGCCTAATTGAACACTGGTTCTCTGTTCAGGATTGGAGGTTACCATGTGTTCATCTTTTTCCCACTATCTTTCCCTTTGGCTCATGGGAAACATAGTCTTTGTTCTTCTTATTGCTGCTATTCAAATAAAGTGAAGAAAGAAGGCATAATCCTCGCCACCAGTCCGGACATAGAATTTGAATTAGTTACTGACCACAAACCACTAAGGGTCGGCCACTCATGAGAAATTTAGATACAATTTTTAAAATGTATTGACCAGTGTCAGAAGAATTGACTATTGAAAATGGATTGTTGTTAAGACATGTGTTATTTGTACCACCAAGTCGCATAAGGACTAAATTGTTAATATTAGCTCATTGGGTCACACTGGCACATCTGCCACTAAAAAAATACTATACAGTTACTATTGGTAGCCAGGCACAGATTCAGAAGTGAATTTATTTGTAGATATTTGCGTAGAGTGTTTAAAATCTGATAAACACTAGAAAAGTACTATGAATGAAATGCATCTAGTTGATATTCCAAAATAAATTCACCTTGGTCTAAAGCTGCAATTGATTTTTCTGGCCCATTTAACATTGTCAAAGCTGATTATATAACGGGTGGTTACAGGTAGACTAAACATTTCATAAAGATCTGAGGATGAACGATATAAAGAACACTGGATGATCTTTAGATTATGTATGTATAATTTACTTAACTTTACAGTGACATACACGATTTTTCACCTTACAAATACAATTGAGTAGAAGGGGTATTTCAGCCCACATGGAAAAGTGCCACGTGCATGTCCTGAAAATGTGGCAAGGATTCAGCTATGATAAACCAGCGTTGGATACCCCTCATTACTCAAAGGTGCGAAGTTTCTTTGACCGATTGGAAACTATTAGCTATTATTCGTTTTGTTTCTGCCCACCTTGTGTTTAAGATTATGCTGCTTATTTTCTAGATTACACTGTGCCTCTTTCAAAGTTGTGTATGCCCCACATTATGCCACAGATATCCACAACAATCCTACAACCCTGGTATCGCTCGTCCTACAAAATATGGCAGCTTTCCAAGACTCTACTACATCTCTCTCAATGCTACTTTAGCCCCAGGTATGCTGTATGTACTCCTGAGCGTGCTACACCACTCCCGTTCCGATGTGTACCCCACAAGATGTGGCACCTTGCACAAAGCACCTCTGTCCTTGCTGCATTTCTCCAAGACTATGTGCATGTACCACACTAGGCTGCAGTGAAGTAAGACAGTTCTATGCCCCCCTACCTTGGATGCTTGTCCCCCAGTATGCATTGCTTTCCATACTATGGCACACCTTTCCCTTGCAACTATGCTTGCCTCCATTTTTGTTGCGGTTCGACAAGGATATGCTACAAACCTGCTTCGCTGCAATGAGCTTGCTGAATTTTTTAACGAGAAAATCCAAAACATCCTTAAGCTCCTTCACCCCCCCCCCTGGAGAAATTCCGCTAGAACCCCCCCTCCAGTACACAGCGACAAAACGACCCCTGCCTAAATTCATTCTCTTCTATTACCGAGGAGACTCTTCTCCCTATCTTTCTCTCGATCAAAAGCGGCTCTCCACTTGACCCAGCTCCACCAAACATTTTAAAATTAGTTGCCCCCACCATCCTTCCCCCGATGGCCAAACTTATTAACACCTCTTTACTACAAGGTATCGTTCCCCCTGGCTGGAAAAGGGCTATAGTAAAAGCTCTTCTAAAAAAACCCCACCTTGATCCTGCAGAACTGTGCAATTTTCGCCCCATCTCATTACTGCCCGTAGTCAGCAAAGTTTCTGAAATATTTGTCAACCAGCAGCTTTCAGCCTACTTGGAAACCAGTGGACTCCTACACCCTTCCCAGATGGGCTTTCGCTCGGGCCAGGGCACGGAAACCGCTACGATTGCAGTGGTGGAGGAGGTGAGAAAGATCCTCGATTCAGGAGGATCAGTGGCAGTGATCCTCCTGGATCTGAGCGCAGCCTTTGACACGGTGAACCATTTCACTCTGATTCACCGGCTCAAGGAACTGGGAATTTCTGGGTCCGCACTTTCTTGGCTGAAATCTTTCCTCCACAATCGCTCCTTTCAAGTTCTCGAGGGAACTTCTAGATCCCGTGTCACTCCTGTACATTGTGGAGTCCCCCAGGGCTCCCCTCTGAGCCCCACTCTTTTTAACGCCTACATGTCCCCCGTGGAGAAAATAGTCACTCCCCATGGCGTTAAACTCGTAACTTATGCCGACGACACCCAGCTTGTTGTTTCTCCCAGCTCGATCGCCCCCCCGATAACCTTCACTCTTGCCTCCAAGACATATCACACTGGATGGATAGCTCACATCTCAAACTCAACAGTGACAAAACTGAGCTATTGGAATTGGGCAACCAATCTCATTTCATTCCAAAGACTCTGTGGCCTCCCTGTATGGGGCCTGCTCCGGCCCCAAAACAATCCATCAAGAGCCTGGGCATGTGGCTTGATCAGGATCTTACGTTCAACACGCAAGCCAGGAAGTCAGCAGGGGCCTGCTATGGCATCCTTCGGACTACTCGCAAAATCCTTCCCCTGCTCCCCCAGGACTCCAGGAAGCTCCTCATTCAGAGCCCTCTACTATCCAGATTGGATTATGGCAATGCTCTTTATCTTGGGACTCCTAAGAAAGTCATTGCCAAATTGCAAGTAGGCCAAAATTCCGCAGCCAGGCTCCTAACAGGTACTAACAGCAGGAGCTCTGCAAAACCGTCCCTTAGATCGCTACACTGGCTGCCCATCCAGGAGCGAATACACTTCAAAACCCTTTCCACCACTCATAAAATCCTTCATGGCAAAGGGCCCCATATTCTAAAAAATTTGATTAGACCTCATGAAGTCCCCAGAAATTTGCGCTCTGCACACTTACACCTAGCCTACATACCTAAGGTCAAAAAGGCCCGCACAGGGGGTCGCCTATTTTCCTAGAACGCACCCAAGCTGTGGAATTCTTTGCCCCTGACTTTGCGCGCCGAACCCAACCGTCTTGCTTTCCGTAGGCTCCTGAAAACTTGGCTCTTTCCAGAATTCCTCACTTCCTTTCCGCTAGCTCACTCACTAGCGTTGGGACGCTCACGGGCAGCCATGCGCTTTATAAATCCTGTTTTCATTTCATTTCATGTTTCACATCCTAAATTGTGCTTTAGTTCTCAGAAAAAGGGTTTTCTCCATTGTTGTTGTCCTTCGGGACCAAAGCACAACTTAAGGAAAATGGGAAGCTGCGAGTACATGACCAAACTTTAGCTGCTATGGTCATTGATTGCTTATGGTAAGCTCCTCTAAGGTAGAGGGTAGTTTTAAAGTCTGCATCATTAGTACACGAAACAAAATCATTTTGACACAGTAGTAAAAAGAGAACATAGAAAAATTATAAACTGAGTTCAAATGATGTTTAAAGTGAGATCTGAGGCAGTGTTTGTACTTCCAGAGAGTAATGAGACATGAAATGGAACCACGAATTGTCTCATGTACGGGCCAAAATGAGCAAAAGTATATACGGTGTTTTTAAATTTGCTTCTAATCTGGGGGATCGTCGCATTAAAGACATGGTTAATAATTATAAAGCAAGATGCACATCTGTTGCACTTTATGGGGCTGGGCTATGGGGACTCTAACCTTGCTGCAATTTACAAACAGAAGATAATTCTTTAAAAAAAAAGCTTTTATGTCTCCCGGTCTCAGCCTCCTCCGAACTCATTCACTGTGAAGTGGGTTTTAACTATATGACGGATTTAATAGCCCTGAGACCCCTTCTGTTATGGAGATACATATGGTTAAAAAAGGAGACTATTCTTTACTAAGTCTATTATTAATGACTGCCTGCGATTGGATAATTGCCTAAAGATCCCCTGGCTTAATTATTTAGCTAATTCTTTTGGGGCCATATTCGATCGAACAATCTTGGGAAATCAAAATGAAGTATCTGGTTTGTCCAAACAGGAGTTAAAGAGTACCTTCCTGTGCTATAAGAACGAACGCAGGCTGAAAATAGTAGGGAAGCAAGCCACGTATCAGCTTTACCATCTGCATATAGATACGGAGGGCTTCCAAACTAACCTTTCATTTGTCACAAGACATTCCCATCGCTATGTTCTAACTAGAATGAGGTTAGGCCTTGTGCACCATTTAGTAGCGTTCCCTACGATGAAACAGTGCTCTGTCTCCCCATGCCCTTGTGACGGGAATACAAAGCAGAGCACCTTGCATTTTTTACTTTTATGCAATTTTTATCTGTCTTTTAGAAATGCTTATCTTAAACCATTGTTTAAAAAGTATGATGCCAAAACCACTAATGCTGCTATGTCCCTACTTTTTACGTTAAGAGAACCTGAGATTTGTTTTTATACTGCAACATTTATTTTAAGTTCGATTAACGCTAGGAAGAGTATGCTGTTCCAATGTAATTAACCATCTCCCTAAGTTGGGTATGGTCTTACTAATTAAGCACTTTCTGAAGCCTATGAATTTTGGATTTTGTTACCAAAAACAATGTAATGCTGCTATGAGTCTATTGTTTACATTAGGAGAACTGATGTTGTGCCATTTTTTCTTATTGAAAAGTTGCTAGGAGTCTACTGTTTACACCAAGAGAACTAATGTACCGTATGATATTTTAATGGAATTAGTTTCTTGGTTTTTTGTTTTCTTTATGGATGTTAACTTTTTTTCTCAATTGTTTTTATGTATTTTGATTATGTATTGTGCTTTTATGGTTGTTTTTTTTCAACCAAATAAAGCTTATTGAATTGAATTGAGATCTGAGGCAGTGTTTGTACTTCCAGAGAGTAATGAGACATGCCACTTCACCTTGCACCCAAACATTTGCGCCAGCAGTTTCATCCTCAATGCCACTGGGTTTTCAAAATTGCAGTGTGCAGCTATGAATCATGAAAAAAGTTCAGATACAAACAGGGCCTGAAGCCTGGGCCTTAAAGTGCCACAGCATGTAAAGGGACATATTCCCCCCAACACCATGTTCTCACTCTCCCCTCAAAGAGAGACAAATGAATGTTGAAAAAGGACAACCTTATAGGATTAAAGGACCGCACCTTCATATCCACCCCATTCTCCAGGCGGCTCTCTGGCTCAGACTTCATAAGCCAGTAGGTGTACACATTCTTCTGTGGGCCCATACATTCCTCCTCGGTGGCACTGGCCTTTGCGGAACTCTTCCTTCGGGGAGCAGGTTCCTTTGACTTTCTTTTGGTTAGCATTTTTCCCTCTGGAACCTTCAAAGCTTTTGATGTTTTGTCTCCAAGTTTCTTCGCATCTTGAAAAAAGAAGAACCCATGTAAGTAAATAAAACCCGATAAGATCTAAGCATGTAAATTAACTTTGGTCATAAATACATAATGTGCATATGTAATCTGGTCTACAGGAACATCAGGCCCTCGGTTAGGATTTGGCAGAGTTTCCACCCATACCAAACTTGGTCGGAACAACCAGGCTTCCAACAGCGGAGGATCAACTAGAGTTTAGTTTTTCTGCCTGGGAATGCCCTCTGATGCGCAAAGCATCCCAGGAAGAAAGCAGCAAAAATGTCCGACACGTCGGGACAAATGGCCCAGTCTTATGATCATTTACCAGGGTCAAACAAAATAAGAAGAGGGAGCTATCCCAGTGCAAAGCAAAGGGACAGGTTTAATAGGATATCCAATACTGACAGAAACACTTGGTCCTAGGTTTTGGAGCTTCTCCTTTTGACATTAGATAATATGGACTTTTTATTTTTGTCATTTATCAGTGTCTAAACTAAGTTTTTTCTTTCCACATTCTCTTAGTAATACCCTGGAAAATAAATATATTTTGCTACAGATTTCCATTCTCCGATCTGTGGAAAAGTAAATTTTGCCATGTTGTATGTGCCTACGTGTTCCCCATCTTATGCTATATGTGCATGATCGATATGCATGTATTCCCCTCTGATCGATTAAAGACGCAATTATAGTTGTGTCCATCTCTAGTATGCCAGTTTCCAGTTCTCGTGAAAGCAACGAGTATTAGGCCTTTGTTGCCACGTTTTACAGTGTGCACGTTAATTCATTGAATTGTCCCCGTTTCTAGGCCTCAAAAGGGCCCGGACACCAGTTTCAGCTCCTGTCTCCTGAACCCTCTCCGAGGAGCGATACAGCCCCCACCTGCATCCCTGACCCTTCACTTACTTCCTGCCTCACAGTGCCTGGCCTGGCTCTGCCTGCCAGTCTGCCAAGAGTATGTTATGCTTCTAGTTATCAGTCCAGCCCTCCTTCTCTGCATTCCTAAGCTACTGAATCGCATCAATAGTTTCAGTCATGGTCTAGCCTTTCTGTCTCCATGTAAAGGAAATACTGTATTAATATTCATAGAATATTCCTAGCACACGCAATACATGTAGAATTATGCACGCACCAGTCTTAGTGTCTAGTAGCCTTTGCCCTGATAACTTTTGGATTCTATCAACATGTACTCCAAACACTAGATACCAGATATGATATAGGTACATGTCGTTCTGACACTGCAGACTGTAGTCTCCTCTTCTAGCGCAGAAGTCATAGCCCCCAGTTCTCCCTGGTAACACGTCATTGCCCGTTTGCGCGCACCACTAGGTTAAAGGTCCCAGCTGCTCAGGTAGCCCCCTCCATGTTTCCCCCCATTTATGACACTTCTGTTACGTTTACATCACATGTCTATGTATACGCCCTGTACACGCCTTCTTGTTACATCATTTTGTCCTTATCTTTCGCGACTGCTACTAGTTACGCCTACTGCTACGCCTACTGTATTGAATGTAATGTATTTATTTAAGTATATATACTGTGCACGGTTACTGAAAGTTACCCATGTCCCCAGATCCTGCCCCCGGCAGCTGCCATCAGTCTATTCCCATGCAGGCTGTCCTGTTCCTGTCCCTTATGCCTGATTAAAGCCTGTCAGACTCAAGATACCTCGAATCCTGTCTCTTATTTATTGAGCTATCTGTTTTATTCACTGTATTCAAAAATAGTACCGGTAATTAATTATTTATTTACCACATAATGGCGCCCGAATAGGGACTTGCCCTTTCCCCACGCGCCGGCGAAGCCACGCAGGCCCCCTGACCCTCTGCAGCCGTGACGGAACTCTACTGCGCACCGGCAGATATTTCTGCTTCAAGTATCCCTCAGGCACACGGAGGAGACGGAGGTTGCGGTCCAGCATCCAGACGAGGCGGTGAGGAACGCGGCGAGTCCCGACCAGAGCCCAAGCCGAGAGTCCAAGGTCCGAGGTATCCGGAGGCCCACCTGTAACTGAAGTCCGAAGTTCGTAGTCCGTCGTCGTAGCAGTCCAGTCCAGTCCGAGGCCTTCCGTTCTTGCTGCCCGGTGAGTACCGTTGCTGGGGTAGTATCTAGACAGGGTCAATTAATTTGTCTCTGGTCCGTGGGTTTGGGTACGCAGATCCAATCCGAAGTGTTCACCTAGGTGGATGCGGGTCCTGACGTGTCTCTTTATGGGACCGGTATGTTTCGTACTGTTTTAGCAGTGCATCTAGTCATTCTAGTAAGTTTCGTTCTCGAGAAATTCATGTGTTCTGTTCTCAGTATACCAGGTAATATTCTGTCCGAACTGTTATTCTAAATGTTATTTAATGTGTTTTCAATGTCGTGGTATGAGTGATTTGTTTTTCCAGTCATTACTGTGTTTATCGTGTATTGTATTGTGTTCGGATTCCAGCCTAGACAATGCCTCTATTCTCCAAGTTACGTCAGTTAAAAACCCGAAAAGGGTTGCTCGAGGAAGCAGTTCCTGTCCCGCCTAGGGACAGTCCAGGTCATTTTATGTATCATAAGCATGGCTTAAGTGCCATATTATATCTAGACTTATGGGTGGATTATACCAAGGAGTTAGAAGAGAAATATAGATGGCCCATATCAGGTACATGGGATGCCGAGTGCATCATGCGAGTAGAAGAAGCATTATGGAAAAAGAAAGCCAGACAGTCCCAGAAAGATGCCATCGAGTTATGGCGCAAAGAATCTCATAGAAGAACCGAAAAAGAAATCAGAAAAACAGAATTAAGTAGGGAATCCTCAGAAAGAGCCCAAGAAAGGGAATTAATCGAAGTAGGTGAACGAGTTAAAGCAGAACAGTCAGACAGACAGAGAAATGCCCTTATTAAGGGTATGTATCCTCTTCTTGCCGAGGGCTTGCCAAAAGCAACCCCGGAAGCACCATGTAATTTTCCGCCGCCATTAGTTCCGATCAAGCTACGTCACAAACCGACCGCAGCTGATATTTTTCTCTCGTCTTATTTGGACGATACAGTCCCAGAATATGCAAATCCTGTTCCGCCTGCTCCCGTAAATAATGTAATTCCTGTTCCTCCAGCCACCGGGGCCGCGGGTACAGTTCACGTTACAGCATCTGTTACGGCACCCCGGTCCAGCCTACAGTACATGTGCCCGCTACATCAGTCACTCTCCCAGCACATACAATACCCATCGACGATTCTAGTCTAGGAGCCGCGGGGGGAAGTCCTCCTGGAACCCCGCCTCAACACAGACGTATGACGCTACTTGAGCTACATGAACGAGCGTTACAGTGTACGCCAAAAATTCAAACATTTACAGATATCAAGCGAGCACTTACCGAATGTCGTTATGATCCAGTTTCAGGCGATGGTAATATGGTCATATATTCATTACGTTTAAGACGGGTGACCGAATATTTGGACACCCTGCCCAATATGAGAGAATATCTAGACAGAATATATCGTTTTATCCGTACAGGAATGGATCCAGAAAGTGTTCGCGACGCCATGATTCAAAGAAAAGTCGAGATTCAGCTCATGCTTTTAAAGTTTTTAATTAATTGTTTAATAAGAGAACAAGATTATCCGGATAAAGATCCAGAAGAAATGAAAGTCCTGACCAGGTGGAGTGACCATATAACCGAGGGAAGACACAAGACACAGAACTGTATAGAGAGTATGTACAAGAAAATTCGTAGGGAAATAATAAAGTTACACGAGAAACGAGAAGCAACACAAGTAACCGAGAAAGAAGACGACTCTCCTACTGAAGAGGTAGACGACGAGAATCCCTCCAGAATAGCGTATGTAGGTAGAACTAGACTTTCCGACCGACATTCACGCCTAGATCACAAGAAAGGTTTCCTTCCTCCCGTACCAGAACAGGGTTCTCTTGAGCAAGTATTCCAAGCTATCGATCACATTCTGAAATCACGAATAGGCTATAGTGAGCTTAGTACAATGCATGAACAAGAACTAGCCCGATCAGCAGTCCGATGGATTACCGATTCTACCACTTTTCCAGACGAAATAGTGGCACAAATGTTTCTGAAACTGCCCCCAGCCGAGCAGCGACTGGTGGGTATGTATATGATTCAGCACCTCATTACACTGTATGAGGGACAGCATTCTGATCCAGGTCCACTACATGATGTTTTGAACGAGTTACTCCAGTACAGATGGAGAGGTCTAGGTACCGATTTAATTAGTATCATTCTAGAACAGCGCCACAAATATCGAACGTTTCTGAATCCGCATTTTGTTCACATCTCACCCCCCAGAAAGTAAATCATTTTACATAGATAGACAGAATCCGTTACGAGAAGTACACCCAGTTAGAGGAACGGGTGGTGATCTAGAACGAGTATTTGTTTACACCCCTATCACAAAGATGGAACTCTTAGAGATGAAAAAGTTAATTCCCTGTCACGATAAAGATCCAGCAGGGTTCCACCGTGAATTAAAAGACATGCTCCGTATGGGAGAATACACGTATCCTGATATCATTAAAATGTTAAAGGTCCTGTTGCCCGCAGGGGTATATGAAAAACTCAAAGAAAAAGAATGGGAGGTGGGAGAGAAAAAGATAGATTGGACAGCTCTAGAAGCTGAAGATAATTTACGAGTACCAGGTACCGGTCTTGGGGAGAAATGTAAAGATTTGCCCGAGTTATTGATACAAGTTTTGCCAAGATTACTAGCCATGAAAAAGGAAGATTGGGATGCCATCTCAGCTTGTAAACAGAAACAAGATGAAGACACTAGTGATTTTTATTCTAGATTTGAAAAATGTTTTATTATTAACAGTGGTCTGAAAACAAGTAGTGAATCGTACCCTCATCTTTTTGTTACCAAACTAGTCGAGAATTCAAGTCCACAAGTTAAAAATCGAGTACTGAAAGTCGAAAGTACCTGGCAAGCTAATACTCCGTCACAGATGTTACAAATGCTCCAGTATCACCAGAACAGAATCAGGGAGGAGCAGGAACACGAAAGGAGACGTATGAAAGACACGAAAATGAAAGTATTAGTTGCACAATCTGTTCCACAAGACAGTCAGAAGAGGGGTCCGAATCAAGCCAGTCATCCTGCAGCTCCCGTTAAAGGGACCTGCAATTACTGTAAACAGCCAGGTCATTTTTATAAACGAGTGTGCAGTTCTGAAACACAACATAGCTACTGGTAAGACTAAAGAAAGACCACGTCCGCCTAGACAAGAACAAGTTTCACAGACTTCTCAGCCACCACAGAATGCACAACAGACAGTTACAGTACCGCAGCCTATCGCTGCAACACAGCATGTTACACAGCAGATGTACCAGTATGCCCAGACAGAATATCCAGATTATCAGCCGTATTCATGAAACAGCCTAGAGAGGGAGGTAGGCTTGCCTCTCATCGAGATACCTGTAGATCAAGAGGGTCCCTATGTACACAGTCAAGTATTAGGGAAAGACAGAAAGTTTCTGATTGATACAGGGGCAAGTAGGACTACCATCAGTCATGACGAGGTTCCAGGGGCTCCGCTCTCAGGCACTAGAAATGTTTCCCTTGGATTTTCAGGAAAGCCGATTGTTAATGAAATATCGAAACCAGTTACTCTAGAAGTCGGTCCATTGTCCCGAACTACTGATTTGTTACTCACGAAATCATGTCCAGAAAATGTGTTAGGCATTAAAACATTAAAAGAATTAGGAGCAGTAATTTGTTGTTCCCCAGAGGGGGTCCGTTTTTTTTTGAGAGACTTCAAAGGTCATTATGTATTACGTGATTTTGATCCAAGATTATTGAATGTACCACAGCATTTATGGGCGCAAGGTCCAACTGATGTAGGTTGTATGCATATCACACCCCATCGTGTGACTCTAAAGCAAGGTGTAGTTTTGCCACGAATCCGACAGTACAAATTGCCACCTGAGGCTGTAGCAGCCTTATCCAAAATTATTGACGAGCTTATTGCTCAAGGAGTGGTTGTAGAAACTGACTCCAATGTATGTAATTCTCCTATCATTCCAGTCCTGAAACGTACTGATCCAAATGCACCTCCAGTATATCGATTAGTGATTGACCTTCGAGAACTTAATAAATGTATCATACCTCAGTATCCAGTAGTCCCAGATATTTCATCCCTCTTGACAGCCATTGATTCTGAAGCCACGTTCTTCACAGTTATCGATCTCAAGAACGCATTTTTCAGTGTCCCCATTCATCCAGACAGCCAGTACCTTTTCGGTTTCTGTTTAAATGGAAGAAGCTATAAATTTACACGAGCTCCTCAAGGTTTTACAGAAAGTCCTAGCATTTACAGTCAAGCCCTTAAGAGACAACTAGACAATATTCACATGCCAACTGACACTGCCCTGCTCCAGTATGTCGATGATCTACTGATCACAGCCCGTTCTGAACGTGACTGCGAGCGAGCGTCACTTACAGTTCTGTATTTTCTGGCCGAGATGGGGCACAAGGTGTCCCCTTCCAAATTACAATTCTGTGTCCAGCAAGTGGTCTACTTGGGACACTTACTGTCCAAGTGGGGTAGGCAGTTGACAGCTGACCGTATCCAGTTAATAGCACGTCTTCCACAGCCCAAGACACAGAAGGAGGTACGAGCTTTTAATCGGCCTTACTTCTTATTGCAGACAATGGATTCCTCAGTATGCATTTCTAGCTAAGCCACTGATACAGTTAACGACACAGGAGGCAGCCGTATCGACTGTCCTCCCTTGGACCCAGGAACATACACTTGTTTTTAATGAGTTAAAGAAAGCCTTATGCCAAGCACCTGTTCTAGCAACACCGAACTACAGTAAGCCTTTTACACTTTTTGTCACAGAACGAGATGGTACTGCATTATCTGTTCTCACACAAGATCAAGCAGGACAATACAAGCCCTGTGCTTATTTTTCGAGCACATTAGATCCAGTGGCCCAGGCTCTGCCTGCGTGCCTCAAGTCAGTTGCAGCCACAGCTCTAGCTATCAGACAAAGTGATTCCATAGTGTTAGGACATTCCCTGACAGTACAAGTTCCACACTCCGTGGAAGTTCTTTTAAACAGAACCCAGACTCAGCACTTGACAATTGCACGTTTAACAGGTTATGAACTGACACTGTTTCAGCCACACAGAAATCAGACGCTGCAACATTCTAAATCCTGCTACACGGTTACCGTCAGTTACTTCAAATCCTGCCACACATGACTGTGTGGAAGTTGTTAACACTATGACAAAGCCAAGACAAGATCTGACCGATATTGCATTACCTAATCCAGACCTGACACTTTATGTGGATGGTTCATGTATGAGAACAAGTACAGGAGGACTAGTAGCCGCGTATGCAGTGACTAATGAAACCGAAGTTATAGAAACACATCGTATTGACACCCTGTCTGCTCAAGCAGCAGAGCTAGTCGCTCTGACCCAAGCCTGCATACGTGCCAAGAACCTGAAAGTAAACATATACACAGATTCACGTTATGCATTCGGAGTCGTACACGACTTTGGAGTGCTCTGGCAAGAACGAGGTTTTAGGACTTCTCATGGAACCAAGATCCAGCATGGTCTTCTCATTCAAGCTCTGTTAGATGCAATACATTTACCGACAGCTATTGCCATCATGAAGTGCAAGGCACATACGAAAGTCACTGACATCATTTCCCAAGGTAACGATCTAGCAGATCGAACAGCCAAGCTTACAGCTCAGACTCCAGACATTCCAGTTAACTCGACACAGACACTTACTCCAGATCAGACTACTTGTATGACTGTTAAGGACCCTACACAAGATGTCATAGACATACAGTTACATGCTACTCCTGAAGAAATCAAGAAATGGTCCGAACAAGGAGGGGTCCAGACAGATCAAGGATGGTTGACGAAGGGAAAAGCCACATGGTTTCTCCCCGACTCTATGGTTCAAGTCATTATTAATACCGCACATAGTCCAGCACATCTAGGAGAAAAAGCTATGTTAGACAGTATTCAGAACCTTTGGTTCAACAAGCATTTACGAGCTGCAGCCAAGCAGAAAGTCCGTACCTGTATGATATGTTGTCAGTTCAATCCAGGTAAAAGCGTCCCGGTGGAACAAGGGGGATTCCAACCTCCTGACCACCCTTTTGAGGTCTGTGGAAAAGTAAATTTTGCCATGTTCTGTGTCCCTACGCCTCATCCATCATATGTTATGTGTGCATGACCAATATGCATATGTTATTCCCCATGTCTGATTAATGACGCAATTACAGTTGTGTCCACCTCTGGTATGTCAGCTCCCAGTCCTCGTGAATACTACGAATATCAGGCCTATGTAAAGTTACGTTGCCACGTTTCTCAGTGTGCACGTTATTCCATTATAAAATCCCCGTTTCCAGGCCTCAAAAGGGCCCGGACCCTGGATTCAGCTCCTGTCTCCTGAAAGCCTCGCTAAGGAGCGATACAGCCCCCACCTGTATCCTCGACCCTTCACTTACTTCCTGCTTCGCAGTGCCCGGTGCAGCTCGGCTCTGTCTCTGAGTCTGCCAAAAGTATGTTATAGTTCCAGCTATCAGTTCAGTCCTCCTCTTCTGCATTCCTAAGCTACTGAACTGCATCAATAGTTTCCGTCATTGTCTAGCCTTCTCGTCTCCATGTTAGAGAAATGCTGTATTTAATGGTCATTTAATATTCCTCATCACGCACTACATGTAGAATAATGCATGGTCCAGTCTTAGAGTCAAGTTAGCTTTTCCCTTCATGACTTCTAGTTTATATCAACATGTTCCCTAAACATCAGATACCAGATAGGGTTTAGGTACATGTCGCTCCGACCCTCCAGACTCTAGTCTCTGCTCCTAGCACAGAGTTCGTAGCCCCCAGCTTCTCCTAGTAACACGTCATTGCCAGTTTTCGCGCACCATTAGGTTAGAGGTTCCGGCTCCTTAGGTAGCCCCCTCCAAAGTTTCCGCCCATTCATGACATATTCTGTTACGTTTGCATCACATGTCTATGTATACTCCCAGTTACACCTCTTTTTACTGTTATCTTTCGCGACTGCTACGCGTCACACCTTCTGCTCCACCCACTGTTACGCCTACTGCAATGTAATGCTATGTGTTTGCGTTATGTATATAAGTTGATGTATTGTTATTAAAGGTTGGCGCGCTCATCCCAGATCAAGCCCCGGCAGCTGCTGGGCCCCAGTTGTCCTGCTGGGCCTCTTTTCCCCTGCTGGGTCATCCTATGCAGGTTGTCCTGATCCTGTCCTTATGCTGTAATAAACCTGCAGAAACTCCTACTACCTCGAATCTTGACTCTTATTTTATTGAGCTATCTGTTATTCATTCATTCATTCAAAAATAGATCCGGTATTATTTATTTATATACCACATAATGGCGCCCGAATAGGGACTTGCCCTTTCCCCACGCGTCGGTGAAGCCACGCCGACCCCCTGACCCTCTGCAGTCGTGACGGAACCATACCGTGCACTGGCAGATATTTCTGCTCCAAGTATCCCTCAGGCCCACGGAGGAGACGGAGGAGGCGGTCCAGCATCCAAACGAGACGGTGGAGGAACGCGGCGAGTCCCGACCAGAGCCCAAGCCGAGAGTCCAAGGTCCGAGGTATCCGGAGGCCCACCTGTAACTGAAGTCCGAAGTTCGTCGTCCGTCGTCCAGTCCAGTCCGAGGCCTTCCGTTCCGTGCTGCCCGGTGAGTACCATTGCTGGGGTAGTATCTAGACAGGACCAATCTAAATTGACTCCTGGTCCGTGGGTTGGTGGTGCCCAGACTCACAAACGAAGTGTTCACCTAGGTGGATACGGGTCTTGATGCGTCCCTTTATGGGACCGGTATGTTCCGTACTGTTACAGCAGTGCATCCAGTAACTCTAGTCTGTTCCGTTCTCGAGAAAATCTGTTCTATTTCTGTTCTCAGTATTCCAGGTAATATTCTGTTCGAACTGTTATTTATAATGTTCTTCATGTATTTTACTGTTGTGGTATGAGTGCGATGTGATTTCGTGTTTTCATTGTGTATTGTATTGTGTCCAGATTACAGTTCAGTCATGCCGCTCTTTTCCAAGTTACGTCAGATAAAAACTAGAAAGGGTCTGTTAGAAGAAGCAGTTCCTGTCCCGCCTAGGGACAGTCCAGGTCATTTTATGTATCAGAAACATGGCATAAGCGCCATATTGTATCTAGATTTATGGGTAGAGTATACCAAACAGTTAGAAGAAAAGTATAGATGGCCCGTATCGGGTACATGGGATGCCGAATGCATCATGCGAGTAGAAGAAGCATTATGGAAAAAGAAAGCCAGACAGTCACAGAAAGATGCCATCGAGTTATGGCGCAAAGAAGCTCATAGAAGAACCGAAAAGGAAGTCAGAAAGTCAGAGTTAAGTAGAGAATCCCAAGAACGAGCCCAAGAAAGAGAATTAATCGAGATAGGTGAACAAGTCAAAGCCGAACAGTCAGACAGACAGAGGCATGCCCTTATTAAGGGTATGTATCCTCTCCTTGCCGAAGGTTTGCCAAAAGCGACCCCAGAGGCATCCAGTAATTTCCCGCCACCATTAATTCCGACCAAGCTACGTCACAAACCGACCGCAGCTGATATTTTTATTTCGTCCTATCTGGACGACACAGTCCCCGAATATGCAAATCCTGTTCGCGCTCCGCCAGTCCCTGTAAACCAGGTAATTCATGCTCCTCCAGACACCGGGGTGCCCTTAACAGCTCCCCCGGCCCAGTCCGCCATACAAGTCCAGCCCACGTTACAATTACCGACCCTGCCAGGACGAAGAATGTCAGTCGACGATTCTAGTCTAGGGGCCGCAGGAGGAGGTCTTCCTCAAACCCCGCCGCCACACAAGCGTTCAACATTACTCGAATTACATGCTCAAGCGTTACAGCGCACGCCCAAACATCAGTCTGTTACAGAAATCAGGCAAACCCTTAACGAATGTGTCTATGATCCAGTTCCAGGCGAATATAATATGGTTTTATATTCCTTACGTGTAAGGAGAGTGACCGAGTATCTAGTCACCTTGCCGAATATGAAAGAAGATCTAGACAGAATATATCGTTTCATCCGTACAGGGGATGATCCAGAAAGTATTGGCGAGATTATGTCTCAAAGGAAAGCCGAGATTCAGCTCATGATATTAAAGTTCCTGATCAATTGTCTAATAAGAGAACAAGATTATCCGTCTAAAGATCCCGCCGAGATGAAAATTCTGACAAGGTGGAGTGATAATATAGCCGAGGGTAAGCACAAGACCGTCGGTGCCATGGAGAGTATGTACAAGAAAATTCGTAAAGAAATAATAAGGTTACACGAACAGCGTAAAGCAGCACAAGTAAGCGAGAAAGAAAGTATCTCTGATCCTGAAGAGGAAGACGAGAATCCCGCCAGAATAGCGTATGTAGGAAAATCTAGATTTCCAGATCGCCATTTACGTCTAGAACCCAAGTCTATTTTTCATCATCCAGCACCAGAACAAGGTTCTCTAGAACAAGTATTTCAAGCTACCGATCACATCCTGAAATCACGAATCGGTTATAGTGAGTTAAGTACTATGCATGAACAAGAACTAGTCCGATCAGCAGTCCGATGGATTACTGATTCTACCACTTTTCCAGACGAAATAGTGGCACAAATGTTCCTGAAATTGTCCCCAGCCGAGCAGCGACTGGTGGGTATGTATATGATTCAGCACCTCATTACTCTGTATGAGGGTCAACACTCTGATCCAGGTCCGTTACATGATATTCTGAACGAGTTACTCCAGTACAAATGGAGAGGTCTAGGTACCGATTTAATTAGTGTCATTCTAGAACAGCGCCACAAATATAGAACGTTCCTGAACCCGCATTTTGTTCATGTCTCACCCCCAGAAAGTAAATCATTTTACATAGACAGACAGAATCCGTTACGAGAAGTCCACCCAGTCAGAGGGACGGGTGGCGAAATGCAACGAGTGTTCGTATACACTCCAATATCAAAGATGGAACTTCTTGAAATGAAGAAATTAATTCCCTGTCATGACAAAGATCCAGCAGGGTTCCATAGAGAATTAAAAGACATGCTCCGTATGGGAGAATACACTTACCCAGACATCATTAAAATGTTAAAGGTCCTGTTACCCGCAGGGGTGTATGAAAAGTTAAAGGAAAAGGAATGGGAGGTGGGAGAGAAAAAGATCGATTGGGCAGCTCTAGAAGCTGAAGACAAGGCACGAGTACCAGGTACCGGTCTTGGAGATAAATGTAAAGAATTACCAGAATTATTGATTCAAGTTTTACCCAGATTATTGACAACGAGGAAGGAAGACTGGGATGCAATCTCAGCCTGTAAACAGAAACAAGATGAAGATATTAGTGATTTTTATTCTAGATTTGAAAAATGTTTTAGTATTAACAGTGGTCTCAAGACAAGTAGTGAGTCATACCCTCATCTTTTTGTTACTAAATTAGTCGAGAATTCAAGTCCACAAATTAAAAACCGAGTTTTGAAAGTCGAAAGCACCTGGCAAGCAAATACCCCGTCCCAGATGCTCCAGATGCTCCAGTATCACCAGAATAGAATCAGGGAAGAGCAAGAACACGAGAGAAAACGTATGAAAGACACGAAAATGAAAGTGCTAGTTGCACAATCTGTTCCTCAAGACAGTCAGAAGAGGGGTCCGAATCAAGCCAGTCATCCTGCAGCTCCCGTTAAAGGGAACTGCAATTATTGTAAACAGCCAGGTCATTTTATAAACGAGTGTGCAGTTCTGAAACATAACATAGCTACTGGTAAGACTAAAGAAAGACCACGTCCGCTTAGACAAGAACAAGTTTCACCGATTCCTCAGCCACAGAATGCACCACAGACAGTTACAGCTCCGCAGCCTATTGCTGCAACACAGCACGTTACATCGCAGATGTACCAGTATGCACAGTCTGAGTATCCAGAGTACCAGCCATATTCATGAAACAGCCTGGAGAGGGAGGTAGGCTTGCCTCTCATCGAGATACCTGTAGATCAAGAAGGTCCCTATGTTCACAGTCAAGTATTAGGGAAAGACAGAAAGTTTTTGATCGATACAGGGGCAAGTAGGACCACAATTAGTCACGCCGAAGTTCCAGGGGCTCCGCTCTCAGGCTCAAGAAATGTTTCCCTTGGATTTTCAGGAAAGCCAATAGTTAATGAGATATCAAAGCCAGTCACTCTAGAAGTAGGTCCATTGTCCCGTACTACTGATCTGTTACTCACTAAGTCATGTCCAGAAAATCTATTAGGCATTAAGACACTGAAAGAATTAGGTGCAGTTATATGCTGTTCCCCAGAGGGAATACGATTGTTCCTACGTGACTTTAAGGGTCACTATGTATTACGAGATTTTGATTCAAGATTGTCTAATGTTCCACAGCACTTATGGGCGCAAGGTCCAACTGATGTAGGTTATATGCAAATCACACCCCATCGTGTGACTCTCAAGCCAGGTGTAGTGTTACCACGAATCAGACAGTACAGATTGCCACCTGAGGCTGTAGCAGCCTTATCCAAAATTATTGACGAGCTCATGGCTCAAGGAGTAGTTGTAGAAACTGACTCCAATGTATGCAATTCTCCGATCATTCCAGTCATGAAACGTACTGATCCGAATGCACCCCCAGTATATCGATTAGTGATTGATTTACGAGAGCTTAATAAATGTATTATTCCTCAGTACCCAGTTGTTCCAGACATCTCTTCCCTGTTAACAGCCATTGATTCCGAAGCCATGTTTTTCACTGTCATTGACCTCAAGAATGCATTTTTTAGTGTTCCAATTCATCCAGACAGCCAGTTTCTTTTCGGATTTTGTTTAAATGGAAGGAGCTATATGTTCACACGCGCTCCTCAAGGTTTCACAGAAAGCCCTAGTATTTACAGTCAAGCACTCAAGAGACAACTAGACAACATTCACATGCCAACTGACACTGCCCTGCTCCAGTATGTCGATGATCTACTGATCACAGCCCGTTCTGAACGTGACTGCGAGCGAGCATCACTTACAGTTTTGTATTTTCTAGCCGAGATGGGGCACAAGGTGTCACCTTCGAAGCTTCAATTCTGTGTTCAGCAAGTGGTATACTTAGGACACTTGCTGTCCAAGAGGGGTAGGCAGTTGACACCCGACCGTATCCAGTTAATAGCGAGTCTTCCCCAGCCCAGAACCCAGAAGGAGGTACGTGCTTTTATCGGCCTTACTTCTTATTGTAGACAATGGATTTCCCAGTATGCCTTTCTAGCCAAGCCACTGATACAGTTAACGACACAGGAGGCAGCCGTATCGACTGTCCTCCCTTGGACATCTGAACATACACTTAGTTTCATCGAGTTAAAGAAAGCCCTATGCCAAGCTCCAGTTCTAGCTACACCGAACTACAGTAAGCCTTTTACACTTTTCGTTACTGAACGCGAAGGTACAGCATTATCTGTTCTCACACAAGATCAAGCAGGACAATACAAGCCCTGTGCTTATTTTTCGAGCACATTAGATCCAGTCGCCCAGGCGTTGCCTGTGTGCCTCAAGTAAGTTGCAGCCACAGCACTAGCTATCAGACAAAGTGATTCCATAGTTTTAGGACACTCCCTGACAGTACAAGTTCCACACTCCGTAGAAGTTCTTTTGAACCGAACACAAACTCAACACTTGACAATTGCACGTTTAACAGGTTATGAATTGACACTGTTCCAGCCACACATAGAAATCAGACGCTGCAACGTCCTGAATCCTGCTACACTGTTACCATCAGTTAGTTCAAATCCTGACCCACATGACTGTGTGGAAGTAATTAACATTACGACAAAGCCAAGACAAGACCTGACAGACATTCCGTTACAAGATCCTGACCTGACACTTTATGTGGATGGTTCATGTATGAGAACTAGTACAGGAGAACTAGTCGCCGCGTATGCAGTGACTACTGACACTGAAGTTATTGAAACCCACCGTATTGATACCCTGTCCGCTCAAGCAGCAGAGCTAGTCGCTCTGACACAAGCCTGTATACATGCCAAGAACCTGAAAGTTAATGTTTACACAGATTCACGTTACGCATTCGGAGTTGTACACGACTTCGGAGTGCTCTGGCAGGAGAGAGGTTTCATGACTTCTCATGGAACCAAGATTCAGCATGGTCTCCTTATTCAAGCCCTGTTAGATGCCATACATTTACCGACATCCATTGCTATCATGAAATGCAAAGCACATACGAAAGTTACAGACATTATTTCCCAAGGTAATGATCTAGCAGACCGCACAGCCAAGCTTACAGCACAGACTCCAGACATTCCAGTTAATCAGACACATACTCCAGATCCGATTACATGCATGACAGTTAAGGACCCTACACAAGATGTCATAGATATCCAGTTACATGCTACCCCCGATGAAATCAAGAAATGGTCTGAACAAGGAGGGGTCCAGACAGATCAAGGATGGTTAACGAAGGGTAGAGCCACATGGTTTCTCCCCGACTCTATGGTTCAAGTCATTATCAATACCGCACATAGTCCAGCACATTTAGGAGAAAAAGCTATGTTAGACAGTATCCAGAATATTTGGTTCAATAAGCATTTACGAGCTGCAGCCAAACAGAAAGTCCGTACCTGTATGATATGTTGTCAGTTTAACCCAGGTAAAAGTGTCCCGGTGGAACAAGGTGGTTTCCAGCCCCCTGACCACCCTTTTGAGGTCCTCCAGATGGATTATATTCAGATGGAGCGATGTCGAGGTTTCAAGTATGTCCTTGTAGTAGTATGCGCTTTGTCCAGGTGGACAGAAGCATATCCAGTCCCAGATTACACAGCCGCGACCACTGCCAAGCAGTTGGTTCGTGAATTTTTCCCTAGATACGGACTCCCTAGAGTCGTATATTCCGATAACGGTCAGCCATTCTCCTCAGAGTTAATGAAGCACGTTTCCCTTTTGTTAGGGTACCAGTGGAAGTTCCATTGTGTACGCCATCCTGAAGCAGCCGGTCTCGTAGAGAGACATAATCAGACTCTGAAAATCCGCATTGCCAAAATTTGTAAAGAAAAAGGTGTGGACTGGTTAGTAGCTCTGCCAGTCGCTTTGTTTTATATGCGCATGGTCGCACATTCCAGATCAGGTCTGTCCCCGTATGAGGTCGTATTCGGCCGCCCCCCTAACATGTGGGGTACTCCTAGACCCCGAAGTATTACCGATGTTTCATGTAATATGTTGACAGATTACCTAGCTTCCTTGATGTCTGCCCTCAACTCATGTCGTTCACAGGTTGCTGCCGCCTTTCCAGACAACACCGAGGTGGCACCGCATGAAATCGTTCCAGGTTCCCTTGTCATGGTCCGAAATTTTGACAGATCAAGTCCGCTGGAACCACGTTGGAAGGAGCCACGTCAGGTCCTCTTGACCACCCGTACTGCCGTCAAGTTGGAAGGCAGAAAAGGATGGATCCACCTGTCTCATGTTAAACTTTTTAAAGGATTGAAACCCGTTTCTAAAAACATTTCCAAGGATTCCCAAGATCTTAAAGACTGCCAAAACATTGTTTTAAAGGACTGTCCCGCACAAGACATTACTACAACCCCTCCCTTGTTAGAGAAAACTCCGCAACAGGAGTATAAGTTAAAGCTCAGGTCTAGTAAAATAAGTCAGTCAGTTTGATTGTATAAGTCCTCCCCTAGGTGAAACGGTTAGACTGTTTCTGACATGTATAAAATAGACCCCCATAGTGAGAGAGTCAGTCAAAATTCAATCAGATGTATCGTTTTTCTGAGTTTCGTATTATTCATCAGCATAATGATTTCCTGCACCAGCTATGCGTTCTATCTGTATTTTCCAGTTCCTCATGTAAATATGTCTGCTAATGCTACAGTAGAGCACACGTTTAGTGATCTGCCTCCTCACGAATATTCTTACCGCCTCGCTATGCGCAACAACACATTTATCCGTATGTTACATTATTCACACCAGACCAGCAATGCCACTAATTGTTGGGTGTGTGGTCGACTCCCCCCTTTCCAGACCTCGAAGGGAGTTCTGCCACTGTTTCCTTATCCATTCTCACATAATGGTTCGTGTGGAGCATGGTCCACGTTAACGTCATCCTCAACAGATATGTCTTTTCTTAACAGTACATGTTTTCCAGACAAGCAAGGTTTCCCCCACAGAACAGGTTTAGATCTAGAAAATGAAGTTTATAATTTAGGTAATTATTCGTCGAATTTCATGGTCCTGAATGTTCAGTCTGATACTACTCCAGACTTACCTGCTATTTCAGTACTACCTGTCAAAGGCGAATTATGTGTCCGTAGTTATGGTTCCGTACACGTAGGACATAGTGATTGTACTACTGTTATCCAGTATAGTGACAGTGGGAAATCTGTTTTCAAAGCTTCACGTCATTCTTATTTTATTTGTGGTCAAACTGCATATGTCCGTCTGCCCCTCGATTGGGAGGGAACCTGTTACATTGCTTTCTTACTACCACCTGTTTTCCTAGCCCCATCTGATTATCACAGAAACACACATCTAGTACATATTAGACATAGAAGGGAGTCCCCAATTGTCGATTATACTGAAACTACTCTAGAACAGTATACAGATTTCAATAAAGGTTTCTTCTTCTTTGTAGGACCTGTCCAGAATAGTAAACTGATCCGTAGGTTAACAAGAACCCTTGAAGCTGTAGTAAATGAGACTGCCTCTGCTCTAGGTAACCTAACCGAAGAACAATCTGCTATGAGATTTGTCGTTTTGCAAAATCGTCTCGTCCTTGACGTCATACTGGCCGATAGGGGCGGGGCCTGTAGAGTCATCGGATCTAGTTGCTGCATTTTCATTCCAAATAACGCGCCGTCTGTTTATTCAGCTATAACCAGACTCCATAAAATTGCCCATCTGTTACATCAAGATCCAGGCACCTGGACATGGTCAGGTTGGTTCTGGAATATAATTTCCGCATGGGGATGGAAAGTCCTGTCCTTTCTAGGTATTGCAGTAGCGATCATATTTAGCTGCTGCCTCTGTATACAATGTGGCCCTGCGATTTGCAGCATGTGTGCTACCTCTTGTATTCCTAGTCCCAAGCCCCGTTCTAAATCCCGTTCCAAGACAATTCGAGACGAGCAAATGGTACTGTATGAAATGATAGATGGTATCATGAAAATTGATGTTTCCTGATGGAAACGTAGTGACAAGGAGGGAATGTGGAAAAGTAAATTTTGCCATGTTCTGTGTCCCTACGCCTCATCCATCATATGTTATGTGTGCATGACCAATATGCATATGTTATTCCCCATGTCTGATTAATGACGCAATTACAGTTGTGTCCACCTCTGGTATGTCAGCTCCCAGTCCTCGTGAATACTACGAATATCAGGCCTATGTAAAGTTACGTTGCCACGTTTCTCAGTGTGCACGTTATTCCATTATAAAATCCCCGTTTCCAGGCCTCAAAAGGGCCCGGACCCTGGATTCAGCTCCTGTCTCCTGAAAGCCTCGCTAAGGAGCGATACAGCCCCCACCTGTATCCTCGACCCTTCACTTACTTCCTGCTTCGCAGTGCCCGGTGCAGCTCGGCTCTGTCTCTGAGTCTGCCAAAAGTATGTTATAGTTCCAGCTATCAGTTCAGTCCTCCTCTTCTGCATTCCTAAGCTACTGAACTGCATCAATAGTTTCCGTCATTGTCTAGCCTTCTCGTCTCCATGTTAGAGAAATGCTGTATTTAATGGTCATTTAATATTCCTCATCACGCACTACATGTAGAATAATGCATGGTCCAGTCTTAGAGTCAAGTTAGCTTTTCCCTTCATGACTTCTAGTTTATATCAACATGTTCCCTAAACATCAGATACCAGATAGGGTTTAGGTACATGTCGCTCCGACCCTCCAGACTCTAGTCTCTGCTCCTAGCACAGAGTTCGTAGCCCCCAGCTTCTCCTAGTAACACGTCATTGCCAGTTTTCGCGCACCATTAGGTTAGAGGTTCCGGCTCCTTAGGTAGCCCCCTCCAAAGTTTCCGCCCATTCATGACATATTCTGTTACGTTTGCATCACATGTCTATGTATACTCCCAGTTACACCTCTTTTTACTGTTATCTTTCGCGACTGCTACGCGTCACACCTTCTGCTCCACCCACTGTTACGCCTACTGCAATGTAATGCTATGTGTTTGCGTTATGTATATAAGTTGATGTATTGTTATTAAAGGTTGGCGCGCTCATCCCAGATCAAGCCCCGGCAGCTGCTGGGCCCCAGTTGTCCTGCTGGGCCTCTTTTCCCCTGCTGGGTCATCCTATGCAGGTTGTCCTGATCCTGTCCTTATGCTGTAATAAACCTGCAGAAACTCCTACTACCTCGAATCTTGACTCTTATTTTATTGAGCTATCTGTTATTCATTCATTCATTCAAAAATAGATCCGGTATTATTTATTTATATACCACAGGTCCTCCAGATGGATTATATTCAGATGGAGCGATGTCGAGGTTTCAAGTATGTCCTCGTAGTTGTATGCGCTTTGTCCAGGTGGACAGAAGCATATCCAGTTCCAGATTACACAGCCGCGACCACTGCCAGGCAGTTGGTTCGTGAGTTCTTTCCCCGCTATGGACTCCCTAGGGTCGTGTATTCAGATAACGGCCAGCCATTCTCATCCGAGCTCATGAAGCATGTTTCCCTTCTGTTAGGGTACCAGTGGAAGTTCCATTGTGTGCGCCATCCTGAAGCAGCCGGTCTCGTAGAGAGACATAATCAGACTTTGAAAATCCGAATTGCTAAAGTATGTAGAGAAAAAGGTGTAGACTGGCTCGTAGCTCTGCCAGTTGCTCTATTCTATATGAGGATGGTTGCACATTCCAGATCAGGTCTGTCCCCGTATGAGGTCGTATTCGGCCGTCCTCCAAACATGTGGGGTACACCTAGACCCCGTAGTATTACAGACGTTTCCAGTAATATGCTGACAGATTACCTAGCTTCCTTGATGTCTGCCCTACACTCTTGTCGTTCACAGGTTGCCGCTGCATTTCCAGACAACACTGAGGTGAAACCGCATGAAGTCGTTCCGGGAGAATATGTCTTGGTCCGAAATTTTGATCGTTCAAGTCCGCTGGAGCCCCGGTGGAAAGAGCCTCGAATGGTGTTATTGACAACAAGGACCGCTGTCAAGCTAGAGGGCCGGAAGGGGTGGGTCCACACCAGTCATATCAAGAAGTTCCATGGATTACGACAAAAGACATTTGTTAAGGACTGCCTTATTCCTAAAGACTGCCTAAAAACAGACTCTGAATTCAAGCTTCCCCTGTTAGAGAAAACTCCGCAGCAGGAGTATAAAGATAAGCTAAGGTCTAGTAAAATAAGTCAGCCAGTTTAATTGTCTAAGTCCCTCTCGGGTGAAACGGTTAGACAGGTTCCTGACATGTATGAGACAGACCCACACAGTGAGAGAGTTAGTCAAAACTCTAAAAGATGTATTATCGTTCTATTTTTCTTGTTATTTTTGAGTCTTATGGTTACATGCACAAGTTATGCTTTACATTTATGTTTTCCAATTTCACATGTACATATGCTACAGTAGAGCACACATTTAGTGATCTGCCTCCTCACGAGCTATCCTATCGTCTTGCTATGCGTAATAATACATTCATCCGAATGTTGCACTATTCACACCAGACCAGCAATGCCACTAATTGTTGGGTGTGTGGTCGACTCCCCCCTTTCCAGACACCGAAGGGAGTTCTGCCACTCTTTCCCTATCCGTTTTCACATAATGGTTCGTGTGGAGCATGGTCTACGTTAACGTCATCCTCAACTGATATGTCCTTTCTGAATCGAACATGTTTTCCAGACAAGCAAGGTCTTTCCCATAGAACAGGGTTAGATCTAGAAAATGAAGTATATGATTTAGGTAATTATTCTTCGAATTTCATGGTCCTGAATGTTCAGTCCGATACTACTCCAGATTTGCCTGCTATTTCAGTACTACCAGTCAAAGGCGAATTATGTGTCAGAAAGAATGGTTCCGCACATGTAGGACATAGTGATTGTACTACTATTGTCGAGTATAGTGACAGTGGGAAATCTATTTTCAAAACCTCACGTCATTCTTACTTTGTTTGTGGTCAGACCGCATATGTTCGTCTGCCCCTCGATTGGGATGGAACATGTTATATTGCCTTCCTACTGCCACCAGTTTTTCTAGCCCCATCCGATTATCACAGAAACACACATCTAGTACACGTCAGACATAGAAGGGAGATCGAGTCCCCGATTGTCGATCAAACTGAAACTACTCTAGAACAATATCAAGACTTCAATAAAGGTTTCTTCTTCATTATAGGACCTGTCCAGAATAGTAAGTTAATACGTAGGTTAACCAGAACCCTTGAAGCAGTAGTGAATGAGACTACTTCTGCTCTAGGTAACTTAACTGAAGAACAATCTGCTATGAGATTTGTTGTGCTCCAAAATCGTCTCGTTCTTGACGTCATACTGGCCGATAGAGGAGGAGCTTGTAGAGTCATCGGATCTAGTTGCTGCATTTTCATTCCTAATAACGCGCCGTCTGTTTATTCAGCTATAACCAGACTTCATAAAATTGCCCATCAGTTACACCAGAATCCAGGCACCTGGACATGGTCCGGTTGGCTCTGGAGTATCATATCTGCCTGGGGATGGAAAGTATGGTCATTCCTAGGTATTGCAGTAATGATCGTATTCAGTTGCTGCCTCTGTATACAATGTGGCCCTGCGATTTGCGGCATGTGTGCTACCTCTTGTATTCCTAGTCCTAAATCCCGTTCCAAGACAATTCGAAACGAGCAAATGATGCTATATGAAATGATAGATGGTATCATGAATATTGATGTTTCCTGATGGAAACGTAGGGCACAAGGAGGGAATGTGGAAAAGTAAATTTTGCCATGTTGTATATGCCTACGTGTTCCCCATCTTATGCTATATGTGCATGATCGATATGCATGTATTCCCCTCTGATCGATTAAAGACGCAATTATAGTTGTGTCCATCTCTAGTATGCCAGTTTCCAGTTCTCGTGAAAGCAACGAGTATTAGGCCTTTGTTGCCACGTTTTACAGTGTGCACGTTAATTCATTGAATTGTCCCCGTTTCTAGGCCTCAAAAGGGCCCGGACACCAGTTTCAGCTCCTGTCTCCTGAACCCTCTCCGAGGAGCGATACAGCCCCCACCTGCATCCCTGACCCTTCACTTACTTCCTGCCTCACAGTGCCCGGCCCGGCCTGGCTCTGCCTGCCAGTCTGCCAAGAGTATGTTATGCTTCTAGTTATCAGTCCAGCCCTCCTTCTCTGCATTCCTAAGCTACTGAATCGCATCAATAGTTTCAGTCATGGTCTAGCCTTTCTGTCTCCATGTAAAGGAAATACTGTATTAATATTCATAGAATATTCCTAGCACACGCAATACATGTAGAATTATGCACGCACCAGTCTTAGTGTCTAGTAGCCTTTGCCCTGATAACTTTTGGATTCTATCAACATGTACTCCAAACACTAGATACCAGATATGATATAGGTACATGTCGTTCTGACACTGCAGACTGTAGTCTCCTCTTCTAGCGCAGAAGTCATAGCCCCCAGTTCTCCCTGGTAACACGTCATTGCCCGTTTGCGCGCACCACTAGGTTAAAGGTCCCAGCTGCTCAGGTAGCCCCCTCCATGTTTCCGCCCCATTTATGACACTTCTGTTACGTTTACATCACATGTCTATGTATACGCCCTGTACACGCCTTCTTTTTACATCATTTTGTCCTTATCTTTCGCGACTGCTACTAGTTACGCCTACTGCTACGCCTACTGTATTGAATGTAATGTATTTGTTTAAGTATATATACTGTGCACTGTTACTGAAAGTTACCCATGTCCCCAGATCCTGCCCCCGGCAGCTGCCATCAGTCTATTCCCATGCAGGCTGTCCTGTTCCTGTCCCTTATGCCTGATTAAAGCCTGTCAGACTCAAGATAGCTCAATAAATAAGAGACAGGATTCGAGGTATCTGTTTTATTCACTGTATTCAAAAATAGTACCGGTAATTAATTATTTATTTACCACAGATCGTCCAACTAGTGATGCAGCAAGATTTCCAGTTTGGGTTACTCTAAAAATACCATACTCACCTGGGCCCATAAACACACATACATAAGCTGATAATCACCGCTGGTGATCAGGACTTTATACTTACCTTATGATAAAATGTATCTTTACACCCTTTCTTACCAACCCTTATCACCTGGGTTCTTAATTTCCTCTGGTCAATAGATCAGGTTGTTAGCATAATAGGTAGAAATGCCATTTATCTTTTATTTCTTTGAATGACCACAGACTCAAAAGAGTTTTAAAAACTTTATCTATGCAATAATTTTGAGAGTTAAATACCAATACATGTCAAACACCAACTTTTAAGGAGAAATAATAATCAAAGTAAAACATAAAAAATTAGTAAAATCTCATGATGTTGGTACCTGGGGAGGGTGGAAAAGGAAAACGGTACAAGGACATACCACACAGATTTATATTTACCTAGAATGGTGTGAAGACCAACCCCTGGTCAAGGAGCTGGTACAGGGACTCCAGAGTGGTCAGGAGCCAACAGTTCAGGACAGGTTCAGGACAGGACAGGACATGTGACCTCTTCTAAGTGCAACACCAGTGTTGCACCCCTCTCTTGGACTACTCTCCTCGATTCTTCCCCCTTCTGGATGGACAGATTCTTCCACCTCAGCGATCTCTCCGACTCTTCTCTCTCTCTGACTCTCCTTTCTCGATTCTTCTGTCAGAGTGCTCGGACAGCGCCTCTGACCTCCGTGGCATCCGCTGTCTTCTGCTTCAGTGTTGGGTCGGTGACAAGTCTGACAATCTAACTGACTGAGCCTACCTTAGTTATACTATTCTGAGTGTATGTACCACCCCCAATGTTTCAATATTGGTGAATCCCCCATTTCTGATTGGACAATGGGATTGGGAGAGGTCATCACACCATACTAATGTAATATCATTTCTTAAGCTTATTGTTCTATGTTCCCTCCCCTTAATTTCATTTTCCCATGCTTTATTCACCTAGCCACATTTCATATTATTTCATCTTCAATGTATACAAAATGTTACTTCTTCTCCTTCCCCTCTCCAGGTCAAGAGGTGGTGTTCTCAGGCGCGTCTCTGGTTAAAATGTCCTTGGCGGGGTTTCAATGCCGCAGCACAGTTTGACAGAGTCCAATGTGCTTGCGCATAATCAGGCAAGATGGAGATTTCAGTCACCCTCCAGGCCCAAATACGAACTAATAATAAAGTCCAAGAAAAACATGTTAGAATACGAAAATAAATGAATGCACTGTATACCACTAATTCCTACTCTAATCCCTTTCATTTATTTTAACTATTGCATTAGCAGTTTAGTAAGACGTGCAAGGTTTAGCTTAAGCGTAGCATGAGAATTTAGCATGTGAGGTTCAAGCGGCCATCTTTAATACTATTGTGCAGCTGCAAAGATTTCCCACCAAAGCGAAAGACAACATACTACGTAGATGCATTAGACCCATGCGCAGAAGATTACCGCGTTTTCAGCAGCCATATTAAGCCACTCGAATTACATGTTAGTAAAGCACATTGAAAAGCTTCCCCTAGATGATGTGCAATGAAGTGTAATGCAATTATTAGTATCAACAAAACATGTTGGTTACATTATTACATGTTATTAGAGAGGATCACATCCGAGCAAGTTTCTTTCATACGAAACCTTGCTCCATCACTGGAAAGAACACGGTCATCCATCCACTTTAATCAGCAGAAAGGACACTTGGTTTTTAAAAGTAAGCAGATATCCAGCTAATCCATTAAGTATTTGAAAAGTCTATATTTAATAATTTTCTGTGTGCTAAGATCTTGAGCTCAATTCTAATGGAATCTACCAACATGAGTGCAATGTGGGCACTCAAGTTTAAACTACTGTTCGTAAGCCTTCATTCTGTATTAGTGCCATCTTAGGTTGATCTATTTAGTCAAGTGATAAAATAATTTACTGCGAAGGTTAATGTTTTTCTATGTTTGCAACAGATTATCAGAGCAGGGACCTAGTCCTTACTCCTATGAGAGACTGACATGAAAAGGTAGCTTGCATG